>NC_086338.1:27540049-28197966 GCF_032445375.1 Bacillus rossius redtenbacheri | reverse complement strand
TTCGTTAAGACCGCCATATTGGGTCCTATTAATGTTACAATTATCGTTATGGTCGCCATCTTTAAATTTAGACGCCATATTGAAAATCTTTATTTATTATCCGATTTTAATGAAAAAAAAGTTCAAAATTCATCAAAAAATTAACTTAATAGAATTCTGTTTATATCGATTCCCGTCCTTGATTCGAAACCGGCGAGGGCAAAAAATATAAAATCAACAGATCCTTCCTCCACAGAAGCCACCTTCAGACTGACCTACCTCCACCAATAACAAGGTATTTACCATCAGCTGGTATGACGTCACCACACCTTTAACCTTGACCTTGACCTTTGACCTTAACCTTGAAATTTGACCTTGACCTTGAAATTTGACCTTAACCTTGAAATTTGACCTCGACATTGATCTTTGACTTAGACCTTGATGTCCATCACGGATCCGTCATTTTATGTTCAGTACATGCTAGTGGTCATTGCCACCATCATGTTTTCGTCTGCTGGAGGTCACCATATTGTGTGTACTTGTCTTACCATCATGCAAATTCTATTCTAACATGCTACAGTGCAGTAATAATTTATTATTGCTGAGGTGCCCACCATCTTGAAATTTGACCGCCATGTTGAAATCATGTAATTATTTAGTTAGAAATGCGGGAAAAATTCCAATAGTCTCCGAAAAAATCAATTATTAATTTACAAATTGAATCGATGGATCCATGTCCACGGTTCGATTCTTGACCAGTGACAGTTGTAACTAATTATTAAATAAATTTTAAATTCTTTTTTCCGTTACCTTTCGCGGAGTTTATTAATCATAAGTCAATATACCTAACCAAAGAATTAATACAGTGACGATAAGCCTATCATGAAAGTCTAATTTTTAAATAATTTGAATAACCTATAAGCCGTTCATGTACAAAACCGCACATAAAGAACAATTGTCTTCAGTCCATGAGACCGAGTCATGTCATTATCAGACGTATAGGCTAGTCATTTCAGGACCACATGACCTTCGTCGTTAGCTAATTATATTCAATTAATCCATCGTGACATTTTTATACATTCTAAAGGAGCAAGTAACCTTGAAAAATATTTTAGTAACACCAAGAGGTGATAAACTAGTAAATATTCAATCACTACATTTTGTACTACGCGCAATCAACAAAAAGGAAGCACCATCAACGAAAAGACAGCACCACCAACGAAAAGGCAGCTCCGCCAACGAAAAGGCAGCACATTTGGAAGCAACGACAACGAAAAGGCAGCACAGCCAACGAAAATACAGCACATTTGGAAGCACCGACAACGAAAAGACAGCAGCGACAACGAAAAGACAGAACATTTGGAAGCACCGACAACGAAAAGGCACCACATTTTGGAAGCACCGACCACGAAAAGTCAGCACCGCCAACGAAAAGGCAGCTCATTTGGAAGCACCGCTTTCGAAAAGACAGCACATTTGGAAGCACCGTCAACGAAAAGGCACGGACCGCAAGACCGGGCCATGAACAATGTCAGTCATATAGTCCATGAACACAGTACACACAGAAAAACAACGTAATTTACACACAGGAAAACGGAATATACACACAGTACACACAGGAAAACGGAATGAACACACAGTACACACAGGAAAACGGAATGTACACACAGTAAACACAAGAAAACGGAATGTACACACAGTAAACACAAGAAAACGGAATGTACACACAGTACACACAGAAAACGGAACGTACACACAGTACACACAGGAAACGGTACGTACACACAGTACACACAAGAAACGGAACGTACACACAGTACACACAGGAAACGGAACGTATACACACAGTACACACAGGAAACAGAACGTACACACAGTACACACAGGAAACGGAACGTACACACAGTACACACAGGAAACGGAACGTATACACACAGTACACACAGGAAACGGAACGTACACACAGTACACACAGGAAACGGAACGTACACACAGTACACACAGGAAACCAAACGTACACACAGTACACACAGGAAACGGAACGTATACACACAGTACACACAGAAAACGGAACGTACACACAGTACACACAGGAAACGGAACGTACACACAGTACACACAGGAAACTAAACGTACACACAGTACACACAGGAAACGAAACGTATACACAGTACACACAGGAAACGGAACGTACACACAGTACACACAGGAAACGAAACGTATACACAGTACACACAGGAAAAGGAACGTACACACAGTACACACAGGAAACAGAACGTACACACAGTACACACAGGAAACGAAACGTACACACAGTACACACTGGAAACGTATACACACAGTACACACAGGAAACGGAATGATCACACATACAGTAGCGGAAACACACAGGCTTAGTTGGAAATCAGAATACAAGAAATAAAAACATTAAATTTTTACTTTCAATATTTAATTACTTCTCAACATTACACAAATACAAGTAAAAGAAGCCATTATTGTATGTAGCCTGCTTTCCTCAGTTCTTTGAGTATGAAGGATATTTCTTTGATGCACGAATAGTTTCCTTCACAAAGCGAGCCATGTAGAAGTCTTAGCCGGTCAACCATTATGTTTGGATCTTTCCATGATGTGTAATCAATCTCTTCTACCACCATCTTACTTGCTTGTTTATTATAAATACTGTCAATATCACAATCATCCCAGTGATCATAATAAGCATTATCAGATTTATTTATTATAACACGACGTTTCCAACGTTTCGGTCTCAGGACATCGCCACATTCTTCGATCTTGTCAGCTCTAGGTGCTTCATCACAGTCTATACCTTTGTCAACAGCCTCAGAGTCACTGTAACAATCACTGTAGAAGACATCCTCTTCACCCAGATTACCGTATGAATTCGCTATCGATGATGTCGAAGTGTCTTCATCGTCTTCATGCTTCCTTTTTAGGAGTCCATCATTTTTACAAAGAATGGAGGATCTACTGAATATAGGCTTGAATGTATTCTCACTTTTCACGGTGTTGATACTGCCATTAGTTTCAGTCTTCCCGAAGCCATTAGCATCCTTCAATTTATGTTCTTTCTCACGATCGGGTGAGCTAATACCATCACGCTCAGGACAAGGAAAATTATTGTCGTAATGCAGATCACTCTTCTTTAGTCTAGTGGATCCATCAGTGTCCTCTATGCCGTAAGTAGTCTTGACTTTACATGTTCTACCATGTCTTTTTAAGCTGTCAATTCGTGTTAACAACCTGCTACAACGATTACAGCTTAACATGTTGCGTAGTGGGTTTCTAGCACAATCATTCTTCCCATGACGTCTAGCATTCCTTCTCATGGCAAAATCCTTGCCACAGTAACTACAGCGGCTTCCTTCCGATTCAGCTGCAGATAACAAACCACGATCCATGGTAGCTTCTGTGACTAATGCCAGATGCAAACTAAGAGTTTTAAATTAGATCCAATACTTAAATAGAAATTTTTTCATATTTCATCAGCGAGAGTTAATTTATCTCATACAAAAGTACTTGCTGCAACTAGTTCTGCTTTTCAACAACTGATGACGTCACGTATTGCTTGCAGGTAAATAATATTTAGTTCTTTAATGCAGGATGCGGGATGCTCACTAACGATCGCAAAAGAAAGATGGCTTCGCTAGACTCCAAGGAAAAGGAAGTTCGTCTTGCATGTTGGTGCTCCACAGATGTCTCATGGAGTAATATTAATTTGACTGAGTAATGATATTTTTTAATTCCACCTGATAAAAATATTGCAAGTTTTGATTTAGTAGCAGAAATTATCGAATTAAATGTAACTCCAAATAAAATGACATGTCTCATTAAGAGTAAAACTCCTTCATGGAGAGATCGGTTTCTCAGAATAGTCAGATACACTTGAAGAAACCACAGGAATGATTGCAAGAACACGGGAAAAACCATCAAAATATTGATAAGAATAATCAGGAGCACACGGAGAAAAACCATCATAATATTGACAAGAATTATCGGGAGCACACGGAGAAAAACCATCATAATATTGACAAGAATTATCGGGAGCACACGGAGAAAACCGACAAAATTTTGACAAAAATTATCGGGAGCACACGGAGAAAACCACCACACATTTTCTTGGATATCATTAAATTTAAAAAAAAAAATAAAAATAAAAATAAATTAATAAAAAATTTAAAACAAAAAAAATCTACAAAAAAAATACACAAAATTCTGGCTTGTACTAAAACTCTATCTTTGCTCATCAATGATAGAGTTTTAGTACAAGCTAGAATTTTGTGTATTTTTTTTTGTAGATTTTTTTTGTTTTAAATTTTTTATTAATTTATTTTTATTTTTAATTTTTTTTTTAAATTTAATGATATCCAAGAAAATGTGTGGTGGTTTTCTCCGTGTGCTCCCGATAATTTTTGTCAAAATTTAGTCGGTTTTCTCCGTGTGCTCCCGATAATTCTTGTCAATATTATGATGGTTTTTCTCCGTGTGCTCCCGATAATTCTTGTCAATATTATGATGGTTTTTCTCCGTGTGCTCCTGATTATTCTTATCAATATTTTGATGGTTTTTCCCGTGTTCTTGCAATCATTCCTGTGGTTTCTTCAAGTGTATCTGACTATTCTGAGAAACCGATCTCTCCATGAAGGAGTTTTACTCTTAATGAGACATGTCATTTTATTTGGAGTTACATTTAATTCGATAATTTCTGCTACTAAATCAAAACTTGCAATATTTTTATCAGGTGGAATTAAAAAATATCATTACTCAGTCAAATTAATATTACTCCATGAGACATCTGTGGAGCACCAACATGCAAGACGAACTTCCTTTTCCTTGGAGTCTAGCGAAGCCATCTTTCTTTTGCGATCGTTAGTGAGCATCCCGCATCCTGCATTAAAGAACTAAATATTATTTACCTGCAAGCAATACGTGACGTCATCAGTTGTTGAAAAGCAGAACTAGTTGCAGCAAGTACTTTTGTATGAGATAAATTAACTCTCGCTGATGAAATATGAAAAAATTTCTATTTAAGTATTGGATCTAATTTAAAACTCTTAGTTTGCATCTGGCATTAGTCACAGAAGCTACCATGGATCGTGGTTTGTTATCTGCAGCTGAATCGGAAGGAAGCCGCTGTAGTTACTGTGGCAAGGATTTTGCCATGAGAAGGAATGCTAGACGTCATGGGAAGAATGATTGTGCTAGAAACCCACTACGCAACATGTTAAGCTGTAATCGTTGTAGCAGGTTGTTAACACGAATTGACAGCTTAAAAAGACATGGTAGAACATGTAAAGTCAAGACTACTTACGGCATAGAGGACACTGATGGATCCACTAGACTAAAGAAGAGTGATCTGCATTACGACAATAATTTTCCTTGTCCTGAGCGTGATGGTATTAGCTCACCCGATCGTGAGAAAGAACATAAATTGAAGGATGCTAATGGCTTCGGGAAGACTGAAACTAATGGCAGTATCAACACCGTGAAAAGTGAGAATACATTCAAGCCTATATTCAGTAGATCCTCCATTCTTTGTAAAAATGATGGACTCCTAAAAAGGAAGCATGAAGACGATGAAGACACTTCGACATCATCGATAGCGAATTCATACGGTAATCTGGGTGAAGAGGATGTCTTCTACAGTGATTGTTACAGTGACTCTGAGGCTGTTGACAAAGGTATAGACTGTGATGAAGCACCTAGAGCTGACAAGATCGAAGAATGTGGCGATGTCCTGAGACCGAAACGTTGGAAACGTCGTGTTATAATAAATAAATCTGATAATGCTTATTATGATCACTGGGATGATTGTGATATTGACAGTATTTATAATAAACAAGCAAGTAAGATGGTGGTAGAAGAGATTGATTACACATCATGGAAAGATCCAAACATAATGGTTGACCGGCTAAGACTTCTACATGGCTCGCTTTGTGAAGGAAACTATTCGTGCATCAAAGAAATATCCTTCATACTCAAAGAACTGAGGAAAGCAGGCTACATACAATAATGGCTTCTTTTACTTGTATTTGTGTAATGTTGAGAAGTAATTAAATATTGAAAGTAAAAATTTAATGTTTTTATTTCTTGTATTCTGATTTCCAACTAAGCCTGTGTGTTTCCGCTACTGTATGTGTGATCATTCCGTTTCCTGTGTGTACTGTGTGTATACGTTTCCAGTGTGTACTGTGTGTACGTTTCGTTTCCTGTGTGTACTGTGTGTACGTTCTGTTTCCTGTGTGTACTGTGTGTACGTTCCTTTTCCTGTGTGTACTGTGTATACGTTTCGTTTCCTGTGTGTACTGTATGTACGTTCCGTTTCCTGTGTGTACTGTGTATACGTTTCGTTTCCTGTGTGTACTGTGTGTACGTTTAGTTTCCTGTGTGTACTGTGTGTACGTTCCGTTTCCTGTGTGTACTGTGTGTACGTTCCGTTTTCTGTGTGTACTGTGTGTATACGTTCCGTTTCCTGTGTGTACTGTGTGTACGTTTGGTTTCCTGTGTGTACTGTGTGTACGTTCCGTTTCCTGTGTGTACTGTGTGTAAGTTCCGTTTCCTGTGTGTACTGTGTGTATACGTTCCGTTTCCTGTGTGTACTGTGTGTACGTTCCGTTTCCTGTGTGTACTGTGTGTACGTTCTGTTTCCTGTGTGTACTGTGTGTATACGTTCCGTTTCCTGTGTGTACTGTGTGTACGTTCCGTTTCTTGTGTGTACTGTGTGTACGTACCGTTTCCTGTGTGTACTGTGTGTACGTTCCGTTTTCTGTGTGTACTGTGTGTACATTCCGTTTTCTTGTGTTTACTGTGTGTACATTCCGTTTTCTTGTGTTTACTGTGTGTACATTCCGTTTTCCTGTGTGTACTGTGTGTTCATTCCGTTTTCCTGTGTGTAAATTACGTTTTCCTGTGTGTACTGGGTGTACATTTCGTTTTTCTGTGTGTACTGTGTTCATGGACTATATGACTGACATTGTTCATGGCCCGGTCTTGCGGTCCGTGCCTTTTCGTTGACGGTGCTTCCAAATGTGCTGTCTTTTCGAAAGCGGTGCTTCCAAATGAGCTGCCTTTTCGTTGGCGGTGCTGACTTTTCGTGGTCGGTGCTTCCAAAATGTGGTGCCTTTTCGTTGTCGGTGCTTCCAAATGTTCTGTCTTTTCGTTGTCGCTGCTGTCTTTTCGTTGTCGGTGCTTCCAAATGTGCTGTATTTTCGTTGGCTGTGCTGCCTTTTCGTTGTCGTTGCTTCCAAATGTGCTGCCTTTTCGTTGGCGGAGCTGCCTTTTCGTTGGTGGTGCTGTCTTTTCGTTGATGGTGCTTCCTTTTTGTTGATTGCGCGTAGTACAAAATGTAGTGATTGAATATTTACTAGTTTATCACCTCTTGGTGTTACTAAAATATTTTTCAAGGTTACTTGCTCATTTAGAATGTATAAAAATGTCACGATGGATTAATTGAATATAATTAGCTAACGACGAAGGTCATGTGGTCCTGAAATGACTAGCCTATACGTCTGATAATGACATGACTCGGTCTCATGGACTGAAGACAATTGTTCTTTATGTGCGGTTTTGTACATGAACGGCTTATAGGTTATTCAGATTATTCAAAAATTAGACTTTCATGATAGGCTTATCGTCACTGTATTAATTCTTTGGTTAGGTATATTGACTTATGATTAATAAACTCCGCGAAAGGTAACGGAAAAAAGAATTTAAAATTTATTTAATAATTAGTTACAACTGTCACTGGTCAAGAATCTAACCGTGGACATGGATCCATCGATTCAATTTGTAAATTAATAATTGATTTTTTCGGAGACTATTGGAATTTTTCCCGCATTTCTAACTAAATAATTACATGATTTCAACATGGCGGTCAAATTTCAAGATGGTGGGCACCTCAGCAATAATAAATTATTACTGCACTGTAGCATGTTAGAATAGAATTTGCATGATGGTAAGACAAGTACACACAATATGGTGACCTCCAGCAGACGAAAACATGATGGTGGCAATGACCACTAGCATGTACTGAACATAAAATGACAAATCCGTGATGGACATCAAGGTCTAAGTCAAAGATCAATGTCGAGGTCAAATTTCAAGGTTAAGGTCAAATTTCAAGGTCAAGGTCAAATTTCAAGGTTAAGGTCAAAGGTCAAGGTCAAGGTCAAAGGTGTGGTGACGTCATACCAGCTGATGGTAAATACCTTGTTATTGGTGGAGGTAGGTCAGTCTGAAGGTGGCTTCTGTGGAGGAAGGATCTGTTGATTTTATATTTTTTGCCCTCGCCGGTTTCGAATCAAGGACGGGAATCGATATAAACAGAATTCTATTAAGTTAATTTTTTGATGAATTTTGAACTTTTTTTTCATTAAAATCGGATAATAAATAAAGATTTTCAATATGGCGTCTAAATTTAAAGATGGCGACCATAACGATAATTGTAACATTAATAGGACCCAATATGGCGGTCTTAACGAAAAGTGTAAGAATGATATGGTACTCAACCAAGATGGCGGGTGTAACGAAATATGCAACATTTATATAATCCAAGATGTCGACCGTAACAATAACTGCAACAGTGGTTTTTAAGATTTTTATTTAATTCGATTATTTAATTTTTTTAATGATTTTTAAAATTTTTCCCGATTTTCTAACATAAAAAATTGCGGATTTTCAAGATGGCGACCGTAACGAAAATTGCAACGGTGACGTCACGATTCGAAGTTGGTGGAAATTACTAGAAATACAAAATGGCAAATGGATTAGCATGGATTAACATATGGATTAGCATAGATTGGCATACGGATTAGCATAGATTGGCATACAGGTTAGCATAGATTGGTATACGAATTAGCATAGATTGGCATACGGATTGGCATAGATTGACATGGATTAGCATAGATTGGCATGGATTAGGTTAGGTTAGCATAGATTAGCATATGGATTAGGTTAGGTTAGGTTAGCATAGATTAGCATATGGATTAGGTTAGGTTAGGTTAGGTTAGGTTTGGGTAGGGTAGGTTAGGTTAGGTTAGGTTAGGTTTAGTTTAGTTTAGTTTAGGTAAGGTTAGGTTAGCATAGATTAGCATATGGATTAGGTTAGGTTAGTTTAGTTTAGTTTAGTTTAGGTTAGGGTAGGTTAGGTTAGGTTAGGTTAGGTTAGGTTTGGTTTAGTTTAGTTTAGTTTAGTTTAGTTTAGTTTAGGTTAGGTTAGCATAGATTAGCATATGGATTAGGTTAAGGTTAGTTTAGTTTAGTTTAGTTTAGGTTAGGTTAGGTTAGGTTTGCATAGATTAGCATATGGATTAGGTTAGGTTAGGTTAGGTTAGCATAGATTAGCATATGGATTAGGTTAGGTGTGGTTAGTTTAGTTTAGTTTAGTTTAGTTTAGTTTAGGTTAGGTTAGGTTAGGTTAGGTTAGGTTAGGTTAGGTTAGGTTAGGTTATGTTAGGTTAGGTTAGGTTAGGTTAGGTTAGGTTAGGTTAGGTTAGGTTAGGTTAGGTTAGGTTAGGTTAGGTTAGGTTAGGTTAGGTTAGGTTAGGTTAGGTTAGGTTAGGTTAGGTTAGGTTAGGTTAGGTTAGGTTTGTTTTGGTTTGGTTTGGTTTGGTTTGGTTTAGTTTAGTTTAGTTTAGTTTAGTTTAGTTTAGGTAAGGTTAGCATAGATTAGCATATGGATTAGGTTAAGGTTAGTTTAGTTTAGTTTAGGTTAGGTTAGGTTAGGTTTGCATAGATTAGCATATGGATTAGGTTAGGTTAGGTTAGGTTAGGTTAGCATAGATTAGCATATGGATTAGGTTAGGTGTGGTTAGTTTAGTTTAGTTTAGTTTAGTTTAGTTTAGGTTAGGTTAGGTTAGGTTAGCATAGATTAGCATATGGATTAGGTTAGGTGAGGTTAGTTTAGGTTAGGTTAGGTTAGGTTAGGCGTGCGAAGGAAGTACCTACGGGCTCCGACCAACAGCGCTTCTCTGCTGTGAAGTATTAGGAGATCAGAACTTGAGAGGAGGTAGTAATAAAAACTTGCCGGTGCCGTTGCGCGTCGTGGAAGTAGAGCGCGCCAAAACACACGGTTGCCTGGCCGTATGTATCCGGCGTTCATAACACGTGTAGAAGTAGGCTTATATTCGTTACCTCCTGGCTGTTTATTACCGCCTAATACTTTTCATAGCCAGACGTCCTGGCGAGCTGGTCTGTCCGTCCTCCTCCGTTCGTTCGTTACGTAACGGGACATTTTTTCGTGCGTAGATGGCTGATGAACGTAACGGGACACTTTTTCATGTGTGTATAGTCGAAGGGAGTGACGGTAACAGGACATTTTTTCGTGCGTACATGGCTGATGAACATAACGGGACACTTTTTCGTGTGTGCATGGTCGAAGGAAGTGACATAATCCCTAATCCCCAGCCCCCAGCCCCTGTCCTCATACATACCAAATACATCTACTCATTCTAAAGGAGCAAGTAACCTTGAAAAATATTTTAGTAACACCAAGAGGTGATAAACTAGTAAATATTCAATCACTACATTTTGTACTACGCGCAATCAACAAAAAGGAAGCACCATCAACGAAAAGACAGCACCACCAACGAAAAGGCAGCACCGACTACGAAAAGGCAGCACATTTGGAAGCACCGACTACGAAAAGGCAGCACATTTGGCAGCACCGACAACGAAAAGGCAGCACATTTGGAAGCACCGACAACGAAAAGGCAGCACATTTGGAAGCACCATCATCGAAAAGGCAGCACATTTGGAAGCTCCATCAACAAAAAAAGGCAAAAAGGAAGCACAAGTTACGAGATCTAAGTCTTAGTTAGAAATCAGAATACAAGAAATAAAAACATTAAATTCTTATAATTTAAATTATTTATTTTATTGCTTTACATTATACAAATGCAAGTAAAACAAGCCATTATTGTATGTAGCCAGCATTCCTCAGCTCCTTGAGTATGAAGGATATTTCTTTGATGCACGAATAGTTTCCTGCACAAAGCGAACCATGTAAAAGTCTTAGCCGGTATACCAATATGTTTGGATCTTTCCATGATGTGTAATCAATCTCTTCTACCACCATCTTCCTTGCACCTTTATAAATATTACGATCTCTGGTGTCTTCCGTTTTACCACCAACCTCAGGGTAACTTTCATGTTTGAGACGGTGATCATCACAAGCTTGATCAGATTTATTTAATATATCACGTCGTTTCCACCGTTTCGGTCTCAGGACACCGCCACATTCTTCGATCTTGGCAGCTTTAGGTGTTTCATCATAGTCTATGTCTTTGTCAACAGCCTCAGAGTCACTGTAACATCACACGGAAAAGTTCAGAACTCCAATTCGCTGTGAAACCTTTCTCAAAGACACCTTTCTGCTTGGAGATTCTCACAATGTCACCAACATTAGCTTTATGCTTGCGTGTATCTTTCTTATTCGTGTTGGTGAATACAGTCCCAAGCAGACGATCATCCTTTACATCTGTCGATGGTACATCCTCCATCGAGTACGACGTTAAAGTCGGTAAAGATGCCATCGAAGTCTCAAGAACAGGCAGTTACGCGACTTATGCACCAGAAGAAACAAACTAGGTGATCCGTACACCGTCGACAGCAGTAACAAATTGAGCGTCCTGCTGTCTATGACTCGTTTTTATACATTAACCGGTTTGAATAATACGCTAGTCAAATCAAGAACAATTTACTAAAATACTAGAGTCAAAACAACATTAAAAAAATAGAAGTACCATCAACAAAAAAAACAGCAAATTTGGAAGCACCGACTACGAAAAGGCAGCACATTTGGAAGCACAGACTACGAAAAGGCAGCACATTTGGAAGCACCGACTACGAAAATGCAGCACATTTGGTAGCACCGACTACGAAAAGGCGGCACATTTGGAAGCACCGACTAAGAAAAGGCAGCACATTTGGCAGCACCGACAACGAAAAGGCAGCACATTTGTAAACACCATCAACAAAAAGGAAGCACAATCGGAAGCACATTCATAGAAAAGGAAGCACAATCGGAAGCACAATCACAAAAAGGAAGCACATTTGGAAGCACAATCACAAAAAGGAAGCACATTTGGAAGCACAATCCACAAAAAGGAAGCACATTTGTAAGCACATTCAACGAAAAAGGAAGCACAATCATAGAAACAACGCACAATCGGAAGCACAATCAACAAAAAGGAAGCACATTTTGGAGGCACATTCATAGAAAAGGAAGCACAATCGGAAGCACAATCACAAAAAGGAAGCACATTTGGAAGCACAATCACAAAAAGGAAGCACATTTGGAAGCACAATCCACAAAAAGGAAGCACATTTGGAAGCACATTCAACGAAAAAGGAAGCACAATCATAGAAACAACACACAATCGGAAGCACAATCAACAAAAAGGAAGCACATTTTGGAAGCACCATCAACAAAACGGAAGCACATTTTGGAAGCACCATCAAAAAGGCAGCACATTTTGGAAGCACAATCAGAAAAGGCAGCACATTTGGAAGCACATATACGACAACGAAAAGGCAGCACATTTGGCAGCACCGACAACGAAAAGGCAGCACATTTGGAAGCACCGACTACGAAAAGGCAGCACATTTGGAAGCACCGAATACGAAAAGGTAGCACATTTGACAGCACCGACAACGAAAAGGCAGCACATTTGGAAGCACCGACTACGAAAAGGCAGCACATTTGTAAACACCATCAACAAAAAGGAAGCACAATCGGAAGCACATTCATAGAAAAAGAAGCACAATCGGAAGCACAATCACAAAAAGGAAGCACATTTGGAAGCACAATCACAAAAAGGAAGCACATTTGGAAGCACAATCCACAAAAAGGAAGCACATTTGGAAGCACATTCAACGAAAAAGGAAGCACAATCATATAAACAACGCACAATCGGAAGCACAATCAACAAAAAGGAAGCACAATCGGAAGCACATTCATAGAAAAGGAAGCACAATCGGAAGCACAATCACAAAAAGGAAGCACATTTGGAAGCACAATCACAAAAAGGAAGCACATTTGGAAGCACAATCCACAAAAAGGAAGCACATTTGGAAGCACATTCAACGAAAAAGGAAGCACAATCATAGAAACAACGCACAATTGGAAGCACAATCAACAAAAAGGAAGCACATTTTGGAAGCACCATCAACAAAAAGGAAGCACATTTTGGAAGCACCATCAAAAAGGCAGCACATTTTGGAAGCACAATCAAAAAAGGCAGCACATTTGGAAGCACCATCAACAAAAGAAGGAAGCACATTTTGGAAGCACAATCAAAAAAGGCAGCACATTTGGTAACACAAGTTACGAGAACTAAGTCTTAGTTAGAAATCAGAATGCAAGAAATAAAAACATTAAATTTTTACTTTTAATATTTAATTTATTTCTTAAGATTATACAAATAGAAGTAAAATAAGCCATTATTGTATGTAGCCAGCTTTCCTCAGTTCTTCGAGTATGAAGGATATTTCTTTTATGCACGAATAGTTTCCTGCACAAAGCGAGCCATGTAGAAGTCTTAGCCGGTCAACCAATATGTTTGGATCTTTCCACGATGTGTAATCAATCTCTTCTACCACCATCTCACTTGCTTGTTTATTATAAATACTTTTAATATCACAATCGTCCCAGTGATCATAATAAGCGTTATCAGATTTATTTATTATAACACATCGTTTCCATCGTTTCGGTCTCAGGACACCGTTACATTCTTCGATCTTGTCAGCTTTAGGTGCTTTCTTCGTCGAGATCGGAAGAGCCACGAACATAATCTCTCTCAAGACAAGGAAAATTATTGTCGTAATGCAGATCACTATTCCTTAGTCTAGTAGATCCATCGTTGTACTCTGGCTTGTACGCAGGCTTAACGTTACAAGTTCTGTCATGTCTTTTTAAGCTCTCTCTCCGCGTAAACGACTTGTTACATCGAACGCAACTTATCATATTGCGTAGTGGATTTTTAACACAGTCATTCTTCTGGTGTTGTCTTCCATTCTTTCTCAAGATAAATTCTTTGCTGCAAAACTTACACCTGTGTCCTTTCGATACAGCGACAGACACCGAATCAGGGTTCATATTAGTTACTGTGACTAATGTTAGATACAAACAGACAGTTTTCCAATTGGAACCATTACTTAAATATAATTTTTTAAATATTTCTTAAGCGAGAGTTATCTCATGCAAAGGTACTTGTTGTAAGTAGTTCTGCTTTTCAACAACAGATGACACCACGTATTGCTTGCAGGTAAATATTATTTCTTTCTTTCATGCGGGATGCAGGATTCTCACTAACGATCGCAATACAGGGATGGCATCGCTAGACTCCAAGGAGAAGGTAGTTTGTTCATCCAGTTAGTGTTTCTCAGATTTCTCAGGGTATATATTATTATTATATGACTGAATAATGATTTTTTTTAAAATTCCACCTAATAAAAATAAAATAGAAGCACTCAGAGAAAACCATCAGGGATGATGTCGTTTATAAACATCATAAATTACCAATTTTTTTTTTAAAAATTCCAAATTTAATTCTGATTAAGCAAAGAGTTCTAGCACAAGCCCGCTTGTGCTAGAACTCTCATGTTGCTTAAGCAAAGAGTTCACAAGCGGGCTTGTGCTAGAACTCTCATGTTGCTTAAGCAAAGAGTTCACAAGCAGGCTTGTGCTAGAACTCTCATGTTGCTTAAGCAAAGAGTTCACAAGCGGGCTTGTGCTAGAACTCTTTGCTTAATCAGAATTAAATTTGGAATTTTTTTAAAAAAATTGGTAATTTATGATGTTTATAAACGACATCATCCCTGATGGTTTTCTCTGAGTGCTTCTATTTTATTTTTATTAGGTGGAATTTTAAAAAAAAACATTATTCAGTCATATAATAATAATATATACCCTGAGAAATCTGAGAAACACTAACTGGATGAACAAACTACCTTCTCCTTGGAGTCTAGCGATGCCATCCCTGTATTGCGATCGTTAGTGAGAATCCTGCATCCCGCATGAAAGAAAGAAATAATATTTACCTGCAAGCAATACGTGGTGTCATCTGTTGTTGAAAAGCAGAACTACTTACAACAAGTACCTTTGCATGAGATAACTCTCGCTTAAGAAATATTTAAAAAATTATATTTAAGTAATGGTTCCAATTGGAAAACTGTCTGTTTGTATCTAACATTAGTCACAGTAACTAATATGAACCCTGATTCGGTGTCTGTCGCTGTATCGAAAGGACACAGGTGTAAGTTTTGCAGCAAAGAATTTATCTTGAGAAAGAATGGAAGACAACACCAGAAGAATGACTGTGTTAAAAATCCACTACGCAATATGATAAGTTGCGTTCGATGTAACAAGTCGTTTACGCGGAGAGAGAGCTTAAAAAGACATGACAGAACTTGTAACGTTAAGCCTGCGTACAAGCCAGAGTACAACGATGGATCTACTAGACTAAGGAATAGTGATCTGCATTACGACAATAATTTTCCTTGTCTTGAGAGAGATTATGTTCGTGGCTCTTCCGATCTCGACGAAGAAAGCACCTAAAGCTGACAAGATCGAAGAATGTAACGGTGTCCTGAGACCGAAACGATGGAAACGATGTGTTATAATAAATAAATCTGATAACGCTTATTATGATCACTGGGACGATTGTGATATTAAAAGTATTTATAATAAACAAGCAAGTGTGATGGTGGTAGAAGAGATTGATTACACATCGTGGAAAGATCCAAACATATTGGTTGACCGGCTAAGACTTCTACATGGCTCGCTTTGTGCAGGAAACTATTCGTGCATAAAAGAAATATCCTTCATACTCGAAGAACTGAGGAAAGCTGGCTACATACAATAATGGCTTATTTTACTTCTATTTGTATAATCTTAAGAAATAAATTAAATATTAAAAGTAAAAATTTAATGTTTTTATTTCTTGCATTCTGATTTCTAACTAAGACTTAGTTCTCGTAACTTGTGTTACCAAATGTGCTGCCTTTTTTGATTGTGCTTCCAAAATGTGCTTCCTTCTTTTGTTGATGGTGCTTCCAAATGTGCTGCCTTTTTTGATTGTGCTTCCAAAATGTGCTGCCTTTTTGATGGTGCTTCCAAAATGTGCTTCCTTTTTGTTGATGGTGCTTCCAAAATGTGCTTCCTTTTTGTTGATTGTGCTTCCGATTGTGCGTTGTTTCTATGATTGTGCTTCCTTTTTCGTTGAATGTGCTTCCAAATGTGCTTCCTTTTTGTGGATTGTGCTTCCAAATGTGCTTCCTTTTTGTGATTGTGCTTCCAAATGTGCTTCCTTTTTGTGATTGTGCTTCCGATTGTGCTTCCTTTTCTATGAATGTGCTTCCGATTGTGCTTCCTTTTTGTTGATTGTGCTTCCGATTGTGCGTTGTTTATATGATTGTGCTTCCTTTTTCGTTGAATGTGCTTCCAAATGTGCTTCCTTTTTGTGGATTGTGCTTCCAAATGTGCTTCCTTTTTGTGATTGTGCTTCCAAATGTGCTTCCTTTTTGTGATTGTGCTTCCGATTGTGCTTCCTTTTCTATGAATGTGCTTCCGATTGTGCTTCCTTTTTGTTGATGGTGTTTACAAATGTGCTGCCTTTTCGTAGTCGGTGCTTCCAAATGTGCTGCCTTTTCGTTGTCGGTGCTGTCAAATGTGCTACCTTTTCGTATTCGGTGCTTCCAAATGTGCTGCCTTTTCGTAGTCGGTGCTTCCAAATGTGCTGCCTTTTCGTTGTCGGTGCTGCCAAATGTGCTGCCTTTTCGTTGTCGTATATGTGCTTCCAAATGTGCTGCCTTTTTTGATTGTGCTTCCAAAATGTGCTGCCTTTTTGATGGTGCTTCCAAAATGTGCTTCCTTTTTGTTGATGGTGCTTCCAAAATGTGCTTCCTTTTTGTTGATTGTGCTTCCGATTGTGTGTTGTTTCTATGATTGTGCTTCCTTTTTCGTTGAATGTGCTTCCAAATGTGCTTCCTTTTTGTGGATTGTGCTTCCAAATGTGCTTCCTTTTTGTGATTGTGCTTCCAAATGTGCTTCCTTTTTGTGATTGTGCTTCCGATTGTGCTTCCTTTTCTATGAATGTGCCTCCAAAATGTGCTTCCTTTTTGTTGATTGTGCTTCCGATTGTGCGTTGTTTCTATGATTGTGCTTCCTTTTTCGTTGAATGTGCTTACAAATGTGCTTCCTTTTTGTGGATTGTGCTTCCAAATGTGCTTCCTTTTTGTGATTGTGCTTCCAAATGTGCTTCATTTTTGTGATTGTGCTTCCGATTGTGCTTCCTTTTCTATGAATGTGCTTCCGATTGTGCTTCCTTTTTGTTGATGGTGTTTACAAATGTGCTGCCTTTTCGTTGTCGGTGCTGCCAAATGTGCTGCCTTTTCTTAGTCGGTGCTTCCAAATGTGCCGCCTTTTCGTAGTCGGTGCTTCCAAATGTGCTGCATTTTCGTAGTCGGTGCTTCCAAATGTGCTGCCTTTTCGTAGTCTGTGCTTCCAAATGTGCTGCCTTTTCGTAGTCGGTGCTTCCAAATTTGCTGTTTTTTTTTGTTGATGGTACTTCTATTTTTTTAATGTTGTTTTGACTCTAGTATTTTAGTAAATTGTTCTTGATTTGACTAGCGTATTATTCAAACCGGTTAATGTATAAAAACGAGTCCTAGACAGCAGGACGCTCAATTTGTTACTGCCGTCGACGGTGTACGGATCACCTAGTTTGTTTCTTCTGGTGCATAAGTCGCGTAACTGCCTGTTCTTGAGACTTCGATGGCATCTTTACCGACTTTAACGTCGTACTCGATGGAGGATGTACCATCGACAGATGTAAAGGATGATCGTCTGCTTGGGACTGTATTCACCAACACGAATAAGAAAGATACACGCAAGCATAAAGCTAATGTTGGTGACATTGTGAGAATCTCCAAGCAGAAAGGTGTCTTTGAGAAAGGTTTCACAGCGAATTGGAGTTCTGAACTTTTCCGTGTGATGTTACAGTGACTCTGAGGCTGTTGACAAAGACATAGACTATGATGAAACACCTAAAGCTGCCAAGATCGAAGAATGTGGCGGTGTCCTGAGACCGAAACGGTGGAAACGACGTGATATATTAAATAAATCTGATCAAGCTTGTGATGATCACCGTCTCAAACATGAAAGTTACCCTGAGGTTGGTGGTGAAACGGAAGACACCAGAGATCGTAATATTTATAAAGGTGCAAGGAAGATGGTGGTAGAAGAGATTGATTACACATCATGGAAAGATCCAAACATATTGGTTGACCGGCTAAGACTTTTACATGGTTCGCTTTGTGCAGGAAACTATTCGTGCATCAAAGAAATATCCTTCATACTCAAGGAACTGAGGAATGCTGGCTACATACAATAATGGCTTGTTTTACTTGCATTTGTATAATGTAAAGCAATAAAATAAATAATTTAAATTATAAGAATTTAATGTTTTTATTTCTTGTATTCTGATTTCTAACTAAGACTTAGATCTCGTAACTTGTGCTTCCTTTTTGCCTTTTTTTGTTGATGGAGCTTCCAAATGTGCTGCCTTTTCGATGATGGTGCTTCCAAATGTGCTGCCTTTTCGTTGTCGGTGCTTCCAAATGTGCTGCCTTTTCGTTGTCGGTGCTGCCAAATGTGCTGCCTTTTCGTAGTCGGTGCTTCCAAATGTGCTGCCTTTTCGTAGTCGGTGCTGCCTTTTCGTTGGTGGTGCTGTCTTTTCGTTGATGGTGCTTCCTTTTTGTTGATTGCGCGTAGTACAAAATGTAGTGATTGAATATTTACTAGTTTATCACCTCTTGGTGTTACTAAAATATTTTTCAAGGTTACTTGCTCCTTTAGAATGTATAAAAATGTCACGATGGATTAATTGAATATAATTAGCTAACGACGAAGGTCATGTGGTCCTGAAATGACTAGCCTATACGTCTGATAATGACATGACTCGGTCTCATGGACTGAAGACAATTGTTCTTTATGTGCGGTTTTGTACATGAACGGCTTATAGGTTATTCAGATTATTCAAAAATTAGACTTTAATGATAGGCTTATCGTCAATGTATTAATTCTTTGGTTAGGTATATTGACTTATGATTAATAAACTCCGCGAAAGGTAACGGAAAAAAGAATTTAAAATTTATTTAATAATTAGTTACAACTGTCACTGGTCAAGAATCTAACCGTGGACATGGATCCATCGATTCAATTTGTAAATTAATAATTGATTTTTTCGGAGACTATTGGAATTTTTCCCGCATTTCTAACTAAATAATTACATGATTTCAACATGGCGGTCAAATTTCAAGATGGTGGGCACCTCAGCAATAATAAATTATTACTGCACTGTAGCATGTTAGAATAGAATTTGCATGATGGTAAGACAAGTACACACAATATGGTGACCTCCAGCAGACGAAAACATGATGGTGGCAATGACCGCTAGCATGTACTGAACATAAAATGACGGATCCGTGATGGACATCAAGGTCAAAGTCAAAGATCAATGTCGAGGTAAAATTTCAAGGTTAAGGTTAAATTTCAAGGTCAAGGTCAAAGGTCAAGGTCAAGGTCAAGGTCAAAGGTGTGGTGACGTCATACCAGCTGATGGTAAATACCTTGTTATTGGTGGAGGTAGGTCAGTCTGAAGGTGGCTTCTGTGGAGGAAGGATCTGTTGATTTTATATTTTTTGCCCTCGCCGGTTTCGAATCAAGGACGGGAATCGATATAAACAGAATTCTATTAAGTTAATTTTTTGATGAATTTTGAACTTTTTTTTTCATT
This sequence comes from Bacillus rossius redtenbacheri, assembly GCF_032445375.1. Classification (NCBI taxonomy): domain Eukaryota; kingdom Metazoa; phylum Arthropoda; class Insecta; order Phasmatodea; family Bacillidae; genus Bacillus; species Bacillus rossius. The sequence continues at coordinate 28,178,176 of NC_086338.1, read as the reverse complement.
AAAATCGTATAATAAATAAAGATTTTCAAGATGGTGTCTAAATTTAAAGATGGCGACCATAACGATAATTGTAACATTAATAGGACCCAATATGGCGGTCTTAACGAAAAGTGTAAGAATGATATGGTACTCAACCAAGATGGCGGGTGTAACGAAATATGCAACATTTATATAATCCAAGATGTCGACCGTAACAATAACTGCAACAGTGGTTTTTAAGATTTTTATTTAATTCGATTATTTAATTTTTTTAATGATTTTTAAAATTTTTCCCGATTTTCTAACATAAAAATTGCGGATTTTCAAGATGGCGACCGTAACGAAAATTGCAATGGTGACGACATGATTCGAAGTTGGTGGAAATTACTAGAAATACAAAATGGCAAATGGATTAGCATGGATTAACATATGGATTAGCATAGATTGACATACGGATTAGCATAGATTGGCATACAGGTTAGCATAGATTGGTATACGAATTAGCATAGATTGGCATACGGATTGGCATAGATTGACATGGATTAGCATAGATTGGCATGGATTAGGTTAGGTTAGCATAGATTAGCATATGGATTAGGTTAGGTTAGGTTAGGTTAGCATAGATTAGCATATGGATTAGGTTAGGTTAGTTTAGTTTAGTTTAGGTTAGGTTTGCATAGATTAGCATATGGATTAGGTTAGGTTAGGTTAGGTTAGTTTAGTTTAGGTTAGGTTAGGTTAGGTTTGCATAGATAAGCATATGGATTAGGTTAGGTTAGTTTAGTTTAGTTTAGGTTAGGTTAGGTTAGGTTAGGTTAGCATAGATTAGCATATGGATTAGGTTAGGTTAGGTTAGGTTAGGTTAGGTTAAGTTTAGTTTAGTTTAGTTTAGTTTAGTTTAGTTTAGTTTAGTTTAGTTTAGTTTAGTTTAGTTTAGTTTAGTTTAGTTTAGTTTAGTTTAGTTTAGTTTAGTTTAGTTTAGTTTAGTTTAGTTTAGTTTAGGTTAGGTTAGGTTAGGTTAGCATAGATTAGCATATGGATTAGGTTAGGTTAGGTTAGTTTAGGTTAGTTTAGGTTAGTTTAGGTTAGGTTAGGTTAGTTTAGGTTAGGTTAGGTTAGGTTAGGTTAGGTTAGCATAGAAAAGCATATGGATTAGGTTAGGTTAGGTTAGGTTAGTTTAGGTTAGGTTAGGTTAGTTTAGGTTAGGTTAGGTTAGGTTAGGTTAGGTTAGCATAGATTAGCATATGGATTAGGTTAGGTGAGGTTAGTTTAGTTTAGTTTAGTTTAGGTTAGGTTAGGTTAGGTTAGCATAGATTAGCATATGGATTAGGTTAGGTGAGGTTAGTTTAGGTTAGGTTAGGTTAGGTTAGGCGTGCGAAGGAAGTACCTACGGGCTCCGACCAACAGCGCTTCTCTGCTGTGAAGTATTAGGAGATCAGAACTTGAGAGGAGGTAGTAATAAAAACTTGCCGGTGCCGTTGCGCGTCGTGGAAGTAGAGCGCGCCAAAACACACGGTTGCCTGGCCGTATGTATCCGGCGTTCATAACACGTGTAGAAGTAGGCTTATATTCGTTACCTCCTGGCTGTTTATTACCGCCTAATACTTTTCATAGCGAGACGTCCTGGCGAGCTGGTCTGTCCGTCGTAACGGGACATTTTTTCGTGCGTACATGGCTGATGAACGTAACGGGACATTTTTTCTTGCGTACATGGTTGATGAATGTAACGGGACACTTTTTCGTGCGTGTATGGCTGGCGGAAGTGACGTAATCCAACATGGCTGATGAAGCGAAGCGTTAAGGTGGCTGGATCGGATCCCCGACCCCCCACCACCCACCGGTGCGCCAGGATGAACTATATACATCTACTAGTGGGTCAGCCATAAATAAATAATTTAATCTTATGACCCAGCTTTGTTCAAACAAATTGGGAAATAGACAAATAAATATAATATAACCGCCAAATAGAACATAAAAGCCCCAAAACAAAATTATTTTCTCATTTATGTTCGTTGCTTTTGCTTAATAAAGCTTTAGGTAACATTAACATTTAGGTAACATAACTTGTAATCGGTCATCAATCTAAAAAAAATTATTATTATTTTACTTTATATGTTTGTTTATTTTTACTTGGAAAATTAGCATTAAAATACAGTCGAATAATGTATGACTGGTAATCAGTAAGGAGTGTTGCCACAAAACCATTGTCATAATGTACGGAAAAGGAAGAATGGAGACAACTGGTTTGAGTTTACTGAACGAGGGACTAGCGTTTGCATAAACAAAGAATAGGCACATGCCAAGTGTCATTAAAACATGACGTTAAAGAATTTTTAATAGCTTTCCGAGGACCCAGTTGTTACTTCTTAAAACGGTTATTTAAAAATGTACATAGTAGAACCAGCGAAAAGCTTTTGCCACTAACGGGATAAAGGTTCCAGGTTTTAAAATATTTTTATTAGTGTTTATGCTAGGTTATAAATGTACACATATTTACACTAACATAAGAATACCACACACGCATTTGACTGCGAAACGTTGAACTCTAAAAACTTTTTTTTGATCCGTCTGCCCATTTGTGGGGAGTGAAGGGGGTGGCTGTAATATTTTATTTTCATACAAAGTCCCCTTGAATTGCAGTGTTTAAATGGCGTGAATATTTTTTTTGCACAGAAAAAATGGAAATATTTGAAATACTAATTTTTTTTTACTGCAGTGATGGTATATACTTATTTCCATTAATAAAACTCTCAAATTGCACATAATTTCCTTCAAATACAAAATAACTTTTTAAAGACAAATTAGTAACACATTTGGCCATAGTTTTCTAAACACAACTATGCCAAAAATAAGTTAAGTTTTCAGGTAACTGTTTGCAGAGATCCACCCGGTCGAGTCTTCATTTTGTGCTTTTCTTAATGAATTCAAATTAGCATTTAACCCAATAAAACAATCTAAAGGGCTTTATCAAAATTTATGCGTACATAATACATGCAAAGTTATTTTATTTATGCACTGTTATAAATTACTAGATAGAAGGAATTTTTAACCTAGTACTTGACTAAAAAAAAACGAAGGGTTTTTCGTAACTTCAATTAACTGAATCTGCGTAGAAACTGTGCCGTATTTCGATTTCCTGTTTGTATGTTTCGTTCCACACAAAGATAAACTAACAAGTAGACAAAAGAACAGTGTTATTAACAAATTTTTAAAAGTTCGTTCATATACCGAGAACATTCGTTTGGATTCATGTTCAAAGTGGATAATTTGTAAATGGCGTTATTCGTAGATTGAAGGTGCAAATGTTTTAACGGTGTACGTGGATGTTAAAAGGGAAAGTGACTTAAAAGCTACTTGCACTTCGAATAAGTGCGGAAACAGGTCATACAAATCTTCTGTAACACGGTTGATAAAGCGGGAGGAATGTTCGAATGTGCGAGCGACAACCGCGCGCCATCTCGACCGCACTGTACCGGTCGGCAAGCCTAAGATGTACATCAAGTTCTGTCCCTGCCCGAACACGCCCGAATATTCACCTTCGGCCAACCTCGGGTTTATTTATATATATATTTATATATATATTTATATTTCTCTGTTTATTTTAATGTAACTGTACTAACCTAACTAACCGTCCATAGTGTTTCAAAGTGTTTTAATGTAGCTAACCTATCCACCCACTTTTAATATTTTAATTCATTTTTCCTGCGCAAAAATAAAACAAATCCCGAGGTTGGCCGAAGGTGAATATTCGGGCGTGTTCGGGCAGGGACCGAACTTGATGTACATCTTAGGCTTCCCGTACCGGTCGCCGCAGAGACCGCAACTGCGGCGGGTAAACATTCGACCTATCGATCCGCGGCGCGGAAATAGACCCGCGTCCCGAACACGTCTCAACGACAACGAGTTCGCTTCTTCGCCGCCGGTACACTGGAAACCATTTTCTGTACACTTTTACCAACAAAAAAAAATTATTCACAACCTTAAAATGAAAAAAAAAAACATCAATATTAAAATGAAGCTAAACAAAGTTTACGAAAGCTGAAAAAAAATCATTTTCATACTCATTCGTAAATGTATGCATTTTCATTCGTCGGTTCTTGATATAAAAAAAATCTGAAAAATAAAATTATTTGTAAAATATTAGTTACCTACTTATCTCGCGTGCACCATTTATGTTAAGATACAACAAACACGAGAGCTGCCAACATTAAATACAATTAAAAACCGCCGTTGTGCATGGAACTTCCATTAGATGCAATCTAGCGTGGTCGATCGGCGACCAGATTCCTTCAATAGTAAGTTCAGCGGCACCGCCACTAGATGCGACCGAACATTCCAAATGTTAAGCCTTAGAAGATATACTTTATCGAATCTACAAGTTAATTTTTTCTTGTAAATGGAACAGAAGTATTCATGCAAAGATAACCGTGGCTTCCCCCAGCTGGTCAAGCACAACTTCGTCGCTCTTCTTCAGGGGTCGCGACACTCGAGACGCTCGCACACAGAGCGCGCGGCCATGGAACACAAATACACCCCCCCTTCCCCCTCTCATCGCTCTCCCGAGCCAAGGTCTCACGTGAATCCACGAGTGTCAACATCAGAACAGGATAACTGCGTGGAAACGACCCCGACAAGGTAAGCATTACATGTCCGCTAATTTCAGTTGAAAAATGCGTGTATTAATTGACCCTCTAAGTCGGAACAAAGTTGCATTATTTACTCTGCGACAAATGGCTGTTAAAAATAATAATAGGCACCCCTTGACAAAATCATTCAAAAGCCTACGATAAAATATAAAAAAAATTAAAAGTGAGATAAATATTAGAATATTTACTTTAACGGGCACCACACACATGTATGTTGGCAGTTCATTAAGTTTAAGTTACGTTTATATTTAACTTAATTATATTTAACATTAAGGCTCCCTCCAACAACCATCGTCCCTAACATTTTTCACACAACCGTAGCCTACGATTGCGTATATGCTGAGGCTAGGGCCTCGCGATGAAGGACTGGATAATTTCCCTAACCGAGTGCAGGCTCGATGCACCAGCTCGCGACAAAAGCACGAAATTAATAAAAGCTACCGAACTAAACATATTTTAATGTTTATTTCAATGTTCATTTACATATTTAAATTCAACAGGCATACACTAAATTTCCCCTTCTTAATTTAGTTTTGGCTGGCTGGCTGGCAGCCTGACGGGAAACGACAAAGTCGGCCCCGAAACAACCAGTGCCACCAAAACCAATGCGGACAAAAATGTCCAAGCTTCCGCCCTTTTGCTTATTAGTCTTTCTACTCTGTCCAACTCTTCTTCCAGAACCATCCTTCTGTGTCCTGTAACAAACCCTGCTTGTTATTAATGCATGAAATTTTTGCATCCTGCATGTCAGTGCCCAGGGTTTTCTCTTTGTCTATGCAGGTTTTACCTGGGCCCAACTTATCTAGTTTTAGTCTAGAATCGTCAGTGAGGGGAGTTAGTCATGGCTAAATCGCTGCCATGGCTGGCCAATCCCCTCATAGCACATGATGCATGCTCCCTCTTCTGCATGGCTTAACACCTGCATGATTAGAGCGTATGGGCTTCGGCCTCAGACGCACTTAGTCTCTCCCTAACCCAGACCCCTCCCAAATACACTTAGTTTTTAGTTAGGTTAGGAAATATATATATAAACATAAGGCCATGTCGGGCCTGGTCGCGGGTGGTTTGGTAGCGGTCTGAGAGGCGTCTGCACAGGTCAGTACCGGCGAAGGCGAATATTTGGACACAGTAAGCTTAATTACTTGCACGATGTGGCCGTGCCTTTCTTGGCATTGATTGCAAGCCCCTAAGTTGCTAACAATAATGAGCCACATGTTCTGCTTGTGAATGGTCTATAAGCTAGAGTCCCGGAAATTTCGCGGATTCCTCTGGCCTCAGGATAGAATTCAAAGTTATAGGTGTGCCCGACCCGTGTTTACTTTCCCATTGGTTGATTTCTTAGCGAGAAAATTTTTATCCTTGTTATTTGGCACTACCTGATTCGCTTACTTCTCTCCTAGCTGGACATCGTTGGCTCACGGTCGTAGAGGGGCGTGTCCAGATAACTGCGGTCCAATCATGAACACAGTGCGACAGTTTGGAGGTTTGCATTCTAGCTTGCGACTAAATGAATGTGCGAAAATTCTGTGGCTCTAGCTATAACTTCTGGTGGCTCGCCGATCAGCCTGCCGTTTGCCTGTGGTTTTCATTGCCACTCGTTTCCTTTCTGCTCCTCTATTGCTTGTTAGGGCCAAGTTTACTGTCTCTCTTGCCGCGCCGAACGGCCTAGTTGTCGACGCGTCGACTCATGTTCCTAATTATTGTAATATGTTGCATTTTGTTTTTAAATTTTACGTGTTTGATACAATCAGTTTTATTTGTTACACATGTACGCATGTACGATAAGGCTAGGATTTGTAACACGTGGGCTAGGATTATTAAGGTGTTGTAACCCTTATGTACCCCCTCAACGTATTTGTAACGAGCATTTATTCATGTTGGGTACTGGCAATATATGTACTGGCTTTGATTTAATTACGTTAACGTTTTGAGAGTTTTAAAATTAATTATTGCTCTACAGACTTGGGACTTCCCTAACTCAATTAAATACACTCCGGCTCTCTAAATTCCCTATTGGAAGGGAATTCCTATTCTTCTTTGTGAATTTGTAGCTTGTTCGAATTAACATTCAAGCTAGGCTGCACAAAAGAAATACATAGAGCACCAAGAATCAAAAGACCTCCCATATACGCCCCAGATTCAGTGTAGCCTAGGCTTGGTTCATATTACAGAGATTTGTAACCTTGTACATTTACATGAAAATGACTGTATCACTACAAAATTGTGTTTGCCGTAATACTGAGTTGTCCCAGTACCTCCAATAAGTTAAATAACTTCGAGTATTAACTGCGTACATTAATAATCTTAATAAAACAAAAGTATAATTATTGAATTTTCGACTATCCTTTACATGGTTCAAAAAAAATTATGTTTGTATGGAAAAAATCAATCATAATATATAATTATGCGCCAAGTTTCGTAAGAAATACTAAGTAGTGTCCCGAAAAGCGTATTTTACGTATGCAAAAATATAGACATGTATTGTATTACAAACTTTTTCTTGGCAGCTGGTTTCCAGAGAAATGTTTTATTAAAGTACGGGAATTTTTTTTTCTTCTGTGCAGCGGACTCGGCCACTACGTAGTCACGTCGGGTCGTTACCACAACACCGAAATACCATAACGCCGAATGTCAAAATTTACCACAACGCAGACAGCTAGAATTCTGCTGTGTACCACAAAGCCGAAATAACAACAGAATGAATTTGTGTGTGTTTCTTAAATGTACCTTAACGCCGAAATACCACAATCAAACCTAACCTTACCTAACCTAACCTAACATAACCTAGCGTAATATAACCTAACCTAACTTAACCTAGCCTATCCTAGACTATCCTAGCCTAGTCTAGCCTAACCTAACCTAACCTAGCCTAACCTAACCTAGTCTAACCTAACCTAGTCAAATATAACCTAGTCTAACCTAACCTAGTTTAACCTAACCTAACCTTTGTGGCAGTCCTGCAATGACATTTTTCGGCGTTAGTGTATTTCGGCGTTAGTGTATTTCGGCGTTAGTGTATTTCGGCGTTATGGTATTTCGGCGTTGTGGTGCGTCCCCAGTCACGTGCGCACGGCCCGTTGCGCGTGTGATCCAGGCTTGGCGCACTAGACACACCACGGAAAAGCCTTGAGGAGGGAATAACGCTGGCTCCATTATCCAGGGAGAAGGGGGTGGAGGGGAACAGTTCCTGAAGTGGGCAGTGGGATGGAAACAGGCGATAGCGGGGATGTTGCCAACACTGCCCGGCGACCCACACAAGCCTGTACTAGCGATGGTCTTCATTGATGACATCGCCCGATAGCAGCGCACTGCGCATAGGCCTGCCATTCACACACGACTGGCTCATTGAATTGTCTAAATCATGGTTCTCCAAGAGACACAAACTATTCTTTAAACTATTCTGCTAAAACTATATATATATCTGTACCTCGTATGCATAAGACACCGTATCACGAAAACCATATTTTTCCAAGAGAGCAGTTCAAAGAATTTTAAATAGTGCCTCATATAATCAACAAATTCTACCCGAAACAGGCGAATTTCTGACGAATCGTAGATCTTAGTGTTTTTAGTCAATAGAAAAAACGTGAAACGTTGATCAAGTTTATGGTTATAAGTGCATTTCGTCCAAAATTGGACACAGTGTCTTATGCTTCGAAGGTTCAGATATATATGTTATATATGTGTACTAGCTACGAAATACAAAACCTGGACATAAAAAGTTTCATGACAACTATTTTAATAAAAGTGTGCCAACTGGAAGCACAAATGTTTAATAGTTCTACGAGCAAATGAGCCGTTTAAAGTAAGGACCACATATTATGTACTGTGCAGTTATCGGATGCGGTAAGTGTTGGTATTAGTCAATTTTGACGTGTATGAGAATTCGTCTTTATGTTTAATGCTCAGTTGGTGGTACTGATTTGTGTATTACCTTGGACGAAGTGATGTTGCATTAAACGCAGTCTTGGTGAAAGTTACTTGTCGTCTACATGTCTGATTTGTACTCCGACTTTCCCATAACAGTGGTTATGGGCCCACACAGGCTTAGTTTAATGTGGCTGTGACTGCATGAAAGTCGTAATGCATGTCAGGAGTATAATTGCCATTGCAGTGGTCGGTATATTTGCAATTGCTGCTGTTTTTAGTGATCGTGTGTGGTGTGGGCAGGTGGCCATGTTTCCTGCAACAGTTGTAGAATTTCCACAACTTACGAATACTAACTTCTCCAATTGGCTATGGAGAGTAGAGACGTTTTTGACCAAAGAGGGAGTAGACGACGTGATAAATATCTCGGACATCACCAAAGGGGAATTGTCAGCGGAAGAAAGACGACAGTTTGATGTGCGTGATAAAAAGGCTAAATGGGTCATAGCTCAATGTGTATCAGATAAACACCTGGAGATAGTGAAAGGGGCAACCTCAGTTAAAGAAATGATGGTTTCTTTAAAGAATGTATTTGCCCGGAAGAGCCCCATATCCAAATTATTTGTGATGAAGAAACTCTTGAAATTGAAGTTTTACTCAGGTGAGCTGCAGGAACATTTCCTTGTAGTTGAGACTATGCTTAGTGAGTTAGAAGCATTGGGGGCAGTTTTAGACGAAACAGATAAGGTGTGCTATCTCTTATTGACTATGCCGGAGAAATTTAGCAGTGTTATCACAGCCATTGAGACGATGACTTCAAACATAACTTTAGAGTTCGTGAAGGGACGACTCCTGGATGCAGAACTTCGAATGGTGGATGATCATATGTCACCATCCCAGGTGCCTGGCTGTTAGTTTGCGGCGAAGAGATCAAAGGTGAAGTGTTTCGGCTGTGGTGAATATGGTCATTACAAGAGACAGTGTCCAGTGTTAAAGCGGAGAGGTTCGCTTTCCTATACGCCTCGGAAGGGTTTCCGTGGCGGGAGACATGATTTCCAAAACGTAAACGTTGCAGATGGAATGCCACCGGTAAGTGCTGAACAGAATGATGTGGTGTTTATAGCTTCAACCTCTTTGATGAGTAACGATGAACGATCTCACGCCATTACTTTTGTGTGTGACTCTGGTGCATCCGAGCATATGATAAATACTGATTATAGGTCTCTCATGACAGGCATTGAGACATTAAAGGAACCTGTTGCTATTGTTGTAGCAGATGGAAGTAAAATGCTCATTGCAAATGAAAAGGGAAATATTGTTTTTGATAAATGTACATTGACAAATGTTTTGATTGTAAATAACTTGAGATACAATCTTCTTTCTATATCAAGGGTGTGTGCAGTTGGGTATCAAGCAACCTTTCTTAATGATAATATGATAATAAGTAATGAAAGTATACCTGTTCTCGTAGGCCAAAAAAATTGGTAAACTGTATGTAGTAGGGCTGAATTGTTCGGTAGTTGGATATGAACCTGTGCCCAGTGTAGGGATGTCTACTTGGCATGAGAGGTTAGGTCACCCAGGTGAGGAGGCAGTGAGAACATTGGGTAAAATTACAGGAATTAAAGGTATGGAAGCAGTAAGAGATTGTAAAGTATATATTGAGAGTAAGTTGACTAGACAACCATTTAATTCAATAGCTAAGTCCTAAAGGAAAAAGGTGTCTTGAGATAATATGCAGTGACATGTGTGGTCCCATTAAGCCTACTATGTTTGATGGGTTTAATTATTTTCAGAATATAACAGATGCATATTCTGGTTTTTGTATGGTGTTTCTGTTGAGGAGTAAAGATGAAGCCTGTGAAAATGTGAAAAGCTTTATAAAATTAGCAGAAAGGCAGTTTTCTTCTGATAATCGTAAGGTGTTGAGAATACGATGTGATAATGGGGGTGAATTTTGTTCTGCAAGTTTTCAAGGCTGGTTTTTCAGGAAAGGTATTCAGCTGGAATATACTCCTCTCTATACACCTCAGTTAAATGGACAAAGTGAGAGAATGAATAGAACTTTGTTAGAGAAATCCCGGTGTTTGATAGGAAACTTACCTAAATACCTGTGGGGGGAAGCTGTTAGGACAGCAGCATTCTTGTATAATAGAACCCCTAGGTACAATGGCCTAGTACCAGCTGAAACATGGTATGGGGGAAAAGTCAATTACCATAAGATCAGGTTGTTTGGGAGTAAAGCTTTCATTAAGGACAATCATCCATCTCTGGGGAAATTGGATAAGAGAAGCATTGAGGTTTACATGGTAGGGTATGCTTCAAATGCTTACAGGTTTTTTGATCCAAACAAGAGACAAATTGTAGTGTCAAGGGATGCAAAGTTTCTGGAAGATGAGACGTACTATGAATCACAATATGATGCAGAACCATTGAAAGTAAAGGTAAACGGCGTGGACAGGTCAGAAACAGTATCATGTGATATTCAAAAGGAGAGAATGTCTGATGAGGGTATAGAGGAAGGAGGAAGGAGATCAGAAAGAACTAGGGTACTTCCAGTGTGGCATAAAGACTATATTACTGAGGACTATACAACGCAAATAGCATTGAATGCATGGGGGTTTCTCGATCCTAATGTTCCCTTGACAGTGTCTGATTTGAAAGATAACAGAGATAGGGAGGCATGGGAAGATGCAATGCACGAGGAGATACGTGCCCTAGAAAAGAACCACACTTGGGAGTTAGTTGAAAAACCAAGTGATAATACAGTAATAGACTCCAAATGGGTTTTTTCAGAAAAAGAGATAAAGGATAAATTAATTAAGAAGGCAAGATTAGTTGCCAGAGGGTTTTTTCAGGAAGCAAAACCAGATGAAGAAATATATGCCCCTGTAGCTAGGATGCCTACTATTAGAATTTTGTTATCACTATCATTAAGATGGGCTGGGTTATTAACCAATTAGATGTCAGAAGTGCATTTTTGTATGGAGAACTAAATGATCCAGTTTTCATGAAAATTCCTGACGGGATTTGTGGGTCTGAAAAGAATAAAAATCTTGTTTGCAAATTAAGGAAGGCTTTGTATGGTCTGAAACAATCCCCCAGATGCTGGTACGAAAAATTAAGCAAGGAACTATTTAGACTTGGTTGTAAGCGATCAAACTCTGATCCTTGCTTGTTTTTTAAGAAGGGCTTATACATTTTAGTATATGTTGATGATCTAATGGTTTATTTCTGATGATAAAGAAAAAATTCAAAACGTTATAGTGACTTTAAAAGAAAAATTTGAAATGAAGGAAATGAGTGAGGGAACTGGAGTTTTTAATTTCCTTGGGCTCGAAATTATTTGTACAGATGAATGTATGTATATATTAGGCAATGTAAATTGATTGAGAAAATATTGGAAAGATTTAAAATGAAAGAGTGTAAATTCTCAGACTTGCCAATGGAAATTAAATTAGACTTGCAACCTTCAGATGAAAGTGACAATAATGTGCCGTGTAGAGAACTTATTGGGTGTTTGATGTATGTAATGCTGGGTACTCGACCAGATTTGAGTTTTCCTATTGTATATTTCAGTAAGTTTCAGAATTGTTTTGGAAACAGTCATTTTAAGTATTTGAAAAACATCCTAAGATATTTAAACAAAACAAAGGATTATTGTCTTAGATATTCTAAACAAGTGTGTAATGTGATAGAGTCATACGTAGATGCAGACTATGCAAATGATAAAATTGATAGGAAAAGTATTACAGGTTACTTCATTAGGATATTTAGTAATAATGTGATATGGAAATGTAAAAAACAGAGTTGTGTTAGTCTATCCAGCACTGAAGCTGAATACGTAGCCTTGGCTACTGCTGCTACAGAGTGTATCTTTGTGAAAAAGATGTTGACAGAACTTTTAGAATTAAAGAATATTGAAGTGATTATGTATGAGGATAATCAATCCTGTATAAAAATGGCATGTACTCTTGAGACAAAAAGATCTAAGCATATTCATGTGAAATACAATTTTATAAAAGAGCTTGTACAAGAGAATATTGTAAAACTTGTGTATGTTGATTCAGATAACCAAATAAGTGACTGTTTAACCAAACAGGTACCCTACACTGTAAATTTGACAGATTTGTTAGGGTTGTCAAAATTGGGGGAAGGTGTTGGTATTAGTCAATTTTGACGTGTATGGGAATTTGTCTTTATGTTTAATGCTCAGTTGGTGGTACTGATTTGTGTATTACCTTGGACGAAGTGATGTTGAATTAAACGCAGTCTTGGTGAAAGTTACTTGTCGTCTACATGTATGATTTGTACTCCGACTTTCCCATAACAGTAAGTCTATAGCAGGATCGGTTCCCAAATAAACATTTAAAAAAACCTTCTTGTAAGTGCATATAATTAAACTTAAACACTAATTGGTGAACACACACACGCACGCATTCAAGATGCAACAAACCACCTTTAGTGTTTCCGCCTCTTAACGATTCATAACTGTGAATATTTTGAGATTGTGAATACATATATATTTCGTTTTATGTACATTAGACGATTCTGAGATTATTATTCTCCTTCATCAAACCAATATCACTTATTTTATATTTCATAGAGGTGAAACTTCAGGAAACGTTAAAACTAGTTTTTCTGTGTACGTACATTATTATTTCCAACTACCTAATCTTCCACTTGATAAGATTAAAAATATATACCTACAAGATTTTTTACTCTACTTTCCATTTATCCTCCTCTAGGTCGAATTTCTAAAAATGACAAAGAGCACGCAACACACTTAAAGAATCTAAATTATATACATTGCTATGAATCATTTACATACTAAATCTACCATATCATATTTACTATTTTATGAAATGTTACCTCTTAGGATTGTAAATAGGGTAAGTTAAGTAATGGATGCATAGATTAGTAGATTGAACAATTAGTATCATACTTTTTGATAAAACAATATTTACCTAACTTGCCACCCGTTAGGGGTAGAATTTTGGAAAGTGGTAAAAAATAGTTGACAGTTTTCGTTTGTTTATTATTCTTACTGAATACCTTACATCCCACTTGGATAGCTTTGGAGATATAATGTCTTAAAATACAATCAAACTTACTTCTTTTACGTCTTTTGCGTTAGAAATTTGAAAACAAAGAAAAATTACGCTATGTTACAAGTTATTATGAACAGTATCCATGCTCACATATCTACCTTTCTCCCTAGTAGATTAAAAAAAGTATTTTTCTACATTAAACCAATTGTACCTTTTACACTTGTATATTAAGAATTTATGACAATTATTGTGAAAATTAACATATTTTTTAGTAGGTTTGCCGGTCATGCCTTATAACTTAACTTCCACTTCATTAACCTTGGAGATATGAATTTTTTCGTGAACATATATCCAACCTTTTTAACCCATTTATGTTTCCGTGTCCTTCTACCCTTCAGACAGTTTACCACTTTAGGTGAGGATAGCACAATAAAACTTGAAAGACAGATACTTATTATTACGCCTGTGATGTGGGCTATTGACAATAATATCTGATTCAATAGGTATCTCACCTAGAATTGGACTATACCTGTGTCTTACAGTGGTGTTGTGGTTTGTTGAATATACATCTAATATAAATTTAAAAAAAAAACACTTGGAGACAAGATATGTTGGTAATGTCTTCACACTTAAACAATAAATACATCTGCAAATAGAAGGCCTTAAATTATTTATGTAGGTAGAACAACAAAATATAGTACAATTTGTACTGTAATACATTAAATAGTTACACACACTACCAGTTCGTACTGGGACTAATATAAAAATTGACCAGCTCAGAATAATAAAATACACAAATAAATATTAAATGTCTCAAATCAAATCTTTAATCCTATGTGTCAGTTAGAGTCTTATGAAAACACCTGAGGTACGGTAGGCAACTCTTCATCCAAATGTCTGAATTACGATGTGTTATTCAGCATTTAGAATGACTTGCACAAGCTATATTCAGTGGAGAACACAAAATTAGTCTACTCAAGACTCACTGAGCTGGCGATATGCTATTTTAAATTTTTTGAGTTTAGATATTATAATGTTGATTTAATAGCTTACAATTTGAGTAATTTCAATAGAAAACAGTTTGTTTTGGTCGTTACGCGGGTAAATTTAATATTGCGTCTCACTGGCTTTGAATAAACGTCATGTGTTCATTTGAATAATGGAGTCTGTGGTACAGCAGGGACTTGCCGTGCTCTTAAATCGTGAACACTACCACACACAATACATTTTAGTGCTGCCCTGTTACGCCTCAATAGCTAAAACATTCACAAATTCCCCAGGCATCCATAGGTGAATGAATACTAACAATTTTCCAGCTATTATTCACAAATTATACGGCGCTTCTCCACTCCGTGACACTAATTTTAGATGAGCGGCCCAGAAGTAGCTATTTAGCTAATTAATTTCTTATCAAGCGTTAGTTTAAAATGGTGCGCCCTGATTGGCTAGTGCACAGTGGTGCCATGGCGCCGAGCGCAACAATCACTAAATCACACAATTTTTAAAACATAAACAGTACTTGTAAGTTCGCTATTATTAAAACCCTTTAATTATGGTGCAGTTTATGTTTTTTTTTGAAGTGACGTCTAATAAATCGATGAACGCCGGCTGCACGTACGAAAAAGTGTCCCGTAACGCACCTTGTCCCGTTACGTTGTGTCCCGTTACGCTCATTGTACGCTTGCGCCGCATCTATCTCTCTTCCACTCGATTGGAACAACCATCGATTTGACTTTTTCGAGGCACATTAAACTTGAAACACTCCCATTCGTTTCCTACTTTTCCTATCATCGTCCTATCCTTAACAGAATAACACAGATTGGAAGAAGTTAAATAGCAAACATGTATAAAAGTTATAGTTAAAATAATTTATTCGTTAAAGTAATAAACATATGTGAATTAATGAGTGCAAATAAAATTAAATTTATCAATTAAATAGTAGATTTCATTTCACTCCTTCATTGTATCCATACAAAATAGTGATAATTCAATAAAAATGATTCAATTTTATTCATAAAAGTATGCAATCATTTCATCAATGTTTTGTTTTGATGTTGTCACGTTAATCTATCGTCAGTAAACTGACTTTACAGACAACCAATTTTTTTTTTTTTAACCTTTTGCCACATAAAGAGTTTGTTTACTATTCCATTGAACCCTAGAGGGGTCCCAGTCATTGAATCTCGTAACGATCATTACATGTCCTAGAGTATGATGACTTAAGAGTGTTTGATTATATTATAGTATCGATACTGAAGCAGGCATAAGCATAAAACACAGTTTCAATGTAACTAAATGTCGTTTATAATTTAATAATACAACATTCTGTCTGATTTTTTCGTCATATTATGGATGGTATTTTGTAAAACATGTAGCCTAGTATTCAAGTTTTCAAAATACCTTAATTTTTTAACAATGTGCATTGAAATACTTTAAGAAGTTTTTGAGTGATGCCGAAACAAACCAACAAGGGAAAAAAAGATATTTATGTTTCAAAATAATATAATTAGCCTTTTCCAATATCCTTTTTTTTCTTGAATTCTAGCAATGTACAATGGTTTCAGTATAAGTAAGGATTAATTGCCCTGAGCTGAATTCACACGACATATATTAAAGAAATTACAAAACTTAACTTAAATCTAAAATATAAGTCGTACAGAACGTCAAGACGTAAAAGCAGGCAACGTTTTCAACTATAAAATAGGCATGAATACTTATATCAGTAAATAATCTTTTACACAAACTATTAAAATTCGTTACCATACATTTGTGTTAATTTTACAGCACATATTCAAAGCTAGACGAAATAAAACGCATAAAACATTGAGTTAATGATCACGTATACGGGTAGTATTAATACATGAGATGACAGGAAACACTTGCGGAACTCACTTAAGCACGTACATAAAAATGTATTGCATACAGCCTTTGCCTTTAATGTTCTTATTGGTTCATTAAAGGCTTAATTTCACATTCATTTCTTACAAGCCAATTTATCCTTCAATCCAAGCATTAATAAGAAAATTAAATCGTTTGTTACAAGGGCGCCCATATGATAATTTGTAAGGGGGGGGCCAGTCTTAGGGGTATGAAGTATTTTTAATATTTTGGAAGACTAACTGCGGCTTGTTACTAGCCATAAAATAGTTCCAGTTCTGACCCTGTTAAGTTTTTTTGTTCTGTTACTAAAATACAGTACTCATTCGCCATAAAAAATTTTTATTGACTACTTTATTAATTAAATATTAACTATTTTATTGAAACAAGTGAATTTTTAGCAACACAAATGCAGGAATACAGTCCTTATACTTTTGCAGCGTCTCGGGTAAACGAATATCAAGAATACAGTCCAACTAATTGCTCTCTTTACCCCTAAATAAATGTCGCGTACAAATTAAATTAAAATAATTATAAAGTTTAAAACGTGTTGGTCAAAAGATTTAACTTTGAGAGAGAAACGATTTAAATATGTTATCACAGTGAGAAAATAGTTGTTTTTAAATGTAACGCCTGAACTACGCTTATAATTATAGTCAAAAATTGTTTCAAACAATTTTTTTTATTATTTTCAACTGTTGTTTACCTTCATCACGGCGATATTGTATCACACAAAATATTCCCTCGTTCACAGTTAAATGAATATTAGTATGTTTCGATATGAATCATAATTGCTTATCATTTAGAATTAGCACAGATGGATTCAGTAGTCGAGGACTATAAGTTTATTTAGTGATAGTAAAGCTTCAAATAACCAATGTGAAATCTGTTTACAATATTCAAATAAGATATGTTACTATCAAAAGGAATTGTTTCAAATCATGTAACTTCAAACTCAATTTAATATTATCAGCTCAAATCATGTTATCAATGAGTGCCTTTAAACAGTGCTTACAGCTATTTTTGCTCAATGGTGTCAGCAAATTGGACCACTGGATATGAACTACACTTAAGGGACAAGGTAAATTCTCAAAAGTAAATTGCAAAGTTAAGTTATTAATCAAACATCAACTTCTAATTCCACCTGATCAGACACAAAATCAACATTATAGTTAGAACAAATTAAAATTTAGTTCATGCCAAAATTTATTCACAATAAAATTAAATTGAAGATGAACTTCTGGAAAATTAGTGTGATCTCAGATTATATGAAAAGAAAATAATTTACTTGATAATCGTTAGTTCAAGGGACTCTCGAAAATTGTTCAAATGCTATTCAATACGACGACAGCCAACCTCCGTCAGTACATGCGAAAGTATGACGACACAGTTGACCTCTGGCTCTGCAACACAGCTGTGCGTGGTGCGGGAACTATGGCTGCTCATTGCCGCTGCATCCTTCCTCGCAGTGGAAAAGGTCTTGTTCGGTACGCATCAATGGTCGACTTCGAAGTTCTGTGTGAAACACGGCGCCCTCAACTGCTTCTATATCGTCACTGCTGGTCAATCGTTGGCTTCCTTCCTTCCGGCTGGAGCGGTTTTGATGTGAACTTGCAGAAATTCTTCTCCTCAGCTCGATTCTCTTCAGTCAAAAATGTTGATCGCTGGCATTACAGCACGTTGAACAGCGTCAGTAATCAGTCTTGCAGGCTGTAAACTTAGTTGACTGGTTTCATTCGTTTCCATCGTGAAAATTTGATAGTTCGTTTCAAAGCAAGCAATAGATCGTGAATAAACCCTATCGTGGTTGCAGTTTATCGCCTACGGTGATTCAAATTTGATGTCACAATAATCTAATTCATTAATACTACTTCTGCCACATTGCTTTATTAGTAAAAACTTGAATGTCAGTCGAAACTATAATAAAATCTTGCAAAATTGTTATCTCGTGGATAATCAGAAGTAATATCGATGTCTCTACAAAACCGTGGTAGAACGAATACTCCTTCGTTCTAAAGAATGTACTTTTCCTTTGCTATTTAAACGACTTTCAGATGTCAAAACACAAAACATAAGCTGAATGTCCTAGCTATCGCTATTCGCTGGATATGCTAGCCAATCATTAACTTTCTTACAAGTTCATCTTCTTATAATAATTAAATTTATTGTTTAACACATGAATTTCAATGGGTTATTTATAAAATATAAACATTTTATAAAACAAGAAAAGATAAAAAAAGAGGAATTTCATATCAGTGTTTAAACACAATCATAGAGGATTAACCTAATTTAAGTTAACAGAATTGTTAAGTAGGAATAAAGCATAAGAATTTAGTTTTCAGTATCTTATGCTTCTCTACCTTGATAATTTAATACAGAAAACAAATTAAAAATGCACACACACACGATTTTTCACTGGTATTTACATAAAAAGCAAATTTTAAGATAAATTATTATGCATAAGTTTTATTACGGATTTGACTCTAATATTTATCTGAAAAAGCAAACTGTAAATTTATTTTCTTCTTGCCGAACAAGTCAAGCACTTTGTCCTCGAAACCAGGGTTTTTCACTCTTTTCCTGTGGACACTTAGAAGGCACAAGCTGGACAGACGGTCCTCGCCAGTAGTACTTTTCAGCCACGTCTTCACTTTACGCAGTGTGCTGAAAGAACGCTCTTTTGTGCAAGTTGTGGGTATGGTTTGGTAGAATATAAGCAGTCTCCTTACTGCTGGGTAAAACATTGTTTCTGAAAGTATATCATGGAGCTTTGTTTTTTCCAAACATTTCTTATTCGTCCAGACGTCATACCATAATCTGGATTCTGCTTCCAAGTTGTCGATTTGATAAAACGTTTGCAAACTTTTTATGTCTCTCATGAAATCTTCTTTCGTCTCCTTTTTCATCAAATGTGGGTGAAGAATAGCACCTTTGAAAGGTATGCCTTTATCTCTTTCAAATCTTGTAGTAAGTGACATAGTTACAGAATCCATGTACGGATTGTAAATTGCAACTTTGAAATAGTCTTCAGTTGATGAGCACTGGACATTCACGTTACATCTGTGGGTCTGCCTTCCAGCCAATATTGGGATTTTTATATCTATGTCAAGCTCATTACAATCTTCTTTTACTGCCTCGAAAATGGTTTTGAATTCGTCATTGCTTTCTCTCTGCTTTTGAAAATTTTCTAGCAGTTCTATCTGTCACCACACAAAAGTTAACATGATGCAATGCGTGGTGCAACTGTGGTTAGTCGCTGTGAGGTCACTTTATATCACTCGTGAAATGAGGCAAGTTATGGAATGTTAAAAAAAAAAAAAATAATAAGGGGAACGCAGGGGAGGGCAGAGGGCAGACGGCAGTCATTGTTTTTACTATTTAATATTATATATATTCCGTTCAATAAATTATAACATGTATCTTCAGAGGGTGAGGTGTTTAAAATTTTATGAAGATAACGATTTTACGAATGCAATCCAAGTGACCGTGAGCGTACGTAAAATCGGGATTCCAGTGTGAATTGCTTCCGAGTCTACTGAAGGTAGCGGAATCTTATCCTTTTAAACACTTTTGAAGGGAAAAAAAGGTTTTCCTCTAAATTCAAAATTTCAACATAAATTTTACGTTGTAGACTTTTCTGAACAATAATTCTTATTTGAGTAACTTTAATGGTGTCAGCTTACCTTAAAACCTGTGAATATTCTGAGCGGATGTGACGAATGAGAAAAACTAAGAAACACTACATAATAACAATGGTTTTTATCTTTACACTTTTCACTGATTTATTTACACTTAAGTTATTTATACTGACTGACTACACTAAACTAAATCTAGACCAGGTGCATAAAACTTTAGACCTAAAGACTATTATGACGAAAAAGTAGCAAAACATTTTGCCGTCTGCAAGCACATGTCAACTGTCGCGTCGTATAACTCTGACTGGTCTAAATCTGTTGTGTTGTGTTATCGCGTGAGCTTGGGTAGGAATACGAAGAGGAATGACTCGCCACGGGCGTTGCGCTTGAACAGCGTTTTCTCCCTGTACACAACACCTTATATCGCAGCAGCAGAAACTAATGCTTGAACTAACATAAAAAATGAAGTAGACATGTAAAAAACGATATACAATAATATCTTCGTGTTTAACCATTTCTACATAATACCGACTTTAAATAATTTTCTTTAAAGTAAAACACCTGACTACACCATATTTTTTTTCCTTCCCTGAAATCTAGGGGGGGCCACGGCCCCCCCCTGCCCCCGGGTATGGGCGCCCTTGGTTTGTTATACAGTTTTGAAAAAAAAAACATTTTGTAAATGTAGCCATTGTAATCAAAATCTTTACTTTTTGTATGTCATTCACAATAGAAATTGGGCTTTATCAAAACTCATGTTTCTAGGATTTAGGGAAAATCATATATTTACTGATTTATGATTGATGTCCTAGAAATAAAAGTCTAACGACAAAGGCTCCATATGAACGGCTATATATAGTTGCCTATCACACGATTATGTGCTCATAGTTCATGCCACGGTTCAAATATAATATTGTTTTCAAAACGATTGATCAAACACTTACTAAATTTTAAAAAAAACTATTTGTGGACAATAAACAATAGTTATTTTATGAATATATTTAAAACGTTAAGCAAAGAAATCATAGAAGCAAAATAATTGATGAAAGCACGCACTTAAGCAAGTGGAGTAAACCTTCAGGTACGCCCCAGTCCGACAGCCTGGTTCTTTGCTGCAACAGACAGATGGCGGTCATGTATCAACGGGGAGACGCAGACGATACATTGGGAACGGAAGTTTGTCGATGAAACTTGACCCGCCCCCTTTCTCCGCACATTAATTTCGCTTAGTGGCTTCCATGTCGATATTTGAACCCGCAACTCGATTGGCAATGCGGCGACGTTCTGTCGACTCCGCTGGCAGGATCGATAGAGGAAATCCCGCAGAGCAATCAACTTTCCTCGATGGCTGCCACTGTACCTCCGATTCCGATTCGTAAGCTCTGTTGCGTCATTTAATTAACAGCATTGCCTTCGGTATCCAATTGTAGCAAAACTAAGGAACTGGTTTTATGGTGAATAACTATGGAAATAGAGTAGTGGGAAATAGGGTCTACGAGCGCAGGCTTCAGGCTGAGGTGCGAGGTACGAGTCAATGACCGACCACCATCTTGGATTGCGACGTTACGGCCGCCACCTTGGATCACCTTGACTTCTGTTGCCATATTGGATATCGTCATCTTGGATTCAATATATTCCGCCATTTTGTTTTCTAGAACTTTCCACCATATTGAATTATGATCTCACATCCGCCATATTGAATTATGTTGTCACGTCCACCGTATTGAATTATAACATCACGTCCGATGTATTGAAAATCCGTAATTACTAACCAAAAAAATTGGAACAAATTTAAAACTTAAAATAAATTTATTTAATTACTATTATTATAAAACACTCACATACTGGAGTTTGGATACCTCTGTTAGATCCCACCAAGGAATTTTTTTTAAATCATTGCTCCATGGGGACATACAGCATAATGACCCCCACCATTACCATCTCATAGTCACCCTCCCCTTACCATACTTCTCCTCTCCAGATTTAAAAAATTGGTTATAACCCACTCGCATCTGTAAACGGATTTTGGCAAATAATTCTACAATGCGACCTACAAAGTTTTTATGAAGAGGTTTGTCATCAAACACTACTATACATTTAGTAGTGTCAAGGCCTCCATTTTCGAAAGGTTCAACAGAACTTTTCGCACCAAGATGTGGCAACAGTTCAAGTCTAACAGAAATTACAGGTGACTGTATATCTTTCCGAAACTAGTAAGCCAATACAATTACACGGTGCATCCTACCACGAAATGAAGCTTAAACATTTAAAGGATAATCACTTTGCTCCGAACAATGTTTTCCAACACGAAGAAGAAAGATCCACGAAAGCTTAAAGTTAACGTTGGTGACATGCTACCGATTTCGAAGCAGAATGGCTCTTCGAGAAAGGATTTCACTTCGAATTCGAGTTCCGAACTTTTCCGTGTGACCTATGTTCGCGAATCGGAGCCTAGGACCTACTACCTCAAATATTTGGAACACAAACCTTTTGTGGTGACTTCTATGCCGAAGAGATTCAGCCTGCGATGTATCCCGACGTGTATTTGGTGGAGAATATTTCAAACGAAGAAATGGGCGATCCTATGTCAAGTGGTGGGGCTTTCCATCTCGTTTTAATTCGTGGGTGGCAGACGCAGAAATCGAGAAACGCTCGTATTTGTTTTGTCCTTGTAAATTAATATGTAATATTTTTTTAATTTCAAAAATTGTGTTGTTTTTTTTATTTCGTGCACCTGTCATTTCTACCTATTAGTATGCAGTGAACTGCATTTGTTACGTATTTTCCGTGTTTCAGCCATCTTATATTTTCTCAGTCATTTAGCTCTGAGTGTCACCTCCTCTCCCACTTCCCCCGTCCTTCTCCCTTCCCCTTGCTGCTCGGCTGCCCTCCTTTCTTTTTATGGTGTCTTTCCCCTGTTCCTTCACCTGTAGATCTACTTTCGCGGAAGTATACATTTTCTAGTTTATATAAAGTCATGTCAGTTTTAAAATCCTTCTTGTCCGTTTAGTTCTCTTGAGCAGATACTTATTGTTGGTGTCAGAATCCGTCATGGGCGTGTAAGCATATTTCTTTGGAGTTGTACGTTTGTTTGTTTTTCTTAAATGGGCTTAGTATGTAAATTGTTTCGTAACTCTTCATATTTAAATTCATTTTGGTCCGCCAAGCTCATAATTTAGTTTACGTGTGTCTCCGTTTTGCTACGTCGCTACTCAGCCCATGGTCGATTTCGCCGCGGCACATTCTTAAATACCTTACGTTCCACTTAACGTATACATGTCTCCCTCAATGTTCATTGGATCATTGTTCATGTTGGCTTAAATTTTGTTTTGAGTAACGTACGGCTTATTCCCTTATTCACATTCCATTCGATACATGCATCTTGTTGCATGTTGCATGTTTAGGTAAACTACAAATTTATTTATTATTTTTATTATTTGTATCTACTTGAATAAATATTTAAATTTCTTGTTTATCGTGTCTCCTTTCATATAGGAAGTAGCCAATTGCTGGAGCCTCCTACCTTTAGGGGCGAAATGTTCTTTGACAAGTTTTTTTTTTTAACGTATTCATGATCATAACCTATATCTGCTCAGCAGGTTGTAGCATCCTCTGACGGAGACTGTTCCCTGTTGTTTTTATTGGTCACAGTATGCTTAAAGTACGTTCTCATGAATGCGTGTAATTGTGTGTATTGCATGCACTTGGTGTGAATTGTGTGTCTAGTGTGTTTATTGTGTGTTCATTGCATGCCATGCGCCTGTCGTGTGTGTGTTGCATGCATTGCATGTCAAGAGTGTACTGTGTGCATCGCGTGTCCAGTGCATTTTGCATGTTTTTTTTTTCCTTTCGTTGAATGCATGTCATTTCGTTAAATGTGCATAGTCAAGACTGTAATCAGGTCATGATTGACCTCGCGATTCGGAGATGCTTGGCCTATACATATAGCATTGTACATAAACTGGTTGGAAGGTATCCTAAAAAAATCGAAAAAAAATTAAACTTCAATGGTAGGCACAACAACAATTATTTATTACGTCGGACAGGTATCTTGTATGGAGTCTGTTTTCGTAGAGAGAATAATTATTATAAAACTCCACGAAATATATTTGGAAAACAGAATTCAATTTAATTTTTAGTTTTACTTACTCTTATCACCAGTCAAGAATTTAACTAAGGTGCGCGAATCAATTAGTAAATAAATTTATAGTTTTTTTATGGTCTTTTTAAATTATTTTAATGCTGTTTAATGTATTTTCACTTCATTTTATTTATTTCATTACATTTGGGTACATATCATTACATTTGTATTTTATCAATTCATTTTATTTGATACTTTGGTTTCTAATAATATTGTTTCATTGGTTGTTTTCAATATGGTGGACAAAATGTTAAGGCGTCTGGGCAATAAATGATTTCTGCACCCAAGCGGGTAAAATTTAAAATAATTTAGCGGCAGCACCCACTAGCAGACGAAAACATTATGTCGGATCAAATATAGCGGTCTCCAGCCGACGAAAACAAGATGGCCGTCATTACATCATACCGACTGGTGTAATATCTGCCTTGGTATTAGTGGTGGGCTGTATGTCTGCGGGTGGCTTCCGTGGAGGAAAGATCTGTCACCTATTTTTTTGTTTGCCCTCACCGGTTAGAACCAAGGACTCAATGATGTATGATTTTATTAAAATTTAATTAATTATTTTTATAATATTTATTTTTTCCGACTTTCTAGTTTAAAGTTACAGCTTTTAAAGTTGACAGTCGTAACTAAAAATGCAATGTAAAGGAGTGGGCATTCGATTCCAATATGGCGGAAATGTTTCTAATACAATTTTGTTATTCAATTTTTTTATATATATTTTTAATTGTCTCATCAAAATTGTATAATAATATTGTATTTTTAAGATGGTTGCCGTAATAATAATTGCAATGTCTGGGGAGCTGGTGGTTCTATCTCACGATCGCAGAAATTTCTATAATTCAGAATGGTGGAAAACAAAATGGTGGATCCAAGATGGCGGAAAAACAAAATGGTAGATCCAAATGGCTGCCGGGGTCAAGGTCAAAGGTCAAGGTCAGACAAGATGGCCACAGCTACGCCACAATCCAAGATGGCGGCCGACACCACCGATACCACAACCTGGAATCTGTGCCACTATAATCTTTTAGAACTTGAAAACACGGTAAAACGACATTTTCTAAAAATGAATCCTAGCTAGATCGATTTATCGCCCCGAAACCCCCTGCGTAGAGTAGAGTGGGGCAAAAGGACGCACTTAATATTTGGACTCAAATATATGTCATGTTAATAGAGCAAACAATTTTTTTATTTGTAACATAGAACCTATTATCATTCGTGAGTCTAATGAACTAGGTATTAGAACATAATTATAAATATTATGAATGCTAGGATGGGTTTGCCGACATGAAGTAAAAACGTACTTTTGCCCCACCAGTGGGGCAAAAGTTCGCATGATGTGGGGCAAAAGTTCGCATATTACCATAAAATTGTAAAAGAAAAATTTAATTGTATAATTTATTTAGATTCATATGAGTTTTACTTAAGACACTAACTCATTACAATTTAACACTAATAACACAGAAAAATAGATTTAAGTGGCAAATGTTAGCATGTTATCAGCTTCAAAAAACAGTAGGGCTTATAATGTATTTTAACAGTTATCATAAATAACATCTTTCTTTGCCAGAACGATTAAAAATTGTGAGTTTTTTTTTAACTTTTTATTTCGTTGAACTCTATTTTATTGGTGCACAATTTGTTTTAGTAAACTTACTAGACATAATTTCCCTACTACGGGATTCATACTTGTTTGAGTCTTTTACGTAGAGTGGCCTCTGAAATGCCATAATCTGCAGCTATTCTACGTTTAGAATCTCGTTATGAAGGTCTCTGTTGAGGTATCGTCAAAATCTTTGGAGTAGCTTCACAGCTTTCGCTTCATTTTCCTCTGATAATTCCTGCAAAAAAAATGGTTGTCTGTAAAGTCGGTTTACGGACGATAGTTTAACGTGACGTCATAACAAAACATTGAGGAATTGATTGCATACTTTTATGAATAAAATTGAATCATTTTTATTTTAATAATAAAATAATAAATACTTGAAATTATACTAGTAATCAGATTTTTAAAATGCAAGAATAATTAATTTTTATTTCAGAAATTTTTGTTGTAATAAGCAATGAAAACCACATTAACTTTTCACTTCACTTTATAAACAGTCGACGAAACAGTTCACGTGTAGATGACTTGTAATTAAAGTTTAAATATAATTATGAACAAGTTTTCATATAAATAAACTGTAATCAAATATCTATCATCAATTATATGAATGACCATAATTTTTCACGTTAAACTATCGTCCGTAAACTGACTTTACAGACAGCCAATTTTTTTCAAATAATAAAGTTTCAATGTTAACAATTAAAACTTTAGTCAATGTTTAGAAATGAAATCGGACGCACAGGCCAATCGAGTAGAAGAGAGATAGATGCGGCGCAAGCCTACAATGAGCGTAACGGGACACAGCGTAACGGGCCAATGTGCATAAAGGGACACATTTTCGTGCGTGCAGCCGGCGTTCATCGATTTATTAGACGTTGACACGTCAAAAATGATCACATTACTATATCTGAAGTTTAAAAGAATAAATATAAGTATGTAAATAATGTTTTAACATAACTATAAATTTAAATGGTTTTACAATCATTACCCACAATATTTTCGAGGACTGTAAACTACAGATGTGTATGCGGGGTAAAAGTTCGCATTGCGGGGTAAAAGTTCGCATTGCGAACTTTTACCCCTCTTATACTTGCGTACTTTTGCCCCCGCAATACTTCTCTTCCATTTCCCGGAAGTGCTGCTATATGTGGTATGCAATGCGAACTATCTGATACTTTACGACACTCGGGAAAAACCACTTTATCAAACAGCCTAGCGAATTATTTTCGTACACTAACTCCTTTCTTGATAAACTAGTTCCAAGAAATCTAAATATTACATCAGTATCATGAAATACAATATTTACCTCATGGTTTTGATGCCGTTCGTACAAGCCAGCTGTTCTTTCGTGTAACGATGCTCCACCATGACACCTTTAACACCAACTAAGGTTTTCCAATATAATATCAGTGGGAACAAATATACCAGCACTGCGTACTTTTACCCGCCGCGCACTTTTACCCCACTCTACTCTACTAAGTTTCATGAAAATCGTTGGAGCCGTTTCCGAGATTCAGATTTATATATTTATATATACACACACACACACACACACACACACACACACAAGAATTGCTCGTTTAAAGATATAAGATATACTACTCAAGTGTATTGCTACTTTTTTTTTTGCAGTAATACTGGGATTCGATTATTGTACAGCCATATTTATGCCTTGTGTTTTCCCTGTACCTACATTAATTCAAGTTATTTGTAAACTTTTCTCTATAGATTTCCAGTATTAACTGCACACGTGAATAAGCATTACAAAACCCAATAAAGTCCAATTATTGACTATTCTATTCTATTTTCCATTGGTCAAATAGTTTATACTTGTGCTAATGTTAGTCAAAATTTAAAATTAAATGCCAATTTTTGTAAATGCGAAAGTAATGTTCAGTGTTGTTTCCAGAAATATATTTCATAAATGCAAAAACACCATAGCAATTTGTTGTAAAATTTTAGAATATTTTTTCTTGTAATATTACATAATATTTATTGGCAAGTGGTTTCCAAAGGAATATTTTGTACAAGTACTAATCTTTTATATTGTGTGCACTAATTAAAATGTATTTTTGACTTCCTATCACACCACCATTCTTTTCTTTTTAAGAGCATATTTTTGATAAGATAACTGGAAACTGCAAATATCAGGAGTGTTCTTCTTTTTCATCGCTAACAAAGGACACAGATTAGTATAATAAGTCCAAGTTAGCCAATGTATTCGGATCAGACCAAGGAAATTCTGACCACTGTCAACACCATCCATGACGATAGAGAGTCACGTGTACCAGTTAGCGATCAGTGTCTGTCGGACACAATTTTGGACACTGTGATTGTAGACGAGGTTTGAATTGGATGGCCGGACCGAAATTCGGAGGCGGGTCTTCAGAAATGCGATTAAAGTGTGTTACCTCCGCCCTCCCTCTGTCAACGTGAAGCTAGCCGCCTGGCCGGGCGCGCCATAAGGGCGACACTGGCTCGCGCAGAGCACGCCTCGTCGCCTCTACGAACTGGCGTGCAGTTGTCGCGTCGGTAACGAGCCCTTAAGGTACTTCAGCGGTGAACCTGTACTTTTAACGCGGAAACTTCTTGCGGATTTCCCTGACAATTTCTATCTTTCTTGCAATAAATACAGTGTACTAAACGTTTCATTCACTGTTTAAAAGAAGAAGAAAAAATATTCACATTCTATTTACGAAAAACAATGTTTACAGATCACCTATACGGGGATATATCTTCGTACTTTCTTTTATTGAACTCACAAAATCATACTTGAAGTATTTAAAAAAACTTCAAAAACTTGTTAAATCCACGATATATATATATATATATATATATATATATATATATATATATATATATAAGTTTCAATCTTCCGCGGGCTTGCTTAACCTATTTACAAAAGAACATAGACCGCAGATGTCAGGATCCTGCTCGTCCAGTTGCTTACAACTACGAAGATCTTTCCGTTTATTTAACATGCATTCTTTGTTGGAAAGTACTTTAATTTGCTTGTAATTTCTAAGCTTGCACCTAATAACGGCAGTGAAATAGTCTGCATTAACCTTTTACACTGTCAAGTTATAGAGACAGTAGCTCTGAACGCCGTTCAGCAACCTAGCTAGACGCTAGGTTTCATGCGCCATTTTGGGGATGTTTCTTGTTCTTGACACTTCTGCTATTTATGGGGCATTAGGCCTCGACATCTTGCGAATGCTATGAAGCTTTTGGCTCGACGTGGCATAGTACTTACCTTTGGCTATTCGCGAACTGCATGGAGAAAAAGTTTGTTTTGAATCAAACAAATATTAGTTTATATATGGCAAAACAAATATTTACTTCCTGTATTAAAATATTTTGTTGGCCAAACCAAATTTTGTGAGTAACAAAATTTATTCATTACACCTAACAAAATATACAGTTAAACTGACCAAACCATTTTTCTAGATCAATAAAATCTTTCCAAAAACAAAATATTTGTTTGAATCAACAAAATAAATGTATTTCCTCATATATAAACAAATATTTTGCTGTGGCAAACAAACCTTTCTCTCGGTGTGGTGTGATTATCATGATAGCTGTAGTCGCCCCCGTCAAGTAATTAGTTATTTCCTCGCGGTGCTTTAAGACTAGAGCCTGTTATAATGTGTGTGTGGTCGCAACTAGGTATGGCAGGACTGGAAGCAACGATTCATGCCTTGACGTGCCCAAAAATTGGGATACACAGTTGAAAATCAGAATTACAGCCAAAAAAAAAATGGAAACTATCCAAGACAGTGCGGCTTGATTCCAATGAAGGTGCATACCTGTGAGTTAGTAATGATAGCTCTCTCACGGGCGGCCTCTTTAAGCCCTTGAACACACAGGTGCTTCGATCCTGAAACAACGCCTCCAGACCCTGTCGCAGAATAACGTCGCAGTACTAATTGGGCCAGTGTTTTACCGCTCCCCTTCAGGGCTGAACTGTCCTAGGTCAGGGAGGGGTGGGGGGAGGAGGCCGCATGTCGGTGATTTACGCGCGGGGTCGGCCATATCGATTCTCTTGGCCCTCGTGCTAACACAAGGCGCAGGAGAAGAAGCTCCCCCTAAGCAATCGCGCGGAGAACCTCAGCTGTCTTCGACCTTATCTGCATGCAAATAGCCGCTGCACCGAACAGATGTTTTCTACGGTGCTGACCTTTCCTTCCCCTCCCCTCCTCCCCAAAACCCTTCACTCCTGAAGCCAGAATTTTATTATTTTTGATATAAACGTTTACAATATACCAACTGTAACGTCCTAAGTTCTTATTTAAATTTTCACACTGTGGCGTGTGCGCCACTTTCATTTTCTTGGGTCATTTTAATATGAAATTATTTTTGTTAAGCCACTTGATTTTTTTTTTTAATTTATTTATTTGTTTGCAAATGGTCTCCGATGTTTTTAGCTCTATGTTCATAATTTTATTTTTTAAGGTGGTTTATTTAATCGTTGGTTGGTTGTTAGCCTCCACCCGAAGGCCACGACTTAGCAGACTCTTAGAGAATGTTGTGTCACCTGATTCAAGTTAACAGCTTAATTATTTTTAATTTTTTCTTATAGTTTATATGAGGCTACGACCACCAAGATAGGTAGCTGTTAGTTCCTGTCAATGTTCCCTACACTTCCCGTATGTATATATATATATATATATATATATATATATATATATATATATATATATATATAAAGAAGAAAAAAGAAAAAGGACGTGCTGCACTCATTGCTTGTTGCTCAGTCATGACTTTATCCCATGAGTCAAAGACTTGTATGAGTACCTGGTTGTGTTTGCTCATAGTTACGCAGTTCACTCAGGCGTTGTCGACCTTGTGTGCATCTAGTGCTGGTTGTGGGAGAAAGCCGTTAACCACAAACAAAAAAAATAATAATAATTATGAGGTTATGTTTAGTGTTTTCCGTTTGGTAAATGGGCTGGACGTATTTTAAAGAGACCTAAGTGATTAGTCCTTGCAAGGAAAGAGGCAGGCTAGGCGCCAGAGGGAGTGACGTCTGTGGTGTGGACCGGACAGTCAGACACGGCGCGGAGGGGTCGCTTCCCTCAGCTCCGTGTGTTACAGTCACGCTTTGAGCGCCGGGTCGTGGTGTGATGAAGCCGTGATTACGTTAGCGTTACGCCCGTGTATACGCAGGGATACTGCGAGTAATAAGCTAACATTGGCAGTGATACGATTTTGTTAAGTTTTCCTGCAGTGGCTTTTACGTCGGTTTGTGCGTCTTCCGCTCTTACGTGAATAGGGCTTACGTTGGACCGAGCTGTGCTGCTGCTAAGGCAAGAGGTGGAGAGGACAGAAACAAGTAAGTGGCCACGGACATTTATCTTTTTTTTTTGGTTTTGGGAACCCGAACTCAGCGAAGTGGAACTAACAGATGAACCACGCATTTGGCAGTGACTGAATTTGCGTGCAATAGTTAGCGGTAAAATAAAGCTGACGTTAGCGGAGTAATGCGCGCACATAAGAAGTTTATTGGCTGATTATAAACGTTTAAGAGTATGACTACGAGAGACTGGTTTGCATCGGCACCCATCGATGAAGTTGCAAAGAAAATAGTGAGTCGTCCCCATTAAATTTCAGTGAGCGCATCGAACTAGAGATTTATTTCTCCGAGCGTGGACTGTTGAGGAATGCTGTAAATTTTATTGTAACTAATTGTCATAAGAATGTGTAGGCATAGTTTACGCAAGACGTCTTGCATAAATAAATTTGGGAGCTCCCGTTTTGTTTAATAAATGGCTATCATAATTTTAAAATATTTATTAGTATATTTATTGTATTTATTGGCTGTTATCATATTATTTTTAATTGAGTCTGGAAGCGTGGCTAGGAATTGTAATTGAGGTCGCGTGAAGGAACAGGAAGTAATATGGTAAACTATCCAGTCGGAGTATTTTTTTTATTTTAAATATGTTTATAATTTTTCTGTATTTTTTTTGCAATAGGTATATTTTTAGCCATACCATGTTCACGGTCACTTTTTATGACTCAAGAAAGAACTGTTTTAAATTAGTTCTGAATTTATGTGGAACCGGTCAGTAATAAAATAAAGTTGTTAAAAAGTTTCATAAATATTTTAGAAATGCTACTCCAAATTTAATAGTAAATGTGTTACGTATTTTAAACGCCCAGGACGATTTATTTGATTTTTGCCTGCATCTTAGAGTGAGGGTTAAAAGTAGTAATTTTGAACATTTTAATTAAATATTCTGTTGTGATTTTGTGCTTAAGAGACGCTAAACCCAACCCGGGTGTGGGAGATGTCTCCTTTAGCTCTGATGAGTCAAGGAGACAACACATATTTTTTTTTATTTCGGAAGGCTGAAGTTAACTATCACCTACCAAATCCATGTGTCAACTACAAATTATTTAATAACTAAATAACGAATGTTATGCGTAATTTATTTTAGCACATAATTTATTTCGTATTTGAAAAATAAAACATATATTTTCCTATTTTTAGAGCCTAGTTGATTAGCTAGAAACTATAAGCATTGTTGAAATAATATAATTGTATAAAAAAGCATAAAATTACTGCCTGATCTGTTTGCATTTTCTATTAAATTGCTCATCAATCATGAATACAGAATGGAATGAAACTGGGGGAGCACTTCACAGCTAATAAACCCCGCCAGTAAACAAGATAATTGAGCAAATGGACCGACTCTTTATCCCGGATGAGAGCGACGCAATTCCCTTACGAAATTGAAGCTGAAAAAATATATTTACTATAAATTTAAGACCACAGTATATTCAACATTATTCGTCTGTATTCGAATACCTCCTTGAAGACACACGCATACACAGTGATAAAACTTTTACACTGTCAACAACATCAATAATTGAAAGAAAAAATAATTGAGGGCTGCCACGTTTATCCATGCGGTAGTTGTGTGTTCTTAAAGTATCTCAGTTTTTATAAAGAATTATTATTTTACATTTTACAGGTTTATTTATTATTAAAAACTTCAATACTAAGAAATACTCCGAACTAAAATCTGACAATAAATTCCCATTATTACTGGGTATTTTTTTGCAAAACAATTTCTCCATCTTCGCAACCCACAATATAAATACACTATATTAACATTTTTTTCGAGATCATCACACAATGTTTCAGATACTTTAAATAAAGTAACATTAGCTTAATGAAAAAACCGTGACATTTCGAGGTGTATGGGCAGCAAAGATGTAGGCTCACACACCGTTGCAGATACAGCACAGAAATGCTTTATCAACTTAATGAAACATCGCGATGTCTCTGCGGCGTGGCAGTAAAGTTTCCATGTCTGCGTTGCAGTGATAATGCTGGTGCGCGTAATGTTGCACGCGCATTTCAGAAACATTTAACGTAGTGGCTGAAACACTGTGACGTTCCTGCAGCATGACAGTGAATTGTCCAGAAAGTCTGTGCTGTATGGACAGCCACGATTTTGCTGATACATTTCAGAAACGTTACCCAAGTTGTTGAAACATTGTGACGTCTCTACAGCATGACAGTAATGCGTCTAGAATGTCTGTGCTGTATGGACAGCTACAATGTTGCTGATACATTTCAGAAACGTTACAGAAGTTGTTGAAACATTGTGACGTCCCTGCAGCATGACAGTGATGTGTCACGTGGTTGCTGAGACACTGTGAGACCCTGTGAGACCCTGTGAGACACTGCGAGACACGGCGAGACCCTGTGAGACGCTGTGAGACCCTGCGAGACACTGTGAGGCCCTGCGAGACCCTGTGAGACCCTGTGAGACCCTGCGAGACACTGTGAGACACTGTGAGACCCTGTGAGGTCACTGTGAGACCCTGTGAGACCCTGCGAGACACTGCGAGACACTGAGACCCTGTGAGACCCTGTGAGACCCTGTGAGACACTGTGAGACCCAGCGGGACACTGTGAGACACTGTGAGGCACTGTGAGACACTGTGAGACCCTGCGCGGCCACTGCGGGACACTGCGCGGCCACTCACCGCCGCCGTTCTGGTAGCAGAGGTAGGGGAAGCGCCACACGTTGCCCAGCCCCACGCTGTAGCCCAGCAGCGACAGCAGGAAGTCGAAGCGGCCGGTCCAGTTGCCGCGCTCCGGCTCCGGGCCGGGCTCGGTCAGTCCCGAGCCGTGCGAGGTGCCGTCGTCCCCCGGGTTCAGCGGCACCTGCGAGTTGGCCACCGAGCTCTTGTCGTCCGCCTGCGCCACCAGACACACAACCATGTAGTCATGACGTAGAGACCGGAAAAATTCGCGAATTCATTTCGCGACAGGCTAAAATACAAATAGTTATACCTCAGTGCTGCCTCTGCTATTGGCTTACAACTCACCTGGATGTCTCTGGGTCAATGAGAAACGCCCGACCAAAGCTTTATCGAATCACAGGCTGCTACGTTGGGACGTACATTGTTAAAATTAAAAAAAAAAATCCATTAAATAATAGTAATGATGGAGAGTGGGGGAAAAGATGCGATTCTTTCATTACTCGCCAATAATGTGTAATATCTATCTAACCTCAGTAACCAGAACATTCATGAGTTCTCATGTTCAAATAAAAATATAATACGAAACCTGGACACGAACATCAACGTAGAATTCTTTAAAATAATGCCGAGCGTGATAAATATACACAAATGGTGTTTTCGACTACATTTGTGGACGCGAATCACACGTAGTTTCCGCACCCGCCGCCAGAATTCGCTGTCGGAGCAGCTACGTTGACTATCGAATAATTTGATTACCAGACAGAAATTTTAAACTATATAAATAAACGGGCTCCGATAAAAGTGAGATTTGATGAATCACTAAACCCCGGATTTAAACCTGATTTTCGACAATGAATTTTATTAAAATAATTACCATTTTCTTAACATTCGCTAAACAGATAATACTATAAAGTTTATGTTCGTCTTTTTGAAAATTTTGTTTGCACAATGTGCCACAGTTGGCAGTACCGTGGTTGTTACACATTTCCGTTACTTGGCTTCCGTCGCATCCTAGAAATTACACCCCCCCCCCCCCCCCCACCTGCCCAATTACGTTTGGCGAGAGCTGGGATGTCACACGTCGATAATTCAATGAGACATGTGAAACCGAGCCTTAAGTGCCATTTCAATCGATATTTAACTGACACTTCGACCTTTTCAGACACACAACACGACACAATAAGTACTGAACCGTAGTTCAAAATATTTATTGCAAACGTTAATGAAATTATAGTGACAGCAAGCCGCTCTCAGCTGTCAGATGTCGACCTCAAACTGCATTATTGGCAGCACTGACAAAGCTCACTAAGTGTTGATGTCTGCGGAAATAACAAGGTGAACCATGTTCCGTGTCTGTGCCCAAGCGTCAAACGAGTAACGGCGATTTAGCAAAACGCCAACTAAGCCATTATAACAATTCAAAAACTTATTTTACCAGTCTTTTAAAAAAAAACATGTACCCATCCAAGGCACTTTTTAAACTATTAAATGTATTTGATATTAAAAGATTGTTTATTAGAGCTGCAATAATCAATATCTATGTATCAAAGGGAAAATCAGTTAAATTATGTAGATCATAATGCCTACACGGCATAGACATAACATAAATTTACCAATCCTCTACATATATCATAAAACAATTTCTCAGACATCTTTAGCATTTTTGCTTCCAAAAATTGTAGTTATTCTTCCTGAAAAACTAAAAATAAATTATTTTCAAATAAGAAAATATGTTAATATTTGGCTAGATAATTTACCTGATGAAGAGATTGTTTTAGTATTTAAGTAAGTTTTATATATTGTTGTAAATTTGTACCTGTACTTAACTTTAAATACTAATTTTTATTTAATTATATTTTCATTTTTTCATGAAACAATGTTATATTTTATACGTTTTTTACGTTATACATTATATTGAATTTTAATAAATTATTCTTTTTTAATTTTCATCTTTATAAAACTAATGTAAGGTACCTTAGGTAATATTTTAAATATTTAGTTCTCGGTTATTACAAATTTATAAATGTTTACATTTGTCAAAATGCCGCATGTAAATTAAAGTGGCTAGATGCACTCACATACAAGCTTGCTTTCGTGAGTGTTAAATTTCCTGGTTAATTAAGTGAATATTGTTAACAAAGCATAAAAAAGGGAAATAAATTATTATTATTTTGGTTTTATTGCAAATAATGTTTTAAAAATTGGTAACATAATGACCAATAGCATCGTGACTCACCAACAAATGTTTCTAATGCAATAAGCGAGATTCATAATAGCTTATAGTCCAAAGCTGTAAATGAGCCACACAAAGTTAAGTACATTTACAAATGTATGTCCTGCGCCTGTTAGAAAAAGTCCCCGCCCCCCCTCCAATTTGAAATAAATGAATTGCAAGTCCCATATTTCAAGCCAAACGCAATTGGAGGTTGATGTAAAACACAGTAGGCCTATATACGTAGAAAAAAAGTATCTGTACTTTTACAAAAGATTCCTTTTGAAACCAGTTGCCAATAAAAAGTTTATATTACTACAAAAATATTTTGTAAATTTGTACAACACATGGCTATGGTTATTTTTGCATTATATGAAATATGTTTTTCCAGTAAATGCTGAGTACGTATTTCTTACGGAAATTAACGCATAATTTTTTTTTCATTCAAGCAATTTTTTTTAATATGGATAAGATAATCGAATATTCATTAATTGGAATTTATTTCGTTTTATTGTGCTTATGAATTGGCGTAGTTAACACTAGAAAGCTATTGAGGAAACGGTTCTCAATATAACTATTGGAGGTACTGGGACAACACAAAGCATAGATACCCGGCTAAGAATCCAAACTACGAACAATTTTTTTTAACGATACAGTTGTTTTTGTGTAAATATAGAAATTAACTATTTGTAATCATACAAGAATAAATCTGTTTTATTTACAAAAAAAAATACAGAGTATCATTAAAATAGCATTATTTTTACTCTTGTTATATTGCCCATTTGTGACTTAAACTCGTTTGCTTCTGAGATGCAGCGTTTTCTTCTATTTCGCCGTCGCAGTTCCTAGATCCTTCGCAGGATCTGGGGTAAGGGGGAGGAGGAATGCATCATGCCTCCATGCACTCTCTTACGCCTTCTGAGAAACATTAGTTACTGCGCTAATGGGCCCTTGCCACGAATGTCAGAGATGTCAGTTCTTGGCTTGCGTTTGTAGCCGTTAATTTACTGCAAAATAAGAACAAGTCTTCCACTAAATATTACTAGGTATTATTACAGTGATCGCATAGTCTCGTACCGATGAAAAAGTTTAATGTACTAGCTGGAGCATAAACTTTTAATGAGCGCGATAACAGGTTGCAGGAACTAAGGGAAGCTATATTTTATCATTCACTTTCAGAGTGCATAAATATTAAAATTTCAGTTATTCATATTGTTATCAGGATTTAAACTATACTTTATCTTGTCAGAAACTAAATAAGCTTATTAATTATGTAGTTTAGGGCTAAGTAAAGGGATTTTTTAGGCAATCTTTTATTTAAAGACAATTTCAGCAAAAAATAAATAAATTTGGAAAAATTAATAGTTATATAGTTAATTTTTTTTAATCGTTTAGGGGGAGCTTAAAATGTAATCCTTTATTTTAGTAATACTCCATAAATGATTTAGGTTACTTCATATATGATTATAACATAAACTGGATAGCTAGATGTCCAATGCAATGTGCAATTTAATAGTCACAGGTTATATTTATAGGTCTAAAGTCAACTACCATATGCTTCTCTTAAATCTTTCACAAAAATTCGTTTTTATTGAGAACCAATCAAAACACGAATAAAATACGAATTTCCGAAAGAACTAGAGTAGTATGTAAATGGGCATCCGGGGACAGGCTTCAGGCTGTGGTGTCTGTGGTGTTTTCCGCCATATTGGATTGTGACGTCACGGCGGCCATCTTGGATGAGTGTAACGGGACACAGCGTAACGGGACAAGTTTTACCTTGACCTTTGACCCTCAAAATCCGCCAAAATTGGGCAAAATGTGCCCAAAATTCCTCAAAATTCGCCAAAATTTCCATTTCTGTGAAAAAAAATTCCGCCAAAAAATCTCAAAAAATTCCACAATTCAAAAATTCCCGTTTTCGAGAGAAAAATTCCCGTTTCGAGGGAAAATTTCCCGTTTTTAGTCCTTAAAAATCCCAGCGGCTAGAAATGTCCATATGTAGGCTTAAGCATCCATGTCTACAGCCTACGATAAGCCTCTGACGTCATCATGGATTATGACGTCACCGTTGCATTTTCCGTTACGGTCGCCATCTTTAACTTTTTTATTTATTATCCGATTTTAATGAAAAAATTTTTAAAAATTATAAAAAAATTCATTTAATAAAATTTTAATAAAATACTTATAAAAAATATACTTTTACGACACGTAGTTCGGAGTCCTCGGTTCGAACCCGGTGAGGGCAAACAAATAAAAATGGCGACCGATCCTTCCCCCTAGGTGGGTGCTAGCAGACTGACTCCCACCACTTTTTTTCAAATCATATAAATCGTCACCTAGTATGACGTCATGTCCGCCATCTTGTCTTCGATGCTGGAAGCCATCATCATTGTATCGTCGGCGAGAGTGCGCTGACGTCATGTTAGTTTCGTTCTTATCCGCTAGAGTACAGTAATCATTTATTACTATGACACCCGCCATCTTGAAATTCGGCCGCCATCTTGAAAATCCGTAATTATTTAGCTAGAAATTCGGGAAAAGTTCCAATATTCATTAAATAAATCACTCATTAATTTACATATTGATTCGATCGATTCCTGTCCTCGGTTCGATACCCGATCGATGCAAATAATCTTAATTTTTATGTAAAAATACCTAAAAAATGACAGGTTCGAAAATAAAAACACTGCAAGTTCTTTTACAAACATAATATTTATTACATAATTTCTATTTTACTACAGGGTCACCTGCGAAGGTTAGCAATCTTACAAACATTTAGTCCGCATAGGCGTGAAATGACTAATTCTTAGCTCCAATCGGTTTATACAAGACAGAGTCCAACCAGATCCTTTACAGACATAGTCCTCCTCTTCTTGACAGAGTTTCTGGATACCTTGTTTAACAGTTTGCTTGACATCGTTAGAACTGTAAATTACTGCAGCCGATGTCTTGAATGCACACTTCTTCACTTTGTCATCGAACGGATAAGGCTTTCCATATATACAGTCCAACCACAAGTTATATTTCAAAGGTCCGTTTGTTGCTACGTCATCAGTAAGCTGATTGATTATGTGCTGTCTGATATCATCAAGAAAATTACAAATGTCCTTTGACTCACTTAACGTACTTGGATAATAGTAGTCTTTCAATGTTCCACGAAATGCAGACTGCGCCAAGTAGAAGCCATTATCGTTCACTTGTAATGCTCCGATCACAGTCTTATGTTTATTTTCATGTTCAGATGCCACAGCAATCGGTTGCTGCACATCAGTTTTTTTACTTGTACGCTCACGAGTCACCAATCTAAACTCAGGAGTCGTAATTGCTGCAGGTAGTTCAGCAGTAGGCGCACGGACTTCACCTTTACAGTTTATCGAATGTCGGCGCAAATTATCAATTCGAGTAAACCATTTATGACACTCGTCACAGCGAAACTTCATGCGAGAAGGATTCTTCGTACATTTACTCCTCTCATGTCTCCGTACATCATGTGCAAATGCAAACGTCATGTCGCAGTAGCCACAAGGATGCCTAGTTGAAGACAAACCCGAACCAGATGTCGCTGTTACTGCAACTGAATCATTTCCAGGCATACTCTTATGCACATCAATGCATCGTTGTTGTATAGAAACCTTTACTTTCTGCCGCACTGCAGGTCCTTTACATGTCTCAAAGTGATGCTTCAAATTAGCATTTCTTGTAAATTGCTTGCGACACTTAATACAACCAAACATTTTACGATAAGGGTTCTTGGCACATTCTCTCTTCTCGTGTCGACGAGCATTGCTGATGTTTGAGAAAATCTTGTCACAGTAACGACATCGATGTTCGTTAGTTGTTGACGATTCCCCATCCATTAAAGTCTCCATCGAGGGCGAAACAGCGTTCGTCGAGGTTTCCTGTACAGTCAGCACTACCGGCATTAAAGTCACTTCTGCTGGTGGTATCAAATCTGTTGAAATCTCCTCCAATGTTGACGTCATCGTTGCCAACGGGATCTGCTCCTTCTCCGTCGTAGCTGTCGTCAAGGTTCCCGTAGACGATGGTACAACCTCCGAGTTCAACGTTAAAGTCGGTAAAGATGCCATCGAGTTCGCAAGAACAGGTAATTACGCGATTTATGCACCAGATTAAACAAACTAGGTGATCCTTACACCGCCGACGTCAGTAACAAAACTGAGCGTCCTGCTGTCTAGGACTCGCTTATATACATGCACCGTATGGAATAATACGCTAGTCAAATCAAGAACAATTTATTATAATACTAGAGTCAAAACAACATTAAAATTAGAAGCTCCATCAACAAAAAGGAAGCACATTCTGGAAGCACCGACAACGAAAAGACAGCACATTTGGAAGCACCGACAACGAAAAGGCAGCACATTTGGAAGCACCGACAACGAAAAGGCAGCACATTTGGAAGCACCGACAACGAAAAGGCAGCACATTTGGAAGCACCGACAACGAAAAGGCAACACATTTGGAAGCACCGACAACGAAAAGGCAACACATTTGGAAGCACCGACAACGAAAAGGCAGCACATTTGGAAGCACCGACAACGAAAAGGCAGCACATTTGAAAGCACCGACAACGAAAAGGCAGCACATTTGGAAGCACCGACAACGAAAAGGCAGCACATTTGGAAGCACCGACAACGAAAAGGCAGCACATTTGGAAGCACCGACAACGAAAAGGCAGCACATTTGGAAGCACCGACAACGAAAAGGCAGCACATTTGGAAGCACCGACAACGAAAAGGCAGCACATTTGGAAGCACAATTGAATAATGAAGCACATTTTGGAAGCACCATCGAATAAGGAATCACACTTGGAAGCTCCATCAAATAAGGAAGCACACTTGGAAGCTCCATCAACAAAAAAAAAAGGCAAAAAAAAGGAAGCACAAGTTTCGAGATCTAAGTCTTAGTTAGAAATCAGAATACAAGAAATAAAAACATTAAATTTTTATAATTTAAATTATTTATTTTATTTCTTTACATTATACAAATGAAAGTAAAACAAGCCATTATTTTATGTAGCCAGCTTTCCTCAGTTCCTTGAGTATGAAGGATATTTCTTTGATGCACGAATAGTTTCCTGCACAAAGCGAACCATGTAGAAGTCTTAGCCGGTCAACCAATATGTTTGGATCTTTCCATGATGTGTAATCATTCTCTTCTACCACCATCTTCCTTGCACGTTTATAATAAATATTATGATCTCTGGAGTCTTCCGTTTTACCACCAACCTCAGGATAACTTTCATTTTTGAGACGGTGATCATCACAAGCTTGATCAGATTTATTTAATGTATCACGTCGTTTCCATCGTTTCGGTCTCAGGACACCGCCACATTCTTCGATCTTGGCAGCTTTAGGTGCTTCATCATAGTCTATGTCTTTGTCAACAGCCTCAGAGTCACTGTAACAATCACCGTAGAAGGAATCGTCTTCACCCAATTTACCGTAATAATTCGATGTTGATGATGTTGTAGTGTCTTCATCGTCTTCATGCTTCCTTTTTAGGAGTCCATCATTTTTACAAAGTAGGAAAGATCTACTTGAATTCGGCTGGAATATATTCTCACTTGTCACGTTAAGGATTCTTCCATTGTCTTCATTCTTCCGTAAATCATCAACCTCCTTCAATTTAAGTTCTTTGTCGAGATCGGAAGAGCCAAGAAAATTATTGTCGTAATACAGATCACTCTTCCTTAGGCTAGTAGATTCATCGTTGTCCTCTAGCTTGTACGCAGGCTTGGCGCTACAAGTTCTGCCATGTCTTTTTAGGCTCTCTCTCCGCGTAAACGACTTGCTACATCGAACACAACTTATCATATTGCGCAGTGGATTTTTAACACAGTCATTCTTCTCGTGTTGTCTTTTATTCTTTCTCAAGATAAACTCTTTACTGCAAAACTTACACCTATGTTCTTTCGATACAGCGTCAGATCCCAAATCGGAATTCATATTAGTTACTGAGACTAATGCCAGATACCAATTGAGTGTTTTAAATTAGATCCAATACTTAAATAGAAATTTTTTCATATTTCATCAGCGAGAATTAATATACCTCATGCAAAAGTACTTTATGCATGTAGTTCGGCTTTTCAATAACAGATGTCGCCACATGTTGCTTGCAGGTAAATAATATTTAGTTCTTTTATGCGGGATGCGGGATGCTCACTAACGATCGCAAAAGAAGGATGACTTCGCTAGACTCCAAGGAAAAGGAAGTTCGTCTTGCATGTTGGTGCTCCACAGATGTCTCATGGCGTAATATTAATTTGACTGAGTAATGATATTTATTAATTCCACCTGATAAAAATATTGCAAGTTTTGATTTAGTAGCAGAAATTATCGAATTAAATGTAACTTCAAATAAAATAACATGTCTCATTAGACAAAAAAAATCCATGCAGAGAACGGTTTCTCAGAATAGTCAGAAACACTTGAAGAAACCACAGGAATGATTGCAAGAACACGGGAAAAACCATAAAAATATTGACAAGAATAATCAGGAGCACACGGAGAAAACCATCATAATATTGGCAAGAATGATCAGGAGCACATGGAGAAAACCATCATAATATTGACCAGATTAATCAGAAGTACTCGGAGAAAACCACCACATGTTTTCTTTGATTTCATAAAATTACAGGAAAAAAAATTTAAAAATAAAAATAAATTAATTAAAAAAATAATAAAAAAAATGCATAAATTTCTGGCTTGTACAAGAACTATCTTTGCTCAACAATAATAAGTTTACAAGCTAGCAGAAACTGTTATTGCATTTTTTTTTTTTCATTTTTTTAATTAATTTATTTTTATTTTTAAATTTTTTTTCTTGTAATTTTATGAAATCAAAGAAAACATGTGGTGGTTTTCTCCAAGTACTTCTGATTAATCTGGTCAATATTATGATGGTTTTCTCCATGTGCTCCTGATCATTCTTGCCAATATTATGATGGTTTTCTCCGTGTGCTCCTGATTATTCTTGTCAATATTTTTATGGTTTTTCCCGTGTTCTTGCAATCATTCCTGTGGTTTCTTCAAGTGTTTCTGACTATTCTGAGAAACCGTTCTCTGCATGGATTTTTTTTTGTCTAATGAGACATGTTATTTTATTTGAAGTTACATTTAATTCGATAATTTCTGCTACTAAATCAAAACTTGCAATATTTTTATCAGGTGGAATTAATAAATATCATTACTCAGTCAAATTAATATTACGCCATGAGACATCTGTGGAGCACCAACATGCAAGACGAACTTCCTTTTCCTTGGAGTCTAGCGAAGCCATCCTTCTTTTGCGATCGTTAGTGAGCATCCCGCATCCCGCATAAAAGAACTAAATATTATTTACCTGCAAGCAACATGTGGCGACATCTGTTATTGAAAAGCCGAACTACATGCATAAAGTACTTTTGCATGAGGTATATTAATTCTCGCTGATGAAATATGAAAAAATTTCTATTTAAGTATTGGATCTAATTTAAAACACTCAATTGGTATCTGGCATTAGTCTCAGTAACTAATATGAATTCCGATTTGGGATCTGACGCTGTATCGAAAGAACATAGGTGTAAGTTTTGCAGTAAAGAGTTTATCTTGAGAAAGAATAAAAGACAACACGAGAAGAATGACTGTGTTAAAAATCCACTGCGCAATATGATAAGTTGTGTTCGATGTAGCAAGTCGTTTACGCGGAGAGAGAGCCTAAAAAGACATGGCAGAACTTGTAGCGCCAAGCCTGCGTACAAGCTAGAGGACAACGATGAATCTACTAGCCTAAGGAAGAGTGATCTGTATTACGACAATAATTTTCTTGGCTCTTCCGATCTCGACAAAGAACTTAAATTGAAGGAGGTTGATGATTTACGGAAGAATGAAGACAATGGAAGAATCCTTAACGTGACAAGTGAGAATATATTCCAGCCGAATTCAAGTAGATCTTTCCTACTTTGTAAAAATGATGGACTCCTAAAAAGGAAGCATGAAGACGATGAAGACACTACAACATCATCAACATCGAATTATTACGGTAAATTGGGTGAAGACGATTCCTTCTACGGTGATTGTTACAGTGACTCTGAGGCTGTTGACAAAGACATAGACTATGATGAAGCACCTAAAGCTGCCAAGATCGAAGAATGTGGCGGTGTCCTGAGACCGAAACGATGGAAACGACGTGATATATTAAATAAATCTGATCAAGCTTGTGATGATCACCGTCTCAAACATGAAAGTTACCCTGAGGTTGGTGGTAAAACGGAAGACTCCAGAGATCATAATATTTATTATAAACGTGCAAGGAAGATGGTGGTAGAAGAGAATGATTACACATCATGGAAAGATCCAAACATATTGGTTGACCGGCTAAGACTTCTACATGGTTCGCTTTGTGCAGGAAACTATTCGTGCATCAAAGAAATATCCTTCATACTCAAGGAACTGAGGAAAGCTGGCTACATAAAATAATGGCTTGTTTTACTTGCATTTGTATAATGTAAAGAAATAAAATAAATAATTTAAATTATAAAAATTTAATGTTTTTATTTCTTGTATTCTGATTTCTAACTAAGACTTAGATCTCGCAACTCGTGCTTCCTTTTTTTTGCCTTTTTTTTTGTTGATGGAGCTTCCAAGTGTGCTTCCTTATTTGATGGAGTTTCCAAGTGTGATTCCTTATTCGATGGTGCTTCCAAAATGTGCTTCATTATTCAATTGTGCTTCCAAATGTGCTGCCTTTTCGTTGTCGGTGCTTCCAAATGTGCTGCCTTTTCGTTGTCGGTGCTTCCAAATGTGCTGCCTTTTCGTTGTCGGTGCTTCCAAATGTGCTGCCTTTTCGTTGT
Organism: Bacillus rossius redtenbacheri; assembly: GCF_032445375.1. Taxonomy (NCBI): domain Eukaryota; kingdom Metazoa; phylum Arthropoda; class Insecta; order Phasmatodea; family Bacillidae; genus Bacillus; species Bacillus rossius. The sequence goes on along the minus strand of NC_086338.1, from coordinate 28,133,304 downwards.
CGGTGCTTCCAAATGTGCTGCCTTTTCGTTGTCGGTGCTTCCAAATGTGCTGCCTTTTCGTTGTCGGTGCTTCCAAATGTGCTGCCTTTTCGTTGTCGGTGCTTCCAGAATGTGCTTCCTTTTTGTTGATGGAGCTTCTAATTTTAATGTTGTTTTGACTCTAGTATTATAATAAATTGTTCTTGATTTGACTAGCGTATTATTCCATACGGTGCATGTATATAAGCGAGTCCTAGACAGCAGGACGCTCAGTTTTGTTACTGACGTCGGCGGTGTAAGGATCACCTAGTTTGTTTAATCTGGTGCATAAATCGCGTAATTACCTGTTCTTGCGAACTCGATGGCATCTTTACCGACTTTAACGTTGAACTCGGAGGTTGTACCATCGTCTACGGGAACCTTGACGACAGCTACGACGGAGAAGGAGCAGATCCCGTTGGCAACGATGACGTCAACATTGGAGGAGATTTCAACAGATGTGATACCACCAGCAGAAGAGACTTTAATGCCGGTAGTGCTGACTGTACAGGAAACCTCGACGAACGCTGTTTCGCCCTCGATGGAGACTTTAATGGATGGGGAATCGTCAACAACTAACGAACATCGGTGTCGTTACTGTGACAAGATTTTCTCAAACATCAGCAATGCTCGTCGACACGAGAAGAGAGAATGTGCCAAGAACCCTTATCGTAAAATGTTTGGTTGTATTAAGTGTCGCAAGCAATTTACAAGAAATGCTAATTTGAAGCATCACTTGGAGACATGTAAAGGACCTGCAGTGCGGCAGAAAGTAAAGGTTTCTATACAACAACGATGCATTGATGTGCATAAGAGTATGCCTGGAAATGATTCAGTTGCAGTAACAGCGACATCTGGTTCGGGTTTGTCTTCAACTAGGCATCCTTGTGGCTACTGCGACATGACGTTTGCATTTGCACATGATGTACGGAGACATGAGAGGAGTAAATGTACGAAGAATCCTTCTCGCATGAAGTTTCGCTGTGACGAGTGTCATAAATGGTTTACTCGAATTGATAATTTGCGCCGACATTCGATAAACTGTAAAGGTGAAGTCCGTGCGCCTACTGCTGAACTATCTGCAGCAATTACGACTCCTGAGTTTAGATTGGTGACTCGTGAGCGTACAAGTAAAAAAACTGATGTGCAGCAACCGATTGCTGTGGCATCTGAACATGAAAATAAACATAAGACTGTGATCGGAGCATTACAAGTGAACGATAATGGCTTCTACTTGGCGCAGTCTGCATTTCGTGGAACATTGAAAGACTACTATTATCCAAGTACGTTAAGTGAGTCAAAGGACATTTGTAATTTTCTTGATGATATCAGACAGCACATAATCAATCAGCTTACTGATGACGTAGCAACAAACGGACCTTTGAAATATAACTTGTGGTTGGACTGTATATATGGAAAGCCTTATCCGTTCGATGACAAAGTGAAGAAGTGTGCATTCAAGACATCGGCTGCAGTAATTTACAGTTCTAACGATGTCAAGCAAACTGTTAAACAAGGTATCCAGAAACTCTGTCAAGAAGAGGAGGACTATGCCTGTAAAGGATCTGGTTGGACTCTGTCTTGTATAAACCGATTGGAGCTAAGAATTAGTCATTTCACGCCTATGCGGACCTAAATGTTTGTAAGATTGCTAACCTTCGCAGGTGATCCTGTAGTAAAATAGAAATTATGTAATAAATATTATGTTTGTAAAAGAACTTGCAGTGTTTTTATTTTCGAACCTGTCATTTTTTAGGTATTTTTACATAAAAATTAAGATTATTTGCATCGATCGGGTATCGAACCGAGGACAGGAATCGATCGAATCAATATGTAAATTAATGAGTGATTTATTTAATGAATATTGGAACTTTTCCCGAATTTCTAGCTAAATAATTACGGATTTTCAAGATGGCGGCCGAATTTCAAGATGGCGGGTGTCATAGTAATAAATGATTACTGTACTCTAGCGGATAAGAACGAAACTAACATGACGTCAGCGCACTCTCGCCGACGATACATTGATGATGGCTTCCAGCATCGAAGACAAGATGGCGGACATGACGTCATACTAGGTGACGATATATATGCTTTGAAAAAAAGTGGTGGGAGTCAGTCTGCTAGCACCCACCTAGGGGGAAGGATCGGTCGCCATTTTTATTTGTTTGCCCTCACCGGGTTCGAACCGAGGACTCCGAACTACGTGTCGTAAAAGTATATTTTTTATAAGTATTTTATTAAAATTTTATTAAATGAATTTTTTTATAATTTTTAAAAATTTTTTCATTAAAATCGGATAATAAATAAAAAAGTTAAAGATGGCGACCGTAACGGAAAATGCAACGGTGACGTCATAATCCATGATGACGTCAGAGGCTTATCGTAGGCTGTAGACATGGATGCTTAAGCCTACATATGGACATTTCTAGCCGCTGGGATTTTTAAGGACTAAAAACGGGAAATTTTCCCTCGAAACGGGAATTTTTCTCTCGAAAACGGGAATTTTTGAATTGTGGAATTTTTTGAGATTTTTTGGCGGAATTTTTTTTCACAGAAATGGAAATTTTGGCGAATTTTGAGGAATTTTGGGCAAATTTTGCCCAATTTTGGCGGATTTTGAGGGTCAAAGGTCAAGGTAAAACTTGTCCCGTTACGCTGTGTCCCGTTACACTCATCCAAGATGGCCGCCGTGACGTCACAATCCAATATGGCGGAAAACACCACAGACACCACAGCCTGAAGCCTGTCCCCGGATGCCCATTTACATACTACTAACTAGTTAATTGGAGGGGTTCGAACGTCATATTTTATTTAAAGGCAATCAATTCTTGTACTTAAAATTTTTTTAATTCGTTTTAAGAATCAAATATAGAATATTTTCAGCCTGATAAATGTTTTCATGCAAAGCATATTTTAGAATTTATATCGTACATGTCACTGACGGCTGTAAAAAGTGTTTTGTAAACACATTTTAATCAACTACACACGAAGTCAAATCTCTACGCTGAGAAACTATTAGACTTGGAATTTTATAAATATCGGTTACGTGTATGCTTGGCCTTAAAAGGGACGCACACAATATATTCACAGATGTATACAGCGAAAAGTTCTCATTAAACCTGTCCCTTAAAGACCGCGCCTACCCGGGCACACACACACAAACACACATACTCACACACTAATTTTAAAGAATGCCACTAAATTTCGTGTCCACATACGTATTATAAGTGTATTTTCAACTTGAGAACACATGAATTTGCTGGTTACCGAGGTTAGATGGGGGACGCACCACAACGCCGAAATACCACAACGCCGAACGTACAATAACACCAAAAACCATAACGCCGAATGCCAAATTGACTACAACGCCGACAGATAGAAAACTGCTGTGTACCACAACGCCGAATTACCACAACGCCGAAATACATTAACGCAGAAAAATGTCACTGCAGGACTGCCACAAAGGTTAGGTTAGGTAAGGTTAGGTTAGGTTAGGTTAGGTTAGGTTAGGTTAGGTTAGGTTAGGTTAGGTTAGGTTAGGCTAGGTTAGGCTAGGTTAGGCTAGGTTAGGCTAGCCTAGGGTAGGTTAGGTTGTGGTACATTTTTCGGCGTTACTGTGTTTCGGCGTTGTGGTACACAGCAGTTTTCTAGCTGTCGGCGTTGCGGTCAATTTGGCATTCGGCGTTATGGTATTCGGCGTTATTGTACGTTCGGCTTTGTGGTAACGACCCGGTTAGATGTTACACTGAAAGACTGGTGCACATTTTATTTTTATTTTCGGCTTATGCAAACCCGCGTGACATTCCAGTACTGCGAGAAGTATACCTGCCTCCAAAACAATATCTCAGCTGCTTCATATCCGTCAAGAACATGTGTTTATTCTCAGCTTACGCACCATTTGGACGAACTATAATGATGTAAATTTTACTTGTACACTATCTCAAAAGAGATAGCACGTGAAGGATAAAATGTGAGGTTTTTACAACAATGCACAGCTGTGCAAAAGATGCTTTGTTGAACGAATCACCGGAACTGCAGTGAGCAACCGACCTCGTGACTACCAACTCATTCCTCATTTATTTTTGACGTGACAACGTCTAATAAATCGATGAACGCCGGCTGCACGCAAGAAAAAGTGTCCCGTAACGCACATTGTCCCGTTACGCTCATTGTACGCTTGCGCCGCATCTATCTCTCTTCCACTCGATTGGAACAACCATCGATTTGACTTTTTTCGAGGCACATTAAACTTGAAACACTCCCATTCGTTTCCTACTTTTCCTATCTTCGTCCTATCCTAAACAGAATAACACAGATTGGAAGAAGTTAAATAGCAAACATGTATAAAAGTTATAGTTAAAATAATCTGTTCGTTAAAGTAATAAATATATTTGAATTTATGAGTGCAAATAAAAGTAAATTTATCAATTAAATTGTAGATTTAATTTCACTCCTTTGTATCCATACAAAATAGTGATAGTTCAATAAAAATGATTCAATTTTATTCATAAAAGTAGGCAATAATTTCATCAATGTTTTGTTATGACGTTGTCACGTTAAACTATCGTCCGTAAACCGACTTTACAGACAATCAAATTTTTTGTCATGTCAGAGGCCAGAATATAACACACGATCCTCGCTACACGTATAGAAACACGGATCACGAGGACTGCAACTAGAGCCAACTTCAGAACTAAAAACCTAAGTAATTGAAGAACGTCTTGTTTACATTTGTGAATACTAAACTGTGCATTTAGTTGATAAAAATATATTATTTAAAACCAAATTTAATATTTATTTAAAAACTAAATTATCTGATAAATAGGCCGATACAATTTTTAAATACATTGCACGTTACATATGGTTAAGTTTTCACAAAAGAAAAAAACATTAAAGACGAATTTACGAAATAGTGAAATAATTAATTGAATATTATTTTAAGAGCATATTGTTCTTACCAATAAACATTTTAATATTTTCTTCTTAATAATCATATATAGAATCTTTTGGCCATATGAATGTTATGCTATTTATAAATTAAATTAATTGTTTTAGTAAAACAATTTAATAACTTAACAAAAGGTAAATTTAGAAGCTTAAAAACATAAATATTTGTATATCTCAAGCGGTTTTTCACTCATGTTTATTACAAAATAACATTTCACATTACGTTGAATAATTTTGCATCTAGCAACTGCTATACAAAATGTGACAGAATTCAATAAGAAAACTTAGGCTGCAGTTATAAAACAAAAAAAAAAACAAAAAAAAGTTGCAAACACATTTACGACTTGCGGTATGAAGTGCTTCCCACGGGTTGTCATCGCCTTTGAAGTTGAAAGTTAACAACAGGTTTATTGCAAACAAAAACAATAGTAATTAAGATGGAACACTGATCATCTGGATAATGTTTACCCAAACAATTCTTCACAACTACTTGTTGCTGTAGTAAAATTATTTATTTGGAAAAATTGCTAATATAACGTCATAAACATTTTTGTGAAACAAAGTATTCACTCCTTTAATCCCCCCTCCCTACCCCCCTACACATAAACATACGCAAACGCGTTCTCGCCTGCGTGCACATGGTTCAGTAATATCCAGTTTATGATTGCATTAGTGGTCGTTAATTCCAGCCAATGAAAACGGGCGAGAAAGCAGCCATGTTATTTCAGTTGCATGTTTGTAGTCGTCTGCATTTTGACATTTATTTCTTTTTTTTTAATCGTCGTCGATTAATAATTTGTACCTATATCGCAACACTTTTATACACGGTGAAACTGGTTACCAGAAACATGGCTACGATTGAACCTAAAAGTTGCAACATTTCGGCTCGTAACCTAGACTCCTTACACAATTCATAATCGAAGTCCATGTAACGGTAATATAATACATTCCAAGCCACCATAACAAGGCTTTACCGTAAGAAATATATTCATGACTTGTAAATACAAAATATAACAACAGAAATAACCCGGAACACTCAGATTAACTAAGTAATTTACGAAATCATAAAACGAGATAAATATTCCAATGATAGCTTTTTTTATTAATATTCATGAAAAAATTTTCTAAATATTTTATTATTACTTAACATGATGCCAGTAATTCCGTACTTCCTACTCCTTTCGTGCTACTTTTTAACATGCTTTCCAAAACTATATATATATATATATATATATATATATATATATATATATATATATATATATATATAAAGCCAGAAACACGTTCTACTGTGCTCTGAACGGCGCTTCCCTTAATCCTGGAGGAAAAAATAAATAAAATATAGCCATCTCTGTTAAGTGTTAAGTCATCATGTGGTTCGCACACGACCCGTAAAAAACTCCTACGCGCCAATCATAAACCATTCCACTATAATACGTAGATTCGTGTGTTAAGTGAACCCAGGTTTTGGAGTGTAGAGTCGTCCGTAACCCAGACCCCGCGCAAGCGGGGTGGGGTGTGTGGGGGGGTGGAGTCGTGGAGGGGCGGCGGAGGGGGGATGTATCGACCGTGGGGGTGGGGGGTGGGGGTGGAGGGGAGGCGCGTGCAGTCCCTGACCCGCACTGCCCGCGACCCCGAGCACCATGTCTGCACCCCCCCACCCCTCAAGTCCTCGCTGTCCCGCCGCAAGAGAAACAAGTGCGCGTGTACTCACAGGATAGGGAGTAGGTGCACAAGAGTCTAGCGGCAGCACCGCTACTTCCTGCAACTGGCTGCAAATGCCGAGCCTTTCCGAAGTTGGCCGATCGGGAGCGCCTACCCCCTGGATGTTTGTTTTTTTATTTTTACGCGCACGTTTTTTGTCTCCAGTATAAAAAAGCCACACAGATTGTTTAGTGGATGGTTGGTTATATTAGGTAAGTATAGCTACATTAAAAATACTGTAAAATCATTTTATGGTTGCTTAGCAAATAACTTTTTAATATGTAGCTATCCAGCGCTAGGAAACCGTTTACATGATTTCACAGTATCTTTAATGTAGCTATCCTAACCAAATCAACCGTCCACAATGTTTTAAAGTATTTATAATGTAGCTAACCTAACCTAATTGACCATTAGTTATCATGTCCTTACCTGAAAATTACAAGTTGCGTAAAATTGCAAGGGAATATGGGGCATCCCGAGAATATTTGTGGAAGACAAATACTTCCTAGATTTTATACGGTATGAAAAATATACAAATCCACGAAGTACGTTTCTTCAATTAGGTATTTTCCTCTAAAAAAAATTACAAATAAATACCGTTGTCTTGTTTATGGTCTTTCCTTTTAACAACACCTCCATATTTGTTTACAATGAACAAAAAAAAAACGAAGATGCACGATCGGACGTTTTGCTCTCTCGTCAGTGAAAAGAAGGCTTCCCGTTGCGGGATCGCGCCGCCGGCCCCGGAACGAGCGTGAGCGGTGCGGCATTTGCAGCCAGTTGCAGGAAGTAGCGGTGCTGCCGCTAGACTCTAGTGTAGGTGAGGGCGACGTAAAAATACCTGGTGACGCGACTCCTTGGGTAGCGAGTTCCTAACCCGAATTACGTTCCAAAAGTTTGACACCGGTTCATTTGGCGATACGCTGAAATTCAAATACTCGTAACTCTGCGTTCCTTTTTGCTATTTTGGCACGCCGGCTTATCTGGAAGGACTCCCGTGCCCAACGAGAGACCCTGGGCCAAAGAAGTGTCTGATCATACAGGCATTCCAGTCCACGCAACTCTACAGTCAGTAGCCAACGAGCAGCGGTTATTTGCCCTATATTGTGGAATGGCTGTGAGTCCACCCTAGACTCCACAGGCCCACATCCAAGAACTACGAGCCTAAGCCTAAGTCGTCTGTCGTACCAACAACTTGGCAGATATATCTCGTGCACCGTCTACCACCATCAAAGTCGTGCTACTTAAACGTATCGTTATTTTAGAGACATGTAGAAAAACGCAGTAAAGCTGGACTCGCAATAATCCGTCTCATCCGTCCGTAACCCGTCCGTCCGTCGATCACGTGACCTGCAGCCAATCAGATGGCCCGATAAATTTCATCCGTCCGTCAGCCCGTCCGTCAAAACCATGCCGAGCGTATCTTTCGACGGACGGACAGACGGATGAAAAAAAAATTATCTTTTCTCTCTTAAAAATTTTTTAAAGTTTGTTCTGTTCTTTAGCTGTTTTCATTAAATGTTTATAAATTACGTTTAAACACATTTTTTAACGACTGAAAATATTTTAATAAGTATAACAGCGAATAAGTAGAGTTTAATTGTTCATTAAAAGCTTTACTTTCATGATCGTCAATTTGATATACATATAGGTACAAATAAAGTGTCACCACTATTCAATCCTTATAGTCAGTTGGCAGCATCGAGATGGAAAAGTATTTAACGTCCGTGCGGATAATTATGAATCGCTCGGCTTGTTGACGGACGGATTACGGACGGATTACGGACGGATTACGGACGGATTCAGACGGGTGACGGATCATTGTGAGTCCTCCTTAAAACTGAGTGCAAATCTATTTGTGACTAACCAAAGCTTAACCATATGTATATTATTATTGCTGCATTTTTGTTTTGTGTTTTTAGTCTTACTGTTTACCTTGTTAGGGCTGAAATTACAAGTCTATTGCTAACAGAATTCATAGGAAACTTTATAAGCAATGCGATACGCACGGGTATCGTTTGCAGTTGTGGCCACAGCAACAATTACAGTCTTTAGATTTTTTAACGTGACAACGTCTAATAAATCGATGAACGCCGGCTGCACGCACGAAAAAGTGTCCCGTTACGCTCATTGTACGCTTGCGCCGCATCTATCTCTCTTCCACTCGATTGGAACAACCATCGATTTGACTTTTTCGAGGCACATTAAACTTGAAACACTCCCATTCGTTTCCTACTTTTCCTATCATCGTCCTATCCTTAACAGAATAATACAGATTGGAAGAAGTTAAATAACATGAATAAAAGTTATAGTTAAAATAATCTCTTCGTTAAAGTAATAAACATATTTGAATTAATGAGTGCAAATAAAAGTAAATTCATCAATTAAATTGAAGATTTCATTTCAATCCTTCTTTGAATCCATACAAAATAGTGATAATTCAATAAAAATGATTCAATTTTATTCATAAAAGTATGCAATCATTTCATAAATGTTTTGTTATGACGTTGTCACGTTAAACTATCGTCCGTAAACCGACTTTACAGACAACCAATTTTTTTAGTATATACACATTAAGTATATTTCCTGTAAGCATATCAAATGATATAAATATTGTCATCAGTCTGTGTCTGATGACGGGAACAGATGTCAGTTCCCGAAACGTCACTACTGTTGTCACTGGAAACCTTCTGTGTTCGTCAGTGCTATCGTCGTTATGTTGTCCACGGTACTTGTTTATCATCTTTGTTGTGTTCATATGTTTGCTGCGTTGTCCAGGTTTGTTGTCGGCCTGCATTCATTCTGTCTCGTCATTGTTAGACCACTGTGTTTGTCTGTGATGTTATATTATTTTTTTCCCGTGATTAAGTTCCCTCAACGGAATTCTTGTGCTGTATGATATTTGTATGTTGAGCATTTTTGGTCCTTGCTGTCGTCGTTGTGTTGTTCATAACACTTGTTTAGTTTCATCTTTGGTTCCGTTTGTCTGGCATCAGCTGATTCAGTCTTGTTTTCTGTGAATTTTTTTTATCTTTATACTTTTTATTTATTTTTTTGATTTTCGTAAATTTTCCCTGACAAACACAGCAAAACTGCAACGGCATATGTCCAAAAATAATGCATCAAATAATAATGTATTACGTAAATTTACTATTAAATAGTTTTTACTTGAAAACCGCTAATACTTTTTATTTTAAATTAATCATAGTTTCAGATAGTAACCCAAAGAGTAATTTTCCTATTTTTTATTGCAATATCTCAAACGGGTCCAAAAATATAATGGTCATTACCACTAAAAATTTATTATCGTTAAACATTACGACGTGACGTTGTAACTTCACAGCATTTAGTTTTTATGTGCTAGTAAACACATTATTTTAAAATGTTGTATTTCATATTTAAATTGACACGAAAACATTTATACACACAAGCCGACAACTCATTCTCAATTCCGTGCAAACGAAGACGTGGGACATATAGTTATAACAATGATAGACTAAATATAAGATAGCAGGGTATGTTCGTCTTTAAGAGAGTATTTTTAAAACATATTTTGGGTATGATTGCATAAATTATTCTACCTTCTCAGTTTGTGTTTTAGACAATTATTTCAAACTGAAATCGTAACAGAACAGTGGTTTATTGTTTGTATATGGTTCCATCAGGTGAATATACGTTTAGTTAAGGCTTTTAAAAAATATTTCGGGATTTTTTTTTATCTTTAACTCTACAAATAAACTGGAATCTTATATTCATGCGGTGACCAGTTATGATTTTTTTTTTTTTTTGTATTTAGATTTTGCCCAAACACAATTTAATTCTGAGATTTCGTTAAGAAGTGTATAAAATTTTGATACTTATCTTAAAATTTTAACGCAAACAAATTTCGATTTAAATAGAGAAACCTGCAGTTAGGTCATGCCGTTTCATGTTACGTAGTTAATTCTTGGCTTCGATCCCCACTTTGAGTGAATGCATTTCTTCGTCATTAGTTTCGTATTAGTGAAGTTCCTAAGAATGTTTCACTAAAGAGCGAAATTCTAAAGTTCTTAGACAAACTTATGTTTAAGTCCGGCACACAGATGAAAGTCATCTTTACGACATGAAAAAGGTTGTGATCTTTAGCCGCATCCTGCTGTCGCTTACCACTGAAGTTTCGGCACGTAATTCCGTCACTATCTTCAGGTGCTAACAAGCAGCAAGTTGTTAATGACCCTCTGTCTGGTTTTCCTGACTTTTTTTATGCCCTATTCACCTTCAAGTAGTCCATATATGATTTCATATTCAAAACAATTGTACGAAATCAAAGTAAAAGTTGATTTTTTTTTATGCATTATCGTATTGCACAGTTATTTAAAATTAGCGGGTGGTATTTGTATTGCATTTATAACATCTTGCAATAAGAGAGGATTTTGGTTTAGATTACCTATTTCAGATATCATGAAATCATTTGGTAATATTTGAATGCAAAACAGCTGTATGTCAAATTAAATATAATACTTGCTTGTTTAGTTACATTATGTGGGGTTAAACAGCTACTAACAACAAACGATGTCAATAATAATTGTTGGATGATTGGGCAAAAGGAAATTTGTAAAACATTTATGAATTCCAATCATTCAAACAAATTGCACAGTTGAAAAACACTGAAATATAATTTATTTCTGAATTTAATGAAGTTTACGGAAACTTTCAAAAATAATCATAAACAGCTTTTGAGAGTCACATGTAGAATAGGTTTTTAGTAATAAAAAATTATGAAAACATTTTTAGTAGGATGTCATCCGAGTTTAATTTTTACGTTGTTTTCTTTCTTATTGCAGGAGGCATTAATCCCCCACTATAGTGGTTTAAAAAGAGAATATATATAACATCCCCCCCTCCTATTATTTGTATCCGCCCATAGTTCCACGGGTATAGGCATGGTGCGGTGATCTCACATACAAGTTTGCATAGAGCTAGGTTTGCAATGACTAAACATTGTTAGCACGTGTCGCGGTTGGGGATGACTACAGGGAGTATCTGGGACCCGATAAGAAAAAGACGTAGTGCAACATTTGTAATAATATATTTTTTGACGTGACGTCTAATAAATCGATGAACGCCGGCTGCACGCACGAAAAAGTGTCCCGTTACGCACATTGTCCCGTTACGCTGTGTCCCGCCGCATCTATCTCTCTTCCACTCGATTGGAACAACCATCGATTCGACATTTTCGAGGCACATTAAACTTTAAACACTCCCATTCGTTTCTTACTTTTCCTATCATCGTCCTATCCTTAACAGAATAACACAGATTGGAAGAAGTTAAATAGCAAACATGTATAAAAGTTATAGTTATAATAAAATCTTCGTTACAGTAATAAACATAGTAATTGATATTTAAGTTTTAATTTTATATATGGTTTACATTAATATAGATTACTGAGTATTTATTTACTTTTTTCTTAATTTGATTGAATTTATTCGTTTCCAACCGTATTTACATCATCACTCCCGTATTTTTACTTTATTTATATTAATTTTTTCAATACAAAATTGATGTTAGTGTTTTGTCACGCCAAGTAAGTATGGTATAACTTAACTCATGTACATAAGTACACGCATGAATTTTGTTTTTGTTTTTTTTTTTTCCTTCGTTTACGCGTCATTAGTTTGAATTAAGGTGTAAATATAAAATTTTACCTCGCTACCTACATTGGATTTTATTGTTCTGCCACAAATAAGTATTTCCAACATATATTCACTTAGTGTGATACAAAGAGTGAAAAAAACGAAGTCGTGCTTGTGATGATAATTACGAAGACTTTGTGTCTTTTTTTTTACAAATGAATGCCCGTTGAAAATATTTGTGGCAGAGCAACAAATTCAAGGCAGATATCTAGTTCAAATTTTATAAATAGCCCTTAAAATATTAATGACGGAAAAACTAAAATTATAACCTGGAACCCGGCCGCCAATAGAAACGTTCTTCGAGCGCAGCTCAGCAGCCCCAGCTGCTGGCTGTGTGAAACGGAACATCGCCTGGTGCTACAACACGTGTGGTCTCAGCAGTTGCAGACGACGGGGCTTCAGATAGCGGGAACAGGAGTAGATCCTATCTGCTCTCGATGTGGAAATACAGAGAGTGCGTGGAGCAATACATTCAATCCAAATATCTCTTCTTTATTTGGATTGTGCCTATGCGTGTTTTCAATTGCCAATCATGTGAGCAACACTGGCTTACTAGCCAGAGACGAAGCCGTTAACTTATTCCGATGACGAGCATTCCAAAACAGATATGACCAGCCGGTTCCTGCAGCCTAGTGAAACTCGGTGCGTCCAACGGAGATTGGGAGCAGAGCTCCAGACGTCAGAGAATCATCTCCGAGCCGGCGATCAGGTCTCGGCAACACGACAGCCACTCATACTTGCGCAGAAGTTACTGTGCAGTAGGAGACCAGTTGGTAGCGTCATTAGCCTGTCCGCGATAACTGCTGTCAAGCGCACTTGAGAAGAAGGTACAGCGGCGTCAACCAATGCTGCGAACATCATTATTTGAATCGGCCATTCGAGAAACCCCCACATGCCCACTTTTGGCTGAAATGGAGTTATACACAGGATGTTGTAAAGAAAATAGCAGGCTGTATCAGTTACTGTTAAAACCCCGCGTGTCCACATACAAATCTAAACTAATATTATAAAGCTGAAGAGTTTGTTTGTTTGTTTGTTTGAACGCGCTAATCTCAGGAACCACTGGTCCGATTTGAAAAATTCTTTCAGTGTTGGATAGTACATTTATCGAGGAATGCTATAGGCAATATTATATTATCAATAACATTAGGGATCCTTACTAAAAGTCCAATTTAGAATCAAATGTGTTTGAGGGGGTTAGATACAACAAGCAGTACATGTACAAAGTGTGTGTTGACAATGCCGCAGGCGCTAGAAGTTTATTAAGCGAAATACCATTCACTGACTCGCTCATCACGAGATCTCTAAAACTATAGACCCGATTGACTTGAAATTTAGCATAGTTACTCATTTTGTGATGTAGACGCTCACTAAGAACGGATTCTGCGGAAATCCGATCCCAAGGGGAGTTTCAGGGGCGTAATATATCAAAATTTCCAGTTTTTGGTAGGAAATCACCATGGCAACGGCTGTTTCTTTGTTGATGCTTCATTCGTCTCTATGGCAACGACTATTTCATTGTTAGTGCAGTCCTCATCACCGTTGAAATTTTGCGGGTACTTTAAATATCAAAAATTGCCCTTTTTTCAAGTATATATATTTTATAGACTTGAAACTTCACAGTAATGTTCCTTATGTTACGCAGGATGACATTTTCCGAAAATTAGATCCCATGGGTGGTTAAAACCAGGCAATAGTGGGTACTTTGTCTGCATGAACAGGATTTTGAATTGTTCATGCCTTCTGCGTCTCCATGGCAACACGCATCGCGTGGCAGTGGCGTACCCACAAGGAGGGGCATGTATAATGAGCGGCGCAAGAGTGATCTGCCTGTAGACTGCCGTAGCGAAGTACGGGTACATCTGTTGTACGTTGCGTGCACCATCGGTGCTATTAATTTTCTCTCCGGTATATTATACAGCATTGTAATAAGTTTTCACAAATTTTTTTATTATTTACCATTACTGTAAATGGGAGATGTGGCTTAAATTTTTTCCATTAGTATAGCCGTGCAAAGCCGGGTCGGGCAGCTAGTAACATATAAACTGAATGCTTCAAGAATGCATTGCATTGAGAAACCCCCTCATGTCCAAGACATGTGGGGTTTCTCAAATAACCGATTCATTTATGGAAAATATTTACACTATCCCAAAGAAAACCAACACACAGTAGGTACGAACAAGTCTATTGCTAAAAACACATAAATTCCAAACAAGAGAACAACTGAAGTATTTTATTTAGGTTTCGTTTAAAAATACAAGATGCTTAAAAATTCGCGGTACATATCGTTGCTTAGCTTACAATAGGTACCGCCTAATTATCATTTCTGTGACATTACAGGAGAGTAAAAAAAAAAAAACTTTTTATTTTCGAGTACACATAGTGTGTATTTGATGTAATACTATTTTTATTTTTAAAAAAAATGCGAATGTATAATTTTTTTTAAAGCAAGGGCAACCAAATATAATCCTCCTATCACCTGAGCATGAAGCCTAATGCAGTTAATAAGTCTGCTTCAGTGTATTTATGCGGTTCCGTTTTTGTTATACGGTGGTGCTAACTCTGTGATTTTTGCTGTAAAAATTACATTGATGGATGTGGAACGTCAGCTAGAATGTGTTGGCACCAAAAAGTCAATTTCGTTAAAAAAAAAAAAAAAAAAGTTGTATGTAAAGTCGGTTTATGGACGATAGTTTAACGTGACAACGTCATAACAAAACATTGATGAAATGATTGCATACTTTTATGAATAAAATTGAATCATTTTTATTGAATTATCACTATTTTGTATGGGTATAAAGAAGGAGTGAAATGAAATCTACAATTTAATTAATAAATTTAAATTCATTTGCACTCATTAATTCAAATATGTTTATTACTTTTACGAACAGATTATTTTAACTATAACTTTTATACATGTCTGCTATTTAACTTCTTCCAATCTGTGTTATTCTGTTAAGGATAGGACGATGATAGGAAAAGTAGGAAACGAATGGGAGTGTTTCCAGTTATAATGTGCCTCGAAAAAAGTCAAATCGATGGTTGTTCCAATCGAGTGGAAGAGAGATAGATGCGGCGCAAGCGTACAATGAGCGTAACGGTACAATGTGCGTAACGGGACACTTTTTCGTGCATGCAGCCGGCGGTCATCGATTTATTAGACGTTGTCGCGTCAAAAAAAAAAAATTGCGGCGACATGTCGAGGGGTGAGGGGAACTAGACAAGCACACGTCACCGCGCAACGCACGCTCGGTGCTCGACCGGCAGACTGACACGACCGCGCAGTTCGCAGCGACCGGCGCCCATCCGCGCCGCGGGTCTCCAGCGAGGCGGCTGCGTGCACGGACCAAGAGACGGCCGACGTGCGTCACGTGAAGCCGGCTTGCGGAGGGCAGTGCGAGGGAAGCCCCGAAACCTTCACCGAGAAAGATTTCGCCCGGGAAGGGTTGGGGGGGGGGGGGTGTTTAGGGGAACAATAGCGTGTGAAGCATTTGTCATTTTTGTCGGCCGCAATTTCGAGCCTTTTTTTTTGTAGTTCAAGTTTTTGAATTTTAAAAAAAAAATAATAATTAATCGGTGTCCTGTCGTTCCGTTTATATTTCTGTGTCCATAACACAACACGCACCGTCCTCTAGTTGAGTTGAGAGCACACGTACAATCACTGTATGGTTAGTTGCGCTTGTTCAGTTGTGTTCCAACAACCCCCCTCTCCCTCCCCCCCTTAAGTATGTACCCCGAGCTTCGAAAGCACCGGTGAAGAAGGTTAGAGTGTACGCCAGAGCGGAAGCCGGTGGAAGCCGGTGGAAGCCGGTGGAAGCCGGTGGAAGCCGGTGGAAGCCGCCGGAAGCCACTCACCTCCCACAGGTCGAGGGTGGGCCGCCGGTCCTCGCATGGCGGCCTGTGCTCCATGGCGCCCTCATTCCCCGGCGCGCGACCAGCGACTGGCCGGGTCCCGCCGGCGCGCGGATCAATAACAACCCCCTCCCTCCTCCCTCCCCCTGCCGCTCCTGACCTGCGCCATTCAGGTTGCTGCTCGACCCCGCCGGTTCCTGGGCGGCCGCGGGCACAGCGGGGGTCAGTACCTGAGTACTCATCGGCACTGGCGTGTGGGTTCCCACACGTCGTCTTTGCTGCAGGTGCTGTGACAACTCACCTTCCATCACTCACCCCAAGTAATGTGCCGCCTTCCCAGGACGGATTCACGTTTAACATTCCCGTTTCAAAGGTGCAATTTTCCAAGAGCAAGTGGCCCCCCCTCAGCGGTTTTTTTTTAATTTCAGGGAAGGGGGAGGGGGGCTGAGACTTCTTAGTTGGGGGGGGACGTTGGAGGGAAAGAATATAATCCTCGAAACCCCCCTTGCGGCTGCCACTGATTTTTTTTTTTTGGGTGGTAGGGTTTATGACCAGAGGATTACTAGTGGTATGGGACTCATTCCAGTTAAAGAAGAAAAAATTGTACCAACTTCATATGTTAAGGGCGGCCAGGAGTGTGCTATTTTTGTTATTATTCTCGTGTTTTATGAGGGTTTATGAGGTGCGATCCTGTCAGCTTCAGGAGGCCATGGCGGTCTAGAAGGGCTTCGAGCGACCAACACTTCCCCCCCCCCTCCCCTCACAAAACCACCACCATCAATGACCGCACTGACCAGTGATCACGTCTTACCCATAGTAAGTGGCCAGTTTCTGGGAAAGACCGAGAAAAGCTTGATTAGGGTATTAAACCAACAACCCTTCACACCCTTGCCCTCCCCCCTCCCCCAAAATAAAATTCTCCCTCGCACCTTCAAAGACTTGGTGGTAAAACTTCCGTAAGGACATAGAACCTTCCAGCAAGATCGTGGCAATTTTTTGCCACCTTCTTACTACACTTCCTCTCTCTTCCTCTGAATCAATCACCCCTTCATGGGCTTAATACAAGAGAACTAACCTTTAAAATGACCTTCCAGTTCATCTTGCAAAACTCATCGTGCTTGATATTGTTGTTTAAGTTTAAAAAAAAAATATGTTGCTTGTACATCATCCTTCATCATATTGTTACTCTTCTTCTGATGCAATTTTAATTTTCAAAATCGGTGCTGGCTTCATAAGCCATAATATTGAAGGTCCTAAACATTCAGATTCCATGTAGTTTCACTACAGTTTAAAATTTAATTAGCAGCTTAAGCCGCAATTTAATGCGGCCAAGGAACGAACGACTTGCAGAGGGCCATGTCGTGATAAACCAGAGCATTGCCCTGACAGTTACAAAATCCAGGGCAGCGCACTTGGAGACTGCAAGTCACTGCGAGTGGTCATAGGCGTGCCTACAGGGGGGGCCAGGTGGGCCATGCCCCCCCCCCCTAATGTAATCACTCAGATCGGCATTTTCTCTAATGCGTTCGTTAATATTCGTATATTCCTGCCACTGTGACACTCAAACTGTGTTTCAGTGTTGCAGCATGCTAATTAACAATATTTTTAAACATTTTATCGTTCTGGAAATACAGCCGCCTTAGTTTATTTAAAACATGAGGTCCCTTAAAATGGCCAAGCAAAAAAAAAATATTTTAAGAGGTTTGTTAAAGTTCTGTTGTCTGAATTGCTGTGTTTGCATTCACTAAAACAAAGTTCATTTCAAGGTAGATCTGGACCAAGCTATTGGAAATTCGAGGGGGGGAGATATGTAAGTACACTTTAAACATTGTCTATGGAAAAAAACAACATATTTTTAAGATTGTTAAAATTATACGGATATAGATATTAACTAGTAAACAAATCTCGTTGATACTGCACGAAAATATAAACAAGTCAATGAGTGAATATATTTAGGCTATTTAACATTCTAAATTCGGCTTCTGATTTAAAAATTTAGCAGCCCCCCCCCCCCCCCAATGGAAATGTCTGGGCACACCTATGCGAGTGGTGCGCCCCGCTCGGAGTTCGAAACAAGTGTGACGAGATTCAGTCTCCCGTTTCTGGTCGTTGTGTCTCGCCTCTCGCCACTGCCGCGAGCTGCGGCTTTGTGCCTCGTGAAGGCCCTGGCGCCCCAGAGCGTCGGGTCGCTGTGTGCGTTCATCGCGTCCAAGGTGTCGCTCAAGCTGAACCTACCTGGACGGACACACACCTTCCACAGATGTGGTGTCTCATTTCAATTTTCCCTTACAGAAAGCTATTCTCCTTCCGATCTTAAAACCACTGTGCATACAGCAAAAAAAAAATTGGTTGTCTGTAAAGTCGGTTTACGGACGATAGTTTAACGTGACAAATGATGACGTGATGAAATGACTGCATACTTTTATGAATAAAATTGAATCGTTTTTATTGAATTATAACTATTTTGTATGGATACAAGGAAGGAGTTGAAATGAAATCTATAATTTAATTGATAAATTTACTTTTATTTGCACTTATTAGTTCAAATATGTTTATTACTTTAACGAAGAGATTATTTTAACTATAACTTTTTTATACATGTTTGCTATTTAACTTCTTCCAATCTGTGTTATTCTGTTAAGGATAGGACGATGATAGGAAAAGTAGGAAACGAATGGGAGTGTTTCAAGTTTAATGTGCCTCGAAAAAGTCCAATCGATGGTTGTTCCAATCGAGTGGAAGAGAGATAGATGCGGCGCAAGCTTACAATGAGCGTAACGGGACACAGCGTAACGGGACAATGTGCGTAACGGAACAATGAGTCATCCTTTTTCGTGCGTGCAGCCGGTGTTCATAGATTTATTAGACGTTGTCACGTCAAAATATTTCTCAAATAATTCAAACATTCATTATCATGATCTATACGTCTAACAACCTAGATGATACACTTAACAAACTATGAACAAAAGACATTGTCTGAATCTGCGCGTTTAAGGCTCCTGCATCATCGGAGTTCAATACATGGGTTACATTATCAGTATTTCTAGTCTTTATTTCTGCCCACGAAAATTGTGTCTTCGTTTTATGCTGAACATCTACTACCCTGTTGTTCTGAGGAATTTGTTTCTGAGAATTTTGGGAGTACTGTAATCGTCATATTTCTTAAGTTGGTTGATTTATCTCCAAGATTGTTCCTTTTGCTCCCTTGAAAATAAATGGAATACTAATACAATTTCGTTATAAATGCCTCCTTACAAATACTACAGGTATTTATCAGAACAGTTAGACAAACTAATTTCTATTTTATCACCAGTTTTCGTCTTAGGTAGATGATCATCCACCATTAAATTCACAAGCCAACACTTTCTGAGATTAAAACAAGGTGCAAAACTTCTCTTATTACATATCTCAAGCGAGAATTACATTCAGATTTACACTGTATTCAAGGTCATCAATGGAAAAGGTTCCATGAGTTCTACTCAAATTTCCAACAGGTCACTTTCCAGTCACTTTTGAGGAAAAATTGAGTATATACTGCACACAGGCTAGATATTACAGTACTATATTAAAATAATCTAACTTGGGCAAAAATTTACGATTACCTGTACAAGTAGTGCGATTTAATATTGAACACCAATGTCTCGACCATTCCTGCACAGTGTTATGGCAGTCTTCCTGTGTCTATGCAGGTTTTACCTGGGACCAACTTAACTAGTATTAGTCTAGAGTTTAAGATAGGGGAGTATGTTATGGCGCCAATCGCTGCTATGGCCGGCCAATCCCTTAACAAAACACACGATGCATGCTACCCTTTTGCATAGCTTAAACCCAGCATGATTAAGCGTAAAGGCTTCGGCCTGGGACTCACCTATAGTCTTCCCTAACCCAGACTCCTCCCTAACAACTACACTTTGTTTAAGTTATGCTAGGAAAAATATCTGATACTCTTATGCAGTAGCTTTACGTCTGTAGAATTACCTCATTATTTCTCTCTCCCAGGAATGCTCTGGTGAAGACTTGTAGGACATTTTACATTGTGTTGTAGGAATTTTATCGCATGCTACTGATGAGATCGTATCCTACTGATGAGATCGTATCACACCAAGTTGAATTTTCGTCAAAATATACCTACTTCATTTTAGTCAAATGTGTGTCCTGTGTGTGTGTTCATTGTGTGTACTGTGTGTACATTGCGTGTCCATTGCATGTCCTGTGTGTACTGTGCATTCATTGTGTGTCCTGTGTGTGTACTGTGCATTCATTGTGTGTCCTGTGTGTGTACTGTGCATTCATTGTGTGTCCTGTGTGTATACTGTGCATTCATTGTGTGTCCTGTGTGTCCATTGCGTGTACTGCGTGTCCAATGTGTACCGTGTGTTCATTGTTTGCACTCTGTGTCCATTTTATGTCCAGTGTGTGTACTGTGTGTGTTCTGTATGTTCATTGTGTGTACTTGTGTGCATTGTGTATTGTTTGTTCATTTCGAGTCCTGTGTGTGTACTGTGTGTTCATTGCGGTCCTGTGTGTACCGTGTGTCCAGTGTGTGTACTGTGTGTGTTCTGTGTCTACTGTGTATTGTGTGTTCTTTTTTTAATGTGTGTCGTTTCATTGAATTTTCTTAGTCAAATCTGTAGTATCTCTGAATATTTAATGGTTCAAATCCTCTTGGTCATGATAATACATTTTTCAAGGATTTTTGGTCCTTCAGTAATTGCAAAACATGTTCCGTTGGTATAATTGCTTGCAATTTATTTTATCGATACTTCAGGTCTGGCAGTTCGAAGACTTTTTCTTGACTGCTTGAAATAGGTAATATTATCTATCGACGAAAGTTCTGTGGTCCAAAGATGCTTGGAATATATGTATAGCATTGTACATGAACTGTTTGGAATGTATATCATGCATTGAAAAAAAAAAATTTACTTCCATTGTAGGCATAGCGACAATATTTATTTCGTCGGACAGGTATAGAATCTTTTTTTGTTTTGTTTTTTTCGTAGAGAGAATGATTAATAAACTCCACGAAGTGTAATAGGAAACATAATTTAACTTAATTTAATTTTAAATTTTAGTTACTCTTATCATTGGTCGAGAATCAAATCAAGAATGGATATCAATTGAAACAATCATTATATTAATAAGTGATTCTTTGATGATTTTTTTGATATTTTCCTGAATTTCTAGGTTAATAATTAATTTTTTCCAAGATGGCGGTCATATCGGCTTGTTGGAGACTGGTATATGAATAACTTAAGCCGCTTTTAGGATTTGTAACATGATTTATTAAATAAGTATTTGCTGTCTAAAATATATTTTTTTTTTTTTGCATTATTCAAGTATTGAACCATAAATGGGAATCCATCGATTATCAGTAAATTAATGAGTGATTTTCTCGATGAATTTTGAAATTGTTCCTGATTTTCTATGTTAATTATTTTGACTTTTCAAGATGGCAGCCAATATGTTATCATATGCTTACTGGAGGCTGGTAGATGAAGAATTTAAGCTTCTTTTAGGAATTTCCACCATATTTAATGAAATTATTTTCACTATAAAAATAATTTTTTGCATCGATTAAGTATCGAACAAAGAAAGGACAGGAATTGATCGAATCAATCAGTATCTTAATTGCAGATTATATGATGAATTTTAGAATTTTTCCCGAAGTTTTAGTTCAATAATTACGGATTTCCAAGACAACGTCCAAATGTCAAGATGGCGAGCGCCACAGTAATAATAAATGATTACTGCACTCTAGTGGGTAAAAATTAAATTAACATGGCCATAGCGCACTCTAGCAGACGAAAACAAGATGGTAGACAAGACGACATACTGGCTGGCGATATATATACCATGGCATTAGTGGTGTGAGGTCAGTCTGCCGGTGGCTTCCATGGAGGAAGGATCTGTCGCCATTTTTTTTTATTTTGCCCTCACAAGGTTCAACCAAGGACTCCATGATATGTGCTTTAAAATATTTTTTTTTATTTTAATTTGATTAATTATATTTTATAAATATTACAATTTTTTCAAATATTTGTTTGATAATAATTACTCATTTTTAATATGTATGGCAGCCCAAACAAAAATTGCAACACTGTTTTTTAATAATTTTTTATTAAAATTTGAATAATTAATGTTTAAATTAATTTCTAGCATGATAATTACGGATTTTCGAGATTGTTGTCTAAACGAAAATAGCAACGGTGACATCATAATTCAAGATGGTGGGTGTGATGAAAGAAATGTTTTTTTTTTAATTTTATTTAGAATTTTTAATTTTTTTTACTAATAAATTACATGTTTACTCTCGCCAGGAATATAACCAAGGATCGGATTGAATAAGTTACTGAACATTTGAAGTAGGCAATTTTTTTATATTTCTTTAAATTGTTTCCAGTTTTTTGGTCAAAAATTAAATAATTTGAATTTTATGGCCAAGGTCAAGGTCAACCAAGATGGCTACCAGAGGCTTAGGGGCGGCTTGTCATCGGGGAATTTAAGCCTCTTTGGGGAATTTCGGTTCATTCTAAGACAAAGAAAGTCTTCTGAGGTTTTTCAAAATTTCGAACTTTTGAATTTTTGAGGGATAAAACGTGACATTTTCCTTAAAATGGGAATTTTTCCCTGAAAACGGGATATTTTCCCTCGAAATTGAGATATTTTTATTTTCAAAAATTTTGAGATATTTTGACGGTATTTTTGTTTTTCCAAAAAACTGGATATTTTGGCAGATTTAGCAAATTTTGGGCAAATTTTGAGTAATTTTTGGCAAAATTTGAAGATCAATGGTCAAGGTCATCCAAAATGGAGGCCGTGTCAACACAAACCAAGATGGCGGACACCGACTCCTCACGAGAATCTCTGCGCATGAAGGAACTGTGACAATCGCAATCCACAGATGAAGCCAAGTGCCGCAAATACATTCATATACTACTGTCAACATGATATATTCTTATAATTAAAAAAAATATATACATAAGCTATAGTCTGCTAGAATATGTCACTCTGTTTATTTTTTTACATAAAAATATTCAGCTGTCAAGAGTCTGACTGTCCCTTTTAACACTGTGCCACTGTTGTGTTATTGAATGGTGCGTACTCAAATTTGTTTGCCAACTTTTTTTGTTTGTTTTTGTTAATGGCAACCTGATTAAAAATTTTATTTTTTTTATTTTACTTTAATGGTTAAACATAGTCATTGTGTAACACAATATCTTCACCTATTTGTACCAAATGGTAAATAATTTTTATTACTGTGCTCTAAAGTCTCAATATTATAATGTTCAAGAAGCATGTAAACATCTTCCACCCTGTTATTTAATCATAATAGTCTGTTTTGATTTCCGTTCAAGAATATTAAAAACAAGAGCTGATAAAGTATATACTGGCCGGAAATGGCACAGGGTTCCTAAGGATGATTGTGAGACTTGTGTCCGCCATCTTGAATTATGACGGCGGCCGTTTTGGTGTCAAATTGCATCAAAATTCCTCCAAAAGACTCATAATTCCTATAAATTTCCCAATTTCAAAGGAAAAATTCAGGTTTCGAGGGGAAATTTTCCCATTTAAACCCCAGAAATGCCAGAGGCTTGAAAAACCCCCAATTGAGGCTTAAATTCCCCATTTACAAGCCTTTAATAAGCCTCTGTAGGGAGCTTTGACCTTGACCTCAGCCGCCATCGTTGCACTTTTCGTTACGACCGCCATATTTAAAATCGGTAAATATTATCCTATTTTAATGGGTAAAAAATTAAAATAAAAAATATTAATTTAATTTTAATAAAAAGAATCTCCGCCAATTTGAAATTAGTCTGCTATCTTGAAAATCAAAATTTTAATGCTATAACTTCGGGAAAATTTTTAACATTTAAAAAAATAATAACATACAATTTTAATAAAATTTTAATTAAAAAGCATTTACATCATGGAGTCATCATTACGAACCCGGCGAGGTCATTCGATTAAAAAATGGCGACGTATATTTCCTCCATGGAAGCCACTGACAGACTGACCTTCCACCACTAATTGCCAGTAAGTCAGGACAGTCATCTGGTTTTTATCTGCCAACATTTTGTTTTCGTCTGCTAGAGGGCGCTGCTGCCATATTAGTTCAATTTTTTACACGTTTGAGTGCAAGAATCATTTATTGCCAGGACGCCCGCCATCTTGAAATTTGGTCACCATCTTAAAAATATGTAATTATTTAGCTAGATATTCGGGAAAAATTCCAAAAAACACCAAAAAAAATCATTTGTTTAAATAATGATTGATTCTATCACATCGGTTCGATCCTTGATCAATATATAAATATAATTTAATTAAAATTACCAAACTAAATGACAGGTTGTAAATAAAAAATTAGATCTTTATAAAAAAAATTATATAATGTCTACTCTACTACAGAAAAACTTGTGAAAGTTAGCACTCTAATAAACATTTAGTTATGCGTTGTCTTGAACTGACTGATTCTCAGCTCCAAACAGTTTACTGAAGACCAGCCAGATCCTTTACTGACATAGTCTTCCTCTTCCTGACAGAGTTTCTCGATACCATGTTCAACTGACAGCTTTACATAGTCTGAAGTGTAAATTGTAGCAGCCAATGTCTTGAAAGCGCACTTATTCTCGTGGCCCTCAAACGGATACGGTTTACCATTTACGCAATCCAGCCATGAGTTATATTTTAAAGATCTGTATGTTGCTACTTCATCAGTAAACTGATTGATAATGTTCTGCTTGATATCGTCAAGAAAAGTATAAATGCCTTTCGACTCACTAAACATATTTAATTAATAGTGGTCTTACAAAATTCCACGAAATGCATTTTCCACCGAGTAGAATCCATTATCATTTACCTGTAACGCACCGAGCACAGTCTTGGGTTTAGTTTCATGCCCAGGCGTCATCGCAATCGGTTGCTGCCCATCTGCTTGTGTGCTTGCACGCAAACGAGTCTCCAACCGAAACCGAGGAGTTCAAATGTCTGCAGGCAGTTCCACAGAAGGCGCATGGACTTCGCCTTTACAGTTTTTTGCTTGTCTCAAATTGTCAATACGAGTAAACCAAACATGGCACTTATCGCAGCGAAACTTTATAAGAGATGGATTCTTCTTAAATTTACTTCTCTCGTGTCTTCGTGCATCATGATCAAGTGCAAACGACATATGGCAGAAGCCGCGAGGATGTCTGGTCGATGACGAACCTTTCAGACCCGAACCAGATAGGGGAGACCGGGGCAGGTTGGCACACTTTTAGTAAATGTATTTTTTAAAGATATGATATTAACATACATTAAAGTTTTGTGGCGTTAGCAAAAAGAATAGACCTTAAAGCACATATTGAAATTACTAGATTTAAGTAAATTTCAATATGAAGTTTTCAAAACAATTTTTATTGAAGTAAAGACGAGTGTGCCAATGTGCCCCGCTATTGGGGCAAGTTGGCACAACACACAAATATCAAAAGCTTGTAATAAATAATCTGGAAATATAAAATAACCCATAACAATATATCAATATAAAATAAACACAAAAATAAAATTTAACTAACTTGTTTCTTTTAACAATACACGTCCGTAAACAAGATCACTTTCATAAGTTTTACTCGCATTTGAAACACACACAAAATAGAGTGTTCCCAGAAATGCAGTCTTCTTGTGCCCATTTATGACACTTGGTACACTGCACCCATTCTTGACTGCATTCTGAATTGCTAAATGCACCTAAGCAGCAAATACAAAGGCAGTCCTCATCTTCACCATCACTTTCCAAAGGGGAAGAGCTTTTTGGAATGCAAATTTTCTTGGAAGTGCGATCCAAAGAAAAAAAATTCTTTGGTGGTTTACCGTCCGTACGGCCTTCTTTCTTTTTCTTTGAAGATTCCTGTTCCTCTGCCAAAGCCCTCTTTATTGGAGTGTCTGTCAAATTGCTGATTTCCTTTTCTTTCGGCCTTTGCCAGTTTCTTTTCTTGGTC
Source organism: Bacillus rossius redtenbacheri (assembly GCF_032445375.1). NCBI lineage: Eukaryota > Metazoa > Arthropoda > Insecta > Phasmatodea > Bacillidae > Bacillus > Bacillus rossius. The sequence continues at coordinate 28,107,136 of NC_086338.1, read as the reverse complement.
TTGCTTTGGCAAATGGCCTTACCAACTCTAGGGAAGGATACGAAGTCTGGGCAGTAGGTAATGGGGACGAATCAATATGAGTAGATGTCGATGGTATGTTCTCAAAAGGAATACAAAGGGATGTCAAGATATAAGTAGTTGGAAATAGGGGGTTCAAGCACAGGCGGAGGAGCCAGGAGCCCGCCATCTTGGATGACGTCATCGGCGGCCATCTTGGATGACGTCATCGGCGGCCATCGTGGATGACGTCATCATGACCTTTGACCTTGACCTTTGACCTTGCTAATCTATGCTAATCTATGCTAATCTATGCCAATCTACGCTAATCTATGCCAATCTATGCCAATCTATGCTAATCTATGCCAATCTATGCCAATTCGTATGCCAATCTATGCTAATCCATATGTTAATCCATGCTAATCCATATGCTAATCCATGCTAATCCATCCGCCATTTTATATTTCTAGAAATTTCCACCAACTTCGAATCGTGACGTCACCGTTGCACTTTTCGTCACGGCCGCCATCTTGGATTAGAATTTTTTTTTTCGAACTTTTAAAATTCGATGTAATCATCAGCCGCCATCTTGTTTCGTCTGCTGGTGGCCGCCATCTTGTTTTCGTCTGCTGGTGGCCGCCATCTTGTTTTCGTCTGCTGGAGGCAGCCATCTTGTGACGTCATATAGTTCTGTTGGTCGCTACCAGATAGCAGCAGGGATTATTTTATTTTAACTAAAATATTTTCAGTGCCGAGGCTGGGATTCGATCCATGGGACGTGAAAACGTCCAGGATGTCGTGGTTACGAGGCGGACACCTTGACCACTAGACCACGAGACCAATTGGGATATGGTGGAATAAATAATCTATATATGCTACGTACTGACGGCAAGTTTATGATAAATGGGGGAGGAGGGTGTTTTTGCCTTCCTTAATGCATACCTAAGGCCCCACATTTTAAATTAAAATTATTATACAGCCGCCATCTTTAATTCCAGCACAGACTACCAGATGGCGCTAAATTCAAAAATTAGTTACCAGAGGCGCCGCCATCTTGGTTCTCAAGTTGGCTGGTAGATGTCGCTAGTATCGCGCGCCAAATTCAAAAATTAGTTACCAGAGGCGCCGCCATCTTGGTTCTCAAGTTGGCTGGTACATGTCGCTAGTATCGCGCGCCAAATTCAAAAATTAGTTGCCAGAGACGCCGCCATCTTGGTTCTCAAGTTGGCTGGTAGATGTCGCTAGTATCGCGCGCCAAATTCAAAAATTAGTTGCCAGAGGCGCCGCCATCTTGGTTCTCAAGTTGGCTGGTAGATGTCGCTAGTATCGCGCGCCAAATTCAAAAATTAGTTGCCAGAGGCGCCGCCATCTTGGTTCTCAAGTTGGCTGGTAGATGTCGCCACCGTCGCCATATTTTAGTTCATACAATCGATACCAGATGACGCCACCATCGCCATCTTTAGTTCCTAGTGTTGCTACCAGAGTGTGCCACCGTCGCCATCGTGTGCCACCGTCGCCATCTTTAATTCTTAAAGTTACCGCCGGAGCGCGCCACCGTCGCCATCTTTAATTCTTAAAGTTACCGCCGGAGCGCGCCACCGTCGCCATCTTTAATTCTTAAATTTACTGCCGGATGGCGCCAAGTGTTATGTAGTCAGTCTAGACAAGTCGGGATAAGTTTGGAACCTGTAGCCATATTATTATTAATTAATAATGTATGTTTATTAAATATGATAGAGTATTTATAAAATATTGGTGTTGTGTAGAGACTCTCTCTTCTTCTCGTAGTGGTGGAAGACATCTCGAAGGTAGTGTTAGAATTTATGTATTAAAGCAATCACTCTAGCTGAGGAGACTAATAACTTATAGTTACAATTCAATAATAGCGGCAATTAAATGTTTTTGAAATTAAAGCAAACAACGTAAATGTTAAACACATATTTATTTAAATCTTATTACAAACAGCAAGGGGTAAGAACAATCGATGATTTAAAAGAAGTAAATAACGAGTAATAAAATCACATAATATTCACACACTACACATCATAGTGACAAAGGCAACATTAACTCGAGACCCAATTATACATAGTAGTATGGGTGGTCGAATAGCCAGAATTTAAGTAGCTGAACATTACAATGGGCGCAATGGAATTTGCCATACAGTTTTATACATTTATCCGGCGGTTTCCATAAGTCTTTAAAAGTTTGTTGAAGCTAGGACAGTTTCTTTCATTATGTAAATCAACAATGTTTGCACTGCACAGTTCACTAAAGATACTTTTCTGTTTGTCTCCTAGGACGTATACTACATCTCCTTCTTCAGGGTTGACGATGTCACATAACACTGATGAGATTTGGTCAAAGCTCACTTCACCTTCGTTCCACGAGAGTCCATGCACTTCATAAGTCAGTTTACGATTCTCGCTTTGCGACAGCCTGTCTAGTTCGGACCAGTCACATGGTGGTTTGAATATGTATTCATAGGTCCTCAATACATCACCATCCTCGATGAACATTGCTGCAAGTTGCTTAACCACATACCCCTTTTGTGATGTGAGGCACTGAATGTTGCAGAGAAATAATGACATTTTTTTGCCAGTACTCACGATAACTGATGTGTGAAGCTGTGCTAGCTCTGCAAGGCTGATGCTAGTTCTACAGGTATGACTGCAAGGCTGCAGTGCTGATGTTGTCTCTAGGATGCTGAATGTCAGACTGGTTGTAACAACCTTTGGTGTCGTAGTACACACAAATTTACAATTCGTCTTCATCACTATCCCCCAAGCCACTATCCGTTCCTTCATCCACATCTTCGTTCGCCTCTTGCGCTTCCTTTGTGGCCTCGATGCAGGTCATAACAGCCTGATATAAATAGGTAATAAATTCCTCTTCCTCAGGGAACTCAGCGAGAATGTTGAGGGTGGAGGATGTAAGGTGGTAATGTATATCATTAAAGTCCATACCTATGTAGTGACGTACTACCTCCATTACAAATTCCCGAACATCGTCCATCGTAACACTGTTTAAATTACAATCGCAAGCACTCTCCACGTAAACACTGGTGGAAGCCATGATGATAGGAGCGTGGTTAGAAGCAGACTACCACGTTAGCATGGAGATGTCGTCAGAGCCCCCCACACCACTGGGTGGCAGTTACGGTGACTCCAGAACTCGCTCGAAATATCCTGCACAACACATTCCAAAAACATGACGTAGCCTATGGTTGACGGCACAAACACCCTGAGTGGCTCTGTGTGTTTCCTCCTGCCCGAACACGCGCTGCTGTGAAAGCCTCTTCCCAAGCACAGACGTCACTCCCGCAGCAGACAAAACAGGCGTATGCTACAGGAGCTAGAACAATTGAATAACCAAATATATTTAGACTACCCAACTACATAAATGACATGAGATAATTCCTGTGCGATAATCGTACTTTAAATGTTGTAATGTATGTATAAACATTAATCATTCCGAAGTACTTGAAAAAAAAAAAATGTAAGTGAGGTGTTATTCACCTTTAGCGCTTCTCGATTTCTGTATCCGCTACCCACGAATTAAATTGAGACGGGAAACCCCACCATTTCACAAAAGACCAGCCATTTCTTCGTTTGAGAACTTTCTCCACCAAATATGTGTCCGGATACATCGTAGGCTGGATATCTTCAGCATAGAAGCCACCACGAATAGGCTTGTGGTCCAAGTCTTCGAGGTAGTAGGTCCTTGGTTCCGATTCACGAACATGTGTCACACGGAAAAGTTCAGAACTCCAATTCGTCGTGAAACCTTTCTCAAAGACACCTTTCTGCTTGGAGATTCTCACAATGTCACCAACATTAGCTTTATGCTTGCGTGTATCTTTCTTCTTCGTGTTGGTGAATACAGTCCCAAGCAGACGATCATCCTTTACATCTTTAGGCTTCATTTTCGTGGTAGAATGCACTGTGGAATTATATTCACTTATAAGTTTCGACAAAAGATCCAACCAAAAACACCTCAATGTCTTTTACAAACATAATATTTATTACTCAATTTCTATCCTACTACAGAATCACTTGCGAAAGCCAGCAATCGTATAAACAATTAGCCCTGCATAGACGTGCAACGACTACTTCTTAGCTCCAAATGGCTCCAAATGCTCCAAAACGGCCTTCAAATGCTCCAACAGCTCCTTAACACAGCTCCAAATGGCTCCAAATGCTCCAAATGGCTCCAAATGCTCCAAAACGGCCTTCAAATGTTCCAACAGCTCCTTAACACAGCTCCAAATGGCTCCAAATGATCCAAATGGCTCCAACAGCTCCAAAAGGCTCCAAATGCCTGACAGCTCCAAATGCTCCAAATGGCTCCAAATGCTCCAAATGGCTCCAACAGCTCCAAAAGGCTCCAAATGCTCCAAAAGGCTCCAATTGTTCCAAGAGCTCCATCTTCAGTTGGTTCCAACTGATTCCAATTACTTTTCTTATCGAACTTGGCATGATTACTAACATGTCTTTATTAGTATACATTTTGACTGGCAGTGGTAACGTATTTTGCACCTTTAAGTTATAAGTTTTATTTAGAAATCAGATTTCGATAAATGGTAGATACCATTTGGAAAGAAAATATATTAATATATCTTCAAGTTTATACACATACATTTAATTTAAGCCATTATTGTATGTAGCCAGCTTCCCTCAGTTCTTTGAGTATGAAGGATATTTCTTTAAAGTTCGAATAGTTTCCTGCACAAAGCGATCCATGTAGTAGTCGTAGCCTGTCAACCAATATGTTAGGATCTTCCCATGAGGTATAATCAAACTCTTCTGCTGCGTTCATCATCCTTGCATGTTTATAATAAATATTATCTCTGGTGTCTATCGTTTTAACACCAACCTCAAGGTCACTTTCGTCATCGCGCCAGTGATTATCACAAGCTTGATCAGGATAATTTATTTTATTACGACGTTTCCATCGTTTTGGTCTCAAACCACCATCACAGTCTTCACTCTTGCATGCTTTTGGTGCTTCAGCACAATACTCAATCATGTCAGCCTTAGATGTGTCAGCACAGTCTTCGTTCACGTCAGCTTCTGATGTGTCACCACAGTCTTCAATCATGTCAGCACCACAAACTTGATCAGGATAATTTATTTTATTACGTCGTTTCCATCGTTTTGGTCTCAGACCGCCATCACAGTCTTCGATCTTACCTGCTTGAGGTGCTTCAGTACAGTACTCAATCATGTCAGCCTCAGATGTGTCACCACATTCTTCAATCATGCACGCTTCAGATGATTCACCAAAGTCTTCGACCTTGTAAGCTTCAGATGGTTCTCCATCTTTCTCATTTTCATGGAGACGACTAGATATTGGAGTAAATATATTTTCATTTCTAATGTGGTTACAACTACCTTCGTTTGTTTTAAATTTTAAATTATTATCTTCATCTAGATCAGTAATTTTAGCATTAGCTTTTTCGCCTTCGTTCCTCTTCCGCGATGTTGTAGCCCAGTCTTCGTTATCTTTATTCATCTTAATTGTACAGGTCTTGTAATGTCTATCCAAGTAATATCTTCTACCAAAGGATTTCTGACACTGACTGCAATGAAACGGTTTTTGACAAGGGCCCAAATTACACTCGCTTCTCTCATGTCGTTTAGCATTCTTTCTCAAGGTAAACACCTTGCTACAGTATCTACAGTGATGACGTTTCGATACAGCGTCAGATCCTAAATCGGAATTCATATTAGTTACCGAGACTAATGCCAGATGCAAACTAAGAGTTTTAAATTAGATATATTACTTAAATAGAATTTTTTAATTATTTCATCAGCGAGATTAATCAGAAGCACTCGGAGAAATCCATCAGATGTCTAGTTAGGTATAATCAGAAGCACACGGAGTAAACCGCCATAATATTATCAAGAATAATCGCAAGCTCACGGAGTAAACCGCCATAATATTGTCAAGAATAATCAGGAGCACACGGAGAAAACCACCATAATATTAACAATAATAATCGGAAGCACACGGAGAAAATCATCATAATATTGACAAGAATAATCAGAAGCACACGGAGAAAACCATCACAAGTTTTCTTTGATATCATAAAAATACAGAAAAAATATTTAATAAATAACAAAAAAAATTAATAAAAAATTTTAAATGACAAAATAAAATACAAAAATACATAAAATTCTGGCTTGTACTAGAACTATATCTTTGCTCAACAATGAGAAGTTCACAAGCTAGCAGAATCTGTTTATGTATTTTTGTATTTTATTTTGTCATTTAAAATTTTTTATTAATTTTTTTTGTTATTTATTAAATATTTTTTCTGTATTTTTATGATATCAAAGAAAACTTGTGATGGTTTTCTCCGTGTGCTTCTGATTATTCTTGTCAATATTATGATGATTTTCTCCGTGTGCTTCCGATTATTATTGTTAATATTATGGTGGTTTTCTCCGTGTGCTCCTGATTATTCTTGACAATATTATGGCGGTTTACTCCGTGAGCTTGCGATTATTCTTGATAATATTATGGCGGTTTACTCCGTGTGCTTCTGATTATACCTAACTAGACATCTGATGGATTTCTCCGAGTGCTTCTGATTAATCTCGCTGATGAAATAATTAAAAAATTCTATTTAAGTAATATATCTAATTTAAAACTCTTAGTTTGCATCTGGCATTAGTCTCGGTAACTAATATGAATTCCGATTTAGGATCTGACGCTGTATCGAAACGTCATCACTGTAGATACTGTAGCAAGGTGTTTACCTTGAGAAAGAATGCTAAACGACATGAGAGAAGCGAGTGTAATTTGGGCCCTTGTCAAAAACCGTTTCATTGCAGTCAGTGTCAGAAATCCTTTGGTAGAAGATATTACTTGGATAGACATTACAAGACCTGTACAATTAAGATGAATAAAGATAACGAAGACTGGGCTACAACATCGCGGAAGAGGAACGAAGGCGAAAAAGCTAATGCTAAAATTACTGATCTAGATGAAGATAATAATTTAAAATTTAAAACAAACGAAGGTAGTTGTAACCACATTAGAAATGAAAATATATTTACTCCAATATCTAGTCGTCTCCATGAAAATGAGAAAGATGGAGAACCATCTGAAGCTTACAAGGTCGAAGACTTTGGTGAATCATCTGAAGCGTGCATGATTGAAGAATGTGGTGACACATCTGAGGCTGACATGATTGAGTACTGTACTGAAGCACCTCAAGCAGGTAAGATCGAAGACTGTGATGGCGGTCTGAGACCAAAACGATGGAAACGACGTAATAAAATAAATTATCCTGATCAAGTTTGTGGTGCTGACATGATTGAAGACTGTGGTGACACATCAGAAGCTGACGTGAACGAAGACTGTGCTGACACATCTAAGGCTGACATGATTGAGTATTGTGCTGAAGCACCAAAAGCATGCAAGAGTGAAGACTGTGATGGTGGTTTGAGACCAAAACGATGGAAACGTCGTAATAAAATAAATTATCCTGATCAAGCTTGTGATAATCACTGGCGCGATGACGAAAGTGACCTTGAGGTTGGTGTTAAAACGATAGACACCAGAGATAATATTTATTATAAACATGCAAGGATGATGAACGCAGCAGAAGAGTTTGATTATACCTCATGGGAAGATCCTAACATATTGGTTGACAGGCTACGACTACTACATGGATCGCTTTGTGCAGGAAACTATTCGAACTTTAAAGAAATATCCTTCATACTCAAAGAACTGAGGGAAGCTGGCTACATACAATAATGGCTTAAATTAAATGTATGTGTATAAACTTGAAGATATATTAATATATTTTCTTTCCAAATGGTATCTACCATTTATCGAAATCTGATTTCTAAATAAAACTTATAACTTAAAGGTGCAAAATACGTTACCACTGCCAGTCAAAATGTATACTAATAAAGACATGTTAGTAATCATGCCAAGTTCGATAAGAAAAGTAATTGGAATCAGTTGGAACCAACTGAAGATGGAGCTCTTGGAACAATTGGAGCCTTTTGGAGCATTTGGAGCCTTTTGGAGCTGTTGGAGCCATTTGGAGCATTTGGAGCCATTTGGAGCATTTGGAGCTGTCAGGCATTTGGAGCCTTTTGGAGCTGTTGGAGCCATTTGGAGCATTTGGAGCCATTTGGAGCTGTGTTAAGGAGCTGTTGGAGCATTTGAAGGCCGTTTTGGAGCATTTGGAGCCATTTGGAGCATTTGGAGCCATTTGGAGCTGTGTTAAGGAGCTGTTGGAGCATTTGAAGGCCGTTTTGGAGCATTTGGAGCCATTTGGAGCTAAGAAGTAGTCGTTGCACGTCTATGCAGGGCTAATTGTTTATACGATTGCTGGCTTTCGCAAGTGATTCTGTAGTAGGATAGAAATTGAGTAATAAATATTATGTTTGTAAAAGACATTGAGGTGTTTTTGGTTGGATCTTTTGTCGAAACTTATAAGTGAATATAATTCCACAGTGCATTCTACCACGAAAATGAAGCCTAAAGATGTAAAGGATGATCGTCTGCTTGGGACTGTATTCACCAACACGAAGAAGAAAGATACACGCAAGCATAAAGCTAATGTTGGTGACATTGTGAGAATCTCCAAGCAGAAAGGTGTCTTTGAGAAAGGTTTCACGACGAATTGGAGTTCTGAACTTTTCCGTGTGACACATGTTCGTGAATCGGAACCAAGGACCTACTACCTCGAAGACTTGGACCACAAGCCTATTCGTGGTGGCTTCTATGCTGAAGATATCCAGCCTACGATGTATCCGGACACATATTTGGTGGAGAAAGTTCTCAAACGAAGAAATGGCTGGTCTTTTGTGAAATGGTGGGGTTTCCCGTCTCAATTTAATTCGTGGGTAGCGGATACAGAAATCGAGAAGCGCTAAAGGTGAATAACACCTCACTTACATTTTTTTTTTTTTCAAGTACTTCGGAATGATTAATGTTTATACATACATTACAACATTTAAAGTACGATTATCGCACAGGAATTATCTCATGTCATTTATGTAGTTGGGTAGTCTAAATATATTTGGTTATTCAATTGTTCTAGCTCCTGTAGCATACGCCTGTTTTGTCTGCTGCGGGAGTGACGTCTGTGCTTGGGAAGAGGCTTTCACAGCAGCGCGTGTTCGGGCAGGAGGAAACACGCAGAGCCACTCAGGGTGTTTGTGCCGTCAACCATAGGCTACGTCATGTTTTTGGAATGTGTTGTGCAGGATATTTCGAGCGAGTTCTGGAGTCACCGTAACTGCCACCCAGTGGTGTGGGGGGCTCTGACGACATCTCCATGCTAACGTGGTAGTCTGCTTCTAACCACGCTCCTATCATCATGGCTTCCACCAGTGTTTACGTGGAGAGTGCTTGCGATTGTAATTTAAACAGTGTTACGATGGACGATGTTCGGGAATTTGTAATGGAGGTAGTACGTCACTACATAGGTATGGACTTTAATGATATACATTACCACCTTACATCCTCCACCCTCAACATTCTCGCTGAGTTCCCTGAGGAAGAGGAATTTATTACCTATTTATATCAGGCTGTTATGACCTGCATCGAGGCCACAAAGGAAGCGCAAGAGGCGAACGAAGATGTGGATGAAGGAACGGATAGTGGCTTGGGGGATAGTGATGAAGACGAATTGTAAATTTGTGTGTACTACGACACCAAAGGTTGTTACAACCAGTCTGACATTCAGCATCCTAGAGACAACATCAGCACTGCAGCCTTGCAGTCATACCTGTAGAACTAGCATCAGCCTTGCAGAGCTAGCACAGCTTCACACATCAGTTATCGTGAGTACTGGCAAAAAAATGTCATTATTTCTCTGCAACATTCAGTGCCTCACATCACAAAAGGGGTATGTGGTTAAGCAACTTGCAGCAATGTTCATCGAGGATGGTGATGTATTGAGGACCTATGAATACATATTCAAACCACCATGTGACTGGTCCGAACTAGACAGGCTGTCGCAAAGCGAGAATCGTAAACTGACTTATGAAGTGCATGGACTCTCGTGGAACGAAGGTGAAGTGAGCTTTGACCAAATCTCATCAGTGTTATGTGACATCGTCAACCCTGAAGAAGGAGATGTAGTATACGTCCTAGGAGACAAACAGAAAAGTATCTTTAGTGAACTGTGCAGTGCAAACATTGTTGATTTACATAATGAAAGAAACTGTCCTAGCTTCAACAAACTTTTAAAGACTTATGGAAACCGCCGGATAAATGTATAAAACTGTATGGCAAATTCCATTGCGCCCATTGTAATGTTCAGCTACTTAAATTCTGGCTATTCGACCACCCATACTACTATGTATAATTGGGTCTCGAGTTAATGTTGCCTTTGTCACTATGATGTGTAGTGTGTGAATATTATGTGATTTTATTACTCGTTATTTACTTCTTTTAAATCATCGATTGTTCTTACCCCTTGCTGTTTGTAATAAGATTTAAATAAATATGTGTTTAACATTTACGTTGTTTGCTTTAATTTCAAAAACATTTAATTGCCGCTATTATTGAATTGTAACTATAAGTTATTAGTCTCCTCAGCTAGAGTGATTGCTTTAATACATAAATTCTAACACTACCTTCGAGATGTCTTCCACCACTACGAGAAGAAGAGAGAGTCTCTACACAACACCAATATTTTATAAATACTCTATCATATTTAATAAACATACATTATTAATTAATAATAATATGGCTACAGGTTCCAAACTTATCCCGACTTGTCTAGACTGACTACATAACACTTCGCGCCATCCGGCAGTAAATTTAAGAATTAAAGATGGCGACGGTGGCGCGCTCCGGCGGTAACTTTAAGAATTAAAGATGGCGACGGTGGCGCGCTCCGGGCGGCCATCTTGGATGACGTCATCATGACCTTTGACCTTGACCTTTGACCTTTGACCTTGCTAATCTATGCTAATCTATGCTAATCTATGCCAATCTATGCCAATCTACGCTAATCTATGCCAATCTATGCCAATCTATGCTAATCTATGCCAATCTATGCTAATCCGTATGCTAATCTATGCTAATCTGTATGCTAATCCATGCTAATCTGTATGCCAATCCATGCTAATCCATCAGCCATTTTGTATTTCTAGAAATTTCCACCAACTTCGAATCGTGACGTCACCGTTGCACTTTGTGTCACGGACGCCATCTTGGATTCGAATTTTTTTTTCGACCTTTTGAAATTCGATGTAAACATCAACCACCATCTTGTTTCGTCTGCTGGTGGCCGCCATCTTGTTTTCGTCTGCTGGTGGCTGCCATCTTGTTTTCGTCTGCTGGAGGCAGCCATCTTGTGACGTCATATAGTTCTGTTGGTCGCCACCAGATAGCAGCAGGGATTATTTTATTTTTTTTCTTTAACTAAAATAATTTCAGTGCCGAGGCTGGGATTCGATCCATGGGACGTGAAAACGTCCAGGATGTCGTGGTTACGAGGCGGACACCTTGACCACTAGACCACGAGACCAATTGGGATATGGTGGAATAAATAATCTATATATGCCACGTACTGACGTCAAGTTTTATGATAAAAGGGGGGAGGGTGTCTTTGCCTTCCCAAATGCATGAAATTCAAATTATTATTATACCATCGCCATCTTTAATTCCAGCACAGACTACCAGATGGCGCCAAATTCAAAATATTAGTTAGGGAGTCGGCAGGCAGGTGTCGCATGCCGCCATCTGGGTTCTCAAGTTGGCTGGTAGATGTCGCTAGTATCGCGCGCCAAATTCAAAAATTAGTTGCCAGAGGCGGCGCCATCTACCAGCCAACTTGAGAACCAAGATGGCGGCATGCGACACCTGCCTGCCGACTCCCTAACTAATATTTTGAATTTGGCGCCATCTGGTAGTCTGTGCTGGAATTAAAGATGGCGATGGTATAATAATAATTTGAATTTCATGCATTTGGGAAGGCAAAGACACCCTCCCCCCTTTTATCATAAAACTTGACGTCAGTACGTGGCATATATAGATTATTTATTCCACCATATCCCAATTGGTCTCGTGGTCTAGTGGTCAAGGTGTCCGCCTCGTAACCACGACATCCTGGACGTTTTCACGTCCCATGGATCGAATCCCAGCCTCGGCACTGAAATTATTTTAGTTAAAGAAAAAAAATAAAATAATCCCTGCTGCTATCTGGTGGCGACCAACAGAACTATATGACGTCACAAGATGGCTGCCTCCAGCAGACGAAAACAAGATGGCAGCCACCAGCAGACGAAAACAAGATGGCGGCCACCAGCAGACGAAACAAGATGGTGGTTGATGTTTACATCGAATTTCAAAAGTTCGAAAAAAAAATTCGAATCCAAGATGGCGTCCGTGACACAAAGTGCAACGGTGACGTCACGATTCGAAGTTGGTGGAAATTTCTAGAAATACAAAATGGCGGATGGATTAGCATGGATTGGCATACAGATTAGCATGGATTAGCATACAGATTAGCATAGATTAGCATACGGATTAGCATAGATTAGCATAGATTGGCATAGATTGGCATAGATTAGCGTAGATTGGCATAGATTGGCATAGATTAGCATAGATTAGCATAGATTAGCAAGGTCAAAGGTCAAAGGTCAAGGTCAAAGGTCATGATGACGTCATCCAAGATGGCCATTAGCATAGATTAGCATAGATTAGCAAGGTCAAAGGTCAAGGTCAAAGGTCATGATGACGTCATCCAAGATGGCCGCCGATGACGTCATCCAAGATGGCGGGCTCCTGGCTCCTCCGCCTGTGCTTGAACCCCCTATTTCCAACTACTGATATATTAAATAAATTTAAAAAAAAAACTTTTGTAGGCTTACTTTCCATGGTTTAGCATAGCTAAATTGCACCCAGGTCAAAGATGCAGGAACATTCGCCAGATGCTGTAATGGTTGTGCTGCAATAGGCTGTGTTGGTGCTGCCATAGTCTGTGGTGGTGCTGCCATAGTCTGTGGTGGTGCTGCCATAGTCTGTGGTGGTGCTGCCATAGTCTGTGGTGGTGCTGCCATAGTCTGTGGTGGTGCTGCCATAGTCTGTGTTGGTGCTGCCATAGTCTGTGGTGGTGCTGCCATAGGCTATGGTGGTGCAGCCATAGGCTGTGGTGGTGCTGCCATAGTCTGTGGTGCTGCTGCCATAGGCTATGGTGGTGCTGTCATAGCCTGTGGCGGTGCTGCCATAGCCTGTGGCGGTGCTGCCATAGCCTGTTTTGGTGCTGCTATAGGTTGTGGGAAATCTTGAGCTGCTCCCCTTATTGAACGGTTCGTTATTTTTACAGCAAGTAAAGCTGCTTCCATTGTTTCAATTGACACTTGGCCCCTGGTAGTCTTCTGCTTGTATGTGCGCACCATTGTGAAATTTTAGGAACAAACAAACAGTCATTTTTAGGATTCATACTCAGTTTTTGCAAGCAATATTGAATAGACTGGTTGTAAAATATAGCCAATATATTATAAATAATAAAAAGTATTTTATTTTTATTATTATTAATATTGCATAAACATTATCGGCATATAAAAATGGGCTGTTAATACACTTTTCAGTCATGGGGCACGTTGGCACAGTGAGCCAACCTACCCATTATTCATTGTGCCAATGTGCCCCATTCCTAGATTACTTTTTTACATTACCCTCAATAAATCAACAGAACAAAATTAACTCTTCTTGATAGCTAAAAGCCAGGGGCGTAGGAACCGGGGGGGACAGGGGGGACGTGTCCCCCTGAACTTTTTGGGTGGAGGGGACTGTCCCCCCCAACTTTCTAGACCGTGATATTTTTATTTTATAATATTATTCTGCCCAACTTTATTTGTAATTTCTTCACTCTCAAATTTTATCTTAAGGAAACAATAATAATTTTAACATCGATGTATCCAATGGTTAGATACAAAAACTGCTTAAAAAGCGCTATTTTGCACTTTTAAAATCAAAATTTTCCGGTGGATGACCTCCGGACCCCCCGTCTTAGTAAGAGGGGAATGGGTTTACATGACATCAAAATCATTATTTGTCCCCCCCCCCCCCCCCCAACTTTATGAACACAGCTACGCCAATGCTAAAGATGAATATATTATATACAAAAAATTATGTTATATATACAATGCTATTTAGGATTTTAATTAAAAATGCAATTTTACTTACATGTTCAATAAACACAAAAAGTTCTCTCTTCCGCTGAAAAAGTCACAATTTTCAGAACCGTCAACGGAGGGACAAGACACTCGACTGACGCACCTCGTGTAGTGCTGGTGGCGCTTTACTGCGTCTGTTTCGAGAACTACAGCGACTGTGCCAACGTTCCACTGATGCCAACCTGCCCCGGTCTCCCCTACTGATGTTGCTGCAGTTTTACTAATTCCCGGTGTACTCTGAGGAGCGTCAATGCATCGCTGTTGCAGCGAAACATTTACTTTCCGCCGAACAGCAGGGCCTTCGTAAGTCATAGAGTGTCTTTTCAAATTATCATTTCTTGTAAATTGCTTGCAAAACTTTTAACAGTTAAACATTTTGCGAGAAAGATTATTAGCACATTCTCTCTTCTCGTATCGACGAGCATTACTGTTGTTCGAGAAAATCTTGCCATAGTAACGACATCGATGCTGGGAAGACGCCGATGCACATTCAGCGATCATCGTTGATGCTATTGGTACTACGGTCATTGAAGTCTCCGTCGACTGCGATAGGTACATCATTCATCAAGGGTTTACTCTGTAGTCAGCACTGCAAGCATTAAAGTCTCTTCTGCTGATGTAACCACATCTATTGAAGTCTCATTTAATTGTGTCGATGACGATGGTACAGGTTCCATCGGGTTCTTCGTGGTTGTCGTCGACGATGCCAACAGGATCTGCGTTGATGTCGATGTCGCTGCCATTAGGGTCCCCGATGTCGATGGTACACAATCCGTCAAGGTCTGCGTAGTCATCGTCGTCAGTGCCAACGGGAACAGAATCGCTGTCGTCGCCGCTACCATCAGTTTCTGCTCCTGCGATGGTTAACTATCCATCGAGGTTGACATTGTAACACCAACTAAATATCAGGTAATGTACTAAAATGAGAGCAGATTCGCACTGCACAGTTTTCAAAGGATGACTGAGGGCACTGTATTCTGGCACTCGCTTATATACCCGCATCTGCACGAATATAATGCTAATCACGATGTTAACACGATCCATTTGCTTTAATATGCGAGTCAAAATAACATTCAAAAAAAGGAAGTACATTTCGAAGCTCATTAAAAGAGAAATCACATTAAAATAGCATGCACATTAACGAAAATAATGCACAGTTGGACTAAAATTCGACAAAAAGTTAGCACATTTAACGAAAAGGACGTACATGTGCACGAACATTCAAATCAATGGGGATATGTTCTCGCCATAGAGATACATTTTGGTCAAAGAGATAAGATCTCTTCGCAGGGATACGATCTCATGGATTCGATAATACAGGCTTGACTACGTACCTTTAACCAAACGGTTGTACATTTTCACGAATATTCAATTCATTAGGATGCGATTGCCAATTTACTATAGCCCCAATCCTTCCAAATGTATTGAAGCCAACTAATTGTCTTTGTCTCCAAAAGTCATTGGTTCAAAATGTAATTGGCACCAACAGTCTTTGACTCTGAAAGTCATTGGCTCTAAAAATCACCGGCTCCAGCTGTAGCTATTAGGTCTAACTGCTCCAGAAGCATTTGGCTACAAGGCGACTTGGCTACGAAGATACAAGACTGCGAGCTGCGAGGCAACAGTACTACTACGAGACTACGAGGCTACATGGCAACAGGCTACGAGACTACAGGGCTACAGGCTTCTTACTACGAAGCTAGAAAATACAAGGCTGCAAGGTTACCAGGCTACATGCCAAAAGTGGCTGCGAGACTACGAGGTTCCAACTGGCTACAAGGCTACAGGGCTACGAGGTTGCAAAGCTACGAGGCAATAGCAATATTAAAATACAATGCTGCAACTGGCTTCACAGCTCCATTTCAGCAGCGAGAGTAATAATTTATCTGATGCAAATAACTTGATGCAAGTAGTCCAGATTCTTGTAACAGTTGGCGCCAAATGCTGTGTTGCACAGTAAGTCACTTTTTTTTTTTTGACGTGACGTCTAATAAATCGATGAACGCCGGCTGCACGCACGATAAAGTGTCCAACGCACATTGTCCCACTACGGATGTCCCACTACGGATGTGTCATGTTATGCTCATTGTACGCATGCGTGGCATCTCTCTTCCACTCGATTGGAACAACCATCGATTTGACTTTTCAATCATATTTTCGTCGTTTGAATTATTAATATTATGTAATTTAACGATCGTCCACCGATTTTCAGCACAATCGGTACGGTTATTTAAAAGTAATGTTGAATATTCAAATACGTTTTTAACGAACAATGGTGTTTTACAGTTACACATAATAATTCAAATTACACCCGGGATCTTTTGCACAATGTTATAAAAAATATTGTAACACATTATAAATAAGTTTGGTGTATTTGGGATGCGTATTTGTTATAAAATCGTGTTATATAAACGGGCGGACTACATACGTTTTTAAAACTTCCACAACACAAAACAATTTTATAACATCTAAAACAATTGTTTCTAATATGGCCTCGTGGTCGCGCGGTTAGCATCGCTGACTACCTATTCAAATGTTGACGGATCAAATTCCGGTCGCTGCGAAACCTTCATTTTTGTACTTGTAAAAATAAATACGGCGCGCGCGACACTGCAAAAGTAATAAATATATTTAAATTAATGAATACAAATAAAAGTAAATTTATCGATTAAATTGTAGATTTCATTTCACTCCTTCTTAGTATCCATACAAAATAGTGATAATTTAATAAAATGATTCAATTTTATTCATAAAAGTATGCAATCATTTCATCAATGTTTTGTTATGACGTCACGTTAAACTATCGTCCGTAAACCGACTTTACAGACAACCAATTTTTTTTATGTGGGAAGCGGGATGCTCACTCACGATCGTGAGTAGGAGGGTTCGCTAAAAACCAAGGAGTTGGAAGTTCGTCTTGCATGATAGTGATTCTCCACCATCTTAAGGCATATTATTTGATTAATAATTTTTTTATTGTATTC
The DNA here is from genome assembly GCF_032445375.1 of Bacillus rossius redtenbacheri. NCBI lineage: Eukaryota > Metazoa > Arthropoda > Insecta > Phasmatodea > Bacillidae > Bacillus > Bacillus rossius. Next base: position 28,089,996 of record NC_086338.1, on the reverse strand, counting down.
CACCTCATAAATTATTGTGTTAAGTAACACAAATTCACTAATTAAATATAACTATGAATAAAATTGAATGCCTCATTAAGTAAAAAAATTTTCATGCAGAATTGATTTCTCAGAAATAACCAGAATTACTAGAAAAACATCAGCAGAAATCTTGCCAGGGAGAACCAGGAGCATGTGGAGAAAACCAATAGAAGCGTCATCATTAATGTCCAGAAGAACTTGGAGAAACCAACAAAATATTGACAGGAATAATTAAGACCACATGGAGAATTTCAACAAAATATTGAGATGAATACTCAGGAGCGCACTGAGAATACTAATGCACATTTTCCTAAATTAAAATCACTAAAACTAAAAAAAAAACACACCTTGTAGTAGAACTTTATCTTTGCTGAACAAAGGAGAAGTTTACAAGCTCAAGCAGCTGTTTTTTGTATTATTAAAAAATTTTAAGATTTTTATTTTTTTTTATTTACTGAGCTTGGTTTAGGGAAACGTGCATTAGTAACCCTGTAGTAGCCCTGTAGTCTCGCAGCCTGTTGTCATGTAGATACATAGTCTCGTAGCTATTTGGAGCCTCGTAGAATCATAGTTTTGTTGACTCGTAGTCGAGAAGTCCTGTAGCCTCGTAGTCTTGAAGTCTTGTAGCCAAATGCTGCTGAAGCAGTTAGGCCTAATACAGCTGGAGCCAATAACTTTTGGAGCCAAAACTGTTGGATCCAAATACTTTTGAATACAATGAATTTTAGAGACAGTCTGATCAAAGAAAGTTGGAAGCATTGTAGCATATTGTAAATTGGCAATCACATCCTACTGAGTTCAATTTTGTGAAAATGTACATTCTTTTCGTTAAATGTACGTAGTCAAGTCTGTATTATCGTATCCTACTTTTGAGATCGTATCCCTGCAACGAGATGTATCCCTGTGACCAGATTGTTTCCTGTGACGAGAACATATCCCTGTGGCGAGAATGTATCTCCACTGAATTGAACGTTCATGCAAATGCTACTTCCTTTTCATTAAATGTGCTTCCTTTTTGTCGAATTGTCGACCAAATGTTCATCCTTTTCGTTTAATGTGCTTCCCTTTCGTCAAATTTTAGTCCAAATTTGCGTTCTTTTCTTTTAATGTGCTTCCTTTTTAAATGAGCTTCCAAATGGGCATCCTTTTTTTGAATGTTTTTGACTCGCGTAATAATGTAAATGGATCGCGTTTTGACTAGAATATTACTCGAGTGGATGCGGGTATATAAACAAGTCCCAGAAGTTAAGAGTCCTGAGTTCTCCTCTGACAGCTGTGCAGTGCGAATCGGAAAATACTTTTCTTTACAAAGCAATCCAAAGTCTGTCTCTTAATAGTTCAAACATTCCTAGACAGCATCACCTTCGATGATCTCTTTGACACATTAAAAAATTCAGATAATGTGCATTATAAAGATCTTCTTGTTTGACTCATTTTTTATTATTAGATTTAAAAGAAATACTACCTATTGTAGCTATTAACATTGTGAGACTTTCGGAAAATTTTAATATAGTTTTTCGTTTTATGGTTTATAGCAATAGCAGCGGTTCCCAAATTTTTTTTCGTCCAGGGAACCCCATGATCGACTTTTCTTTTGGCGGAACCCCAACTCCTTCAAAGAAAGTTATTTGACAATAATTGTGCCCGATTTATGACATGGTCCTGACTCACGGAACCCCTGTGACCCTGCCACGGATCTCCAGGGTTCGGAGGAACACCTTTCAGGAACCGCTGGTCATAGACCCCAAAACCATCGTCAACTCAAAAAGTTCGTTTTTGGACACGATAACTATAGCAATTTTTTACAAATAAATTCCAAACTAATACATAAAATTTAATAGTATGAAATCTCGGTAGAGTTCTTTAATGAGCAATATCCGACCACAGGGGTAGAAATGGGGAAAGTAAATTGCTATAGTTGCAATAATATAGAAAATATCACATCCGTTTGAATGTATTATATAACTCCTAGGAGTAATACCAAAATCTTTTCTCTGAAAAATTTTTTGATACGACCAACTATAACTACAAAGGGTTGAAAAACAGGGGCTGGAGTACAAAAAAAAAATCATTACTCCCATCATAGGCACAACATCGAAATTATTCAAATTATGTATTAATTTTATAAATTTAATCTAAAAATGTTGTCTCATTTATCTCGAACATTTATGTAACATACCTACCCCAGGTAAAATAAATTAACTCCTTAAGTAGATTAGATTTAGTTCTTATCTCTCTCTGATCTACTCACTAGCAGCACACTATGAAAGATGAAAAGTCTTATCTACTGAATATATCATTCCGCACCACTTACATCCAATACAGCTGCAAAACTGAATAGATAAGACGGCTCTTTAATACTGCAGATTTGACACTAGTGTCCCTGTTCAATCAATCAGAAGTACATCAAGTTAGATATAGGACTCACCACTGCCGCAGCCTTACCACAACTCTCTTTATTCTCAAACACTGATTTCCATAGGTAATATATTAACTCCTTAAATGAATGAGAGCTAGTACTTCTCTCTCTTATCTACTGCCAGGCAGCACACCATGTTAAAAGAGCTATCTCATCTACTGATTTTATGTCAAAATATGCTACACAACAGGATAGATAAAAGGCTCTTCTAATACTGAAGTAATGGCACTTCTGTCTCTGGACATACAATCGGAATCACATTAATTAGATGATTTTTTTACCACTAAAACCTCAACACAAATCTAGCTGATCTCCAACACTGCTGTACACAAGGTAAGATAGTCAATTCATGTATACCTTTAATAGATTATTTTAACACTTCTCTGATCGCTTTCCATGCAGCACGCCATGTTAGATGAGTAGGGACCCTGAAAAATGGTAAATAAAAACTACCAATAGCGGTGCAAAAAAACTAGTGAAAGCGGTGTAAAAAACCTGGTTAGAGCGGTGTAAAAAAAACAGTAGAAGCGGTGTAAAAAGTCAAAATTTTTAATAAAGCGGTAAATAAAATTTGTTTCACTTAACATGTAGTACATTTATGTAGAGGGGGGGGGAGGGGGGGGGGGGAGAGAATACAGGAAAAGTGAAAATAACTTAACTGTTAAATTTTAACTTTCATTATGAGATAATATTGAAAACATCTTGCTATTTTAAACACTTGAACATTTACACATTTAAAATTGTAATATTAATATAAACCCTTGTTGGGAAGTTGCAAAATTTGCACATCAATATTTTTTTCTTTGCATCAAATACATAAAATTCGTCAGTTGCAAATTGATACAATTTTCGGCATGATTTAAATGCTTTTAACACGTTTAGATATTGCGAATTGCAATTGTATAACTGTTGTTTAAATTACATGCTTCATTCGAGGGCAAAGTACTAGATAAATTACTGTTTCAGATAAATGCATGAATATATAAATTCAAGAATAACACTTAAATCCACTTTCCAATCTAAAAAAATATATAAAAAGTGTGTATTCAACAATAAGCAACATAACAACAAACAAGCCCGGAGTTTCTGAGCCAAAGATAAATGTTTCTCCGAACGTCTCAGAGAAGACGAGATAAAGTGTGTAAGTTTTCTTCACAATACATCAAGGACGTCATTTTGTATGGAAGGACGCCATGTTGGTAAAATTATTTTTTTTTTTTTTGTAAATTACCGTAATTCGGTATTGAATTCAGATATATTGTGAATGTTTTAGAAAATTAAGACTTTTTTCCGTATAAATGGGGTTTGAAAGAAAAAAGTAAAGATTCACAGCGAAAAATTAAAAAATTCAACATGGCGTCGCAATGATAAAGTGATGTACTTTCTTTTCTATGGCTTGTTATGGCCGTTAGGAAACCCGTTGGCCAACGAAAGAAAACAAAACAGTTATGTTATTGTTAGGTTAATAAACGTAATAAACCGTTTCTTGAACCCGAGGGCGTTAAAATATGAAGTAACTTATATTATCAAATTATAAAGTGAAAAAATGATTTGCCTAGGCGTCGTTCTGTAAAATATTTTCGTGTAGTGTGGAGTTTTATCTTTGACTTGTAAACATATTCTTGCGCAAATCTTAAAAATAGTGATTTTAAATGGACTATTTCGTGCGAAATTTCGTGAAATAGAGGAATTTAGCCCTATTTCGCGCAAAACGAGAAAAATGGCAAATTTCGTGAAATTTCGCGGAATTTCGCGACGCATAAACGGTTTGTAACACAATAAAAATAACATAAATTGTTGGTATGTTGACCCTATATGCTTGTATAAAAATTTCGTGAATAAACCATTCGCGAAATAAAAGGGTCCCTATAGATGAGCCTTTCATTTACTGAATACGTATATCACGCAACACCTCTTATGTCAAAATCTGCTGCACTTCAGGATATATATTTGACACTTCTATTACTCCAGATTTAGTGCTACTGGCACTGTCCAATCATCGTGCATCACACCATGTTACATGATAGTCTCGCCACTAAAGAAGAATTGCCACAATGATCGCTGGTCTTGAACTCTACTGTAGTCCAGGTAAAAAAACACACTCCAATATTAAATTAGATTCAGAACTTCTAGCTGTCCTTTTTCCAGGCAGCTCACAATGTAAGATGAAGAGTCTACTGAACATATCATGTCGCACCTCTTAAAGAGAATCTGCTACACAACATAGACGAAAAGGTTCCTCTAACACTGCAGTTTTGGCACTACTAACCCTTATCAAAAACCAGCAACACACCATGTAAATTGGTTGTCTGACCACTGAAGAAGTAAATTTTGCTGATCCTAATCACTGCTGTCCCAGGTCAGATAAATAAACTCCTGTAATAAATTAGAATAAGCACATATCTCCCTGTATTTCACAGGAAGCACATCATTAAATGCCGCACCTCTTATGTCAAAATCTGATGTACAATAGGATGGATATGTTTTTTTAATACTATAAATATGGTGCTACTGTCCCTGACCACAAATTTGTGCTTCTGCCATTGACCATTCAACCAGCAGCACAAAATGTTATATGATCGTCTTACGCTTAAATCATCCTTACCACCACTCTCGCTGATCTCGATCACTGCTGTACCCAAGTTAAGGAAAATTTACTCATTTAATAAATTAGAATTCGCACTTCTTTCTTTAATCTTTTCCCAAGCAGCAGACCATGTTAGATAAGCATTCTTATCTACTGAAAACTACATGCCGTGCATGTTACATTAACATCTGCTGCATAAAAGGATAGAAAAGACAGCTTTTCTAATAATGCAAATTTGGCATTTATATCCCGGACAAATCCACAAGCATCACACCATAATAGATTATAATCTTACCACAAGGAAGCATCTACACATTACTCTCTTATCTCGAACACTGGTGTGACGTCCTAAAATAACGATGCGATGAAACACGGTATTTGTGTCCATGTCCATGGTTTGTTTCTGTCTATTGTATTTTTTATTATTATTATTTCTTATTTGGGGTTATTACTGTTATTCAATGTTGTTACTGTTCTTTGTATCAATTGTGCACACCCTAGCACATAAAAATAATCAAGGTATAAATTAGGGATGGGTTGAGTACACATTTTTATCGATTCCGATACCAGTACCGATTCCTAAATTTCGATTCTCGATTCCGAGTCATTCCAGTTTTCGATTCCTGGTAATTCTGGTCACATAATTAAAACTACTTAAGAATTGAATGCATTACATAATGATAATAACATGTATAAAGGATAATTATAGACTTAGGATTAAATGTTAAAGTTTTTTTTTTTTTCAATTACCAGTGAAGAAGCATTTTCACATAAAGTTTGTTTGCTAGTAAGTACTAGGCTGTGCACAAAGAAGTTCAACATTTAGACAAGGTTCTTTAACAGGCGATAACGCCGATAACATAACATCTTTGTTCAAAATGGGTTCAAAGGTAGCACCACTTTTTTCTGTGGTACCTTTTGACTTAGTTGGTGACAGTGCTGTAAACAAAAGTTTGTTTTTCTTCAAAGACTATTTTTTCTGGTAGTAATGTGTGCCGGGATTTCAAATGCTTCATTAAATTGGTTGTAGATTTATAAGTACCGCTCCGTGAAATTTGCGCACTACCATTATTACAAATTGCATATTTGTCATTTTCACTATTGATGCGAAAATGTTCCCAAACTTTAGACATGTTAATACAATATCAGAACATTCGCATCGTAATTTGAAACGACAGTCGGCGAACATTTTTTTACTAGCAAAACACTTGAAAATAGTTTTAGCAAAACAATATTTGTGCCAAATAAATAGCATAAATGCGAAACAATTCACAGTAACCTCAATAGCACGACGGTGAATTACGGCGTAATTCACCGTCGTGCTATTGAGGTTACTGTGAATTGTTTCGCATTTATGCTATTTATTTGGCACAAATATTGTTTTGCTAAAACTATTTTCAAGTGTTTTTCTAGTAATTATTACGGTTTTCCTTTGCAAGAAATAAACACGAGCCTCTGTTGGCGGTATGGCCAGAGAATTCTTTATTATCGATTGTTGCTTTCATTATACAATTTGTCCCGTACGCAACAAATCGATACGTTTCGACTTGACTTTATATTTTATGGCCACCAGAGATTTTGTGGAGGCCATCAATCCTTGAATGGCTCACAACTAAACTGGTGACGACACGTGATGTGATCTCGTTTCATAACCGTCACTTTCTTCACAAAAAACAATGGACTTTTCTTAACTGCAAATAAAATTAATAACTCTTTTTACAATTTATTTACGTCTAATACATGAGTGAGGAATAATGTTCTTCGATCGTGGAGTTTTAATTAGAGGTTAAACATGCCCGGTAACATTGTTTTTATTTATTTTTATTCGTATAAAATTAATATTTAATAATAATGAGCATTATTAGGAATTTTATGCGCATACGGCAGGTAAGATATATTAAAATAAGTAAGTAAAGTTCAGACGAAAATATATTACTACTGTATTTTCTTAACTTAACCGATTCCTAACCTACCTTGCCCTTTTTTAGTACCCGATACTGAGTACCCAAATTTTTTAATAATCGGTGGTATCGAGGAATCGGAGAATCGAATCGACCCATCCCTAGTATAAATGTAAGAGGAATTCTCATATAATTTATACTTTTGTATCTCTCATACAAAACTTTTAATTAATTTTTTTTAAATTTCCTTAACTTGCATGATTATAAGAAAATTATTATTTTAATAATGTTTCTCAGGTTATGGGTTGATTAACCAAGTTTCAGGACATACCGTGTTTTATCGCTTAATGGTCGCACGCGGCGTAATCGTCGCAACCATATTTTAGGCTGTCAAAATTGGGATAAAAAAAACTTCTCGCATAAACATTGCATGATGTTTTTGGTCCTGCTAGTAGATGCCGAGCGCTTTGTGTAGGTATCTTTTCCGTATAAAACGATGTATTTTAAAGTATAAATCTAATATTTATTTGGTCATTACCACTTACTTAATAAATTAACGGAAAAATACGAAGTTGTTTGACGTGTAAATTTTCTTATAAAGACGTTTTTAAACGTTATTTCCTTTATCTGATCGTCTGCGTCGCCGCGGTGTAGGTATAATCTAACACTTGTTTCGGTCATTACAACTTATTTATTTAATTAACGGAAATACAAAGTTGTCTGACGTGTAAATTTTCTTTTAAAGATGTTTCTAAACTGTATTTACCTTTATTTGATTGCGTTACTGCGGCTTACCGCTTATAAAAATGCAGCCAGCGCATCATTCATGTTTGGTTATATTGCTTCCCGTATAGAGCGCGCGCACGTAGTCGAATATCGATATCTCGCTGATTGGATGCAACGAGCGCCATCTGTCAGGCGCCGAGTTAACTACATTTGATAGCCAGCATTCTTTCGTGGCAAGTGTGTACTACGACAAGTTAGTTCAAGTCACATTCAAGTGGCTTGCCTTCGCGTTAGAGTTTTGGTTTTTCTATTTAAAGTTGAAGAAAGGTTTTTGTTTAAGGAATTATTAATATAGATTATTTGGCGTGCTCTTGTATACTCCACCTTTTTTTACATAAACGTACTTTCCATGAACGGGTTTTGTTTTTATGAATAACTTTACCTAACAAAAATTTTTTTTCCGCATAATGGTCGCACCCCTACTTTTCAAACTTGATTTTAGAATAAAATGTGCGACGATTATATGAGAAAACACGGTACTACAGGCTGAGAAGAAAAGTTACTTTCAATAACTGCTGTCAGTAATCCAAGCACTACTTCTGAAATTGCAAAACTCAAATGACTCCTAAAGTATTGTAGAATGCATAATATTCCTTTAACACAAGTTGTTCAGGAAAAAAAATTTACTAATAAAAATGTAATGATTGGCAGTGAGCTTCACCTGAAATTTAAACTTGGTACTTAACTTGATCCTGTCATAACTGATTGGGATACCTATCAAAGCATTTCTTCAAAGAGAAAATATTGTACGAGTTGTAGTACAGAAATATTGTGTTCACAAAAATTAAGCCTTTCCTACTGAGTGTACTCATGATGACCAATAATCTTCTAGCAGTGACAGCAAATTTTTTGAGAACATAAAAACTAGACATCTTCTGCCAATAAATTTTGATTTAGGCACTAATTTTCAAACTAAAGATTGTAGTATTCTGTTCCCTTCCTACAGTGATCAGCATGTTTTTAAAAATACAATACACATTTGCTAGCCAGCATGGCTCTTGAAAGGTTGTTTGTGTACAACCAAATCATAGCTGGGCAAATGACAAAAATTTTGAGATGCAGCTTTTGCTATACCACAATAAGTAGAAAGCTCTTCTTATGATGATGTAATGAAGATGATGAAAAATATTATATTTAATAATGCCCATATTATATTAATTAATTTGTAAATATTTGGAAGTATGGAATTTTGTCTTAAAAAGTAATCTTATTTGTAATTGCTAATTGTATGTAATTTATTACGGTACTTTCAAAGCGGTGTAATTTGAGGGAATATTTGTTACTTTTTAAGTTAAATAACAGTAATTAAAACAAGTTACATCCGTACAAGTAACGGCCCAGTCCCGAGTCAATACGTGAACACGATCATAAATAATGGTATTACCAAGAGGAATCACAGTAAAATAAAAACCCACGCAACTATGAGACAGATATTTTTTTTTATTGTGTCTATTAAAAACAAATTCAAGGTCACATGACGCCTACCTCTCTCTCCTCCCTTCTGTCATTGCACATGGAACACGCTGTCCCGTCGCGCCCCCCTCCACACTACAAATTGTTATAATAATAATAGTAAAACCATGATATAAGAAAATAATAAGCTTTGTTCAGTTAGTGTTCTCTGTGTTATTGTGTTTGGAATGCCCAGGAGGTGCGGCCGCGGCGAGCGGCGAGCGGCTCAGGGGGGCGGGCGGCTGGGCCCGCTCAGGTCGCCGTTCACGGGGCTGCTGGGACCCTCGCGGTGCAGCGGGTAGAAGGCCGACCCCAGGCTGGGCTTCAAGGTCACGCAAGGCTTCTTGGGGCAGTACTCCAGCTTGCTCAGGTCCACCATCGGTCTCCTGCACAGCCACGAGTCCCGGCGCCTCCCTCAACCACCCACGTTTGAGAACATCATTATCTTTCTTATAAACATATCTGCATACCAAATAAATAAATAAATAAATTACACTCCAGCAGGGGCGCAACAACAGGGGGGGCAAGGGTATTTTGCCCCCCCTCCTAAACCTTGAAGTGGGAGCAAACGGGGGCAAAGAAAGTGCTGTGTAATCAATTTTTTAGTGGTGCACCGATGTGGATACCGATGAATCGTAATCGGCGATTATGGGTACTTACCGATTAATCGTAATCGGCGATTATCTTAACGATTACTTTGCCGATTATTTACGTCCCGGCGTAATTAACTAGGTTTTTACCGTGTAATATTTTGTTACAGATTTTAGGACGAAATACCGTAATATTTGTATATATTACAAAATTCATCTAACTCCGTCATATCATAATTACATATATTTCGTTAAGTTTAATAAAGCTCATTGCCTCAAACAATAAAAAATACATTTTTCCTACACGTTTATTTACGTTTCGTCTTTTGTTTATTTAGTGGCCTTGTCCATTACCTATAGCCAGAGACGTAAAATAGATGTCACGCAATCGAAATACCACAAACAGTTGCAGTGGATTCTATGACAATCAATCTTTTCGAGTCGTAGTAGCGGTTCAAAATCGTGGTCCCGATACCTTGTAGAGTTTATCACTGCCTTTTACCAACTCGTTATGGGCGTCTTTGGTAACATTATCCGTTGTTGTGTTATTTATATGTGACGTGAAAAGTGAAAAAGTATTTATAATTTTATATATTCAGTCAACATAAATAAAATAACATGTGCTAGAATTGGTTTTTAGTCATTTTTATATAATTGTAGTGAGATGGCGAGTAGGGAGAAAAAAAGTGAAGTGTGGAAACATTTTTCTTTAAACTCAAGTGAACAAAATAAAGCAGCATGTTTACATTGCTAAACGGTAATTTCTTGATGCAACCTTATGTGATAGTCGATAATAATGTAGGGATGTGCGAAAGTGACTTTATCCACACAAAATGAAAGTGAAAGAAAATTTATCAAGTTTCGCGAAAGTGAAACGAAAATGAATTTTTTTATGAGATAAATATATTCTTAACGAAAGTTAAGCGAAATTTTTTAATTAACAAAGAAAAAAAGTGCCCCAAAATTTGCTCTTCAGTAATAAATTCTATTACATAAATCATTTTTGTACCTTTTGATGTACATATAAATATTACTATTTAATATAGTCAACATCCGCCCTAGACCACACAACACAGCCCCATGTCACTCGTAAATTTCAAGAATCAATCCAGATCTTTCAGCGCACAGACTATTTCCTTTACAGTCGTAATGTCGCAGTCTATGATAATATATTTATCACGTGCATGGTACTGATGAAAAAACACGTGACTACTGCGGAACGGCCGTCATCTTGCACCACTGTCACACATGGCTAGCTCAGGAAGCTGTAGACCAGGCAAGGGACATGGTCAAAACAAAACATAACAAATGGTTGCTGCCAAGTGACTTGTTGACCTTTTTGTCTAATTGGCTGTATATTATGAGGATTTTATATGCCAGTCAGAGTATGTAAATTTTAAATAAAGCAGACGAAAATGTTTTTGTTTGGCTGTGCGCGAATAAAAGTAGGTACGTTCTTTGTTTATGTGTATACGGTAAATACTAAATAGTGTACTAACAGTTCTGGAATGTATGTTTTACGAATATAGTACCTACACTACTGTTTGAAAGCAAATGAATCAGGTAATTTTTCAAATATTGCATGATTTTGTTTTGATACCTAGGCCTACTGTAATCACGGTTGAATTTTGTTTACTTTATCTGCCATGTTTGTTCAAATTATGATTTTACCGTATTTTCATTAACGTGAGTTTTTTTCATCACCACGTAAATTAATCTTAATGAAATCTTTTTTCTAATTAATGTCTTTATATGATTTGCATATGTTATTACATTATTAGTAATAACAAGCAAATCATATAAAGACATTACAGTAGAATCCCAGTGCTAAGTACTTACAGGTACCTCAAGTTTTTGTACTTAGTACTGAAACATGCATACATATCTTTACAAAGAGAAAAAAATATATATAAAAAAATAGCTACAGGAGAGCCGCAATGCCATATGTATTCGCAACTGCGACTTGCTTTTTTCCCCTTGTCTAGTTCTCTGAGTATATCCACTTTTTCCTTAAGCGTGAATTGCTTTCGTTTCTTTTTATCTCCAGGATCATTCATATTGTAGCACAAATATAATGCGGTGTCTAAATAACGTAACCTGAAAATAAACTCAACAATAACAATAAACAATCCCAGCACAGACATCAAACAGTATTTTTAGCGTAGCGTAACACTTTTGTCTAAATAATTAATACTTCTCTCAAACCTCCGTCTTTCGATGTATCGAATGGTGTTGTGTTGCTCACGTCGCATACTACGTACGGTATAATCTATGGTTGTGCGCGCAACTGTTTGTTAACTTTGTTTTGAGAATTTAGAGGTTAGAAAATACGTTGCGGTGGTATTTGTGTATCTTTGTTATACTACATTAATCATTTAGCTGGAAATTTATTTACCAGTTTAAGTAAATTTTGGTGTAGTAATGCCACGCTACTAGTAGAATTTTTACGTTATAGTGAAAATATGATACTTTAAACTGAAACCGTTTTGCATGGCGAAGATACGATTTTTGGCGGGCACTTAAAAAAAATTCGTTAAGTGAAATATACTTTATAATAAGGTACGTTATTGTACCGGTATTCTACTGTACATTTTTATTAAATTACGATTTCTTTTTCAACTAGAACAAACAAACTTCGGTAAGCTATTGAACTTTCGTTTGGCTCGAAATATTTCGCTAAAAACGAACTTCGACAGATGAAATTCTTACCGAAATCGAAAATGAAAGTAGCAAAATTTCGATTTCGGTATCGGTATACCGAACATTCGCACAACCCTATAATAATGCTAGTTTTCCGCAACAAAAACTTACCCATTGTAAATTACAATTATTAGACTGTAGTTCAAGTTGTTTACAATAACAAATATTTAAATAGAAGTTAATTTAATTTACACTTTGCAATGACTTAATCGTGTATTTTATATATTTTTATACTGTTATTATAACTGTGTTCTCAATTTTACCTAATCTTGTTATTAAATTCACATGGGAATAAAAATTTTTGTGTGCATTATTACACTTAAAAAAAAATTTCTTCATTATAATCGGTAACTGAATCGGTATCTGCCGATTATTGCTCTCATAATCGGTAATCGAATCAGTAATCGGTAAAGTCGTATCGGTGCACCACTACAATTTTTATATAATAAAACTGCTTAAATAGCACCATTTTCCACCTTGAAATACAAATGTTCCCGGGGGAGGACTCGAGGACCCCGAGGACCCCCGGACCTCCCCCCCCCCCCCCCCGCTTCAATAGGAGGGATTGATGATTCTTTATAAAAAAAGGTATATTGCCCCCCCCTTTGGAAATTTAGTTGTTACGCTCCTGATCTCCAGTATTTAATAGGTAAACATCTGTAGTTGAAATAATACAATAACGATACAATAATTATTAAAACTATGACAAGAGTATTAAAAAAAATCAAAGTTAAGGTTATATTTTTTTTCAATATCTCCGAAAACTTTTTTTTCCTACATGTTTAGAGTTGGGAATGGTGATACTTTGGCCTTTAATGCACACATATCCCAATTTTGTAATTCAAAGTCACTAGAAAGGTACTACTTAGAATTGGGTAATTTCGGAAAATGTAGTTTGCCGTCAATTGTATGACTCACCACAAAATATGTGCTTGTTAATATACCTAAGAATCTGTGGTTCAAGGTTAGCAAGGCTAGCAGGATAGAAGTTCTACCGAACACACCTCGTGTCCTCCACAAACTTGAGGTTGACCTTCTCGCAGCCGTCTGGGGGTTCCCGCGCCAGGAACTTGTTGATGTGAGGTGACGTCCCCAGCTTGCCGGCTTCCTGCTCGGGGGACGAGTCCCTGCTGCCTTCTGGAACAACACCTACACGTCAGCTCCCCCGGGACGCGGCCAGACGCGGCACACCACCGGGTTAACCACCCAACACCAGTTACAGCTCCGACATCTCATCCACATCGAGGTCCTTAGAGATGGTGAGGGATGGCGGGATGAGAATGGAGTACTGACGGAATAAATGGGTGGGGGAACGGGCAGCATGGGCGCACCGCCAGCCTACTAAGAACCACTGGCCTATAATCTCAAAAAGTACCTTATAGCTAGACTTGAAAAATTTTTGGTAGCAATAAACTCAAAAATAACATGACTTTTAATGCTTTGAAGTTAAAACATGATTTTCTATTTTTTTTTTCCCCATCTTTTATACAAATTACTACAAAATATAGGCTCTCATCTTACGAATGTTATATTTTCAAGACTTTATCATGTAAAATATCTCAAAAATGGAGGTTTGTACAGAAAAAATGCATAGAAAAAAAATTATTGCAAAATTTTATTATGAACAAAAAAATGTTACCACTAAATTTTTTTTCTTATCTTTAACCATTTTGATTTTATTGGCGAATCTCTCCCCATATTCCCTGCTGTGCGGCTGTTATGTACTTCTTCCGCCGTAATTCGACGCTCTTCTAACTGCTGTCAGCTACAAAAGAGCTTAAAACTACATGCTCTGCCTGCAAATTGTGTCACTTAAGGGGCCCGCCTCGTCAAGGGTGTAAGTGTGTTAGTGAGGCGGGATGATATGCGCGACGATCGTTGGTGCTTCTAGCGCGGTGTCGCCTCTAAGCGCAAGGCTCCGAACTGCCACGCAGTTGTCTTGGCGTCACAGAATAACTGTGAAATTTGAGCGGTGACCGTAACATTAAATGGCCGAGAAATTATGATAAAGGCGTAATACAAGTCCCTTATAAGTGCTTTCAAGAATCTGTACTGGTTGTTTTACGCCTAAAAATCGCTCTGAAAACATGCGTTTTAGACATTTTAACTCTTCTGAAACTACAGTTTAAAAACTTAATCCGAAATCAAACGTACTTTTCGGCCCTCAGTGAACTCTAAAATGCTTTTCGTAAGCAGACCCCACTCGGATGTGTTGAGTAGTTTTCAAATCGCATTGTTTTTCCTGAAGCTCTGCGCACCGTGTGCGTGTGCCCGGGCAGGCGGGGCCCTTGAGTGACATCTGACTGGCTGAGCGGGGGCGCTACGCACCCTGCGGGTCGCTGGGGGGCCGGGAGACCCCGGCGGCGGCGGGTGGCGGCGGGGACCCGGACTCCCGGGAGGACGGGCCGGAGCAGGCCAGCTCCCCCGGGCGGGCGGGAGTCTGGGTGTTCACGGAGCGCGTGGAGGAGCGCAGCAGGTCCGCCAGGGGCGCGCGGTGGCCCTCCGGGGTCGGCTGCCCGCCCCCGAACTGCTGCGCATCGCGACACTGCGCCCGTCAGCGGGGGAGCACGCACGCTCAGCGCCGCGCGTGCAACATTACGTGGCGAACAGCGACACAACCAGGATAACAATACACCGCGAAAAACCCAGAACTCCAAAACCGCTTAACTCAGAACCACATAACTCCGAAATGCAAAATTAAGATAAATTTACCTTGATCACCTCATTTTATCTATTAAAATATAGGCTAAAGTTCATTTTTTTCTTTAGTATATGCTTTTCACTGCATATTGAATTTTTTTTTTTATTCACGTTAACCAGGTTAGCAAAAAGTAAAATTATAAATTTGAAAAATACGTTAGCACTGGAAACATAAACAACACATTGACCAAATATTTTTTTTTTTTCCATTACTTTAAACGTTATGTAGTAGGTTTAGTGGATCCAACAACACCATTCTTGTTTCGCTATCTGAGTTATTATATACATATTATTGCACAATACATTAAAAATTTAATGTGGCAACAATAAAACATGTCAAATTATAATACCATAAAATCTTAACTAAGACATTGCATAAAATATATTTTTTTTATTTATATCTTTTTCATGACCCAAAGAACATTACAACAGAATACTGAAATTTTTTAGTTGCAGTTTTTTGTTTAACTTACTCTCACCAATATTACACGAATAATTGTTTTATGTACATATTTTAAGTTAGGTACATATGTGAAGCAGTTTATATGTTTGGTATGTACATATTACATAAGTTTCAAATTTTTGATCATGATAAAGAAGAAATCTGATAGTGTGTTTTTTATAACACCATAAAATCTTGGCTCTTTCAATCATGGAATGAATGAAGGAATAAATCAAGGAATGAATCAATTAATGTAAGACAATGATTAAATGATTCATGAATAAATAAATAATTGTATCATTGAATTAATCAATGAATAAATGAGCTGAACGTCCCATCAAATATGCGATCAACAGTGAAAATGAGGGAAAATGAAATGATAATGAAGCACTGCTCACAGCAACACATGCCGGAAATTCCCGGTTCGCAGTTGAGAGATATGCGTTCTGAACTACTTGTTAAAAATAAAACCCCATTCTCAATGTGTAAGTGTGCTGAATTAACAAGAGGAAAGTTAATGCTTTCCCAGTAAATACAATTTGTCCAGCCCTGAATTGCTGGCCAAAGTTTCTGTGCTTAATAGAATTATCCTGTACTCATTTTTGTTACCATTGTTTTACCCATACTACATTTAAAAAAAAAATACACACACATACACGCACGCGTGCGTGCACATGCACAATAATAATAATAAATTGTAACTTGGTATTAAGAACTGTAAGGGTTTCTGAATTGTTGTCAGTTCCTCAAACACTGGTTCATGACCATAACGGTAATTCCATGGCTTCTCGTCACCACAACACCCTGACCATACCCCAGTCTGTCTTTTTACCAACATCACTGTTGGTAAATCTGATCTAGTAGCATTCACCGTTCATAATTATTAATCAAACTCTTTCCTTTCATCTTCAAGATCTACTCTGGTTGGCAGACTAATAATTTGAGTTCCCGGCTGATCATTTGAAACCAACCTACAAGATTTAGCTTCCAGGCCAGGTTATGTGGTGTCCTGGTCCGCTCATACACCAATAGATAGTATTGCCGCTGGCATTTTTCATAGTATCATTGCGAGAAACACGTGTTACCCAACATGTACACGATTGTGTTAGTAAAACCCGTCTTACCTTCACCCGCGGGGTAATCTGTTCGTGCACCCACGTGTTATGCCTATACAAGGACCCGGGCATGTGGGACCGCCTCGGGAGCCCACTAAGGGACTAGCACACAACATCTTAACAGCATGTCCGCTCAGGGTGGTCCAGGTCAGTGGGGTTTGAGGACGGGGTAGAAGGGCGTTCGAGTCTCAGCCACACACGAGCGACGTCCCTGCCGGGTCCGTACGCCCGGCAAACATACGGTGGGCGCCCGGTTACTTTCCATCAACGTGTACAATCAGAACGCGAAAGGCCCTACAACATCGATGTCAACAGAAATCAGACGTGGGGTTACTAAAAACCACACAAATTTTGGGATTAAAAATAAAAAACCAGTTTCAAGACATCATCATACTACACAATATGAAGAACTTCTCGATGCTGTTTCGTACTAATGTTTGATCCATTTCACCTAAGCCTTCCAGGGTATTTCAGGAACACCTCTCCAGGTATTCCCAGAGTGTTCCCCGTGTTCCGCTGTGACTTTGGTCACGTGGGCGAGACACGAGACACGGCGGTGCGGCCGGGCAGATACCTTGCTGTCCGTGCGCTCCGCCTCGCTCAGGACCAGCCGCTCTATCTCCTGGTTGAGCGCCTCCACCGAGCTCCTCATGGGCCGCGACGCGCTGCCTTTCGACGGCGTGGACGCTGCTTTGGGCTGCGACGCTGCAACCACACGGCATCAGTGCCCGGCTGGACTCCCACACCTGTGCGTCTAGCCGTCTGTGTGTACGGGCAAGATTCATTGGTTTCATTTTAAACACAATCTCATATTTTTTTTAAAAAAACAGGAGATTTTGATGTTATTGTTTTGATTTTTTTATGAATTCTTGTTCATTCATAAAGATAGCATATTATTGAACACATATGACTCATTAATATTTTATAATAATACTTATTTCAGCCAAAACAGTGTCATTCTGCCTGATAAAAGACACACTCTGAATAATAAAAAATAAATTTGCAAGTACTTTTTTTCAAAAATGTACCGACGTCGTAACGTAAAAATAACTTACTAATAATAGTGGTGAGAAAAAAAAGAGAGTAAAATAAAATTCTTCCAATCTACTAAGTGCATACTTTTTTAAAAAAAAAAAAAAAAATATTTCATGATAAATACATTGCATTCATTGAATTTAATTATTATGTTTTTGTGACATAAGTTAAGTTTTTTTAAAACTGGTGATTAATTTCATGTTAATAATAGTATTTCGATGCTATGTGGTGTATTAACTTACATTTTGGTGTTATATGGTTTATTGACATGATTTTCGGTGTTATTTCGGTTTTATTGCAATTCACCATATAATCTTGTCCCTATTTATGAAACAGTCTTATCTCTGTATCATGTACACCCGAAAATAATGTGACTCTGATAATAATGTGGCCCCAAACTTCTTGATTATAAGTATGGAAAAGGCTTTATGGAGTGTAAATCGCAATTCACGGTCATAGAACCTAAAATAATTTAAATTAGAACATTAATTCCATATTTACTAGACATTTTATGGCACCACTTTCAACATTGAGTGATTTACAAAGCCTCTTCTGAAACATCAATCCTTACTTGGAAGAAAAAAAATACATAGTGTTTTATGATTGCAGTTCAAAAGCGGTGGGTCGAAAAGCAAAGAAGTGTTCACCTGGGAGGGAGAAAGAGGAGGGTAAGACAAGCAGAAGGAAGTGGAAGGAACCCTGGACTGCACCCTCCCCCTCATCACTACATCTCATCTGTCGTCATGTGCAGAGGTTCAGGAATAAGTAACGTAGCTAAGAGGCAGTGTGTGTAGTTATTCAACTAAGATGTTCCCCACGGCAAGACACAAGTTTCAGATTGCAGTAAATCTCTGTTAAGAAGTGTCTCAAGGTGTTTACTAATATGTATATACTTATTAAGAGAAATTTTATTAAATGAGTAAATTTTATTGTATTTATAGGTTCAATATTTTTTTTT
The DNA here is from genome assembly GCF_032445375.1 of Bacillus rossius redtenbacheri. Taxonomy (NCBI): domain Eukaryota; kingdom Metazoa; phylum Arthropoda; class Insecta; order Phasmatodea; family Bacillidae; genus Bacillus; species Bacillus rossius. The sequence continues at coordinate 28,071,290 of NC_086338.1, read as the reverse complement.
TTTTTAACTATTATGCAGGGAATTTTCATAAGTGTTTTTTTTAAAAGGCTTTTACTGTATAATGCACTTCCCACATTTGGTTTAAGCAGTTTTGGTAAAAATCATTGCATTATTTTCAGGTAAAAAAAAAGTACTTCCATTTCACTGTGGAATTTTAAACCATAATACTATGTAATTATACAATATTGGTCTAATATAAAAACCACTTTCTTTCACATTTGGTAGTCTCATTACAAAAAATACTTATATATATATATATATTAGAAATTTATCTTAATTAACTCTTGATTGTTCGCAGATAATAAACTTTGTGTGCGCATTGATAAAACTTATGTTCCACTCTGTACCAAAAACCAAACATTTTTGTGATGACAAGAGGTAGAATATTCCTGCATGCAAGTTTCAAATAACAGATAACAAATAAATGACAATAAATAAATTCAAATAATAATGCCTACAATTTTAATGCAGAAAATTGATTGACAATATAGAAAACAACCACAAACTCATAAAAAAAATTCTTGCTAGCAACTTCCCTCAGTACTTAGCAAGTCTCACCTGTTGGCAGTGGTTGCTGTAATATCAGCCCGAATGCTGATGCGCGCTCACGACAGCTAGTGCTGCCATCTTTTGCTGGTCTCTGTAACCTGACAACACAAAACAAACATCATGACCCTGCAAGCCAACTGATAACTATGCACTATAGGTGTGTGAATAGTGCATCTGACGGTGTGGAGATTAACGAATAAAATACTTTAGTTTGGAATCAAATAAAAAATTATAACCAAAAAATATATATAAATTTACTTTTAGGAAAAATTTAACTTTTGAAGTAAAAATTAAATTGTGTGCTGTTAGTCACAATGAATTACAAGTTACTATATTCAGAAAATATCAAGTTGTAGGGGTGTTCGAAGCTTCGAAAGAGTCTAAGTTGAATCGAAGCTAGCCGACTTCAAATCGAAGTTAACACCAACTATTTTCTTCGAAGGAATCATCAATTACATGTTATAGTATTGTGGCTTCGTTCAAAACTGATGTAACAATGACTGATGTAAATAATGATCACTTTATTTATACAGTAAAATAGAGTTCAGAAATGTATTATTTTTAGCATCAAAAGGAAAAATAATTTAAATAAAAACAAACATTTACGGTGATTGTTGGCAGCTGCAATCTTATGATCACAACTTCACAAAGGTTAGCCAAAATAACATGATTTACAAGAAAAAAATAAGCACATTTGCATCATGAACTGAGAAAACTATAAGTATTAAGAGAAAGATTTGTTTCATCCCACACACATAAAACCAATGCAACGATTACCTATAGTACATATCAAAAGATGATACGTATTTGTGAATTGTCTAAATATTTTTAACAATTATACGTCTAAAGAATTTCTAATAACAGCGGTTGGCATAGATAAAGCTACCTGTTGTGAATTTCAAATTTCGTTCAGAGATTTGGTGTGTTCCAAATGTCAGAATTGCTTGGAGAAACAGTAACATGCGCAGTTTTTTTTTTAATTATATACTTGCGAGTCGAGGTTTGAATTGCCAAAGTAGTTTCACTTCTACCGCGTGTACTGAGTTTTGTTATCAAGGCTGACAGCATCAACCTGGCAACAGTGGTCACTATTTATACTCTGTGCTGAAAGCCAAGCGTGAGACAGACCATACCTGTGCCTCAGAAGCTTCTCTTGTTTTTCCTCGGAAATGTCAGGTCCGTGCCTGTGGTTCGGTCTCCTCTGCTCATTGGACAAGTCCTCCGTCTGCACAACCACAGTCACATGCTCAGATTACGTGCAACATCTCGACACATCATCTTCCAATCAGTCGCGGTCCTATGGAAGGGGTGATGTGCCATCAACACTTAACCTCTTAACAAAAAATAATATTAAAAAAAAAACCTTTTCAGGACATAATTCATTCATTAAAATAGCCAAAAAGCTATAACTTTTCTAAATTTCTGACCCCCTATTTAACTAGGAGTTATACCACCCTTACCACCCGAAATTATCTGGTCATCCGTTCCCATGTTGCCCCTCCCAAAATTCGAAGCCGGATCCACCACTGGTTCTAAATATGATAAATAAAATTCCAAAAATTTAAACAAGCTACAATAATCAAATACAGAAAGTTACATGGAACATAACTTGAATGCATCCTAACCTCAGTATCTTGGTGTGTGAATCTGCTCCACACTATTATTAAAAAAACACTTCAGATGAATGTGAACGAGTCTTCCAGTACTTGCCACAGATGTGTATCATCTAAACTCGGTAATGAGTAAATTCACATGTTCTCACACTGCAAACACACTTTTTAATACAAAACTGGGACACAAAATTTAACAAATAATTCTTTAAAATAGTGCCAAGCAAAAACATACAAAAAGGGTTTTCAAAAACATTTCTTTTAACACGATGCTCACGTAGTTTTGGCACCCGCCAATAGAATTCCCTGCTGTAGCAGCTACGTAGACTAATGAATCATTAGATTTTCAGAGCAAAAGGTTAAAATATATAATCAAACGGCTCCAATGAAAGCTAAAAAGATTTGTAAAAATACTAAACCCCGGCTTTGGGCCTGGGTTTTGACAATATATTTTATTAAATTACTGCCCATCTTGTTAAAATTCATTTAACAGTTAATACTATAAAGTTTTCCTTTGACTTTGTGAACTTTGGTTAACGCATCTGCCACATATGGGAGCACCGAGGTGACACATTTCCATTCCATGACTCCTGTCGTATTCACGACATTACTCCTAGTAAATGCCATATACCAAGAGCTAAGATATCACAATCAAAATTCCCCCGCGTTTAAAATGTTCCACCTCCTACAATACATGGTTAGTGCTCTTTCACCTCCACTATTTGTTTTTAGGAAAGAGCACCGTTATTATTGCGGACAAAAGGTTGGTTTACAAAGGCTTTCCACGTTTTGAAACATCCTTTTCTATTCCCCGAGTTTTTCCAATTTTCCTGATTTCACATGTCAGCAGGAACTCTGTGTACAACCACCATACTGGGTGGCTAGCACACCTGTGATAAACAGTTCCCTGCCTTAACTAGATTTGGAAAAACATTTGCCTGACCATTGATATTAGTCAGTCACCAAAAACTACCAAAAATTCTAAATTCAAAAATACAACCCGTACTCATTTCACAGTTTACTATTGCAATAAGCAACTATCAATCATTTCATCGCACTACTGTCAAATGCACTAAAGTCCACGCAACGTGGCCATAGTGCTGGAACACTTACGACCAAAACAAAGTGGGAGAAAACCTTTTTGTAATACTTAGGTACAGAGTGGAAAGGGGGAAGAAAGGATGTGTTTGTGGAACCAGTAAAAATCAAAATAAATCTCTGCTAGAATTATTTTTTCAAAAACGTCATTAAAAAAAATTCCCTGACTATATCCGGGTGTCCACACAAATATATAAAAACAATTTCATAACTTTTCCTCGACTTCCCATGACCAAAATTACAAATTCCCTCACAAATGTTTTTAAAATAACTTTTTCAACAATTTTGTGAAAGAAAAAAACAATCCAGCCTCCACCACCCCCACAGCTACACTAGTTCAAACAGAACCTTGCATAAACCCATTCTACAGTGTGTATGACTAGGCACTAAAACTAGATAAAAATCCGGGGGAAAAAAATGTGTCTAAAGTCTGGATGATGACAATAGGAAACATGAAATCTCCCCTCAAATTACTATCACCACCGTATTTCCATGACTTTTTCAGGTTTTAAAGTATAAATTCCCTCACATACCCTGAACCAATTTTTACTTCCCTGACTTTCTATAACGCGGAGATCCAGTACCTAAGAAATTCTCAGAATTTTCCCTGTTTATAGCCGCCATGTTAACAGGCCACTCATTGGCGTCGCAACCGGGGGGGACGGGGGGGGGGGGGGGGGGACACGTCCCCCCCAATAATAAAAGTCTTCAATTTCGTCCCCTCCAATAACATATTTAGTTTCGTAGTTATATTATTAATATTATTTCTGTGATACAACCCATATGTTGCGCATGGTGCATTTAGTCCAATCGTGGTAATGTGAGCACTGTTTTTTTACAAATTTGTTCTCTGAAAATATTTTTTTATAAAAAATAAATTATATATCGCAACCAACTATAATTAGAATATTTAGGAAAGAAAAATGCCTAAAATCCAACCTTTTTGCACCTTCAAAACCCCAAATTTTCCCGGGGGAGGACCCCCGGACCCGCCCGCTTTTTTTCCCAGGGGATGGATATTCCTCGACAACTAAATCAATTGCAATCCCCCCCCCCCCCCCCAAAAAAATATATCCACGCGACGCCCATGGGCCACTTGTACAAATGGCAGGTGTTCCCGAGACGTGGGAACAAGCTGCCAGGGAACAGCACCTGTGTGGCCTTGTCGACCAGCAGCTGGCCGCAGTACATGTAGAAGGACTCGGTGGGCCACTGGCCCTGCAGGTACAAGGTGTCCAGGGAGGCGGTGCGACGCATCACCGGGCCGCCGCCCTCCTGGCCGGTGCCCATCGCCAGCGTCCGCGACTTCCCTGCAACAGCCACTCCCGCATCAACCTGACCGTAAACTAACCCAGCAACGTTCAATATGTGCACCTTTAGCTGTACGGCACACGTCCGACCTTAAGCCGAATTCTTCCCACACCTTGGTTAACATGTCCGGAATAACGGAAGCAACAGTCTCTCCAATTCTGCGTCTCAACTCCGGCAAATCATTAGGTAGACACTATCTTCTATAAAGCCCCAAAAGGGAATTTAAAAATTACATGGCGTTACATGTCAGGTGAACGTGGAGGCTAGCAAAAAAAAAAAGAGCTCTGTCGTATCGACCATCACGACCAGATCAACGGTCAGGGACTTTTTTGACGTTCAACTGCTCTCGTACAGACTGAACGCACGTTGAACAGAAATTACAGATTCACTCTTAGCAAATTGCACAACTCATAACACTTTATGGTCAGGAGTCACCATTTTGCGTAGGTGGCGGCTGCAAGCGAGAAAACAACAAAGCAGTGCTCGTGAATATACTTATCTAAAACTGTTTGAGTTACACTTTAATTGTGACCTTGAACCAAAACTCTAAAATGCTTATAGTTTGTACTATCAAAATTTACAACTGGGACATTCTTGCATGGACATACTGTATGTGAGCACGCAACTGACATGCTTTCAATGGAAAAAAGCTTATTTTGAAAATCAAATTATGAAGAAAAAAAATCAGTAGAAATAAAATAAACAGGAAGAGATCCAAACCAAACATGCAATTTATTTATGGGTCTTCAAATTCACATTTATTTGACCAATAATGTGTCAATATGATGGCACAGATGATAACAGAAAGACTGGTTCAAGATCTTAAAGCAAATAAGGCGTCAACAATGCAGTAGCCATAAATCCTGTGAGAAGTTTCGACTAAGCTAATAAAATTGAAGCTCGTTTTAATATTTGATTTGACTTCACCAGAAATATGCTATTCATTTCATTTGAAGCTTCAAATGTCATGCAAAGCTTCACAGTTGACTTATGGCTACTTCATTGTTGACGCCTCAATCACTTTTAAATACTGGTAGCCTAAAAAAGAAAGATGCTTCTCAGCTACAAGCCCAAATTTTTTTTTCATTTTGAAATTGTGCTTTTTAATTTCACAAGTGCAGATGATCGTATCTAAAGAAAACTTTTTTTAGGTTGGTATGATCAGCCACATAAATAAAAAGAAACTTATTTACATTAATGATTTTTATATTTACCATCAATTCGAGGTATGTGGCCAATTTAATAATGTGCTGTAAATAACAAGAAAGTTTTTCATCTGACATTTTTTCATATTTTAGTATTTAATTTAATAATGCGGCAGCTTTTTGTTTATTACAAATGTTAATACAAATTGTATAACATATTTATGATAATATTTCACATGACTTTGGAACTGTGTAAGTAGGCCTATTGTTAGTTTTGAAAAAAGCAAAATCTTTCTTAATCACATATTTTTTATGGTATGAAAATACTTATTTTTTATGTTATATATATTTGCATAAGTATAGTCAGTTACTTTAAAAAAAATTAAAAGGTGGCACTAGGTCTACTTTTATCAATGCACAAAATTGGTTTTACAATTTTTACAAATATTAATTTTTTTTTTTACTTAATTCAGGTACTTTATAAAAAAAACGGGTAATGTGATTTTGACTTTAAAAATATTTTACACATTCGATTTTATATTCTCTTTGCATCAAAAAACTGGTATTGCATTGGATATCATCCAAAAAACCTTACTGAAAATCATTTTAAAAAATTCAATTTGAATAAAAACCAATATAAATTTTGAAAAATCTCTTCACCATGCCTAGACAACACTATTTCAAGCAGTACGGCGGACTATGAACTCTTGAGTACTGACTCTGTGCTCGTAACTTAATGTGAGCAATGCCAGAGTCCTGCTAATAACCACCACCACCACTTGCCTAAACACATAAACACAACATCTCTGAGATCAGGGGACCCCCAGAGATCTCATACCACAATACATACATAGGCCTATTCATTTGTTTATGGTTCCCATAAAGCAAATTCTTTTGATTTTTTTTTTGTGTTCATCCCATAATTCATGGTTAAATAAACAATTTTGAAATCACATCCATTCAGACCAAAGTTGGTGTCACGTATAACTTGTTTCAAGTTTGAAAAGTTTAAAACTAGTGTCAGCGGTGCACATTAGGGCAATTTACACGACACACACTATAACCAGGATTCAAACATGAATTGGCTTGGAGAGATGTGTGTTCTGATCACTGTATCATTAGGGTAGTGATTAAGTTTTCCTATTGGTGTCACTGTTTCCTCACCCCTCCTCCTTCACCTGCTCTTCAATCATCCCCCATCTTGTCTCTTTTTGTGCATTCTAGAGTGGCCTGTGCCAACAAGTCTGTCAAAATGGTAGTCACTTGATATAAGATTCACATTATGCACCAGCCATGTTGACCTGGCTATTCACTGAAAATAAATCCGGATGTTTTTTTCCCATTTTTTCTCCTTTGCGTCTGATAATCATGTGTCTGGCCAACAAAAAGTGGTTGAATTTGCAGAAGGACTTTCAAATTAACACTGTGTCTAAAAGTACCTGAGGAATAAATTTCCGGACTTTCTAAGATCCAATAAGAAATATATATTCTTACAACTTTAGTATGTCACATGGTCTTTTTATAAATATAAGAAGCAACTTGACATAACTTTTTGCTCTACTAATTACAGGAACATGTCAAATTTATGTTATAAAGCTAAAACCTCTTCAGAGATAATTTCCACATGATTTAAATGGACGGTATTTAGATTTAATGGATGAATATTAACTGAAGTGAGGTGTTAAAAAAAAAAAACCAAAAGCAAGCTAGCAAAAGGCTGCTATAAATTAAATTTTTGTAACCATTACTATTTATTCCGTGACTCTTTTGTGACATGTAGTCAGCTTGATTAATAATATGGCTTTCATGATTATCACTGCATTGCAAACCAGCATTTTGCCAATTGCATTTCATGAAGCGCTTAAAATTTTTTACCTATCTGGTGCGAACAACCTATTTTTTTTTTACAAAAAAAAGAAAATCTTCAGATTATGCAGGATGCCAACTTAGAAGACATTTGGCATACATTCATTCAACAAAACTTACAACTGAATATCTATGAAACCACAGCTTTGCTAAACTTATTCAAGAATATAGGCTCCCCATTTAAAAATCACACAGGTTCGCACAGCGAGACGAAATACACTGCACTCACTGCCTTGCTCGTAGAGGCGACTGAGCACTTGATGCATGTGTCATGTTGCCCTATGCACATACTTGCATTTCTCTAGGTAAGTGGATTCTTAAAGTACAGTACGTCCATAAAAGAATGTTCCAGTTATAAATTTTAAAAGTATCAACTGTAAATGTGGTAGTGTGTTGGTTCAAGGTCATAATTAAAGAGTAACTCCAACAGCTTTAGATAAGCACATGCGTAAGTATTGCTTTGTTTTCTCGCTTGCAGTGCCACCTATGCAAAATGGTGACTTCAGAGCATAAAGCATTTGCAATTTGCTAAGAGAGAATCTGTAATTTCAGTTACACTTGCATTCCCCATTGGAATCTCTTTGTAAGAAAGTGGTTGAACATCGAAGTCCCAAACCGTTGGATTGGTTGCAATGGTTGAGACAACGAAGCTCTTTTTCGCTGGCCTCCACGTTCACTTGACATAACGCCATGTTATTTTTTTTTTACTTTAGGACTTTATAAAAGATCATGTCTACGTTCTGCCGCTACCTAATGATTTGCCAGAGTTGAGACACAAAATTGACTCTGGACGTGTTAACCAAAGTGTGGGAAGAATTGGACTTTAGGTTGTATGTGTGCCATATAAAGGTGCATATATTGAACATTTGTAAGAACAACTAGGTTAGTTTACTTTCTATTTGATGTCTAAATTGAACTGTTATAACCATTGAAACCGGGACATTGTTTTATAGACAGCCTATACTATGCTTGGTTAAGTCCTGGAGGTGACCCCCATCATTCTCCATCAAGACGACTTCAAACTGCAGCACAAATCACACACATTATGTAAGAATGAGTATGTTAATTTCTGTTTGCTGCTGTAAAATTATTCTAAGGAAAATGGACTGACTCGCGTCTGGTGTTTTTACCGAGTACAATATCCATTGGAAGTACAACGATGTGAAATAAAGGCCAGCCTGCAGAGATGCTTATCTACGAGTCACCACGGGTGCCATAACCAGGAGAGGGGCGACATCCCCCCCCCCCCACTAAATAATTAGATGTTTCATTTTGTCCCCCTTTCCCCTTCCCACCACAAATCCCCCCAAAAAAGGATTTTACTTTACTGCACCTATAATTGAGTAATAGTAAATGACCCTAAGGTGTGTTGTAAATGATGATGCATGTGCAACCGTGTAACTTTAAACCTTCAGGTCAATAAGTAAGAGGTGAAGTCTAGAGGTAGAAGAGCCAGCCATGCCACTGTTAAGTGAAGGAGGGAGGTATAAGTCAGCACAGAAATTCTAGCCGGCTGCACAGCAGTAAAAGCGACTTAAATGTGTACTTACCAAGTTTCGAAGCTTTTAAATGGAATGATGTTTTAGGTAGCACAGTTAAGATATGCACAGGCAGTTTTTATTTTATCATTGTGGGTTGCAAACTATGTCTGATACCGAATCAGAGTTCATAATCTGAGTTATGGCTCGTCACATAAGCATGACGCCTCAACAATCACGGCTACCAAAGACCAATTCAGTTCCATGTACGCTCAGTACTAAAGTCTGTTAAATAAGGCATTTGACAGAAAGTGTTGAGTTACTGATCGTAGAAACTAATCAAAAACACTGTGTTTTTTTTAATTTTAATTGAATATTCAAGTAGGCCTATGTATGCATACTCTATATATATATAAAATTGTGTTTGGCTGTGCCCATGGCCATATGGTGCGTGAAGTTGCTGGATTTGTTGGTGTTTCACAGTGGACTGTTCAACATGTCTACAAGCAGTGGAGTACTACACGTGGCTACGAAACACATCAGAATTGTGTTCGGAAAAAAGATCCTGACTGAGAGGGACCTGAAATTCATTTCACGGCTTGTGAATCAAAATCGCTTCCAAACCCGACAGGAATTGCTGCAGTCAGTGAATGAATGTCCGTCCCAACCTGTTAGTGAGAGAACATTACATGAACTACATGAAATGAACTTTTGGAGTCAGTCACCTCGCAAGAGGCCATTGCTCACACAGGCACATAAAGCTGAGCTTCTTCAATGGGTGGAGTTACACTGTCTTAAATGATGCTTGTAATGATTTCTCCAGGGGTGATGTTAATTTTGTCTGGTGAGCTTATATCTATATATATAGTGTACTAGCTGACCCGGCAGACTTCGTACTGCCTAATAAAATTTGTAATGTGACATTTTTTTGTTCCTACATATTTTATAGTCGGGGTGAAAAATTCTCCTGAACAGAACCGTCACCCTGGTGATAGGGTGTTGTGAATAAGAAATATAATTAAATAAAACATATAAATAAAAAGATAAATAAAAAAAATAAGTAATCTCTTTATTGTTAATCATGTGAAACATAATAATTTTTATTTTCATTGTAGTGCATGATTAGATCGGTAATTAGCTTGGTTTGTAGCATTTCAGGTTCTTCTACCTAAATTGATTCGTTTAATAGGAGGCATATCTATATTATAGATTATTTTGTCACATGCAATAATTAGCGATCATAGGTAAATAAACACTGCACAAAACACTATATAGGTAAGAATTTGTTTCGTGTATAAGTTGACAAAAGCAAACTCATTAGGGTAGGTAACCTAAAATCCAAGAAAAAAAAACACTGACATTGACAGTTTGTTGTTGTTTCAACTTTTTTTTAATTTGATATGACTTGGAGTCAAATCCTTCAAGCCATATTTAAAATAGGGAAAATAAATAATAAAAACTTAAACTTATGAAATACTTTTGGTAACGCTGGTTTTGTTTGACTGATGTAATGACTTGAAAACTGATGCATTTTAAAGTAAAACAAATGAAATAATATCGCGAAGCCGACCAAATTGAACTATTCAATTTCGGTTTATTTATTTTTTTTGTTTATCTGTGCTCCAACGCACACTGTTTTGATAGATATGATTGAACTTTGTACAGAGGTAATAAAGTGCAAATTGACTCTTTGACGTTAGGAACATACCTACATTGTTTAAACAACAATGAGTGCTCGTTTTAGTTAGAAAACGTTTGTATGGGAAAAAGAAAAGGGCTGGTTTTAGGGTTTTTCCGGCAATTATTCGAATTTTTCTCGCCGTAAAAACCATCTTTGAAATTCAACGAACATTTAAAAAAAAAAATTGGCCAAATTGGTCCAGGCGTTGTTGAGTTATGCGCTTACCAACACATTTTGCGATTCATTTTTATATTATAGATGATGTGTGTATATATAGTTAATCCTTGTTTCGATAAAATTAAAATTCAAAAAATTTACAAAAGCTAAAAAATATTGCGTAAAGTTGCTTCAGTAAACTCGGGTACCCGTGTTAATAAACCCATACTGATTCAGTAGACGTTGAGAATGCAGCATGCCAGTTTATCTCAAGAATATTTCTTGGGCGTACAAAGAAAAACCTCCAAGCCCAGGTTTTTATTTTGGCAGATTTGTTTCTTTGGAAGTTTGGTAAAAAAAGTGTCAATAATTTTATGTGTACATTCGTAACAGTGTTACACATTACATCAAACAAGTATATTTACCATACATGTTCCAATATTTTACACAAACAGATACACACAGAATTTTTCTCATAACTTTGTTTTATGGTTTCCTTTGTATGCTCAATATTTAGAAGTGGTAGTCTAGTAAAGGTAGTTTCAGTCCGATGAAATAAAATTATTTTCTTAGATTTTAACTTGCTAATAATTTCTATTTGTTCTATTTCATAATATTTTGCTATAGATTTTGCACATACAAAATTGGGGTCTTCTATCCTTACACTATCAGTGATATAGAACTATACAGATAGCATGTCTAGCAATACTTACTGTTATTAAAAATAAAATATATGCATTGTAACGGTCGACCCCTAATTTTTTGCAAATGGGAAACGCGGATGACATTGCAGTGGGTGTAGACCTCGATTTCAGTTAGCCAGCGCTCTGGGCAGACAATCTTTAGCCGCCGCCCCCCCCCCCCCCTTTTTTTTCTTTTCCATTTCCTCCAAAATATCATACAATTTTACAAATGTAAGCTTATTTATTATAAGCTTTGAAACAGCACCTTATGCAAAAAAAAAAAGTTTTTCAAAGAGGCTGTTCTAGGGTAACAAATTAAATTTTTTACAAAAAAAGAAACAACAAAATGGAAAATAATTGCCAAAAAACTACTTTGTTTTATGCAAAGGTTTACAAAAACAAAGACATCAAAGTTTTTTGATTGAAAAAGGTACAAGTTTTGTAGGTAAAAAAAATATATATAAAACAATGCAAAAGTTAATACATAGTAACCAATCCCTCACTTAGCAAGTCTTCATATTGCACGAACTCATTTAGCACGATGTTAATTTTACTGCCCCAGTCTTGAATAGCAAGTCTGTAAATTTCAGTTAGCAAAAAATAGCCACAGGAAAAAAAATGTTGGGCATGATGCCACAAAGTCAGTTTCAACTCAGTAAACAACAGATGTATCGTGGCACACAGTTATTAGTCATACGAGGGAGGAATAGATGGGCACGCAGGTCTGACTATGCTATCTGCTGTTGTACAATCATCAGCTATGGCAAGTTAAGTTGTGGCTATGGAGTGTAAAGGACCAAATGTTTTTACGTACGCACATATGCCACCGTGCCGTACCATTGTCGCCCGACCACAGACCGGGCTGTAATGAATTCAGTCTAGCCAGTGGCAGAGAACTCGTACAAACACAAGCAACATCTGCCCATTGGTCTGCCAATAACAGTACGTGCATAAGCACCTGCAGTTGGAACCATAGTGGAATCATGGTTTCCAAGTGAGAGCAAAATGCATTGTGTTAAAAGTATTTGAGACAAAACTACAAGTATTACAGCGTGCAGAATGTAATGAAAAACACACTTATGTTGGTCGCACTTTAGTATGAAACAAGTCAACTGTGCGCACAATCGTACGAAATAAGGACTATTACCACAAGTTTATATAAGTCTGATGCTGTTGGCTGTACTAGCAGAAATATATTTGACATTAGATACCGGAACAGAATTGAACAGATGATTCACATGGAAAAGGTTGTTAAATGAATGGTGCAACGAAAAAAAATCATGGGCCTGACAGGATTGATATGTAATAAGCGGTGATACACGAATAAGAACTTTATTTTTTGAAAAATTAAAATGTAAATATCCAGACAGTAATGTTGGTTTCACCGCCAGTACAGGATGGTTTAGAAAGTTTGCGGAAAGGTACGCAATGTGAGTTGATCACGCGCCAGCGGGCACATCAACCAGCCGATTGGCATTAACTATCTCCCGTTACGCGGTGTTGTATATGTTATACAAACTATTTGATGGTAGACTTATAAAGAAAAATAGTGTGACATATTAATAATTGAGTGTTATTCTACACACACACACACACACACACACACACACACACACACACACACACACACACACACACACACACACACACACACACACACACACACACACACACACACACACACACACACACACACACACACACACACACACACACACACACACACACACACACACACACACACACACACACACACACACACACACACACACACACACACACACACACACACACACACACACACACACACACACACACACACACACACTAACACACACACACACACACACAGATATATAATGTAAAAAATATTTACCTAAAAAATTTCGAATAAATTAAGTAAATTAGCCTTGCTATTTATTGAGACAAGAGCTTCAGAAATGTGATTTTGGATAACACAAACATTTTTAGGAAAGCATTAGTCGTGCTAATTGAGGGATTGGTGTGACACTAAAATATTAAAAAAAGTATTCTAATGGTTTTCAAAAAAATGTGGAGAAAAAAGTTATATTTTAACCGCAAATACTGCAAGTAACATAGGAATGTTGATTTAAATCTAATTTGGGATGTCAATATTTATAAATAGTTGTTTGCAAAATCCTCCAATTTATTACAGAAAATATTTTAGGACCAGTTAAGTGCCTAGAAAACATTTTTGGAAATCTCAACATATAGCAGCAATTCTTTACATTACAAAAAAGATTTTTTTTCCTTGATTTTTTCTTAGCAAAATCATTGACAATGTCTATAAAGTTAATTTTTAAAGTTACATCTTTTTCAGTGCACATTACAACTAAAGAACTTAACTTATCATTCAGAAGGATTGCCCCCTAAGCATTTTTGACTATGCTCAAAACTGAAAAATTTCTTTCTGCAGTACTGTTCGTTATTGGTAAGATCAAAAACATTCTAATTGCAATTTCAAGATTGGGAAAAGTGCTTGATAAGTTGTTTTCTTTAGGTAAGTCTTTCAATATACATTTTAAAATAGCCACACTCATTTACAAAGTCTGAACTAATATCTTCAGAGTTCAGTGACAGAAGATTCAAAGCAGCGTTCGTGACTTCTGATGGTTGGGATGAGCAAACAACAAAAAAGGTTAACACTTGAAATCTTGAAGCTACAACTTCATATGTTCCTTTCCTTCTTACCAAATTTTCTAGAAGTCCATTATTTTAAAGAACACATTATTTTTTAATTTGTTATTTTATCTAGGTCTCATTCAATCCCACATGTTTCACCTTCATCTGCAAAAATGTTTTGCTTCCTTACTCTTGAGAAATCCTTCCCAAGTTTTCAAGCTGTTTGCTTCCTACTTCAAGAGTACGACTTTCACACTGCAAGCTGTTAGTACATTTCTCTGCTCTTTCCAAAATGTCATTCCACATAAATAAATAAAAAATGGTCTCAAAATTCTGAAACTTTGTCTCGAGGTTTTGTGCTTCAAGTCTACATGCCGGTTTCACATTGGGGTCTTCAGATAGCTGCCTCAATGATTCTTGTATTTCCTCGTAACCCTTTTCTAAAGCCAAAACAGTGTCTTGTCTGGCAGACCATCTTGTTTCTGGCAAGGATTGTACCTAGGTGTATGGTCTTTTGCCAAGTACCATTTCAAAATATTCCACCTAAGTTGACATGGAGAAGTAGTTATACAATTCCTGGACAAAACAAAAGAATAGTACAGTAGCAATGCAGCATTCTGCGGCAGCTGAGTCAACAAGGTTTAATGAGTGTGCAGCACACGGTATGTATACAGCAAGGAAACTGTGCTTCTTTATTCGGGCCAGAAGACCTGAGTAGGGTCCTAACATGTTGGAGGCATTATCATAACTTTGGCACCTAGAATTTTTAATACTGATATCAAAACTTTCAAGACATCTAACTATAGCTTTTTCTATGCTGAAGATGTGAGTGATATTACAGGCAGAAGCTTAATAAGTCGTTCTACAGGTTTTGGTTCTGTTTGAGCTGTTTAATCAGGTGTCGAGTCTACTATGAGAGAGTGGTATCTACCTTCTTTCAGTTTCTCAAATATGGTTTTTAGCACGCAGCTATCCATAATTTCAATAAATTCATTACATGTTTGAGAAGACAGGTATGAGGTGTGCCCTTGACCCTTATTACTGTACTTCCCCAAGTGCTGGGCGAGGAATGGATCATATTCACTCATTTATTTAAAGGAATCCAAGAAATAAACCATTTGAAGTTGAGTCAAAATTTTCATTATCTCCTTGTAATGGTAAACCTCTAATTGCCAAAAATCTGACAAGAGAAACTATCCTTCATAGTACACTTTGCAGTAGTAACCATCTTCTTCATACTGTGTAAACAGAATTTGATCAACTTACATTAATTGTTTTTGTCTCGTGATGTACGAAAGAATATTACGCCTATAGTCATGTGACTATTCATGGTGTTTAAGTAGTTTGCAGCTGTGATTCCAGTCATTAAAACCGGTGGAAAAATATGTTTTTGCATTGACTGGTTGAAATAAACAATGAGTACAGAACACTTTAGCAATTGTCTGCAAGTATAACAACATATCTCTTAAAACTACGTCCCCATTAGGAAGAGTGCTTAAAGATATAGCTTGAAACAAGTTCTTTTGGCATCATTGTAAGTCCACAGAGAGTTCAAAAAAATCCACCATTAAGTTTTGTTTTAGACATTTTTTTTTGAGAAAAATATCAACGAATAAGTTTGACTTCACATTACAAGTAGCGGGATCATCTATAGAAAATGAAATGGTAAGTCTACCTCTGCTCTGCATGTGAGTTGGTTCCATACTGCTGTTGTTGGACAACTTCAGGCTCACAATCAAGGTTAACACTAATGCAAGATTGGTCAGCTGTGTCTCTAGCAGGTCTTCTTGTGCAAAGTTCACTGGGGTCGGTGATGAAATTGATGGTCTCGGTGAGTCATCCTGACAAGAGGATGGGGCTGAACGAGTCGTACTCGAAGTAAAAAATGTTCAGATTTTTTGGCACTTTTTTATGCAGTTCAAGTTTGTCAACCTGCTTTTTAGCAGTGCATTTTTTTTATATTCAGTACCACTTAATTTTTTACTCATTATAACAAAATCAAAATCACTAAAACTTGTAACGAAAATACAAAAAAATTAAGCACACACGTGAAATGCATTTCAACTAGAACTGAGCAATAGAATTCAAAGAAGAGAAACTGAGACATGGTGGGAACGAGATAGAAACGTTTGTGTTCCCCCCTCCACTGCAACATTCTCACCATGCTGCCCACCCTGCCATTCCCCTCCTTAAGACACTCGCCTGGCATACCCGGCCACCCTACCCCCTCCACCCCAACTCACCAAACCAATCAGATCACTACCTGTAACAGGTTATGTGTTCTCCTACGTCAAGAGCGATATATTAAACTGTTGTGCTTTAAATTGTAATATTTTACTTTTTTTTCCCCCGTTACACTCATTGTACGCTTGCGCCGGATCTATCTATCTTCCACTCGACTGTTTATAAAGTGAAGTGAAATGTTAATGTGGTTTTCATTTCTTATTACAAAAAAAATTTTGGCAATAAAGGTTAATTATTCTTGCATTTTAAAAATCTGATTACTAGTATAATTTCAAGTATTTATTCTTTTATTATTAAAATAAAAATGATTCAATTTTATTCATAAAGTATGCAATCATTTCATCAATGTTTTGTTATGACGTCACGTTAAACTATCGTCCGTAAACCGACTTTACAGACAACCAATTTTTTTTTTAGGAAATATACTACCATATGTTAAAAAACCTATTTTTCCTGTTTTTTTTTTGTACTATTTTTTCAGACCTCAAATTCTCCCGCCCCTCAAATGATGACCAGTTTGCCCAAATGTAAATTGGGGCCTGAGTGGCCGGTAGGGTTCCTCAGTTCTCCCATCAATACGTTCTGTCACTGCTTCATCCACATTGCTCCACTCCTCATTGTCTCTAATAACCTCGATGTCCATGAGACATTATGCTTCAGTGACTTAAATTTTCTGTACACTGTAAACTCCCTCCTATCCATGCTAAAGGATTCCTTCCCTCTGAACTAAAAATTGAGCTGAACCAAAAGCTAATCTTTGAATTTGTTAGTCAAGAGTCATGTACAATGTGTGATTAACTCTTTCTTATTGTAATGCTTACTTTCAACTGGAAACCAAACAAATCACACTCAAATTAAGCTTGCTCCGAAATAGTCAAAAATTTTGCCACTAAAACTTTCAGTGGCAAAAATATCATTATTTTTTTTTTTTTTAAGTTCAGGTAAGATAAGCAATTATTAAGTAAATTGTGTTTTTCTGAATAATCCTCATATTATTTCAGTAGATATGAGTTAAATGCTAGGAGAGCAAAATATTCTTGTATTACAAAATACATATCTATATGCACAAATAACATGAAATCCACTGTCAGTGCAATATTTCATCAGGTCTTTAGAACAGTGATTGGTAACTTAAGAAATAGAAAAACTGAAATCATTTTTAACCAGTTTGTAAATTTTTCATTACTAAACTGCAATTTTTTTTTACTTCAAATTCACCATTTTGTAAATAATTTTTTTTTTTTCAGTAACATTTAAGTTTCCAAGAAAAGTCGGTACAGCTTAACTGAAAAAAATATATATCTTGAAATCTCAAATCAGATTAAAATTTTAATTTTGTTTTCAAATTGGAGGAAAACAAAATTTTGGATATTCTGCTTTTGTTAAGGTCATTAAGCAGCATCAAAAGAAAACATTTACTAACGATTTTTTTTAATAAATTAATCAATTTAAATAGTTTATGCCCTCTGAACAAATTGATAACTTCATTTACTAACTTATTCTCATTATCAAAAGATACAAAAAGACAGCGTAGATTTGAACTTTTAGTGAGTGGGAAGCACAAAGACTATTTTCAATGGTTTGCTGTGAGAAAATGAATTATTTTGTAGTTTCTATACTAACTTATTTCGTAATTCAAATGTTCTATAAACAAACAAACTGATAGCACAGAAGGGCGAGTTCAATGTCTTGTTGTTGCCAAATAAACTTAAATCACTGAATGACATGAAATATATGTGCATGAAGTTCGCCTTGGGTAGCTTCTTATGAAAAAGTTAATATACTTTTTATTTAGTTGTGAATTTATAACAGATGATAGAAGTCAATTGAATAAAATGTTACCATATGTGTGCCTAAATGTTTGCTTGTTATGACTTATAGAAACATAAACTACGAATGGCCCAGATTTAGCAAGCTGCTAGCATTAAGTCTACTTTAAGAAACATATTGGTGAGTTAATGGAACAAAATAAGATGTTTTACTGTTACAATATTACATAATTTCACTATTTAAATGTTTTCTGAACAAAACATCACCACAGCCTGTTATTTACAAAGCCTAGTGTTTGCCAAAATAAAGTAGGTAAAAGCAATTATGTAGTTACATATAATACAAAAGGCTTCTTATGAGAAACTTTGGATTATATTTAATGCAATGGTAGTTAATTTTTGTAGATAGATATCTCAGGAATAATATCATACTGTTACAAGTGAGAAAACAGGTCTGTAAAGGATAACCCAATTAATTAACTAAAACTTTATTTAACAGCAAATATTTACACCATTAGTTCACTTACATAAATTTAGATGTCCGTTCCACACATCAATCGCACTTTTGTATGTCCAAAAATTTACTCTCCACCAGAAGATCAGCTGAACAGTGGCTCTCTCTACTGCTGGTCTCTCACTGCGCTCCTCAGTATCAATACTACTCACTTGTCCACTGCACATTCAACACCCGGGTGCTTCAGTCCCTGACGCACTGATCTTCACACACCAAGTCCGCTGCTCACCAAGAGGTGTCTCACCCTCTTCACTTCACTTCACTGCTGTCATCGCTCTGAAGATTCACTGGTATCGCCAACAGCCTCGGTCACTCTCATGCCACTCACTGCAGACCGGCCTCCGTCGTAAACACCTGTCCAGTCCCGACCTGGAAAGGTCTCGTAACCCTCCGAAGTGTCGCGTCATCAGAATACCCGACTGGACACTCGAAGCTGCGAGAACAATGGTATCTCGGTTATGCCACCTCACGCAGATGGGGCTCTGGGAACGTGCCGAACACTGAAGAGAAAAGGAGACAGGCGCCGCTCCTAACCAGAGCATTGCAGAGGGACGGAAGCCACCTGTAAGGGAGGTGGAGCCTCCCATGGACCCCCTCGCTAAGCTGGCCGACACACCGGGCAGTCGGGCTTGCTTCGTTGCCTCGCCTCTAGTATCCTCGCCAACAATACCATAAAACAGCCAATACGACCGCACTACGTGTAAAACAAAAATGTAAGCACTGAGTTGCACGCGACCCATCATAGCAAATAAAATTAGTGCCAAATGGGCAGGATACGCATCTCAGTCTGTAAATTGAGAAAGTGTGTGTATTCTTGAATATTACCAGTAAATCTAACTATAACTGTGGAAAAATTATTTATAATTCTTTATTTGTATGAATTAAGAGTGTAAAATACAATAGTTTAGAATTTAAGTTATTATTTATATTAATGATATTACATTACTTATTTATGTAGTATTACTTAAGGGTCATTCCATATGAAATCAACCAGAGGCTTTAACCTCTACACCTTAGATTTTCACGTTATTTTGTATATTGGTAATATCAACTAAATACATTATAAAACTATTTTTTCTAAAAAAAAATTTTGAGTAGTTTTTTTGTATAAATTTTTTAAAATTGCAAAAATAGCCAATTTTAGCAATGTTTTGGATCACTCAAATACTTGTAGGTTTCCAACTAATGGTGCTAGAAGGCTGTTTGACAGCTCATTTTAAGGCTAAGATCCTTAGTTTTGCAGCCTCCAAGAAAATTATTTCTCCCATGAATATCGTAGTAGATAAAAAATACATACTAGACAGAATTGTAAATAAAACTTTTAATTTTGTAAATATGACGATAAAATTTTTTTCAAAAAATGCTTTCTTATTTAATTTTAATTTTGAAATTTTCAAAACTAAATATTAGGTATATATTTTAACGGTACACGGCTGTTACTTTGCACACAACTTAAAGGAGGTACAATGAACAATTCTGTCTAGTAATTTTTTTAATACAACGTACAGAATTTAAATAATCTGAGTATTAAATACTGTGATTTAACTGTCACTTGCCGCTGATGAAAGGAACGAGTTCAACAGTTTGCCGCTAGAGCTCTGATTAGTTCCGAGTTTACTCACTAGATGGCTCTAATATCGCAGGAGTTCAGGCGGGAATATTATCGCTTCGAAACGGTCAAAACACAACACTAGTATCAGCAATAGTAATCAATGAATTGAAAACCGTCTCACGTTGTCAACAATTTCTATAGATATATTTGTCAGCTTTTCAGTGATGTAAATTATTATTAATATGCTTCACTTGTCGTGACATATTTATTCATAGAATATTTTTTATTTAAAATCATCTAACTACAATTACTGAATTGTTTTAGTAGATAGAGATTTATTATAATAGTTGGGCGTCTTAAAAAAAAACTTATTTTGGAAATACTAAAGTGCTAAATATGATTATAATATCTAACCTATTTCGTTTACGGGCATCTACGTGAACGTCGCACATTACATTTTATTACAACATTATTTCACATATTATCTTAGTGACTTCATTATGTATTTTGATATGACTCTTTACCTTAACACATGAATGAATCCTGCAATCACGGTGTATTACAATAATAGCAAAATGGTTTCATATAATAATATAACTTCCAAAATCAATTTAAATTATTAAATTATTATTTATACTTCTATTGTAGAATCGTACATTCAAGACAAATAAATAATGTTTAAGATTTTATTAGAATATTTCAATTATTGTAAAAAAAAATTATTTGCAAAATGACAATGATTTTCTATAAATTTATTTAATTATATTTCTTTAGTTATATTTATTTAATTGTGTTTCTTTAATTATATTTGTACCTCGACTTAAGCTCTGGTAGAATGGGCTATAACTCTGGGTGTAATGTTACATACATGAGTTATGATCAAAATATTAATAGTTACTATTGCAACTCTATAGAGATGTTTAAAAAAAAATAGTAACTGAAGGACCAGCCGCCTATGGCAACTTCCTCCCGTAATGATTTAGTTATGTTTATAACGATACAAAAATAAGGGCCAATCTCTCGATGCTGTCGTTGAACAATGGTTAACTAAAAGTCGTTTAAAATTACCTTTGGTTTTTAACAATAGATTTTTCACTACCCAAGCATTTATTGTATCACTAACCTTGAGCAGTTAAACATTTTCGTTAGTTACACAAGTTCGTTAGAAACACAATTACAAAGCAGTGGCGATTCTTTTTTTTTAATTTTTCTTCTGGGGTCATGTAAAATTATGTTTGTAAACAAATATTGGCCAGAAAGAATCATATATTTTTCAATTTAACTTCCGCTACATTATTTGCAACTATAAATGATCAAAGAAACATAAGTTCCAAGTGCGCGCATACACGCACGCATATGTATACATGTAAATACTTTTGAACAAGTGAAATGAGGAGTTTTAGCAAATAAACATTCAGGTAATTTTCCAAAATACAATTTTAAAGACCTTTATATTGTGTTCTTACATTTTCAGTAAGATTTATTTAAATTATTTGGCAAATATTACAATCTAAAAACTTTTGTAAGTATGTCCAGTAATTTTTTTAGGTAATTTTATTTGTGTTACAAGAAACCGAAGACCTTGCTGAAGTAAAATTATTATGTATATAAAATGTGTTTAAATTGGTGTGTTATACTTAGATGAAATTGATCTAGAATTATATGAAATAAAATTCTATTGTTTTACCAGCCTTTGAGCTTTCTAGCTTACGTGAAATTGTTATAATTAAACTTTATTGCCTAAGTTTTGAATTGCTCGAATATGCAAAAAGTAATTCACTCGCTCACACACTGGCCTATAAAAATTCCAACCCACTACAGAGAACCACCAAATATATTGCGTAAGTGTTTCTGAAATGGAGTTAAACTTTAAAATTGCCTTTATTATTTCAAAAAAATAATTGAAAACTCCAAGCAAATGTAAGAACACGTCTTCTAGATATAATGGAAGATTATAATGCCGTGTCCGAATTCGCCTGAAGAATATACTTGTAGATACTTTGGAAGTGACTTCGCAAGGCTGTCAGAAATGGACGTGAAGTATGCTATTCAATACGCAAGTAAATGAATCTGTGTAATTCTTGCGTACTTCCAGTTGAAAATACGTCTTCATTTGAAAAAAATTTGGTCATATTTTATATATCATTTAAATAATTTAAGAGGTCGTAAAATAAATATCATTTATTTTGTTTTTTACTGGTATCAAGAAAAAAATTGACAAAATTAATTTATGGATGTTTAAAACGAAGTTTCAACAAACACATGTATATATTTAGCCTACCGATCGTTACTACAAAACAAAAGTACAATAATAATGTAAGATGCCTTAAATTCACGTGACAGCGATGAAGTGTTAAAAGAAAGGACTAATTTCACATGTGTTTAAAAATAAAATCCAAACATCCTTTTCGGCTGGCTAAACATTGAACATATCTGGATTCGTCAAAGGCAAGTGAAGTACGCAAGGTTGTAAACATGTAACTGCATTACTTTCTGATTAATTTTAATAAAATTATGCATAGGTACCTCCAAAAAATGTTCAGTTAAAATTAGTATTGTATTGGTGTTTGTATTAAAATATAATGTATACCGGGTATATTTTTATTGTGTTTTAAGGTTTGTTGACTTTTGTACCTCATGTATTTTTGGTGAAAAGTGAAAATGTAATTATGTAGGTATTATTTATTATCAGGGCCCAAAGCATAACTTTATGTTCGTTGGCCGAAAATGAATTGAAGTTATACTTGTATATCTAAGAAAAATATTTGTATTTTGTATTAATGTAAGTATTTTATTATGTAAATTTTTATTACTTACAAATATTTTGTACTCATAATATCTAGTTTCTATTTGTCTTAAGACATAATCAAATTATACACTCAGCAAAAAATATTTATTGTTTCGCAATTTTTCATTGTTACAATATTTTAAAATGTAAATTTGCTATTCAGAAATATCAAATTATAAAACGTGAGTAAAAATTATCATTAAATTATATCAATAGCATATTTATTGGATTAGTATTCCTTGCTCCTAATCACTTACTCTGGTTGATTACCTTCTGTATAACCTCAGTCAGTGATCGTAATTTATGTACACCTTTTCCCCACTAAGACGATTCTGGAGCAGTGTTTTTTTATGTACGGATGTGTCAATAAATCCGTCAGTTTGTGGAAGGTGTTGGGGGGGGGGGGGGGGGGGGTGAATTACTACTCTTAAAATATCACTTTATCTGTATGCTTGATAAAATATCCTTTGGTTAGCTCCCTCCGAAATATTCTTATACAACCTATGACGTGTAGCCTACTCCTTAGATATTTTACTTCCAACACGTTTGATTGCGTAGAGAAGGCGATTCTTCGAGTATGTGGCCCTTTCAGAATTAAATTATTATTATTAGTTACAACTGATGTTTATTTCGAGCCTCTTTGACTTCCAGCTCATACATAAAAGACGAACTACCAGTGATGCTTGACGTCACCAGTAGGGATAGCGTGAAGGAGCTCCTCATTTCGCCAGATGCGACTGGCATACACACGTATTTATATTGCAATAATAAATTACTAAATGATAGCTTATTTTTCGAAAATATGATTATGTTTTTTTACAAGAAGTACGAATGCCAGGACATTTACAAATAACATCGTTTTTAAACATCACATATAAAAAAAGGAAGTGTAATCAAAAGCCATAAGCTGCAGGTCAGCTAAAAACGGAAACCAAACATTTTTCTAGCTCTAGCCTCATGTATACATGCTTAAAAACATAATACATTTAAAACACTAAAATTAATGCAATAACCTGCAATATTTTGAAGACAGATATTCAGCTACAAAATATTCTCCGATAGTATAAAAAGTTCACCTGTATATATAGTTGCAAAAATACAGTCCTAATGAGATATCAAATATAGCAAATAATACCGCTTTGCAACATAACGTCATGCTATTAGATGGTCAACGTTCAACTGTTTGTGTAATACACATACGCACACACCTGTGACAAAATGTGTAAAGAAATAAAATTTATAGGAGCGCAAAACCTTTGTAGTACACAGTTAAAAATTATTATTATATTTTTTACGGGGGCAGGAAAACTACATTACTGGCCAACTTATTTGAATGTAGCGGTTAGCTGTGAACGAGCGTTCTTGGAAAAGAGACCAAATCTTGATAGTTTTGGCCACATAATCACCGCAGTAAAACATACAATTTGTATATCGTATATGTGTAGTGCACCAAATTAATATTTATTATAATTACCTTGGGTTGCACTCGGTTACGTACGGGTTTCTAACTGAAATGTACCAAAAATAGTAATATTTATTCTCTTGCGCTTTGTTGAGGATCGAGTAGTCTTGGATGGGTGTATGGGAAAGGGACAGATAGGCAAAGGGATTGGAAATCTAATGCTAGCCGAGGAAGAGTACACCCTTCCCCACCCCCCTATCCCAGACTGGTCGTAAACATGACACCCCGCTGGGCGATAAGAATTCTGAGAACAGCGTCCTCTTGCCCACCCCCTTCCTTTTTCCGCGCGTCGCTACATCGTTCAACAGTACTGCTAATGCGCTCTGTTGAGGACAAAGATAACTACGCGTGTTTTTGCCCGCTCGCGAGAAACTCAGGATCTTAGCCTTAAAGGTCATTGAATGGGCTTCAATTTGATATGTAACATGACCAACTTCAGAGAAAAAAAATAATTTTTATTTGTTTTCAAAATTTTTAATATTGAATTTCTAAAAAACACCATTTTCTATTTTTTTTAAAAAGTATGTTATTCCTAAATATATTGGTTAGATTTGTGCCAAATTTCAAGGTGGAGAATCAATGGGATCATGAGTAAATAAAAATGAGAAGTTTAGTAGATGCTTAAGGGGGCATGGTAGATAAATAAATGCTTTAAGCGTCAGTTGGACGTTATAGGTTTTTGGAAGACAACATTGAAAAACTGCAAAACAACAATCCTACATAATGTTATTTGCCAACTTTATTAGCAGACGTCCCAAAAAGACAATTCTCGAGCGTTGTTTCTTCCGCAGCAATTAAATGTTCGAAATTACCAAGGCAGAAGTTTTGTTCAAGTAACCTTCAGTTTTTAATTAATTCATTTAGCTCTGGTTTAGATACCATGCTGCCTTAAGAAATAGTTGCAGCAAGGAAGAGTAGCATAATTTTACATCAAATTTTGACTTAGTAAAGTATTCAAATTTTATTGTTATAGACTAAAAATTTTTTACAAATTATAAAACACGGATAACAAATCTTACCTTACTTTTATCCAGTGTTCTTTGATTAAACATTTGATCAATATGATAATGAAAAAACTCATAATGTTCTTAAAATGATACTTGCAATGAGGAATTTTGATTTAATAGAATTCTTTAGACATATGTAATTGTAATTTTACACTGTTTTTCATAGAAAAACTTCAAGATACATACAAAAAATGAAAATATAAACACAGAGAACAAGACTAAATCAGCACATGTCAATCTTAAAATATCAGAGAGCAGAAAATATTCAGAAGAAGGTATTTAGTTGTGAAAAAATAACAGCACCAACAAACACAATTGAGCGGGGCTGTCGCCCTGCGCAGTGTGACATCTCACTCATGTCCACAAGAAATCGCCCACATCGGTTGCAGATAGCCCAAGGAAAAGAAGTGACTTCTATCTTTATTCATCACAATGCCCACAGCAGGATATGGGTTCGAGTCCCTACCGCGATCCTGCTAGAGAAACAAATTTTAACACCGCCTTATAAGTAACCCAGTATCATCCTTTCGACAGACATCCACACATGAACTCTACTTCACAACAAGAGGTAGTGGGCGGCACTCCGCAGCCTGGAACTCTTCGCGGGCCCTTGGTTCGATGCTGGGTTCTGGCATCCGTACCACGAGGCCCGCAGTAGCTATGATGACAATACAGTTTGCGGCACACTGTGTCGCAGTGTTGTCTGATTAAGCAAACAGTCTGAGCAACCAACAAACACAGTGGACTAACAATGATGAGACAGCTTCCGCAAAAACAGTAAAAACTGACAAGACAACCACCTTGGACAACACTATGAACTGACGAAGAAAAAATTAATTTACCACAAAACCTCTTGCAAACCAATAACCCTTGCGACAAGACACAAGCCAATAACATCAGCCATTAGGTGTGCAGCCAATCAGAGGAACCCTCGTCTGTCATTCGCTGTGCCAGGAGAAGGGGGTAAAACATGTAATATACCCCTGTTTTCCAGTGTCCAATATCAGTCTGTCTGTGTACGATGACTGGAACAGATGGTCAGTTCCCAAAACGTTTGTTCACTGTGTTGTCCAAGGTTCTTGTCTGCCTGCATTAAATGTTTTTGTTGAAACTGTCTTATCATTGTTAGCCCACTGGTTTTGTCTGTGCTGTTACTTTTTCAGGACTAAATTCCTTCCTCGGAATATATTGTTCTATCTGATATTTTAAGAATAACATCAGCTGATTTAGTCTTATTCTCTGTGTGTTTATGTTTTCATTTTTATTTTACATTCTTGAAATTTTTCCATGACAAACAGTGCAAAACTTGGAAGTTTTTCCATGACATGACTGAAATGACATGTTTAAAGAATAATATCAAATCAGAACCATAATAACTTTTCATATGTTATTACCTTAATATAGTGAAAGTAACTCTTCATGTATACATCATACTTTTAACAAAAATGTCTAAGAATAATTATGGATTTCAAATATTGAGAAAAAAACTTTAGTGTCCCTCCCCCCACCAAAGAAAGTCCTTGCAGTACCCATAGTGTCACAACCCATGGCACCACATGGGGAGTGGGGAGGAGGGGGGGGGGGGTAGGACATTGATTGATTTTACTTGCAATTGGGCTTTCATCCGGTGGCAAGGAGTCCTCTCCATTCTCACTCTCCCTCCCCCTTTAATCTTGCATCTCTCACCCCCAGCATTCCTTCCTCCAGCCCATTTCACTCTACTGGTCCTCACTAGGAAGACGTGCCTCCCTATTTCAGTCCGCCTCCATCCCCTCCGGAGCTTCCACCCGTGGTCTCTCCGCCCTCTATACCCACCTCTGTGTACCCTAGTTCCCAGCTACCCCTCTCTCCCTTTATCACCTTATACAGTCTGACTAACCTTTCCAACCTTCTCCTCTCTTGTAATGCTTCCCACCCCAACTCTCTAATCATTTCAGGTGGACTATGCATTTCCCCTTTTGACCTTCCCTTCTCCACCACATACCCATCACCCACCTCGCTGCTCTATACTGCACCTTCTCCTGCTCCCTTACCTCAGTCACCAGGTAGGGGTCTCAGATCATCATTGGCCTGACCAACGGAGAGTATGCCCTTTTTCCTTATGCTCCTTCCTATTCCCTGTAGGGTCCTGCCAAGCAACCCCAGAAACATGATGATGCTCAACACCCAATCTATGGCCCAATAGTAATGCTAGGAAGCTTAGCACGTCCAACACCTTTTACTGAGTAAAAAGATATAGGAAAGTTTCAAACCATATATTTCTGGAAAAACAAAGTGGAAGAAACCAAATTTTTAGAATAATTTTAAAAGATTTAAGTGACTTGGACTTGAGTAAGGTTTTCTTTCAGTCAGGGTGTTCTAAAGTGTTTACTCCATCAATACGCTCTGACCAGTTGCTAATTCAGATAACACTACAACAGTGCACAAGACCAACTCTATTATCACAGCAGCTGCGGACAGAGGCCGGGCATCAAACCGCGGGGCCACGGAATGTTTCTGAAGTCGGAATGACTCCAATTACCTAAATTTACTATGGAAGAGAGTTTAGTTCATAGTTGCCGTAAAAAGGAAAATGACTTTACGAGGAGTTGTTATTGAGTTCAGTTTGATTTGGCAGGATAGCACTTGGGGCTCAAATGCGCAACTCCATTACATATGCATTAATTTTTTTTAACAGAACATAAGATTTTAAGGCTATAGCCCTAGCTTGCCCTGCTGTCTCTACCGTAAACGATGTACAAAATATCAGCTAAAAATGTGTATGTGCAGTGTGTTACAGCCCAAGCAGTGAAGCACACATTCTTCCTCCTTTGTTGTTAGATGTACAATAAAATATACCCCTTAAACCTGTGGTAGCTCTAATTTAATTTTGCTTTTTTGTTATCTTTACATTTAAAAAAAAAAATACTTTATTCAAACTGTATCCAGCATGAATTTTTTAATAAGTATCTACCAGAAATGTTATTTGTTCTCCTCCCAAAAAAAAATTTTTTTGAATTTTTTACTGTAGGCCTACTAACCATATATATATATATATATATATATATATATATATATATATATATATATATATATATATATATATATATATATATATAATTTTTTTATTTATAATTTGCATGCAAGAAATTTTTTAACAATTACTAAACTGGAATATCTACAAATTATGGCCCTACAATTTTAATTTTTCTGCCTTCAACAGGATATTGTATTTTTTATAATATTAATACATTATAGTTCTTGAGCTTTTTATTAAAAAAAAAATTCAGTTTATTCATTTACTCCATTACAGAATAATATCAACAAAAACTGATAGCCTACTCTTCACAAAAATCTGTTAGTTTCAACCACTTCTTTTGGGAAAGTGGGTTGAGCGCAACTTCTAAGACCCGGGGCCTAGTCATTTGTGCACCGTGGTTCAAACATGACTGACTCCAGTTCACAAAACACCTGCATTCATTGTCATCCTGGTTATAGACCAGTCTTGTTAATGAGGTGTTAATTAGGTACTTTAAATAAATTGGTTTACGAGTCTTGGTTTAATAAGTACCGATGTTTTGAAGACCAGCCAAACAACATAAGATTTCCAAGACTGAATAATTCAGAATTTCATCTAAGACTTATAATGCCACATTTCCCTTAGTTCTTAGAGATAAATAGGTTGTGAAAAATAAAATGACATTAAGTACATCAAAACAAAAAAAAAATATTAAGTACACTATTAAAAAATGACTGTCAAACATGAAAAATTTAAGTTTTCACAGATAAAAAATTAATCTGCTAAAGTAAATCTTGCAAGGTATGACTTAGCCCACCCGACAATTCATGATGCAATGGAAGTCATAATTCCTCAAGTACATCTGACATGTTGTGACTGACGCTCTCCAAACACGTGCATCAAGTACACATTACAAATACTATACTATTGTGAGAATGGTCAGTTAGTTTAGGTTAAATACATAAAAAATAGTCTAATATAGTTTGAAAAATTGATTAGAAATGACCAACATTAACTATAGTTAACTTAACCTAACCAACCATCCTTAGTATTTTTAATGAAATTTACCAACTATTCACACAATATAAAAGTGAATGTGTGTTTGTATATATAATGTAGGTAACCTAACCTTTCACTCAATTTTAAAATAGCCTATTTTTAATGCCACTACTCTAACCTAACCAACCATCCACACCATTCTCACGATTAAACGATATTTTTAATGTACCTAACCTGACATAACCACTGTATAAAATGGTCAATTACTGGTAAAGTACTTGAGTATCACAACACCTTCTTAGATAATTAATGGAAAACATGTCAGGAAGTAAAAGAGATCATTTTGAAATTTTTATTACAATTTTTACAGAAAAGTGGCTCCCCTTCACAATTACCGAAGTCACCAACAAGGATTGGGACCGTCCTCCTCCCTTCCTCGTAATTTTTTGCATAAAACTGATAAAAACAAAGCAAGTGCAACGTCTACTATCACATGATTTGAACAAGCGCCTTTTGTAACAACTGCTGTGGTTACATATACTTTAAAAAGGCCTACTTGGTTAATCCAGCAATAAGATTGAAGCAAGCAAACTAAGTGTACACTAGGAAGCTTAATTATCGCTTCAAGTTAAATAGCATTTTGAAATCTAAATTGTTTTCAAATTAATTTAAATTGAATGGAAATAATTAAAAAAAATTTTGATATAGAACAAAGAGGATTTTAACCAAAAACATATCTATATAGACTATTTCTTGTTAATCTCTGTACAGTATGTCTGAGTCTATTTTCAAGTGAACTGTTTTCTGCTTGTATCGCCTGCAATCAGAAAATATTCTGCATTGAAAAAAGTCAATGTTTACACAAGCCGTATGATTTAGTATTACAGAAATCAACGGGCTGACACGAATAAGGTTGATTTTATTTAGTACAATATACACGTCACCATGCAAACGGACCTAATAATTAACATATAACGATGACCACATAAAAGTTCACGTACGATGATAAATAGCCTAAAAGTGAACAAAGAACTTGACATTTTGACAAGTACCTTTGTAACTTAGCGATCCAGGACTTCGCTGGCCAGTAGAAGGAGTATCTGGAGAGATTCTAGTTTTCCAACTAGACGTTGGCGATAACGTAGGACTATTACTTTTGCTTTTTTTTAAATTACTGCTTTGTCTCAATAATGAAGACATTGGCAGTGTGGCCCGCATCGGACCCTGCTTACTAGAACTAGGCGACGATTTACGAACTCGTTGAGGCTGTGACATATTAACATTTATTTCGCGTACAGTTGCTGATATGTTGCTTTCAGTGCATCAGTAAAACATTTAAAAATTACATTTATTTACTAAATAACAGAATGGCACATCACTTTTCCTCTCATCAAGGTACTTTCGCTAGTGGCTACTTGTCACGAAATTCAACATTCGGCTGTCATCTCAGATGTCACGTGAACACAAGCTGAAATACCATTGGTTGAAAAGCGCGCTAATATAAGACCACCAGCCAGAACATAGAAAGCATTCAAAACTTTATAAACCACTTATTATATAAATTATAAAACAGCAGTAATTAATTAAAAAATATTCTAATTGTTTTTTATGGCGTATACATTTTATATCAAAGTTTATATATAATTCTTATACGCAAAAATTAATATATTCAGATACCTAAATGTACAGTTTCGCAACACATCCACATTCAACTGCTTACTTTATTTTTAAATATTTTTAAAAAATACTGTTGAATAGATTTCACTAACACATTCAACTGCTTGCTTTAATCAAAATTGAACGTTACATAACAATTAATCATATTCGTTATATGGAAGAATTGCCGCCGGGAATGTCTCTCACAGATTTGATAGGTACCTATGTATTTTTAAAACCAAATATATTTTTGTGATTATATAGCTTTGCATCATAAACAGATCCAATTCCTTTCTTTATTTTGATATTTTATACTAATATACTGCTGGATAAGCAATAAGGATAAATTATAAATATCATAAATAGGAAAAATCAAATTTTGCAAATATAAAAAACATATAAACTACCTATTACACAACATTTATGATCAGGAAATTAATTTTCAGAAAGAGCGTTAAATAGATATATGTGTAAAGAAAACTAATAAGGAATCATCTATAACAAACTATTTTAAAAAATTATTCCTTATATAATTTCTGTCAGTAACATAAATTGCAGTGCCACTGCTTTCGTTGATGAGGATGTGGGTAAGTATTATCTTTGAATATATATTATATTATACTGTATAGAAGTCGCCAGCCCAGGTTAAAATTTCTAATACGGTTTTGAGGTAGTTGGTTAATTCATCGCCACAATCGCCACCATCTCTAGGGCATCGTCTTGTAGTGGTCCCTAGCGGAAAAGAGTCGAACTCTTCAAACACCCCTTCCCCCTCTCATAGAACGACCTTGAGCTGCAGTGAATGATTTATGGAGGGTGCGGGGAATGACAGCGGGCGACAGTGCTGCGCTCTAACGTGTAAATAACAACTAAGACGATACAGAGTGTTAAGGTGGGTTTACGATTTGAAAATTAAGAATTAAGACTTAAGATTTAGTCGTGTACTTACCATATGACTCTATGTAAACTAGTGGAATGGTTTATGTTTGTCGTGTGTGAATTTTGACGGGTTGTGTGCAAACCATATGATGACTTAAGACTTAACAGAAATGGTTATATTTTATATTTTTCGTTAAGACTTAAGGAAAGCGACCAATCACAACAAACCGGAACCTTTCAACCGGAAGTTTATGTCTTATTATTGGACCGAGCGAGGCAGTATTTTGGGTTAGAATTCGTATATTTGTCATTTGTAATCATCATCCATTTCGAAAAATAGATATTCCATTTGTCAATAACCTATTTCATACCTGCTTCTCCGTTTCGAACAATGGCCGACCATGTGTTTTGTGCTGTGATTGGTTAGAATTAACGACTTCTATGTCAATCATAAACTGGAAAATGTAGTCTTGACTTAATCGTGTGCTCGATGTTAAGTTATAATTCTTAAGGAAATCAATCGTAAACCCAGCTTTACTGCAGCGCACTGCAGCAGTGAAGTTCCCAAGCTGCTCATCATACGCTTCTGAAAAACGTAGAGTAAATCCTATCCACTCGCGACTTCTATACAGTATATATATTCAAAGGTATTATAGAAGGTCATTATAAGAAACTCAGACTTGTTAACATGACGAACGCTAGTGGCATCCACCTGTAGCAATCCTAGTGGCAAAGTCTGAATAACGTCCACGAAATTCAAACTCCAATCTACTACGATGGGCAATCTCAGTAATAATTTTCACTCATCGTTGGAAACTTGTATAAAAATGAATTTACGCTTCCTAGAACTGAAACGAGATCTCGCCATTAACAAAAATATAAATCCTCTATGATCTTGAAAATTGACCTAACTTTAAACATGGCAACTAAAGGAAATGGGTCATACACCTTTAAACATTCAAACATACTTGATTTAAAACCTGAAATATGTAAGTCATTTAATTCGTAAATACTCCGAAAAACATGATAAAATAGATAATTTTCAAGAAAAGGTGCGCAACCGAACAAAAAAAATCAGATTCCGAAACTGGTATTGTTGAGTATTTGTGTCCCATTAATACTAATGAGTATTTTTAATATCGCTAACTGAAACTGACTAACCATTTATAACAATTTACAGAATTTTAAAATTGGAAAACTTAACCAACTGTTCAAAACAGTGCACTACTCATAAACTACAAGCAATATCGCAATGTTATTCAGCATTCATCAAATAGAAAGAGAGGAAATCAAAAATTATTATCAGAATATTATTTTAATTAAGAGCACTTGCTCTATAACATTACAAAAAAATATTTTCGAGCGTATTAAAAAACGAATACACATTTAAACGCATTTAATGTTGAAGTTTTGTGACTTTGACGCCAACCGCCGGTGCTCCCTCTGGTCCGCAAAGGTCGTTATGCCACAACAACACTTGCCCCTAAGTGCATCGAACACGCCCGAGCGTGAGTGTGTGAAAGTGCGCCGCGACGAACACCTAAGCGACGTCAGCACCCGGCCGGGTGTGGCAATGCGCCTAACTAATTATATATAATTATTTGTCAAATTGAAACAACTAAATTAATAACAATTTAAAAGAGGATTCATGTAAGGGAAATTATGTCTAATTGTTTTATAAGCATATATTTTGTAACTTGTCTTTAAGTCCAAAACTGGCCGGGTCGGTTTTCCCGCATTTCACGTGGTTAGGCGCGAGGCCGCAGGGCGGTCTCGCGCTCAGTTACCGTCTGGAGCTCGAAGGGGTTGGGCGCTCCGCGAACGTTGGGTCATCAACTTTAGCATCTCTTCAACATTTCAGCAATAGTGTAAGTTTCGTAAATCTTTTAATCAACTCGGCGCCGACCCCAACCCAGTCGCACGTTATTTCGTGCGACTCTTAATTTATTAAATTCTTCCCATCGGGGAACTTTATTTTCATACGTAATTCCATGTCCAGTTTAAGGACCGCGTAGTAGTGGTACGCAGTTTTCGGCTAATTAGCCAATTAATCGTTATCGTCGTAGATCCTCCGTAATAAGTGTTGAGAATAGCACTGACTAACTTTCGTCTTGTAACTTTCTCCGTTTTTATAGTGCAAAGTGTAACGTGTATTTTAAGTGTCTAACTTTCATTTGCAAGGGACTTTTACGTGTACGTCTCCAGTTGGCGTGTCCATGTAATTTCTGAAACGTTAATATTTCGCAGTAGGTTAGACTGCAAACCTTCCTGAACATAGGAACTTTTCTACGTATTTATCAGCCCGCCTAAGTTGGGGCAATACCAGTTTCATTTTCATGCTAAACCTTTCACAGGGACGAGAACCCACTGTTTCAGTTTGTCGATATAACTTTGCAATCCATCTTGGTCGCGCAAACCGTCACGTATAGAGATACGCGTGTCATAGCGGTCCGACAACGGACGAATGAGTGTATCAATACTGAATAAAGTGCAGTGTCCTGTAACTCGTTTACTATTCATTTATAAGGCGTCCTGGGTGGCCTGAACAGCCCAGGTAATTTTCGAAACGAGACGCGCTCCTGCCTGCAGCCACGAGGCCGAACCCCCGTTAAAACCCCTGAGATATTTTACAACGCTAATAATTAATTAAAAACTAAAACAGGCAGCGGGAGTGGCGTCAACTTCTTTATTTGTTTTCATAAAGGTTGAAGCGACAGACAGTGATCGTTTTTACACTTCTTTTTTTTTTCACAATTAGGGAGGGGAGGATGGAATTGAAAATGCAGAATGGGGCCACTAAAAATATTTGTGGTTATGAAAAGCCAACATCAAAAATATATTTTAAATACCGTATATCAAAAAAATTCTTAATCTTAAACATAATTATTTAAATATAAAATAATTTTACAGACATTATTAATACAGAATTTATTACAGAATTAAAGTAGTGGTATATTGAGTATAATTGCAAACTATTATATTTTGAAGGGGGGGGGGGGGAATTGACAATGTTTAATTATCTTGGTAGCAATGAAATAAACATGTCTGCCATGAGCACATGTGCATGTGTGCAGGGGGTGGTCATGTCTGCATGATTACATACTAAGTGAAGCCTTTTTTTTTCCTTCGGCTAATTGTAGCGCCATATTGGATAAACGGCCAAAACATTTTCAAAAGTGTTGTGTTTGCTGTGTGTAAACAGTTTTAAGTGACTTTTTTTTTTAATGAATGTGGCTGTTTTTAAAGATAGAGATTCTAATTCTGTCGTAGCCCCGGATATCACCCCCGTGATGCGGGTTGCGTAGTATTCTCAGTGAGGGTTCAGGCCTCATGGCGGGGGAAATTAACACTATCCGAGCTACAATGATGTTTCGACAGTTTGACCACAATAATTTATTGAGCCCTTCGCGTAATCTAGGTACATGGGCAATCTGCGGCACAACACCCGTCCCTCCGCGGAGTGAGGCTCGGCTGCACGTGTTTGGGGTTGGGCAGGCACCAAGTGCGGACTGCACCCCCTGGTTCTTTATGCGAACGATGAACTGTCTCTGCCCCTTCCCTATAATAGTGAGAAACCAATTAAGTTGGAACACCGTCGCCAGCGACGTGAAGTCCGTCCGGTTGCGGCACGCACGCGTCCGCCGATGCGCGCAATGTCCCGCCTCAACAAAACCAAGAAAATACTTAATTACAATTAAATTTGTTACGATGGCGACCGATAGCGTAATGCCCGTAAACGTGAAAGTCCCGATCGCCCGGATCCAGTCTCACCAGTTCTGGCTCACGTCTCGCTGCCGCACTCGTCTTGCCGTGCGACCGCCTTCCTCGGCCGCCAGATGACTACTCCGTCGTTGCCCTGCGACTCTCGTCCCAGGACACGTCTGTCCTCTCCGGCCGCCAGACTCCGACTCCCTCTCCTGCCACGCGTCTCACTCCCCGCCCGACCTCCACCCACCACCGCGACACATGCAGCGCTCGGAGAGATTCCGGGTGTTGGCCTCGGCTTCGTCGCCCGGTGACAGCAATTAAAATAATACTTTAGAAAGACATAACAGTAATAAAATTACAAAAATTACTGAAAAATAATACTAAAAAACAATACATGACCCCTTATTAAAATAAAAAGTATGTTCTTCATATATACAAATTAAAATGTCACACTGCACGGGCAGGGGAGGATCAGGGGTTGGCGCAGCATAACAGACTTTATGATCAGGGGAGACACTTGGGTCGACATCAATTCATACTTACTAACCATCATCACATTTTTGGGCATATGCGATATGATGACAACGAGGTTAAAAAGTGACTTCACCAACATCTCAGCATGCAGTCATCTGGCAATTTCTTACTCCATGCATGTATGTGCTTGTGAGTTTGTTTTTTTTTTTCTTTGGAAACTAAACTTATGATTTTCAACATGTATACTTTGCAGCTATGGAGATTTAAAGTTTTGAAGGGGGAAAAATATAGAACAATATAATGTAGTGTTTTGGTTGTTCCATATTTAAAAATAGATAATATGAACCATTCATGGTGAATATTCTCAGCATCAAACGACCAAATAAAAATCAAACCAACAATTTGTTCAAAAAGTAAACGAATTTTAGTTTGTTAAGTTGCCGATAAATACAGCACAATTCGTTTATTTACAAAGAAAATAAGAGTGTTAGTTTGACACCAACTGTTGGTGCTCCTCTGGTCCGCACAGACCACCATGACACATCGCTCCCTCGTCAGAGTATGTGAGGCCCGAACACGCTCCAGTGCAGAAAAGGGTAGACAAATGCAGCGCTGTGGATGCCAACCGTCCCAACATATCGATTACTGTCCATGCTGCATTCGACTAGTGCATTTACTGTTACTTTGTTACTCATTAATACTTTTAAAAATTAAACTAAGCGACAAGTAGACAATAATAGTAGTCCAGTTGATGCCACCGTCGGTGCTCCCTCTGAGAGCACAGGACGTTATGTATCCTCATCACCTGAATTAGGGCCGGTGCTACGAACACGCCCGCGCGTGCAGAATAGAGTAGGGAGGGCAGTGCATCGAACGGCGTGACGTAAGTCATGGCTGGCTATGTTGTACGAAGCGCCCGGCCGGGTGTGGCAATGCGCAGCTGAGTCATAGTGCACATGCATTTATAATTAAAAGAATTAACTAAAACTTTTGATGTATCTAACATTCTTTAATAATTAATTAATGTAAATGCTTTTGGTTCACAAAACTGGCCGGCATAATCTTCCCGCGCTCCGTCACTTTCCGCGGGAATTCGAGTCCTCCCTGGCCGGGATGTTAGGGAGAGTCGGGAGTCACCATCCAGCACTCACCAGGGCCGGCAGCTCCGCGCACGGGGAGCCTGCAATCTTCGCTCCAAAACCAGCATGTAGCTTCAATAGGTAACTTTCTAAATCGTTTTTCATCCGCTCCCCGGCTGGCCCTAAATTAACAGTACGACATGTCACGCGGTTCTTAATTAAATGTGTGTGACTCGACTACGAGTCGTTTGAGTACTACGTAATTTCTATAGTTTAAATGTTAGTATTAGTTCCAGCCATCATCCATGTGTAGTGTATAATTTCAGTGTTACATCTAAGGCATTTATAAAGTGATTAGCTAATTATTCTCCCGTTTCACCATCTGGACTTTCACTTTCCGTGGTCGCTAGGTACGCCACGCGCCTTCATCGCCACCACTAGCCATCTCAGGATAGCCTGCTACCCTCGGTGGGGTATCTCTAAGGAATTCCGCTAACCGTGATTCAGTACCACCATTCGAGGGCCGTGTGTGCGGAGATGAGAAGGTTGACGATGATACGGCCAGTTACGTGAAGATGTACTGTACCAGGTGAAGTACTGTATCGTGTAACATGTCAATAAAACTAGTTATGTTTATGTGTGCTTTTATTAGTTTCGGCATCCTGGGTGGCATAAACAGCCCGGGGAGTCCTTTGTCGACGCGTCCCTGCCTGCAGCCTCGAGGCAAAGAGCCCCGCCCTCGAGTCAAAATCCTTGTTCACGTAATTTAAATTCAGCACTTTAGGACAGGCAGCAGGGATGGCATCACAGTAAACATGAAAAAAATAATGACCTCTATCTGTCTTAGCACGACTAGGCTAAAAGCATTACCTGCATTACTCTTTTGCACACAGCATGTTTCTGTGGGAACCGAGCTGGGGAAACACATTGTGTTCACAGCCTCGGCAGTTAGTCATCACTCTTGAGGCAGACCAGTAGCGTATCGCCCCATTTAACTGCATTCATCACAGCAATAATGTAAGGTCCAAATCCGTCTGCATCTGGCCCCGCAGACAGTCTGTACGTCCGTCCTAAACCCACCAGCTGCTTAACTTAAACATGAGTGCTCTTTTGAGGGACTTTTGCAGTCTACGCAATTTTATATTTCGTCTAGGCGCGTGTTGTGACTTGAATGCTTAGTATTACATCACAGAGACATTCACAGTTTCGCCCGCACAGGGCCGTTGGTTAGGCGAAACGCAACAAAGAACTCTTTTTAGTTAATATGACCCAAGGACTTTTGGGATCCGCAATTAAACCCACCTACGTGGCATTAGTATTTAGTTGTTAATATTTGCTCGACCAGTTGACATCCTAAATCTTGTAGAAATGCAGACAGACATTAAATAGGCACAAATTCCTGCAAAAATAGTAATTATCGGGAAAGAGAATGGATATCGAAAACTCACCAAAACAGGGTGTTGCTCCTTGAAATCAGCAGGTTTTTTGCCGATGTACCCACGAAACTCAGCGCGAAACTAGCGTGGTGGATGTGGATTTTAAAAAAATTAACAAACTATGAACTATTAACACTGACTGATTACAAAAGGCAACTTAAAACGAGATTTGGAAAAACGTCCCTTGACGAGGCGACTACATCTTATTTGAAATAGTGAAGTCGAATCTAGCTGAGGGATGGCCGAGAACGATGCAGTCAGTCGGAAGTCGCGCCAAGAAGTCCCTGGTATGGCACCTGTGATGTTTAATTAAATTCGGTGCTTTGCTTTGAAAGAAGGAGGGGATTCATTGGCTTAAGGGCTGAAAAGTTTCGAAAATGTCCGAGGAAGGGTTCGAGAAATACAGGATTTGAGATCTCGGCACTGTTGTCGGCACCTGATCGCACCATGATTTACTGTGGAGTGGCCGAAGGAGATGCGAAGTCGATTCGCACATCTCAAACTAAGATAACTTCAAAAGCAAGGGGGCTTATGGAGGAGACTGGTGGAGCGCTCTGGTGGCTCAGAAAATAATGATAGGAGAACATTTGTTGTGTGGGTCACTAGAGAACAGTAGCATTTAGTAAGAACTCGAACACCCAGGGGAAGTAACTTACGATTCTGCCACTAGAGGTCAGGTATGGTACATTCGAACACCAGTGGCCAGTCCTTGAGAAAGACTGTCGCTCACCGGGGCTAATCACCGGTCAATGTTCTGGGTGGTGATTCGTGGAATAGAGGGACGCTGTCTGCTGGCTCGTGAGAAATGTCCTACCCGGGGTGCCGATATGTGCCTGACAGCCCTGGAACATTAGAATGGGGCATGACTGGAGCTGCCATCCTAAGCTGAGCTCTAGGAAGTGAGCAGTCCTGGGAGGATGCTGAGAAAAGTGGTCCCTGCCACAAAGTCGGACACAGTTACTGGTCGTGTTCGTGGCCCGAGGTGGGAAAAAAAGGGATAGCTAATACTAGCATAGGTGAAATCACATCAGGACATAGGTTGAAACATTGGGAAAGAGTCGCGGGACTCTGGTAGGAAAGATATTTATCAGGATATACAATGGTCTAACAAAGTTTATGTTAAAGAATTTAGGTTAAAAATAAGTTTGTGCCAAATATTTCAAATTTTTGGTACAGGGAATGGACAATAGTATATTAAGAGCAATGCTGAACCAATACTTCTGATGTCCCCATAACTAGCACATTTTGTATGAAAACATGCCTAAAAACAATAACTCTAATCACAAAATATCTATTAACTGCAGATGTGTAATGAATGGGAGCTGCCCAACGGTTATTATCACCATAATTGCAGAGAGAGAAAAAATCATAGAGAAAAACAATGTATTTGGTTGCATGAATTGTTGACGATGTCATTAAAGACTAACAAAAACCATTTCAAGTCAAGGGAAATCTGCGAAGAATGGAAGACATGGATACTTCTTGGGAACAATGCCAGCATAGGCTTGGAGTAATTTCAGGAAACCAAAATTAGGATGTATGCATCTGGGTTCAAATCCATGTCTTCCAAAATGTAGGATTAATCTTTTACTGTTGAATCACCTGACCTCATAAAACTAAATGCATTATTTTGCATTATTATTAAATGTATTATTTGTAACTCATAACATTACATTCAAAGGCTATGTCTTACCTGCTGTGGCTCTACTACTGCTGCTTCGGACGGTACATATGTGGCCTAGCCTTTTTAAAATATAAGAGCCGTGATACTATATTTGACTATCAACAAACCCAGAAATGGTCGTCTTTTCTTCATTTATTACACAGTTCTGCAATAGCTTCTTTATTTATGTTGACATATTAACTGGTGTCTTATTTCACCCACTTTATAAAGTACCCTTATCCTTATATACTCCTTGAAAGTACTTTTGTTACTGTTTACATCCTTACTATCTAATTCATACACGCCTTATTTCAAACCACACATTTTTTTTAATAACTAAAAAAAAAAATACGAGTGTACTCGAAGTTGTACGAAGGACAGCGAAGCTGAGTAGGTCGTGTGCATAGGATATGAACGCCATGTTTCCTAACCTAACGATTCACAATAGCAGAAAGTTGGTCATGTGCATGGGAGCGAGGTCGTGCGCATAGGAGTGAAATTAATATATTTTATTTCGGTCGCGTACGCATGGCACAACAGCCAATGCGAGAAGAGCAGGGTGCTCTTTTGGCGGGACTAGAAATATGTTTATATTTATTAATCATATTGTGGTAAGAAAATGTCGAGATAATAAAAGTATTATCGTTATTTTGAAAGTTAATATGTTTATTTACTAACACTGAACAGATGTCGCATAGTTCGCGAAATTTCATTGGCTGAAATTAACAGTAAGAATTCAATTGTGAACCGATTTCGCAGTTCGCACAGGTCGTGTGCATGACTTGCTATGCACTCGCTTAATTTTTTTAATTGTGAACCCAGCCTTAGGCTGGGTTCACAATTGAAAAAATAACAGTAACAGTAACAGTATGTCGTGTGCATAGGATATGAACGCCATGTTTACTTATCTAACGATTCACAATAGCAGAAAGTTGGTCGTGTGCATGGGAGCGAGGTCGTGCGCATAGGAGTGAAATGAATATATTTTATTTCGGTCGCGTACGCATGGCACAACAGCCAATGGGAGAAGAGCAGGGTACTTTTTTGGCGGGACTAGAAATATGTTTATATTTATTAACCATATTGTGGTAAGAAAATTTAGAGATAATAATAGTATTATCGTTATTTTGAAAGTTAATATGTTTATTTACTAACACTGCTAACAGATGTCGCATATTTCGCGAAATTTAATTGGCTGAAATTAACAGTAAGAATTCAATTGTGAACCGATTTCGCAGTTCGCACAGGTCGTGTGCACAGGTCGTGTGCATGGCTTGCTATGCACTCGCTTAATTTTTTTAATTGTGAAGCCAGCATTTTACTGTATTTGTGATTAGGGATGCAACATCGCTCTTAAAAACATCGATATCATGAACATCGATGTTCAAACGAAAAAGCATCGATGTCAAAAAAAAATTGGTTGTCTGTAAAGTCGGTTTACGGACGATAGTTTAACGTAGAGGTGGGTTGTTACAGCAATTTTCAGTATCTGTTCCAACCTGATACTGATACAGTAATGGACCTAGTTACAACTATCTGATACTTTTGTATCAGAGCAGTAGCGGTCCCAGGAAGCGACAAGGTATCAGCATTATCGTTACAGGGTAAACATCCTCCGTGCCATCATCACCAGTGTAAAAAGGTATCGGTGTCTCTGATACATTATTTATCACGCCCGGTAATTCTCTACCTCTATTACTCTCATGCCCGCCTGATACAGCCAGTATCAATCAGTTTAACATTCACTGCAGTTCGTCCTGGCCGTGTATTAATTACCACCATGTACATTGTTGCGGGCTGTCATGCTTTGTAGTTAGTATCTTTATAGTGAAATAAGGAATGGAAAAGTGCAGGAAAAAGACTTCATTTGTGTAGAATTTTTTTACAGAAAATAATGAGTTTGCTAATTGTAATTTGTGTAAACAAAAACTGAGTTATAAATCATCATCGACTAATCTGAAGAAACATTTGAAACGTAAACATTGATATAGTATGCTCACTAATGTACGTATCTGTTTTTTTTTATTTTTAATTTTTGATAAAATCGTAATCTTTTAATGTATGAAAACACTAGTTACTAATTGTTTTCGGGGAAAAAAAAGTCCATATGTTCATTACATCTGTTATTAGTGTCAACTGAGAATTTATTTGCATTTTCATAGCTGTTAGGAGCACAAATATAAATATTATATCTTGTATTAATGTACTTTTTAATATTAAAATTTCATTAGTTTTATTTTTGAACGAGACTGTGCACGCACTGCGCACTGAGCGTACTTTGATGTGGGAAAATAACCAAAATACTCGTAACAATTTCGCTTTGCGCCTCTCCTTCAACACCTTCCCCTGCGCTTCCTCCCCTACATTATTCCCATTCTTTATCCCTTATTCGTCGTTCCTGCTCCCTCCCCTTTCACAAGCTCCGCCCAAGTGACCGTCATCTGCGATCGGGTTCTGCGCACATTGGCCGTGGTGTTGTTCCAGGCGAATTCTGAACTGATACTAAAGTACTTGATACTTTTCAAGTGTACTCGTATGCCGTTCCTGATACAGGAGCGTATCAGTGACAAAGTAACAGGTCGATACTTTTCGACCCACCTCTAGTTTAACGTGACATCATAACAAAACATTGATGAAATGATTGATCCAGAAGAAAATTAAATATCATATTCGGCCTGAGACTGAGCTGCAATAGGTTTTTGCAACCAAATCATTTAGGCATTAAAAATATTATATTCTTTGAGGAAGAAATTTTTTTAAATTTTTCTATATTTTGTATGATAAAATCTACCTCTGCATACTTTAATGAATAAAATCGAATCATTTTTATTGAACTATCACTATTTTGTATGTATACAAAGGAGTGAAATGAAATCTACAATTTAATTAATAAATTTACTTTTATTTGCATTCATTAATTCAAATATATTTATTATTTTTGAAGTGTCGTGCACACCGTATTTATTTTTACAAGTACAAAAACAAATAGCGGCCGCGATTTGACCCGTTATGTAACTTATCGATTGGTAGTCAGCGTTTCTAACCGCACAGCCACGAGGCCATATTGGAAACAATTGTTTCAGATGTTATAAATTAATAATATTCCACGCACAATATTTGTTTGAATTTCTTTTAACTAGTATATTCTCTGTTGGACTCGAAATATTTACACGCTCGTACGCTCATAACTATAATACGGTGTGTAATTTAGTTGATCAAATAATAATTCATGACAAATAATTACCAATGTCAAACTAAAGCGTGAAAAGTATCATACCAGCAGTAAATATTTTGTTACATGGCTAAAACAATACTCATACAACACTGTTTAAATATACTGATTTACACTAGTAATTAAAATAATATGTACTTATAAGAACGCCATTTCCTTGCGAATATAGTCCCGTGGCGCGGTGCACAACAATAACCTCGAACCCCGGCCGAGTTCTTTGTACAGTCCGCAACATACCAGAGAGATTCCACGCATGCGTAAACAGGACATCCGTAGTGGGACATCCGTAGTGGGACAATTTTTAGTGCGTGCAGCCAGCGTTCATCGATTTATTAGACGTTATCACGTCAAAAACCTCGT
This sequence comes from Bacillus rossius redtenbacheri, assembly GCF_032445375.1. Lineage (NCBI taxonomy): Eukaryota > Metazoa > Arthropoda > Insecta > Phasmatodea > Bacillidae > Bacillus > Bacillus rossius. The sequence goes on along the minus strand of NC_086338.1, from coordinate 28,027,250 downwards.
TCTGAAAACCGATACATCGATGTTTTAACCGATGTTTTTAAATATTAGGAAAAACATGCCAAAATAATTTAAATTATAGTATGTAGCCAAAAACCATACCTATTACAGGTGCCTGACCACAATATTCACAAGATAGGTAGCTGTGAAAGTTGAGCGGTGACTGTAACATTATATAGCGGAGAAATAAAGATAAAGGTGTACTGCACTGCCCTTAAGTGGTTTCAAGATTCTGTATAGGTTGTTTTATGCCTAAAAATTACTCCGAAAACACGCCTTTTAGCTATTTTCACTCTACTAAAAACACAGTTTAAAAACTTAATCCGAATTCAAAATTACCTTTCAGCATTCAGCGAACACTTAAATGCTTTTCGTAAACAGAACCCACTCGGATATCTTGAGTAATTTTTAAATCACGTAGTTTTTCCTGAAGCTCTGCGCACCGCATGTGTGCCCGGGCAGACTGCAGCCTTAAGACACAGGCTTACTTAAAATAAAGTTACCCTTGTTTTTTTTTGATGAGACGTCTAATAAATAGATGAACGCCGGCTGCACGCACGAAAAAGTGTCCCACTACGGATGTGTCCTTTTTGTTCATTGTACGCATGCGTGGCATCTCTCTTCCACTCGATTGGAACAACCATCGATTTGACTTTTCAATCATATTTTCGTCGTTTGAATTATTAATATTAGGTAATTTAACGATCGTCCACCGATTTTCAGCACAATCGGTATGGTTATTTAAAAGTAATGTTGAAAATTAAAATACATTTTGAACCAACAATGGTGTTTTACAGTTACACATAATAAATCAAATTACACCCGGGATCTTTTGCACAATGTTTTAAAAAATATTGTAACACATTATAAATAAGTTTGGTGTATTTGGGATGCGTATTTGTTATAAAATCGTATTAATATTATTCCCCTACCATGAACAAAATTTTTATAAATATATATACAACATCTGAAACTACATTACTTTAGTATGGTCTCGTGGGCGTGTGGTTAGCTTACCTAACTCTTCAACTAAAGGATGTTGGTTCGAAACCCGGCTGCTGCGAATTTTTTTGTACTTGTAAAAATTAATAAGGCGCACACAACATTTCTAAAGTAACAAATATATTTGAATTAATGAATAAGAATTAAAGTAAATTTATTAATTCAATTGCACATTTCATTTCACTCCTTTGTATCCATACAAAATAGTGATAATTCAATAAAAATGATTCAATTTTATTCATAAAAGTATGCAGAGGTAGATTTTATCATGCAAAAGATAGAAAAATTTAAAAAAATATATTTTCCTCAAAGAATATAATATTTTTAATGCCTAAATGGTTTGGTTGCAAAAACCTATTAAGGCTCAGTCTCAGGCCGAATATGATATTTCCTTTTATTCTGGATCAATCATTTCATCAATGTTTTGTTAAGACGTCACGTTAAACTATCGTCCGTAAACCGACTCTACAGACAACCAATTTTTTTTTATGTTTTTAGTTATCATTTCGTGAATATATTGTAAATAGTACAGATAATGAGAGATATATCTATATAAAAACCATTGCAGAGACACTTAGTTTTCAAGATTTTCGATACTTATAAAACTTACATTTTTAAGTATAAATAAATGTTGAAAATGCTAAACCATTTTGATGGTACCTTATCATTTTTCCCCAGTATTTTAAGAAGTCTAAAATCATTTAAAAAATAACTATTTTTTACACAATTTATTTCTAATTTTAAAAAATAGGGAAAAAGCATGAAGTGTATGTGCAGGTTTAAAATGTAACATTAATTTTCTCGATAGAGCTAGCGAGACTGTATCGGTACCAACCAATAGTTTGTGTGTACAACAAGCTATGAAATTGTCCATAAAGTCTCACTGCTTTTTCCTTATATTTTTCAAAATTTAAAAGAATATTCTTATGTAAACAAATTTTTCAACAGTATTTATTTTTCCAAATGATTTTACACATTTTTTTTATAAAATGGGGTCCACCCCGCCAAAAAATTCACTCATTTTTATTTACAATGAGAGGTACAAAAATATATACACATGGAGGAGAAAATTTGATTACATTAAACAAGAAAAAGAAATTTACAGTATATTACATAACACGGCACTGGGCCCCTCCCAGCAATAGAGTCCTTGGGGGCTGATGATTGGTGAGTGGTGAGGTTTTATCTTTACATGTGAAGTTGATGATGAAGTGGTGGTGTGGCCAGGCCCGTTTGGCTCGGGTCTGGCCTGAAGATCGGTGGCCGGGTCTTATGGTCAGCAGTACTTGTGGGGGTGGGCGGTGGTGTTGGTTTTTTGTCCTGCAGTGCTACTGTAGATGTGCTGGCCACCGATGTTATCCGCCAGCCCCTCCAGCGTCTTTGGCCACGTCTTCGTCGGCGGCATCGCCCAGGAGGAGGTGGGCAGTGGTGAAGAGAGGGCGCTGGGGATGTGGAGTTACAGGGGGAGGTTCTGCTAGAAGTCGGATGAGAGGGTTGAGGTTGGTGGAACATTTGTGGATGAATTTTTGTGAGATGTGGGAGATGGTGTGGTGGGGGTAAGGGAGGCCCGTTTGATCGAGGAGGTGTTGGCGGAGGGTGGCGCATGGGTGGCCTAGGATGAGGCGTGTGCCAAGGAAGAATGAGCGAGTGATCGGGCGGAGGTTGAAAAGGGAAGAGTGTGCCCAGGTCGGGCAGGCATATGTGAGGTGAGAAACAACGTGGGAGCGGTAGACTGTGATGCGGTTGGGGAGTGAGGTGCCAGACATGGGATGGAGGACGTGTGCCAGTTGCCCCATGAAAGCGCGGGTTTATGTACGGATGGAGTCTAGGTGAGGTAGGAAGGTGAAGTCGGAGTCGAGGATTACCCCGAGGTAGCGGGTGGTGGGGGTCCAGGGTATGACGTGGTTGCGGATTCTGGGTGGGTGGTCGTGGGTTGGGTGGTATCGGGAGAAGAGGATGGAGGAGGAGGTTTTGGTGGGGTTAAGTGCGATGCCGTGCACGAGGAATTGGGTCTGGAGGGAGTTTAGGCCGCGGCTCAGACGGTCACCGAGCATCCGCTCTGAGTCGGAGGAGGCCAGTATGCAGGTGTCATCTGCATACTGGACCAGGTAGGTGCCTAGGGGAGGGGTGAGGTCGGCGAAGGGTGAAAAGGAGGGGGCTGAGGATGGCTCATTGGGGGACACCGGCGTGGATTGGTCGTGGTTGGGAGAGTTGGCCCTCTACTCGGACTTGGAAGGAGCGGTCCTCCAGGAAGGAGCAGAGGAGTTGGGTCAGGTGGGGAGGGATGTTGGTGGCGAAGAGTTTGTGGATCAGCTGGGCATGCCGGACCGAGTCGAAGGCTTTGGCGAGGTCCAGGAGCACCATGCTCGTGTGTTGCCGTCTGGAGAATCCTTGGACCACCAGGAGCTTCACCTGGGCGATGGCATGGGAGGTGGAGTGGTGTGGACGGAAGCCCAACTGGTGGTTTGGGAGGAGGTGGTGGTCATTGATGATGGGGAGGAGGCGTTGTAGGATGGCCTTCTCTGCCACTTTGGAGAGGATTGGTAGGAGCAAGATGGGTTGGTAGGAGGAGGGGAGGGTTGGTGGTTTTTCTGGTTTGGGGATGGGGCAGATAATGGCATTCTTCCATGAGGATAGGAAGTGGCAGAGGAGGAATATGGCATTGGTGATTTTGGTGAGAACTAGGGCTTTGTGAGGTAGGTAGCGCAGGAGTAGAGTCGGAATGGAGTTGGAGCCCGGGGCTGCATTGAGTCGGAATTGGGAGATGATGGACTGCCGCTCCTTTGGGGTGACCAGGGGGAATGGTGGAGTCTCTGGTAGGATGGGGAGTGTGGTGTGGTGGGATAGGTGGGGAGCCTCATCGTCTGAAGAGTCAGAGGACAGAGAGGTGTTGATGGCGGGTGTGAAGGTAGTTTGGAGGTAGGCGGCCACTGCCTCGGATCTCTCCTGGGCAGTTTCCGCCACTCCTGTTGGAGTGGTGATGGGTGGGATGGTGGTGGGGTGGCTTTCGGTTTTCTGAGGTAGGCCCAAAGAGAGCCTGTGGAGGAGGAGAGGGCTATGAGGCGCTTTGTCTCCTGTTGAGCCCTCCACCTCGCCGCCAACCGACGGCACCAGCCCCGCAGCAGGATGTAGATTCTCCTGCTGTTCGGGGACCTGGCGGCCTGCCAGCGTTCATGGAAGCGGTTCCTCAGGGACATGGCCTCTCGTATCTGTGGGGGAAGGGGATGATGCGGGATCTGGGGGGAGCCAAGGGGACGTGGGCGTGGGCAGATGCCGATATGGCCTGGGTAAGAGTAGTGGTGTGGGCGTCAATATCGGCAGGGGAGTTGAAGGAGACTGTTAGGTCGAGAGAGTGGGAGAGGGTGGTGCGAAAGGCTCGCCAGTCAGCCTTTGGGAAGTCGATTACGGGGAGGTGGGGGTCAGTGTGGGGGAGGTAGCGAAAAGAGAGCCGATGACTGGGATGTGATCTGAGGTGCCGGAGGTGATGGTGCGGAGATCGGTGATGATGGGGAGGTGTGACGAGAGGGCAAAGTCAATAATGCTTGGGTGCCGGTTCCGTTGGGCTGGGTAAAGGGTGGGAGTGGGCGGGGCGTGGAGGGAGAGGTGGGAGGTCCGGAGGAATTGACGGAGGGAGCTGCTCCGCCGGTTGGCGGTCACGCAGCCCCAGAAAGGATGGGTGGCATTGAAGTCCCCGGCCAGCACGATGTGGGCGTCGAGCCGGCCGAGGGCAATCACGTTGGCAGTGGGGAAAGGGTGTTGTGGGGGTAGGTAGAGGGAGATGAGGGTGAGGGCATAGGGACCACCGTGCAGCCTCACAGTCACCGCCTCAGTTGTGGGGGAGGTGTGGATGTGTCGGCGGTGGTGGGTAATGCAGGAGTGGAGCAGGAGTGCCACTCCACCGCCCCTCCCATCACGGTCGGCGTGGTGGACGGTGTACCCTGGTATGTGGAGCTGGTCTGTGGGGGTGAGCCAGGTTTCGGAGAGGAACACGGCATCTGGGGAGTGGGTTTGGATCAGGAAGAGAAGGTCAGGGAGCTTGGGAAGGAGGGAGGAGTTCCAAAGAAGGAATTTAAGGGGAGGGTGTTGAGTCATCAAAGAGGGACAGGACAGCTTGTGTTATGATTTCAATTGTCAGCTGGGGTGCGGGGGCGGGAGAGGGCTGTCATGGTGCGGCGGATGATGGGTAGGAAGGTGGGGAAAAGGTTGAGGATGTCTCGGACGGTGTCACCGAGAGAGGTGGTGTCAGGGTCGGTTATGGGTGGTGAGCGGGGTGTGGGGTTTTGTGGGGCATTGGATGTGGTGTTGGGTGGGGCACTGAGTTGGGTGGTGTGGAGTGGCCTTGCCCACGCATGTCCCTTCATGGCAGGGAAGGTGCGCTGGGAGGTGGTGTCAGGTGGCAGAGCAGTGGTGGCGGTAGGGTTGTTGTTGGGTATTCGTGGGGGGTGGCGGCATTGGAAGGCGATAAGGTTTGGGCAGTCAGGAGAGGTGGCGATGTGGGGGCCGTCGCAGAGGCAGCACTTCTTCGCATTGGGGCCGGCGGTGCAGTCGCGCGACCGATGCTCCCCCGCGCACTTGAAGCAGCGTAGGGCATAATCAAATCTGGCGGAGTTGTGGCCGGGCAGCTTGCATCGGTAGCACTGCGGGACTCTGCCAGACCCGCGGTACCGCTCGACCTTCACGACCCAGCTGCCAAGGTTCCTGATGGTGAGGAGCTGGTTAGCCTCTCCCTGGTGGTTGGTAGCAACCAGGAAGAGCTTTGTGTCTGCATCAGGGGGCATCCGCTGGGGGAACACGGATTACATAGGGTACCCGTCGTCCTGCAGCTGCTGGAGGAGCTCTTCAGGGGTGGTGGAGAGGGGTAGTCTTTTGATGACTACCCTGTCCTGTCGTTCGTCGGGGTGGAGGGAGGTGAAGGGTTGGTAGCCAGCTGCAGCCAGCTTTTTTAAAGGTAGTCATGGTCGCGCGGGTTGGTGGTGTAAAATGACATCCTGTCGCGGATGGTGGAGATGGAAAGGGGGCCGGTCAGTTCTTTCTGCAGCTTGGCTGCAGTCAGAAATAGTTGGCTGGTGGTGGATACAATGCAGGAGATGTGGGGCATTTTGGTAGTGGTCTGGTTGGGGGGGGGGCCGAGGTGCAGTGGGGGCTCGGGAGGTGGATGGTTGTTGGTGATCAAGGGGTAGGTGGGTCCATTTCGTCTTAGGTTTTGGTGCTGGTTTTGTCGGTGGTGGAGTGGCATTGTCGCCCATGTCGTCCAGGCTGAAGGTAGAGGCGAACCTGTTGCTGGTGGAGAGACGTTCGATGCAGTGGAGTTGGCTCGGTGGCGCTTGAAGGTCTTCCTGGGTATTTTTAATCCCGTCGGGGCCATGTCGATGTCGTGTGTGGATGTGGAGGGTGGTGGCGATAAGGGGAGGTCCATCAGTGAGGGTGGTGGTGATGGTGGGTGTACGGTGGCTGTGGTAGTGATGGATGCAGTGCTGAAAATGGGGCCACTGTTCAGGCTGGAAGTGGTGATAGTGGTTGTTGTCATAGTCGCTGGGAAGGATGAGGCCGGGATCAGCCCGTCCATTTTCCTCAGGTCGGAGATTTTCACGCAGGCAGACTGCTGCCTGTGGCTTGCCTCGCTGGGTATGGAAGAGCAATGGTGGTTATCCCTTTGATTATCACTTTCGGGAGCGATTGTGACAATTGGCTACTCTGTTTCGCTGGTCTGTGATATTTTGTCATTTTCAAGTGTTTGTTTTACTTTGCCGTATGTTCTTTTCGGAGGCGTGCAAGTCAGTGTTGTTAATGACAGGAAGTCCTCCCAGTCATCACCGCGCTTTTCCATGTTGGAAATCAATTATATATTTAGTCTACTAATAGTAACATTGTGCGCACTAAAAACAGTTAAATGAAGCAAATATAAAACTTATTTAACAATTAATTATTAATTATTAGCTGATTATTAATTATTGTCATTTGAAATCATTGAGCAATATTAAAATACAATAAAACAATCACTTTTGTCGAGGTTGTCCTGAATTTAAGTTAAAACTATTAAGATCTTATTTAATTATTGTCAGAATACTGTAAAACAAAATTAAATACGTGAATTATCACTTGAAGAATGATAAAGATAAATATTTTAGTATGAAAAAGTTCGCGAACACAAGTCACAGGAAAGTTGTTTTCGTTAGAATAATAAGTTCAAAAATACACTGAAACAAACATGGCGGGCAATTCCAATTGTCCTCTCTACTCAGCTGCACTACATATTTGTTTATATTATTTCAAGGCGCGAAAAATGTTTATACTAAAAAGTGTTTTATAAGTTATTTAGATGAAGAAAAGACTCACATTTATTTGTGCCACTGTCGGAGTACTCCAGGATTCAACTTGCGCACGAATCACACCTTAGAACGAAATAAAAACTCCGAAAACATTGATTCACTCGCGAGCCGATTCCATAGAAACAATCTTTAGTAAAAGGCGAAAGATTTTAAAATACTGGAAAAAAAAATTGACACTGAAATCAACCAAATGGTATTATTGTTTTTAATAAAAACAAATTAATTTATATAAAAATGCTAATATTCATAAGTATTTTACGCGAATTAATATAGATTTTCATCTGCAAAGGGTTCATAAGAAAAAAAACTTTACAGTCAGTTAGAAATATTATTTGTATTAGATTATTTATTAAGTTACCATCAGCTATAAAAAATATGGACCAATATAATTTATTAAAAAAAGAATTATTTCTTGATTAACACATAAGGCTTTTTATAATATAGATGATTATGAACAGGAGGTAGCTTCGTAAAGCCGCGTACACACTTGCGCGCCACGGCTGCAATGCAACACGAAACGCGCGCCACCCGCGCGGCGCGGAGCGACACAGCGCGCCGCGAGCGCGCGCCGCGCACCCGGCGAACCACCTGAGACTGACGAACACCGCAGTTCAGCCGGTCATGTACGACGAGGAAGACGAAATTCTTCTCGTTAGCAGTGCTGTGGTTGTAATAGCTGCTTACCATTGTATGCAACGAAAACATAAGCGTCGATCTCGACGATGGTGGTGCTCAAATCTTTTTAAAGATCGTGTATCTAACCAGATGTTAGGAGTCCTGAAAGCTCAGGAAATAAGTGGCCAATACAAAAATTTCACACGAATGAGCCCGACTACTTTTGAAGATTTATTGATTAAAATTGGACCAAAAATCTGTAAGAAGGAAACACACTTGCGAGAACCGATCACTATTCAAGATCGGTAAGTAGCCTATGAATTGTTTACAATTTGTACTAATGCCTGACAGCAATTTCCCTGTCAGCATTATTAAAAGTGTTAATGTTCAATATGTTTAAGTACACAGGTTTTCAATTTTAATGTTCCAGGTTAGCCGTGACATTGCGGTTTCTAGCGACAGGAGACTCGTACTCAAGTCTGCAATATCTGTTCAGAATTTCAAAGCAGGCTATAGGAGGAATAGTAACAGAAGTCTGCTCAGCGTTAATTGAAGTGTTGAAAGAAAATATCAAGGTAAGTTGAACGTTAGAACAAATAAATGTTCTTATTGCTTAAGTTTTTATTTATAAAACGATATTTTCAAAAATACAGTACTCAAATGATCTAAGAAAGAAAAATTAAATAAATGAACTCATTAAATTCAAATTAAATCAGAGTAGTTCACATAAACAAATAAATAAATTAACACAAAAATTGTGATGCAATTTACACACAGTCATTAAAATCATCAGAACACTGAGATGAATGCGATAAAGGACTTTGCATTGACGCCAGCGGTGAAATGGTGTGACTTGAATTTGTTTGTATATTTGTAGCCGAGGCACTAGGTAGCATAGTAACTTGTGCATGTGGAGTCATTTGTGTCGGGGACCGACCAGCTGGAGAAGACTGCGACAGATTTGGCTCAAAGGGTTGTTGTTGTTGTTGTTGTTGTTGAGCAGGAAGATAAACTGATGAAGTTGATGAGTGGGAAGCTGGCTGTTGCATATACATGCGAGTAGAATAGTTTTCAGGTGCATTGGAATGAAATAGTTGACCTTGACCATAGTTGTATGTAGGTATTTCAAACAAACCTCGATCTGCTTTCATCAAAATGTCATAAACAGCGTGCTGAACCCCCAATCTTGTAGCTGAAGAAAATGTCGCCATTTTGGAAGATAAATATGCGCAAAATGTTTTAATCTCGCTCTGTTCAGGAGACATGTTGAATTTTCCAGCAGTAGCTTGTAGAATGCTAACAGCATCCGCTAGCAGTGCAGTTCCATCACCCTGTTGCCTTCCTTTTGCTCGCTTAGGTGCACTTGGAGAAAGAAATTCTTGGTCTTCATTTTGCACATTCAGTTCTTGATGGACGTGGTTTCCTTCAATGATCACCGGCTCCTTAAACATAATAATTAATAAACATAAATATACTTGCGATAAAAGTATTTATTACATAATCCCTCTACATTAAAAATTCTTAGCTTTGTCAGTACAGAAAGTTTCAATATTTGAAAACAAAGGGCAATACTTGTGAGGGAATGTAAATTTTCATCGAAAACAAATGTGGATATTTTCATATTAAATACTTTCTCTTAACAGTGCACAAAAATACGATTTAAATAGTTCCCAAAAGAATCTGTTTTCCTAGGTAAATTTCAAATGAAAATGAAGTAACCTGATTTTCATGTGAGAGGTCATACAGAAATATTATGTCTGTGACCACTATTGTCTTATCATGTATGTATCTATCCTTTCAGCTCCCCAAAAATCCCGCGGAGTGGATGGAAGTTGTGAAGGTGTTTGAAGATCTTTGGAATCTGCCTCATTGTGTGGGAGCTATCGACGGCAAGCATGTCATTATACAGTCTCCAATGAACTCTGGCAGCGAGTTTTACAACTACAAATCACAATTTAGTATTGTATTGTTTGCTTTGGTAGATGGAAATTACAACTTTTTATTTGCTGATGTGGGATGCCAAGGAAGAATTTCGGATGGGGGAGTTTTTAACAACAGTAAACTGTATGACATGATGACGAAGAGAACTTTGGCGTTGCCATCTCCAACAGAACTTCCTGGACGACAGATGAAAGTGCCGTATTTTTTTGCAGCTGATAATGCTTTCGCCCTTGGAGAAAATATATTGAAACCTTACTCTGGAGATTTAGAGAAGGGTTCTTGTAAAAGAATATTTAATTATCGGCTAAGCAGAGCCCATAGAGTGGTAGAGAATGCCTTCGGAATAGCAAGTTCAGTATTCAGGGTTTTAAGAAAACCAATCCTCCTGGAACCTGAGAAAGTTCAATTAATCGTTACTGCGATTATACATCTGCACAATCATTTAAGACGGCATTCAACAAACCTATACACACCGCAAGAATTAATGGACTACGAGGAAGGTGGTGTCTTGACGGAAGGTTCCTGGAGAAAGGATGAAAATATGACATCCCTGGTTCCATTAAGAAGTATTCCTAGAAGATCCTCTGCCCATTTTCAAAAAATAAGGGATGAACTAGCAGACTACTGCGTTAAAGAAGGTGCGATATCGTGGCAGAAGTCATATGCTTGAAACTAACGTGTGTGCCTAATTCGAGAGGTTTACAATGGTGTTGGCAGACACATAAGTGTATTTGATGGTATTATATCCACTTTTTTACTATCTTCCATTTTAAGGCTAAATAATTTAAAACATAAGGCCAAGATACATCTCTCGCCATTTAATCATACTTATAAAAACTATCAACATGTACTGTTAAAATGTTGAGCTTACCGTGTTCATTGTTGGCCGTGGCTTATCTCTGCCTTCCAGAAATTTTAACGACTCGTAGGCGAACCATCGGCTGGTATACACTTCGGAAGTACCTGCAAAAACATGCGCCAGGATTACATAATTTTTTGTTAAAAATATGTCAATAATTATTTTATATTCAGGTGTGTCAATTAATTAAAAAGTATTAAAAATTAGGATATAATTTGTCATGTTATATAAACACATTGATTGTTCTATGTTCAGCAGTTTCATTCAATTAAAGGTAGTGTAAACTATTAAACATATACAATATGCAATACATTTAATGTACATTTAATGTACTGATAACAACAATTTCTATTATATATAAGAGCTACGTATTAACTACTAAATGTGGTATTCAACGACGGTACAGCAAAATACTGTGAAACCTAAAATTAACATTAATTTACTTGCAATGAGAAGTATAATAAAATCTTACCTTTACCAGTCCCTATTGTGTTTTTTTCTTTTGACTTCTCCCTTCTGTACGACGACAGCAAACTAATCATTTTTTTCCTGCATTCATCTTCTAACTGCCCGACTGTAACAGCTATGTCTCTCCACGCATCCATTTTTTTAGCTTTTTTGTAGTAGTCTCTATTACTTGGGTCCCAAAGCACAGGATGTGTTCTATACACTTCAATCAAGCCCAACATATCTTCTTCGCTCCACTCCATGTTCGCTGCGTGTGCGCTGCGAGCTGCAAACACGTCCACACTGGCGCGCCGAATCCCTTTGTGTTCGTCGAAAAAACCGACAGCTGGCGGTTCGCGGCGCGCGGTTCGTGGCGTGCGCGGCGCACGCTCGGCGCGTGTTCGAGGGCCCGTACACACCTGGCGAATCCTGTTCGTGGCGTGTTGCATTGCAGCCGCGGCGCGCAAGTGTGTACGCGGCTTAACATTTTTACTGTTCTATATATGATTATGATGAACTGTACTATGTGATACAGGTTAGATTGTGTTCTAATTGTTGATATCTATATTTAATTTTGTTTTCTGTAATTATGTATTTCTTTTATATATAATATTATCTAAATAGGTAGTTATTCATGGAAGTGCAGCGGTTATATTATTTTTTTTGTTTGTTTTTTATACTGTTCTTGTACCTGTTTATGTGTTTGTATTTATGTTTATTTGTATTTTTTTATGACATATTCTATACCATTATGTATGGTCTATTGAATGCAATAAAAAATCAAATCAAATCAGTTCAGTATTTACAATATTTTTGATACCGTCTTAAAAATGTAGTTTTTTATAGTAAGTATAAATAGTTAAAAAAAAATTGTATCTTAGAAAATAAATGTCGTATTGTATTTTTTTTTATGTATAGTCAATAATTATTCATGAAATGATAGCCAAAATATTATAAAAAAAACTAGGGTAATTTTAATCATGAACGATGTCGATGTTTTTGGACCTTTTCGTCGATGCATCGGCGATGTATCGATGTTTCAAGAACGATACATCGATGTTTTGAAAACATCGATGTATCGTTTGCATCCCTATTTGTGATTGTAAACAAGAAGAAAAATGAGGAGGGAAATGATAATTAGGACTAATTGGGTTACAGTTTGATGAGAGTGATATCGCGATGGAACGTTTGAATTTTTCGGCTGAAAAGATGAGAATAATTGTAGTTTTCATTTTCTTGTTGATATTCTTAAGTAAGTACTGAAACAATATTATATTGACTAAAACTAGTATAGTTGTATTTGTCTGTTGCATTTAATTGGCGTGAGTTTTCGGTATACTGAACCACTATTTAAATTACAAGCTGGGCGCATATACACTCACATATCAGCTTTTTTTTTGTACTTCGATTAAACTTAACCTATCTTGTAGCAGCTGAGGACAACCCTAGATTCATGTCCATACGCATACCATATTTGTAGTTTCTCGCAAAAAAACAGTTTTACAACGTAGCTAAGCTTCAGTGCAAAAACAACATAAACTTAAATTGTGCCATGAATAAATAAGATTGCTAACAGTTATTCTAAATAAACAAAAGGGGTCTAAAACCCTTTCTAAAGAGCTAAAAAAAAAAAAAAAATTCAGATTCATTAATATTTATGTTTGTTTAACAATCCTCTGAGATGGGCAATTTTGCACTTCCAGCTATTGAAAAGAAAGATAGGTAAAACTGAAGAAGTCATGGAAAAGTTGTGCCGTTCAACTTATGAACAAGGGGGACTATGCAACTGTTTTAAGATTCAAGTGTTTCTATAATTAAAGTGAAGATAATTGGCAAATCATTATTCAGTACTTCAATTCATTAGCTAGTGTCAGTGATGAGAACTTATATTTGTTGGGGCTAATAAATGTGTATAATGTTCAACGCAAAAGCAACAGAAAAACAAAAGGTGAAGATAGTTCTCATACTGCTGTATACAGATATAAAATGAGAGTTAAAAATGAAGAAATGAAAGATGTGCCTGTATGTTTCAAACCATTCATTTCAATATATGGCATTACCAAGGAAAAGGTTAAATATCTACAAAAAAAATGTTTGAACAACTGGAGAAACTCCTATAGATCAAAGAGGAAGGCATGAAAACCACAAAAAAATTGCACCAGAGGTGAAAGAAAAAGTTTTCAATCATATTAATTTGTACAAAGGTAGACTGACTGAGTCACTACAGTTTAATTGATAGTAGGAAAATGTACTTACCAGAACACTTATCAATAAAGTAGATGTACAATATTTTTTAGAAGACAATGATAATGAAAGACTTATTTCATATTTGAGTCTTACAGACATATATTCAACACATAGTTTAATATTGCGTTTAGTTATCCAAGGATGGAAACTTGAGTACCTGTGATATATATTTGGCTAAACTAAAGTACTTGAAGAAAAGAAACTACATGAATTAAGTCAGCTAACAATTTCAATTAAACTTCATCTGACAAAAGACATGTGTTTTATGACAGAATGAGGACAGCTAAAATAAAAAAATAAAACATAGCAATACTCAAAAATATTTTCTGGCAATAGCTATGTATTTTCAAAAAAAACTGATTTAATAAAAACTAATAGGTAGTCTTAAATAAAAAATACCACATTCTTTGATCTCAATAAAAAAAAATATAACTTCTAAACTTTCAATTGCATTTTTCTCATAATCCACTCATTAGGACATTCCTTATTCTTTTTGTGTACCCTTCATATGTTATAGGACAAATCAGGTACACAAGTTTTGAGATTAAAGTATTGTGTCTTTTATTTACTCTGCTTCAATGAAATTTGACGATATTGAAATAACAATGACCATTTCCAAGGCAGTGATAGTTGAATATCTTTTATTGAGTTGTGTTCATTACGATCATGCTATACAATTGGCAGTAATAATTGTCAGCGTCTAGTAGCGTATCAAGCTGACACTCTGAAATTTTTAGTGGAATATCTTGTGCTTAACCAATCACGATCCTTTTCAAAACCAGAGATAATCTGAACAGCATGATTCTTCTTGTAAAGTACATTAAACATTAGTTGACTAATGTAAGGGTTTTTACTAGGGATGGGCCAATCAAATCCTCACACATAAAATCCTTAGTATTTGAAGTATTTAATATTCAAGGGGAAAGATTTGAAGAAAACTGTAACCCCGGCCTCCAGCAATCTCAAAAACCTTGATCGCTACCGGGGTCTACAAAAAACCTTCCACACACACCGCCACAGGGAAGCAAAGGAAAATAATAAAAAAATCTTATATGTACCCTTCCCCTGTCTTGTGTGTATGGGATTCGAAAAAGATTCTATAAGCAACAAATTGAAGTGGGATCTATGGGACGTCACATATAAAGCAAACAGACGTACGGAGTATGAATTTAATGTAATACTGTAACTGCGAGTGATGACGCCGCACAATAATAATAATATACATTTAGCACTGACATGAAAAATTAATAAGTGATACAGGGAATATAATCGTAACAACACCATGCGCATGGATTTACTAAAAAAAGGAATATTATTATGAACTATTATTATGAAAGTTCAAAAAACGTTTGTATGGCCATTTTTACCGAACAGTATTTTCCACATTGTTTTTGTAGCAACATATCGAGCTACATCGAGCACGCTTCAGAAGTAATTATAAGTTCTTGAGGGTATTAATCACATTAGCGCCAGGCGTTAAACGCAGTCACGATCGTTTTACGTAGCATTAAGTCAAATTGCAATTTTCTTTTTCCACCTTCTGTGCAGGTGAACCATCACCAGAAAATAAATAAGGGTCTCTAGTCTTACTTTCAGAGTCGCAGCAAGTCCGCCGCTGCCGCGGCACTTGACCACCCCGGGGCACCAGCGATGTCCATCGCCTCGCGTCTCTCCAACGCGGCCCGGCCGTCGAAACCTCCACGCTCGTTCAGCGTAGGCACTCGTCCCTTGCGGTCCGCCCACTCCGGCGTCACCTCGAGCAGTCCCTCGTGGTCTTCACACGGAGTATTCCACTCGGAAATCTTCGGCTCGGCCCGAACATTACCGAAAGCGTGCAGTATAGTGTACCAACTTAACTCTCGCTAGCTCGACAGTGCAAATTCATAAAAGTTCAAGTAATTAATTTTACCAATTAAATTACCAAAAAGTAAATAAAAGTAATTAAATATAACAAGAAATTGAATAAATATAAAACAATTAAATATAGTGACCAGCAAATAATCACACACGGTCAAGGCAGTTACCAACATGGTAACAAAACTATTAAATTAAATAAAGGTAATTAAAAAATTCAACACTAATAATATTTTAAGTTTACTAGGTCAACTTTTTTCTTCATACCTAACCTGTTTGTTACCATCCTCCAAGATTTTTACGTTTAACATATATTATAATTACATACATAAATAATATTACAATATGTATTGATTATTAAAACTTAGTACATGAACAAAACATTTACAGGGTTAAATTTTTCACCATCATAGTTAATATTTTCATTTCTTGTACATTATTTTATTTTGGACCCTTGAGACCTATATTCAGATTCGAGGGGTCTTTTCGAAGTATGTACTCTTTCAGGATTCAAAATCAAGATTCGGATTAGAGAAAATGGGTATTCGACCCAGCATTTGTTTTTACAAATACAACATGTTGCTGCATGTAGTGTGAAATTAAATAAACACGAGAAAATGCCATACACTTACAAAAAATTTTAAAACTTTAAAAATAAAAAAAAATATTGAAAATTGCTTTCAAAACTATCGTTGGGAAAAGAAAGTATGGTTTGGATCCTGCTCAAAACATCCTGCTCAAAACATTGATTTTAGCATTTAGCATTTATCAAGGCATTCTTTGTATTGTTTGGGATAGTGTTATGGTATTGTTATTTATATTCTGATGGAGGTTTACACTGATGCTGGACTCTCATTGTAGAGGACCCGGCTCTGAAACCAGGTTTGGCCATCATAGTTCCATTTTCTCCTGGTTACTGAAGTGTCTCCAGGCAAAAACTATGACAATCCTTACTATATGCCAAAGCTGATTGTTTCCCAATACCTCTGGTCCTGTAGTCTCATGTTGCCATCACAGAGGACCTCATTGACTTAAATAAAAATAATTTCAAAAAGTTTTGACTGCTGCACAGACTTCATAGTAGTATAATTACTTCTTTTAAACATCTCAGTGTTTTGTATCCACTAACAACTAAGAAAAATTGCTAGATACACACTTAAGTTTTCACATTTAAAATGCCAGCATGATTTTGTTAGGCACAAAGGCTAGTAAATATTATTTAGAGGTTTGTGTGATCAATTGCATTTCCTTAGTTTCCAACACTAAATAAAGATGAACTGTACAGACAAAAATGTTGAAAATGATAGGCACAAAAAAAATTCATAAAGCATAACTTGATCCCCAGATTTACTGGATCCGGATTGATTATGAATCATCTCCAGCCAAGCTAACCTCTGAAAGAGTGTACTCAGGAGTGTCTGGAAGAGTGTACTCAGGAGTGTCTGGAAGAGTGTACTCAGGAGTGTCTAGAAGAGTGTACTCAGGAGTGTCTGGAAGAGTGTACTCAGGAGTGTCTGGAAGAGTGTACTCAGGAGTGTCTGGAAGAGTGTACTCAGGAGTGTCTGGAAGAGTGTACTCAGGAGTGTCTGGAAGAGTGTACTCAGGAGTGTCTGGAAGAGTGTACTCAGGAGTGTCTGGAAGAGTGTACTCAGGAGTGTCTGGAAGAGTGTACTCAGGAGTGTCTGGAAGAGTGAACCTAAGAGTGTCTGGAAGAGTGAACCTAGGAGTGTCTGGAAGAGTGAACCTAGGAGTGTCTGGAAGAGTGAACCTAGAAGTGTCTGCAAGAGTAAACTCAGGAGTGTCTGCAAGAGTAAACTCAGGAGAATCTGGAAGAGAGTTCTCAGAAATGTGTGAAAGAGTTATTTTGAGTGTGCGTATTGGAAACCGGGTTTCTGGCTTGGGATGCAAGAAGTTGGCTTCTTATCTAGTTCATGTTGCCGGAACACGGGGAGTGATAACCCATAAGTGTCATGCCCTCTGCCTCTGTGCAGAAGTACTAGCTATTTGTAGAAGCTATAAAGTGTGCAGAACTAGTTTGCTTAATTTTTGTATTTTTTTTTTTTAGTTTCATTAACTGATATGTCAAGGATGACATTAGTTCAGAATCCAAACTTGTAAGAGATGGTCATTTTAATTATTGTACTTAATACTCGTGGTAGTTTTATATGGGATATTCAAATTATAACAAGATCAATTTAAGCTTATTATTGTTTTTTTTTTTACTATTTTGTTAATGTTATATTCATTTGATTTGAAGTAGGTACCTAAATACTATCACTATTTGGTTTTTATGAATTTTTACTTATCATAGTTCATAAGTAGAAATCCATTTTTCAAAATTACTACACACATTTTTTTTTATTTCTTACTTTTAAAAGCATTATTTTTTATGGTCTCTGGTGAATTTTAACTAATGTTTGTGTTTCAAAATCTGAAATTAATGATTTATAATGCTAGAACAATGCACAGTATTGAAAGCCTTCTGAAATAGAGTTATGTCGTAGTTGTTAGTTCTTGACCGGGACTAGTAAAATAAAGCCTAGAATCCTGGGATTGAACCATGTTAGAATGCATTGTTGGGGAACACATTTTAAAACAGGGACGTATCATTATACTGGATTTTGGTGGCAAAGTCTGGCATTGAAAGTTATTGCACAGCAATTTGAACACGCTGTCCCTAAACCACGCACTATAAGTAGGAAATGCTTATCAGAAACTGATCAAGGCATTTTTTAAAAGTGGTTTGAACATTTTCATTGTTGCGTGAGCAGCATGAAGCAGTTTTATTATTGTATTAGTTGATAGCATTACGTAACCTAAACGTGAAATGTCCGAGTTCCAGTAAGAATATTATTAATCTGTGGTCATGACTGTAGCACAGACCAAATTTTCGCACACAGTTTGTCAAATTTTTTAAATCATGGTTTGAAAAAAACCCAAGTTAAAAAAAAGAAACAAGTATTTTTGGTTAAAACCAGCATTTTTATTACCTAGTTTGTTTGGTTCTCAGCATCTTAAAATTAAAGCCATTCAAAATCCCGCTTTCTGCCACTCATGCTGAACCAGAAAAGTTTTAACATGAGAGAACTGAAGTCCAGCACATCTGCACATCTGACTGGGACTTCACCACTGAAAGGGTATTTCCTCACAGGAGGAGGATTCTCCATAGAATTAGTGTTTCCCACAGAATGGGGATTTACAGTACAGTCTGGGATTTCTCACAGAATAGGTATTAACTATTTAATATTTTTTAATTTTAGAGGAGGTTTTAGCTGATTTAAATGATAAGATCTTGATTAGTATGTAATTTTTTGTTCCTGTAAATCACAAACATTAAAGACCAAGCTACTGCTGTTATTAGAGTGGAATAAGATCTTTCATTAAAAAAAAAAAGTATTTTTAAAAATACATTATTTAAAAAAAAATGTAGTTTTCTAATAATAACCACTTGGTCTAAACCATGGTTTAAACTTGTCGTTTGAATCAGCCAAACTTTGTTTCTACCAAGTTATACAATATCACAGCTGTTGTATCATAAACTATACTGTTTCCTATTGCCGCTTTGTCACTTCCACCCCTGAGACGATGCCCTAACTCTGTTGTGGTCTTGTAACGGGCCTCGGGGACTGTGTGGCCAGCTCCCCTCACTCTGCTCCCTTCGTCTACCAGCAGCAGCTGAAGTCGCCCTCCGTGCTATTTCATGTTGCGCTCATGATGCAAACATGCTGCACGGTGCTGTACTGTCCCGGTTGCGCTGCGCACCAAGTCATCATTGCCGTGCAATTTGCCAACAGAACCATCTGGTTTAAACATTGGCATGTGGATTTGTTTACAAATGGTATGCGAACACACACATGTTTTAGTTAAAAAAAATTTATAATGTTTAGTAATTAGACACAGGCCATATATAGTAAAGTCTTGACGAACAGAGTCATTGTTGAGAGCGGAAACCTCGGATAAGCAAAATCTCTGATAACAATGATATGACGAGAAAATCGTCTTGGTTTTTTACTTATCTCAGAGGTGTAATTTTTCAGAGTGATGTTTTCCCAGCTCTTCTTCAGTGTAGATTCTTTCACGTCATTCCGTGATTTCCCCCGAAAAGTAAAATGTTATCTTTGAGGTTAATTTTCTTCAGGCTTTCGACAACTGTTTGATCGCTTCTAAGTCCTCGAGCAAATGTTTCAACAGACTTTGCCTTTAATGGCGCTTTAGGTTGACTTGGATAAAATGGAAACTCAATTAAAGATCGTTTAATTAAGACTACTGCATTTTGACTCTGACATACCATCATGCCACTATTTTTTGAAAGTTCAGTTAATAAAATGCCATTCTGTGTTTGGCTAAAAAATTTTCTGCACCTTTGCAGCTTCCACGCCCAATCTTTATATTTTTGTTGAAGATAAAGTGTTCCTTTTCTGACAGTTGTGTCAGCGAACATGCTGACTTGGACAGTCTGGTACTGTAATGTAATAAACTCTACAAACAGATTCATTTTCAGTAATAAAGTCCTCTGTGGTAGTGATCGCTAGCACACCCCATTCATGTGATGAGGTTTGTGATTGGGAGCCTTCTTTAGTCTCGGAGGCCCCACATGTTTCTCTGCAGGACATTGCGATGAAAAAAATCAATCACATTAATCATTATTATTATTATTTTTACAATGTTCAACTGTGGAAGTGTGAATTTTGCTGAAGCACCTGTCTTGAATAGAGTTTATCCATACTTGCAGGGTTGCCACCAAACCAGGAAACCATTGAAAACCAGGACTATGTTAGGGATTTGAAAGGGCCCAGGAAAAACCTGGCAACTGTCTGGTATTTACTTGTTTCCTAGGAAAATGCTGGGATGTGCACAATACATATTTATATTACACATTGCAGCATCTGAAAATAATCAGGCATAGGCAAAAAATACCTACCTACATAGTTTTGTGTTGGCAGCGACTGGAGAGAAAATCTTAAAACATAGACAAAGAAATGCGGGAAAACCAAATAATAAAAATATATTATGTGGAAATATGTTTGTTGTACACTGTCACCACTTTTTCTGTTTGGTGATGATCACATTTTGTGAAATTTTGTTTTATATTTAATTATTAGGGACCGGAAAAATTCGCGGGTTCAATGACCTGTAGGATGAACTCCATAGTTCTACGTACACTCTGTCAAATGCCACCCACTCATTGGCTGTTGTCTTGTGAGACGTTCCAGCGTAGCATCCGGTGATTCAATAAAGCTTTGGTTGGGTGTTTCTAATTGGCCCAGAGTCATCCAGGTGAGTTGTGAACCAATAACAGAGGCAGCACTGAGGTATAACAATTGGTATTTTAGCGTATCGCGAAATGAATTGCGAATTTTTCCGGTCTCTATTAATTATCCATTTCCTATGTGTTCACATTTGTGCTTTGTATCATCAATCATATATTATTTTAAAAAAAAATTGTTTGTCTGTAAAGTCGGTTTACGGACGATAGTTTAACGTGACGTCATAACAAAACATTGATGAAATGATTGATCCAGAGGAAAAGGAAATATATTCGACCTGAGACTGAGCCGTAATAGGTTTTTGCAACTAAACCAGTTAGGCATTAAAAAATTATATTCTTTGAGGAAGAAATTTTTTTCAAATTTTTCTATCTTTTGTATGAAAAAATCTACCTCTGCATACTTTTATGAATTAAATTGAATCACTTTTATTGAATTATCATTATTTTGTATAGATACAAAGGAATTAAATGAAATGTACAATTTAATTAATAAATTTACTTTTATTTGCATTCATTAATTCAAATATATTTATTACTTTTGAAATGTTGCGTGCGCCGTATTTATTTTTACAAGTACAAAAAAAAAAATTTGCAATGGCCGAGATTCGAACCGACAACCTTTGACTTGGAAATTAGCGACGCTGACCGCGCGGCCACGAGGCCATGCTTGAAAAGTAATATTTTTAGATGTTATATACATATTTATAAAATATTTGTTCACGGTAGGGGAATAATATTATTTCGTTTTTATAACACAATTTTATTACAAATACGCATCCCAAATACACCAAACTTATTTATAATGTGTTACAATATTTTTTAAAACATTGTGCAAAAGATCCCGGGTGTAATTTGAATTATTATGTGTAACTGTCAAACACCATTGTTGGTTCAAAACGTATTTGAATATTCATCATTACTTTTAAATAACCGTACCGATTGTGCTGAAAATCGGTGGACGATCGTTAAATTACATAATATTAATAATTCAAACGACGAAAATATGATTGAAAAGTCAAATAGATGGTTGTTTCAATCGAGTTGGTAGAGAGATGCCACGCATGCGTACAATGAGCATGAAGAGAGATGCCACGCATGCGTACAATGAGCATGAAGAGAGATGCCACGCATGCGTACAATGAGCATGAAGAGAGATGCCAGTGCATGCGTACAATGAGCAAACAGGACACATCCGTAGTGGGACACTTTTTCGTGCGTGCAGCCGGCATTCATCGATTTATTAGGCGTCACGTCAAAATTTTTTGTTTTGTTTTACTCTTTTATTGCAAACAGCTGTTGAACCAGGAGTTGTGCATCTGTGACGGAGTGGCCGCCCGGTACTTGCAGGTGAGGCGGCGAGACAGGCGCGGGTGACGGACCACGACCTGCAGCTGTGGAGCGAGGAGCTGCTGGACAAGGACGTGAACAACGCAGCGTGCTTCGTGCACGTCAACTACCAGGCCAGGACGCGGTCCGGCAGCACGGCCGACCAGGCCCCCCAGCCGTGAGTCCGCTGCTGCCGTCTGCGAGCCCGGGCGCCACGGGGGGAGTGTTGTGGTCGGCAGGGCAGGGATAAGGTGGGAGCAAGCCACGCCTTCTTCAGCACAACAGAAATCTTTTTGACAGCGGTGAAAAGTTTCTTTTTTTTTTGTGGCGCTCAGGCTCGCAGTTATGTGGAGCGTAATATACATACTACTGATCGTATTCCTTTCTGCCGTTCACATCCGCACACAGCTTGCACACGTGCACCAAAGACATTGGAACCTCCAAGTCGCCAGGCACCCGTCACACGTGAAGAAAATCATTCCCGGTGCCTACTACACTCTATTCGCTGGACAAATAAATTTTCTCCCGTTTAGTGCAAAGGAGTCTCTTTGGTCCATTGTTCACTACTGTGATGCGGTGTATGCCATTATATAAAAGAAAATCTGGTGTCAAAGCTACAAAAGAATCCAGAATACATGTCGTGGAATAATATTTTAACTTGAAGTCTCGCTATGCTTGTCTGCGTATTATGACCGGCTTAGTTGGTGAACTCTTCACAAGAGGCAACTTTTAAATAGCTTAACTTTGTGAAATTTAAAAAAATTTCACCCCTGTATATTCGTTTAACCAACTCGTGTCATTAAGTGATAGTTGCAGATTCAATCCACGCTCAAGATTAGACTGTAATTTTGTGTTCCCCGCTCACAAAACACGGTACTGTTCTAACTCTTTCACTGTACCTTTGACACGTTGTGATAGGCTCCCTGAGAGTTGTGGGGCCCAGAAACACACTCACAGTTTGAATGTGAGATTGTAAACTACATTGTTCAGTGTCCCCAATGATTTAACAACCACACTGGGTTAATTTATAGGCAGGCATTTATGTAGATATATGTTCAATGTGTATATATAACTTTCTGTTCCATATTTTATTACATTTATTATTATTTTTTATGTTAATTACCTATTTTACTTTATGTTCTTTATACTTTTATAAGTTATAAACTTTGGTTTTTAAGTTATTAGGATAGAATTAAGTTAAGTTCAGTACTGTTGTAAGATTATGTAATGTGATTTTGTGTAGTTGGCTAGATGGTTTAAGTGTAAAAGAAGGCTGAAAGCTCTAACTTCACCTTAAATTCGTAAATAAATAAATAATAAATTTAATTAATAAATAACTGCATAGCATTTATTTTTGAAGTTATACTTGAGGGTGAAATTTTAGGCATCAGAAATCCAATGACCACAGTGGTCAGAACTTTAACTTCATGAAGTCTAATGTGCATGTGTATTTATTCTATACCCCCAAACTAAAGTCGTCTAGACAGCTGACTGTGTGTGGTGGCATTAACCTGTATATATTAGCTTTCCTGGATTTCCGGGGATGTACCAAGCATATAAGTGCATCAAATCTTTGTGATAGCAAAACTGTCCTAGAATACATTTTATGAACTTTAATAGTCATAAAAAGAAATAATAGTAACTTAAAAATTACGTTATAAACCTGGATTTCTACATTGATAACCTTATATTATCCACAATTTTTTACTGCGTATCTTTAGCTCAGTGGTTGAATGTGTGGTGTCAAATTACAATTGTACTGAACAATTCTAATACAAGTTACTATTGAATGTTAAACAAAAATTAAATAAATTTATATTATTACTAGTTACCTACTTGTTTACCAATTGTTGCAATAACTTTTAATGCATAGATTGTTATATCTTTATTATATGACGTTGTAGTCACTGTTACAAAATACATCAATATGACACCATCTTACATCATGCACTTTCTAACTGTCATGGGTGCCAACTACCACACCCATAACACCTCCCCCTTTTTCATCACCTCAGGTTTCCTTATACATGTTACATGTTACCCTTCATACATTTGTTTCACTTTGACCCTCCTACCACTCCTGGTCACGTAATGGTCTTTGCTTCTGCTGTCTGGCAAGTCCCTACCGTTGTTTATTCCTGGATCATCACTTGTTACCCTCTCACTGTCATTATTAAATCCCTTAAAACCTTCTATGTCTGTATCAGTACTTCTTCTTCCACCCTGCACTGTAGGACTTGTTTGACCTCCTTCATCAATTTCTTGGTATGGCACCCAATCTATCTGTCTGTTTCCTCTGAACCGTGAAGGGCGCAAATGACACGTGTTTCTTCGGACCACTCTGCCACTCCTGTCTTTCCTGATGAGGTATGACCGTGGTTCACGGCTTCGTGAGATAACTACAGCTGGCTCCCAGACACTGTCACTTTCTATCTTCGTGACTACCCGCTCGCCTTCCTGAAATTTGACGTCTTTCTTCTGAGCTGACCTGTTGTAGTACTGCTTGAACTTAGCCTGCCTGGCTTGCAAGGCTTCATAGATCCCCTCTTGAACAACTGGTTGCAACATGGCTGTGGTTATGGGCATGGTGGTTCTAACACATCTACTGAATAAGATTTGTGCTGGAGATGCCTGCAGCCCAGTGATAGGGGTGTTATTATACTCACGCAGGAGGTCCCTGTGGTCAGTACCTTCTGATTTGCTCTTGCGTAGGATCTGTTTTTTTTGTAATACTGCTGGCACTCATAAGATTTGAAGGGTACATTATCTGAAATGAGGACTCTGGGAAACCCATGAACATTAAAGACATCTTGCATTGCATTTATGGTGCATGCAGAAGATTTTGCAGCCAATGGTCGAATATCAATCCAGTGGGAATAGTAATCAATCAGTATCAGGAAAGCCTTCCCGGCTACTTCAAGGATATCTGTACCGACTTGGAAATATGGCAGTTTAGGAACTTCATGTGGTATAAGAGGTTCCCTGCACTTAGCCCTCTTAAATTTTTCACATATCCCGCACCTTGACACATGTTCCTCTATATCTTTCGCCATTCGGGGCCAATAGAATAATTGCCGTGCTCTAGCCTTAGTTTTCTCAACTGCCGAATGCCCTTCATGCACCAGGTGCAGGACATATTGCCGCAATGTATGGGGTACCACAATTTTGTGTCCAAGGAATATTATTCCATCTTCTATGTGTAGGTTATCTTGAACCTTGTAGTATTCACCATATTTCCCTAGCATCTTACTGGTATGGGGCCAGCCCTCCTGGTGCATTTTGGCCACCTTACAAAGGATGGAATCCTGCTTAGTTTCTCTTTGAAACGTCACTTTCCTACTGTCACTCATTGGTAAATGTGCACTCAACGAATGTACCACCTCCAACATTTCAGTATCATGTTCAGTCTCCAGGAGTGGCATTCTCGACATTGTATCAGCCAAGTGCAGATCTTTTCCCGGTACATAGTACACCTTCAGTGAGTACTTAAGGAGTTTGAGCCTGAGGCGCTGTAGTCTAGGGGAACCTATCTTCCCTATGTTTTTGTTCATAACTGCCACCAATGGCTTGTGGTCTGTTTGAACATTTACCGTCCGACCATAAACAAAGTCATGAAACTTTGTTGCTGCAAAGTATATGGCTAGAAGTTCCTTTTCTGATTGAGAGTAGTTCTTTTCACTGTCTGATAGGCTTCTTGAAGCAGTTGTGACAAGCTGAAGGTTACCGGAACTGGATTGTTGCAACAAACAGCACCCTAGCCCATACTGTGATGCATCACACTGTAAGGTGATTTCTTTCTCTGGGTCAAATAATGCAAGGACAGGTGCATCAGCGACTTTCTGCTTCAGCTCATCAAATACTTTCTGATGTAAGGGTAGCCACTGCCAATCGACTCCCCCTTTCAGTAGTTCGTATAGGGGTGCTGTAAGTGTTGCCATTTGCGGTAAGAAACTACGAACGTAATTGAACATCCCCAGTATTTGTTGCAATTCCTTTTTGTTTGAGGGTGTTCTTAAATTAATTAGTGTCCTCGCTCTCTCTGGATCTACTTTCATACCTGCTGCAGAGAAAACATGGCCAATGTACTTAACTTCCATAGCTTTGTACTGAAGTTTATCCACATTAAATTTTATATTTCGAGCCCTAGCCCTTTCCACCACTCGTTGAACAGCTTCATCATGTTCTACCTCGGTGTTTCCCATACAGAGTAGATCATCAAAGTATATTACTGTGTTAGGTATGTCTGCAAAATTACTTTCAACCAGATGTTGAAAAAGTTCTGGTGCACTGGCTATTCCATAAGGTAGTCGCAGATATCGGTAGATCCCAAATGGGCTGGAAAAGCAACATTTCAGTGATGCCTCCTCCCCTAATTCAATTTGATGAAAACCTTCCCTTAGATCAAATACGGAGAAGTATTTTTTCCCTGCCAGCTGCTCACTGATGTCACTGAGTTTGGGAACCATGTGATAATGTCGTTTGATTTGTTTATTTAGGTCCGTTGGATCAAGGCACACTCTAAGCTTACCATTGGGTTTTTCAGTGACAACTAGGTTGCTTACCCATGCCCTGGCATCAACCTCATCAACCTTTTGAATAACCCCCTTTGTCTCTAGTCTATCAAGTTCAGCTTTGAGTGCCCCTCTCAAGGCCTGAGGTACTCGTCTAGGAGGGCAACATACAGGATCAGCTCCTACTTTAGTAATGATTTTACCTTCTTGAGGAAAGCAACCCAGGCCATGAAACACATCTTCATTTTGTCGCACAAAACTGTCTTTCGCCGTCCTGTTGTCAACAGAGTGCACCCGCTGCACTAAGTTCAGTTGTATGCATCCTGGTAACCCGAGCAATGGCACAACATCCAAGTCCACTACCATAAAGTCTATATAAGCTTCAGCTCTCGTAGCTTGGCAGTTCAAGGTTACTTTACCCACAGGTGTGATAACACCATCCAAAGTCTTTAATTTCACGTTCGTAGGCTCAACCCTAAACTGCTTGTCCACTTTTTTAAAAACCTGAAGTGGAAGTACACTAACCTGTGCGCCGGTGTCTAGCTTCACCATCATTTTTACGCCTTCAATGCTTACTTTTTCTTGCCACTCATTGGGGTAGGAAGCACTACTGCTGTCTCTGTGGCTTTTTATGCGACCCCTAATATCAACAGGACATACACTGACACTATCACAATAAAGACTCTCTTGCGAGCTGGATAATTCAATTCGCTCCACAACTTGTACCTTACGAACTCTACATGACCTTGCAAAGTGATTCAGGACTCCGCATTTAGCACATTTCTTTCCATATGCTGGGCATGCTTTGGGTCCGTGCACTGACTGGCATCGCCTGCACTGAAATTCTCCCTTTGTTTCCCCATCTTTCACCGGCCTCTGACGCTGTTCACTTGAGCTTTTACTAACCGCACTAATTAAAACAGTGTCAGACTCACTATCACCATTCTTGCTGTGTATTAGATGTGCTTGTTGCTTGCTCTGCTCACACGCTCTGCAATGTGCTGCCGCTTTTTCCAATGTGAGGTTATCAACTCGTAGTAAAGCTTCTTGGACGGCCTTGTCTAGTACACCATGAACTATACGATCCCGCAGCATCTTGTTTTCCGCACTCTCACCGGTGGTGTTATTATAATTACAGTGCTTCACGAGATGTCGTAGGGCAGTGAAAAAATGCTCAAAGCTTTCCCCTTCTTCTTGGCACCTCTGAGCAAACACATATCGTTCAAAGACCTCATTGATCCTGGGTCGGACGTACCTTTCTATGGCCTGCTTCCACTTAACATAACTTTTCTTATCCTCTTCCACCATGTCAACAGTTTGCAAAATGCGAGAGGAATCACTGCCCATGATGTTTCGCAAAAGTGAAATTTTAACCTTGTCTGGGGCATTGTCTTGTCCAGTACTCACAAGGTAGTCTTCAAATTCTGACTCCCAAAACTTCCAGTCCGCGTATGCATTTTTGCTATGTAAGTCCAAATCAGGTGGCAACTTAACTCCGCCACCCACGGCCATTGTTTACATACGAATATTTTACTTAGCACCTACTTTCACTGTGGTTACTGGCCCGGTCTTGTTACTTAGTATAATCATTTAAGGTAAACACAAAATCCTGTCGACTGCGCCATGTTATATCTTTATTATATGACGTTGTAGTCACTGTTACAAAATACATCAATATGACACCATCTTACATCATGCACTTTCTAACTGTCATGGGTGCCAACTACCACACCCATAACATAGATCAGTCCTTTGGTCTGGTTATTTTATACTAGGTAGATTATGAATATATTAGTTTATTTAACAGAAACAAGTCTATTTCTTATGTGTCTCATGTGTGCATATAATGCATGTAGATGAATGCCTACACCTCTATGCCCAAGATGATATCTTTTTATTAAATTCAAGATGGCGGGTGTGCAGGGAATTTTAAAGCTTTCCTTGTACACTATGTGTGCAGTTAAAGGAACGTATCCTTAGGCACATCCAAGATAGCACTTTTTTTTTTTTCATTTAAAGATTGCAGAGGATGCAGCGTATTAATAACTTTCCTTATACACTTTGTCCATCTAAGGCAATGCGTCCACGAAGATGAAAAGCCAATCCAAGATGGCTCCTCCTAGCGGACGACTCTTGCATTAAAGATGGGCAGTGCAAGTGCTCTCTGGCAACTGATTTTTTAAGTCTAAATGTGGTGAACCTAGCAGATGACATGACCATTAAAGATGGCCGACTATGTTGCCCTCCGGGAAACTAATTTTTTAATTTTAAATATGATGCTTCCTACCAGAAAGCACTAGAACTAGCCACATAACATAAATTTTAAAGCATATGTTTCTTATTAATTTCTTTATTCTCCAACTGACCTAGTGCTTCACACCTCAACATGGATGCATCCCTAGGGTCAATCTCAACCCACCACAGTATTTTTGTATAAATAAATATCACTGTGGGCGTATGCCTCTAAACTTCGCAACCACGATGGCAGCTTCTAGCAGACGACAATGGCTGCTGACTGCAAATGATTAACTTATTTCTGTTATGGTGTGCCATTACAACTAGGTGTATCATAGGACTAGGATACGAGGTGTATTATAATTTGTAGGATATTTCTTACTTAGTTACATTAGGGTTACCTAATTTGTACCATAATTACCAGTGTACCACAGAAATGGTTTTGGACCAGCCTGTTCTCTCTACTTCCCATCCTCCTTACCTTGTATCAGTAGTTTTAGTTTCTGAATTAAAAAAATTAAATTTTTTATTACTCTCAAAAAAATTCTCTTTGCACTGCGTAAAGCCCGTGAAATGCCAGGTACATCAGTTTATATGTATATATAAATATAATTAATAAAACTATATTATCCATTGTGTTGCAAAATATTTTTCTGTGCCAAAAGTTATGTAGCCAATAAAATTTAGATTATTTGTAACTATTAATCTGGAAATATTTAATAATTCATTAATTCTGAGTTCACAGGTACTTGTGCCATGTTTTTTTAATTAACTGTTTAATGAAATATTAAATACAATAAAACACTATCTTAATATATATATTTTAATTTAGCCCTTTATATAAATTATAGAGTAATGGACTCAGAATTTTAAGCCTATTATAAAATGTTTTTTTTAAAAACATTTTTATTAACTTATTTATTTGTAACTGTTAAGAACAAATTTTTTAAAATAATTTTATAAAGACAGGTTTATAGGATTGACTCGCTTATCATTAAATACTTTTAACATCCTTTAATTTCCTCTGCTTTTTTTTGTTATTATTGTCACACAGAATACAATTAGTTCCAGGACATTTTTTACAATGGTGTGATTTGCCGGAGTGATATTGTTACAGTAATTTGTAAAGGTTATGAGTTTGCCTGAGCGTTTCAGAGAATGCTACACATGCATAGGGAAATTCTCGCAATGAATTGAAGCAGATCAAAAGCAGGGGTTCTTAAAATGTTAACTTAAACCAAAACCATCTCTAGACAGTGCAGTTCACACAAGAGCTGAACGTCGCAGCCACTACATGAGGAACAAATGTAAACTGAAATGTCAAACAGGGGTTATCGCATGGATCAAGCGTGAGTCTAAAATGCAACACACAACCGTGCCTTACCCAATAATTGAACCCGAGGTTAGGTTGATAACCAGTCATCATTATCTTCTCACTGAAAAGGGTAAGCTATTACATTTGGATCACGGATTGTATTCAAACTTTGTACACTTTTGGTAGTCCATTAGGACAACATAATGTACAAGTAGTAAGGCGTACTGCTTGGGCGTTATCGAGAAATTTGCAAGAGAGGTTTTACTTGTTGAATATGTTCCGGTGCATTGTGACCTTGAGAGTGAGATTGTGGTGGGGGAGTGGTTAGTGTTAAAGCTCCGTAATCGCTGGATCTCTGGATTGAGTCCTAATCATGGTTTTTTTTAAATTCTTTTTTTTTTTACACTGGTCATATTCTATCATACATATTATGATTCAAATGTAATATAATGAAAAAATAAATACATGTATGTATTTTCATGAACTTTTATTGTTTTCCAATTTTTTTTGTCTGTTCACTAATGTTTATTATTACAACACATTTATAATAATTATTGACAAATAAAAGACTAACATGAATACACAAAGTGTATGCCTGTTGTAATTTGCAACATTCCTTATACCTGCGACCTGCGATGAGGTAAGGTACTCGGAACTGCTTTACACACATGTGAAAGGACAAGGGGGATAAATAGTCTTGCACCTGGATTCCATTCACATAGGGCCAGTGCAATCTTAACGGGCCCCAATCGGCAGTTAACTCGCGTAGCTGTGAATACGGTAGTGTACATGCAAATTCATTTGGCCATCGCAAAATTCACGTTTTAACTGTGAGCGTAGAGGTGACTGCGGTCGTGGATGTGTGCAGGCTGCTGACGGTGGACCGGCGGGCCCTGCAGCTGCCCACGGTGGCCAAGGTGCTGCGGCTGTTCGACAACTACGTGGCGGACGCGGGCGTGAACGAGCAGGTGACGGCCGCCGAGCTGCGGGAGGAGGCCGATCTGCTCGACGCGTTCGTCGCCACGCCCGTCATGCGGCACGCCAGGCAGTTCCTGCTGGAGAAAGGTGCTCACTTCTCACTTGCTAACTACTAACTAGAACTAGATACACACTGGTATATTTTGCCACGTCTGTGGTTAATGGCATTTAGTTCCAGAAGATCGTTTTAATTCCAGAAAATTTTCAAAATTTCCGAGCACTCGAAGCAGGGACGTAGCCAGAATTTTATTTTGGGGGGGGATTAAACATTTGGCTATTCACCCACCCCCCTTTATGAAGCGGGGGAGTCCGGGGGTCCTCCCCCGGAAAAAATTTGGATTTTTACGTGCAAAATGGGGCTATTTTAGCAGTTTTCATAATATAACATTGAATTGTTCTGCTGTAAACATTATTGATTATGAATATTAAAATAACACAAATTACAAACTCAACTCAGGTAAAAAAAACCTTCCACACATTTCAGGGGGGGATGGATCCCTATGATCCCCCCCATTCCCTACGCCCCTGACTCGAAGCAATGTTCTGATCGGCCGGCTGTGGCCCAAGCTAACGGATGCCAAACGTGATGAGTTAATTCAAACATAACGTAAATGAACGCAAACAAATTGTAAATAAATGTTAAATTTAAAAACAAAATGTATGGAGTAAATGATATACTTAAATAAATGTTCATGTTAGTAATAACAAATCTCAATGCCGTCGGGAGGGGTTGTCCAACTTCATCTCTAGTTTTGAAAAGAGTAGCATGGTCCATAGAGATGTACTGTGTAAAAGTTTGTAACCAACAAGAATAAAATGATGACAAACGTAAGATTATTAATATGTAAATAAACAGTTTTGAATTGACTGTTGTGACTTGTTTCATAACATTATTAATTCACACAAAAGTTGTATTTTCCAGAACAATTTAAAAACTAAAGTCTGTGGTAGCAGTCACACTAAAATCAAGATAATTATGTCAACAGCCTGAATTTTAAATACTAACATTATCAAAACATCATTCAAGAAAAAACTTAATTTAATACTAATAACTGTAGGGATGATGTTATGTGTTTTTGGAGAGCTAAAGTATTTCTTCTCTGAAAACATGATGACCATCAAAAACACTCGAAATAGTTAGTGCAAAAAAGCAGAAAAGTGCACCAAAGAAACTAACTTTATGAGCACCCAATATGTACCATAGTATAAAAAAAACTAGTTACTGCTATGTTTCAACAGATGCATCACACAAGGGAAATTCATAGAAAAGCAGCATCATTGCAACAAGGGAAAAAAAAATATCAATTAGAGCTATTGTTGCACTAAGGTTGAAATTCAATCTATAAAACACTACTGGCCATTACAGAAAAATAAATACAAGCTAGAATACTTGGCTCTCCAAACCCATCCTTTGTTGATTCTCTCCCTCAATGCTCTCTCTCCTGTGTCAGCATCCTGACTCTGACTGTAATCTGCCTATTCCCCTTACATCCTCTCCCCCTTCCCCCCCCTAAAGCCCCTTATTCCCCCTGGAAATCCACCACGTCCAAGATACTCTGGAAACCCTGGTCATTCCTCATTAGTAGAGACATGCAGTTTTGGGGTTTATTTTATAGCAAAATTCGTTGTTATTTACCCTTAAAAGTGGTGTTATCATACATCAAAAGCGGTGTTATTTTTTAAATAGTTTTAGCACTATAAATTAAAAAAATTAAGCTAAGCATACCTTGAAATTTTGGACACATTCTTGCATTGTACAGTTGCACTAGCAGCAGTAATTTACAATCGAATTTACACATCACTTTTTACATACAGTAATTGAAAATATTTTAGTACCTAAACCAGCAAGAATAAATATGAAGTCTCTAAAATAGTGACATAAACACATGGAACAAAATCCTCAAACTTTAGCTCTCGAAAGCAAAAGTAGCCATGATACACAAATTAGCCTCACTTAAATTTGTCCTGCGGTCTGTTAAGACTGTGTTATATGAGGACAAAAATCGTTCACAGTCAACGTTTGCAGAAGGCATCCAGATGGCTTCAAGGCAGCTGGAAGCAAACAATGGCTGTGACAGCTTTACTACATTCAATGACTTCACTACGTCCACTGAATTGTCTGTTTCCATTTGTTTTGTAACAATGTCCTGAAGCTGACCAAAACCAGCTGTTAATTCTTCAGTGCTTATGGAGTAGAGACTATGGACAGTTTTCAGTTTCTGCACCATTTCTGGGTTTAATTTAGCAAGCAACAAACTTTCCTGACTAAAAATTTGAATTGCTTCAAATCTCTTTCTACTTGGGTCAGTTGTCATGAGAGAGTTCAGTTTGGAAAGGGCTTGTGTTGCTGTTCTTGTGATGGACACTTTAGCTTCAGCAGCTTTAGCGGGGGGCATGTTAGACAAAGCTCTACTGGTTGCCTCAAAATAAATGCCACGAGTGATGTTTTCAAATTTTTTTTTTATACCTTGCAAGTCCCCATATAGTGAATGGGCAGTTGGATACAAAGAACCTTCAAGTTTCTGTATTAGCTCTACAAGGCTCTTGGCATGCTCTTTCACAAAGACAGCTTGACAAAGAATGAGAGAAATGTCATTTTCTGTGAGTGAACACAGAAACTCAACCCCTGAATTTTGTGTTGCCTTTAGTTCATCTGTTTTGCAGAAATCAACAATGTCATGTATGTAGTCTGCTACATAAAAAACGCTGTTGAACCAGGAATTCCATCTAGTAACAACAGGAAGTGGGAACAATGGACGTTTCTCTCCATGCTTTTCTTCAAGAAAGCTAGCATACAGGTGCCTTCTTTTCCTGGTGTTGTTGAACACATTTTTTATTTTGCTCATAGCATTGTTCAACTCAGGCAACTCTTTCACCCAGACATTGCCAACTAGATTTAACTTATGTGCCCAGCACTGGACATGCGTTAACTGGTCTCCAAGGATTACTTCGAGAGTACTAACAGCCTTGGTCATATAACGAGCAGCATCGGTTACTACTGAGAGCACATCACCATACTGTACATTGTACATTTTGAGTGAATCTAAAATTGCCCTCACACAGTTTGTGGCATTAGCAGCTTCAAGAAAGTGAACTCCTGCAACAAATATTTCTGGTTTATCCTGTTGAAGATTCAGAATTCTAAATAAAACAACAAATACACACCTACCCATTTTATCTGTTGTTTCGTCGCACAGTATGTCAATTTTTTTGTCCTTTAATGCAGTTTTGGCATCTTCAATTCTGCATTTGGCTATGTCCCCTACATATTTCTCACGGACTGTTCTCGCAAGTGGCATGTCTCCAGCACCTTCGATGTATTTGTTCAGCCATGCCCTGATATTAGGATCATCAAGCTTTTCAAGGGGTATATTTGCCTTTATAAAGGTCTCTGCTGTTTCCTTTATAAATTCCAACTTTTTGTCTTTTTGGACATTATTTTTTGCTGTCTGAAACGCTGAAGATATTGACGACTGGCGTTCAGACGCACTAGATGAGCCTTGCAATGAAGAGAGACGCTTCTTGTGTTTTTCACTGCCTACATGTTTTTCACATGAGTCTTTCCTATCCCAAGAGACGGTGACATTACAGTGACGACAAAAAAGTGTGGTTGAATCACTAGCATAAAGTCCGTGTTGAGAAAATTCAGAGGCTCGCTGTTTTGCAGTTACCGGCACTTTAGGCATTTTAATAGGCCTAATGTTTTAGCCGACCTTTAAATTGTACACCTTTAATTTATTTCACAGACGTTGAAAACTATCTGTAACAAAATTCGACCCGTTAAACTTTAACTTGCGCACAACAGAATGTTACGAATCGTCACCGTGTTTGCATTTTAAATTTGGTATTTGGTTAATAAAAATGGACGCAATGGACAAACAACGCTAAAGACTATATAAGAGAACAACGCTTCGAGAAACAACCTGCTGTAAACACCGTGATAATCGACTGTCCAGGCGAGCCGAATATCAAAATACAGCAAAACCCCTTATTTGCACTTTTCATGGGGACAAAGTAAAAAAGTGTAAAAAGCGGGAAAGTGTAAATAAAGGGAAAAGTAAGAAATACGTTAAAGTTAATTAAAATACAGTCGCATCCTGCCGCGTTCAGAACGGGCTACATTACACAGTAAAAATAAATAAAAAAGGGGCGCAAATTGATGAAAATTTACCGTCAATTGCGCGCCTTGCGCGGAGAAAGGTCATTGTACTCGATCATCTGTTGTTACAGTGCGGCCCAGTGCGGCGTCTGTTCTCTGAGCTGCGCATGCGCAGTATAACTCATTCAATGCTCCGCCCAGACTCGTGACCTTCCATCAGCAGCCAGCCAATAGAAGCGAGCCTAGCGGAAAAAAATATAAGCTCCACCTCCCGTGTACCAGTTTTGTCCAGTTCTAATACCAGTTTATTGGTATACGCACCCGCTTACTCGCTGCCGTGACATGTTCAAGTTTACGTTCATCTTGATGTCTTGATACCAATAATTAATAATTTACGATCCCCACAAATAAATGGTTAGTTTAAAAAATATGCGTCAACAGTATAATACTTCCGAAATTATATAATACGTATAAAACAGTTACCAAGATTCCACTCATTTTATCTTGTGAAGTTCATGTCTCGTACCAGTATTTCGGCTAAGTTGTGACATAAATACAGTATCAGCACTTACAATGTTACGATCAGCCACGTAATATTTCCGACATTTCCGTTACGTTTCTATATTCGTGAGTTTACGTTTTTCCCTAGTACATTTTAGATTGTCTCCTGCTGTAATTACTCGGACTTTTACACGCCTAGGCTTAAATTGTTACATGTTTAGAAATAAAAGCAACTTTTCATGTTATAAAATACACTGTGTGGGTAGTTATCTTTGGTTTTTTGTTGTTTCACGTTTGTTACTGTATTTACAAATTGAATTGCCGTGTTCGAATGAGGAAAATGTTCTGACTGTTCGCCGAAAATTCAAGGATTTCGCGTTATTATCCAAAATGTGAGAAATTCGCGTTATTCTTAAAAATGTACTCAAATTCGCGTAAAAATTCGTTTTATCGCAATCGCGAAATATGCATGTCTCTACTCATTAGTCTGAAATACACTGGCAACAATCAATCTGTGTAAGACTTCTGCTTTTTATTCTTCTTCTCAATTCTAGACCTTTTGGGTTGGGTCACCAGAGTCTTTCCTAGCGACGAAATCAAGAGCGCTCATTACACCCATCTACCCAGTTGTTACTCTCAAAGTTTACAGTTTCTACTGCACACAACAGTTGCCATAACTATTGTTGATGATCTTTTTGATCATTGCAAACATGTCTCTTTTTTTTACCGTGCTATTTACAAGTAAGGTTGATGATACTTATTTATCACAACCCTAACCATGTTTTTAGTTGGGAACCACACTTCCCATTCACATAACAAATAAAAAAAATTTAACAGAATTTTGGTTTATAAAGTTATTATATGTAATAAATACCGTTTTCACTCGCAGATGGGTAGAACATTTTTTACCAATTTTTTTGTTTAGTAACATGTACTGCGATCTTTATGCAAGTATTTTATTTTGGGTGGATAAAAATTAACTTTGCTCTGTTGTAGTTGACTATGTGCTTAAATAACTAGCCTGGGTTGGTTTTTAATAAATATGTCACAAGTAAATAAAAAAAAAGTTTAATTAAAATATCTCGGCAGTGCATGTAAAGTATCGCAAACTGCGCCATTAGGCTACGTTTGCCGCGTATCCTCATCCTCGTAACTTGTAATTTTCCGTGAACTGGCACCGAACACAATCATCACGTTTATATATTGACAGGTTTTTGTGACTCAACTGTGTCCAAACATTGTTTTTGCACCATATTTTCCACACTTTCTACTGCAATATTTCATTCATGACAAAACTGCTGTAAATGGCATTCTTATTTTTACTGAAGGAACTTACAAAAAAAATAGTAATCTTTTCCTTCGTATATTTTGTTGTATAGTGTGGGCGGGGGTAAGGAAGTACCATAAAGGATGGAGAGGGGAGATAGGAAGGACAGAGGTTTGACATCAATGCCGTGTTTTTTACGCGGAAATAAGCAGGTGACCCAACCCAATAGGTTGAGAATTGAGAAGAAGAATAAAAAGCAGAAGTCTTACACAGATTGATTGTTGCCAGTGTATTTCAGACTAATGAGGAATGTTCAGGGTTTCCAGAGTATCTTGGACGTGGTGGATTTCCAGGGGGAATAAGGGGCATTAGGGGGGGAAGGGGGAGAGGATGTAAGGTAAATACAGTATGTCCGTCCGCCTGCCCGCCACAGAGTCTTGGCCTCTTATGTTCAGGTTTCGTAACAGAGTTTGTTTTTTCACTCCCTCCCCCCCTCCCCCCTAACCATCCCTGTTAGCCCTGCTGTCCAGACTTCCACTGAGCTCGGTTGCTCGATCTGACTCGTTCTATATGTGAGCCAGATGTCTACCAGACACTAGGGTTCTGCGAATATTCGAAATTTCCGAATTCAAGTTCGAATTTTTTGATATTCGATTCGTAAATTTGAATCGAATTCATTTTACAATAATTCGACTTGCAAAATCTGGCCTGGGTACACTAATATAAGACATCCCCCTCCCCATTTTTAAAAGAAATGTAAATGGACGATTACATCTTCCACTTACAAAAAATTATACATCGAAACCCCTTATTTACGTTACCGTTATTTACGTTTTCACGTTATTTGAACCATTTTATTTCTGTCCCGTTTTAACGACACCGCACGGCGGCGAGGTGGAAACAGTAGGAAAGGCTAGTTAGTCCCTCGTGGAGGTGAGAGATGCCCGGCGAACAGAGCGCGCACACAGTGGAATACCGCAGGCCCGGAACGCAGGGTGCTTGCCGCAGGGCTGGTGTCGACGCGGCCCGACGCCTTCAAGACGTTGCTGCGCGACCTGTGGTTCACGGTGTTCTCGCGCGGCCAGCGCCGGACGGGCAGCAGCGCGTTCGAGCACGTGTTCCTGGGCGAGCTGAAGAGGGGGGAGGTGTCGGGCCTGCACAGCTGGATCTTCTTCGGCCACGAGGAGTCCCGCCGGCAGGCCAACTACCTCGGCTGGATTCGGAAGCTGGACCTGGGCTCCGTGAGTGCTCCTTCCGTCTCCTCTACTGTACCCGACAGAGGTTCAGGATCATCACGAAATTCCTACAAAATGTTTCTTGATTGGTGCAATCTTTTGTAATACATACTGTTGTTTACAGCAAAGCGTGTTTTTTTATAAATTTAAATTATTGAATTTAATTCATTAATTTACATTAAATATGTCAGGCTTTTTGAAAAAGGAGAATTATGGCGCATTTTATAATGTGGAAAAATGTAGTCGTCTTTAAATTTTCTGGTATTTTTGTTATGTATTTCATCCAAATGTGGATGATCTGGCATTGAATGCCCCTTCTCAGAGTTGGCTTCCAGATTATTAATAAATTACTTCCCCCTGGGTATTCCTGTTAGTGGGGTCTGGTACAGCGCTGTGTGGCCAAACTGGTGGGATCTCGCGTCAAGAATTTTGGGTTGTTATATCTCTTCTGGCAAATAGTGTGCACAGAGCAATAGCTCTAACTCTGTTACATACTACAATATTCTTTGCTATTGTGTGCAAAGATTTAACACACTCGAGTTTACTGTAACAAAACTCTTTCTGAAAATAAAATACTAAATTTTGGTAATGACATTATAGGGAAGGGTTTGACGTACAATGACAGACATGAATGGTAATAGAAATGGAAAAAATTTATTATTAAATAAAAGAAAATATTTTTGTAGGCAATAGATCATTCCAACACTATTC
The DNA here is from genome assembly GCF_032445375.1 of Bacillus rossius redtenbacheri. Taxonomy (NCBI): domain Eukaryota; kingdom Metazoa; phylum Arthropoda; class Insecta; order Phasmatodea; family Bacillidae; genus Bacillus; species Bacillus rossius. The sequence continues at coordinate 27,988,512 of NC_086338.1, read as the reverse complement.
CGAACGTAAATAAAATTTTGAAGAAAAAAATTTTTTTTTAAAGATACCGGATATGTTGGACACAACCTTTACAAAAGTCAATGTGGTTTTCAATAATATCATCAAAGTTTATTAAATTCTTAAATTTTTATTTCTCAGAGTATATTTAAAATTTAATTCAGAGCAATAAAGCAATATATGTAATTCAATTGCTCAAGACCTCTGACCTTGATTGTCTCGGTTTGACTGTTTCTGCTTGTGTTATTTAAAATTAGGCAGTTTAAAATAATGTAAATGTTTGTAATTAAATGGGTTCAAGTCTAGGCCACACAACAAACAAGACTGTGAAAAGGGCCTGAAAACTGCAAGGCAGCATCAGTACAATTGTATGCAGGATAACTGGACCATACACCCTGCCACACGCAATCTTTTTGAAATTTGCGGATCACTCAAAAATTTTCCATGCACAATGTCTAATGCACCGTCCCGCTCCGACACAGATGTTGATTATGCCCGCACACGCAAAATTTACCGTGTTTCAAGTGCTTCCGTCAGAAAGCAATAATTTCACAAGCCAGACCGAAACGTCCCATTTCCCACCATCCCTGGCGCCACACACTCGGTTCAAGGCGCCGCCAAAGCCTCGGCCAATCACAGGACGTGCCGTCCAGGAAGCCGAAGAAAACGAGATTTAACAATCTCTGAATTATAAATGAATAGTTATTTAAACTAACTGTACTTGGCAAGGTGTTTAATATGCCTTTAAATAGTGTTTGAAACCCGAAACAGTTCAGTAAAAATTGTTTTTGTACCTGTAAAGAAAACAGACATCCACGTCAGGTATCGTAGCAGCGGCAATCAAAAACTTGAACACATGTTTGAGTGTGTAGTTTGAGCGGCCTGTGTCAAGGGGGGGGCGCTCGCCTGTCCGCAGAAGGGGTCGGTGCTGAAGCTGGCGTACACCTGGCTGGGCGTGCGCAAGCCCGTGGGGTCCATGTTCGTGGGGACGAGCCCCGAGCTGGAGATGGCCGTGTACACGGTGTGCTTCCTGACGCGCGCCAACGAGCGCTGCCGCGTCAGCCTGGGCGGCGTCGTGCTGCACGTCAAGACCTACAGCTTCAGCGTGCGCGGCCGGTCCGTCATCAGCAGCGCCTACCCCGACATCTGACGCCGCGACGCTCTCGGGCTCTTGTCTGTTGGGTTTAACATTGGGGAAAACATCTCACATTAGAGGCCGTGCCGTCTGTTGCGGTGGCCGCCTGGCCGTGCCACTGAACAAATGGCGCACAGAACTCCGCATGTCAACAACGCACCACTTAAGATCTATCAAAGGTGTCTCAGTCAGTGGCGTAGCCAGGGTTTGTGTATGGGGAGCTGTTAAGAAGCATGCTCTTCCCCCCCCTCCCGTCCCAATATTAAAGCGGGGTGTCCGGGGGTCCTTCCCCCGGGAAAATTTGGATTTTAAGGTGTAAAATAGTGCTATTTTAGCAGTTTTCGGTTCTTAAATTTAAATATTGTAATGGTAAAAATTTTAATAATTTTAATTTGAAATTTGTTTGAGTGATGAATAAGAAATTAATTAAAGATTTTGGTGCTAAAGGGCGGGGGGGGGGGGGGTGGTTGAACCCCCCCCCCCCCCCCCCCCCCCGGCTACGCCGCTGGTCTCAGTATGAATAACATTTAAAAAAACATTAAACTTGCCTATGCAAGTTTAGTTTAGTGGTTTCGTTTTGAAATTTTTTTTTTGTACAGTGAAAGAGTTAGTAAGCAACATGGTAAGTTGTACGTAGATATGCAAGGAGCCTCTGTCATCAATATTCCACCATAAAATTATTATAGAGTCGCTCCTTAGCCTCGAAGAGGCACATTACTAGAGGTCTGCAAGTATGTTCCAAGAATATATGATAGTCTATTCAACATTTCAAATCAAATTTTTTTTAAAAAAATTACATTGCATTATATAAACGAAGTGGGACTTGTTAACAAAATAATTTAAATGAAAAGACAAATATTCTGTGATTAAGATTGAAAATTATTAAAAACTCGGTTTCTATATACATAAACGGTTGAATCAACGTAATTATAAAATTAAAATGTTACTTGTTTAAGAAAATGCCTTTACAGGTTTTTTATCTTCTTGCATTTTACACCATTCTGTTATGATTATATTAATATATATTAATTACTCTCTTATTCATTTCATTGTACGTAGTTTGCATCATTTTTTTATAGAAGTTTGAAAAAAAGTTTCATTTAAATTTGATTGAAACAATATTTGAAATTCATGAATTATTTGATATTTGATTAGAGTAAAAAAATGGATTGCAGAAGCCTACAGCTACCGACGAGATGACTGCATGTTGGTTCACTGCCTGGCTCGTAGAGGCTATCAGGTGTGTAGAACACCAGCCAGTGTGGCTCTTAGCGCCCCCTTGCTCTCAGAGCTCGTGCACCTAGCCAGGTTGGACCCCGTAAGTGAACAGCCTTGCAAACTGGTACTTTCAAGCACAAATTGGTTTCTGTTTAATTAATGCTATAGTATTTTAGCTTTTACATTTTCGTTTGTCATGAGTGTTACCATGTTTTATCGCATAATCGTCGCACATTTTATGCTAAAATCAAGTTTCGAAAGAAGGTGTGCAATTTTTATGTGAGAAAAGCATTTTTGTTGAGGTAAAGTTAATCATAAAAACAAAACCTATCCATGGAGAGTATGCTTATTTAAAAAGTAAGAGTATACAAAAGCACGCCAAACACTTTATAAGTCGTGCAACAAAAATAGAAAAATGAAAATCGTGACCCAAATGTGCAGCCGGAACTAACGCATAACTATCGTCGTAGTACACACTTACCACAAAAGTGCGGGCTATCAAATGTAGTTCATTCAGCTCTAGACAGACTGTGTGCATTGCATGCAATCAGTGAGCTATCAATTTTGATATTCGACTACGTGCGCACACTTTATACGGGCATCAATGTAACCAAACATGAATGAGGCCAACTATCTCTGGCTACAGTTTTATATGTGATACACACCGGTGACGAAGATGAACAGATAAAAGTTATAACATCTTTAAAAGAAAAAAAAATTACATATCGGACAACTTCATATTTTGTAATATCCAAACGAATAAGATTCATCATTTTGTACAGGAAAAGAAATTTATGGGAAACATCATCTTACATGGAAAAAAATAATTTATATCTTATTGAGAAAATGGCAAAACAGAAATATTTCACCATATTTGACTGGAAATCGTACTGCCCGGATACATCTTAAACAAGTTTTACTGTAATTGTAACTACTGTATGTTCCCATTATAACTACAAAACTGCTATTGCATGGTACTTTATCCTGTCATGTTTACTACCTGCACAAAGTGCTCGGAATCTAACAGCGGAACCAAAAACATCATGCAACACCTATGCAAGAATTTTTATTTTTATTTTGACGCCCTAAAATAATGGTGTGACGTTTATGATGTAAAGCACAATATTGTTTGTGGGATCTGCCCATAGTAAAACACCAGGGTTGTAATGTGACCAGGAATATCAGTAGGGAATATCTGGGGGAAAATAAAGAGGAAGGAATCTTGACTTGAAAAAAAAATCTGAGAACTCTATATATTTTGGAAAGCCATGAAGTGTCCGTTTGTATTGTTTAAAGTGGCTATCAAGTTGGAAACAAATTGTTTAGTTACCTACATTCCCTGGCTCCAATCTGCACATCTAATGGCATTTTTTACCCGTTTTCTTCTACACCCTCCGCACCAGACATGACCGATAGAATTGCTGATAACTGATGTTTTAACACGTGCCTGCCACAGGGTTCTACCTCGTGTGCTTCCTTTTTAATGATTCTATCACCCTTGGTAAACTACTCTAGGCACAACACATTAACTCCATTATTGATGAACTGCACTGTTAATTAAATGATTATTTTTGTTCTTTTTGGAAATTGGTCTCGGAAATCTGCTTATAGTCAGTCGTTCCTTTTAGTCAAATGTTGATCAAAGTAGAAGCAGTATTTTTATATAGTTTTCTTGTAGAGAAAAGTAATCCTTACCATTTGTCAGGTGGCTTAGTGGAAGATTGCTTGAAACTAGTTTTAAAAACAGCTGTGTAGAAGTAAGGACGCTGATCTCTATACCATTTACATTTAAGTGAAGAAAAGCGACACCTGGAACTGAAATCTGAAATCAGAGTAAAGTTAAGTTGGAGTATGTACTTTGATATAAACCATGGTTGGCTTTTGTTAAAATATTCTTTTAACTGTTTTCATGACCTGCAAATTTTCTAAATGATGTTTATTAGAAATCTTTTTTTCTTTAATTAATTGTAAATATATAGTAGGTATAATTTATTTAATGGAATAAGGTACTACCATATATTATTTCTGAACATACAGTGTGATTTTTCCTATGGCATTTATTACTTTATTAGAGATTACTTTTAAGCCAGCATCCAACTGCCTGATCACAGAAGCCATAGCTTGATTCTTTGAGCTATGACTTGACTAGGAGAATGCATTTATCACATTTGCAATGATTTTAATTTTTATGTGCATTTCACCTTTTTTTGGGAGAAAACATTAAATTTTCACTTTTTTTTTTTATAAAATTTTGAGAATACACCTCTAACCACTCTGAATTCTGGGAAACTGATTAAAAATGAATGAACATTGATTTAGTTATAATTTTGGTCCAGAAATTGCAAGAAATGAAATATCTGTATACATTATTTAACAAACTATTGAATGGTTTTAACATATATTGTTTAAAAACACTGCACCGTCACCAAATTTAATATGCTGCAATACTAAACTACATGAATGCAAGCAGCCAGATGCTGAACGCTTACAGTCAATTGGTTTTATTATTATTATTATTATTAATTTCCCTATGCTGTTTTTTGTGTTCGTGTTGTTCCTTACGTGTTTAAGATTTTTGTTACGTTTATAAATAATTGCAATTAAAGTACATACCTATTGTTCCTGGCCTATGTTAGAGAAAGCAACCTGTGCTGTATTTACTAAATACACTTTTTTTTATCTTGATTGAATTATCAGAATGTCTTTAACAAAAAAGTATTTTAAGTTATTTTACTCTTCTAAATCAGAGTTAGTATATTTTTAGAAAAAACTTTCATTTTTGACTGTATCAAATAATGTTTCTATTTTTCTAGATACGTATAAAACTTTAATGTGAAATTTTTTAAATATCTTAAGAAAATGTGCCAAATTTAATAGGTGCTGATAATGTGTGATTTTTTGTACAAGTTTTTATTATATATGAGCATCACATGAGACCAAATAAAAGTGATGTAAAAATACATGATTGTATATAATTAGATGTATAAAAAGAAGTTCTACTGTTCTTATGTTTATAGTTTATTAAAGTGGCATATTCCATCTAAATTTCAATTATGTACGTTTTTCATGAGATCCCTTACCCATCATGTTGTCTTACTAAAAAAATTAATTATATCAACAAATCAAGCTAAAACATCTTTGAACAGTTTGTTTTACATTACCTAATTTTGTATGTGGCAATAGGGATACATACTGTATTTATTCACAGAAGGGTTGCCCCTGCGTATGGGTCACAGTTATAATTTTGGGCAAAAAATCGTAACATTTTCACTGTAAGGGTCGCCCTCAAATATGGGTCTCACCAATTAGTTGTCTCCAGGAGAATAATGGCTGGTGTCTCCACTTATTTCTGCATAATAAACATTGCACCGATTCTTTGTCTCTCCCCTTTTCATCCTTTGTGGCCCAAGATTACTTCTAGTCTGTGGTCTTTTTTTTTGTTCAGATTCCATTTCCTCTTTATTTTGTACTAATCAGATCTGAATTAGAATATGGTTCTATTGTCTGGAATGACATTTTGTTATCTGATAGTATTTAACTTGAAAGTATTCAAAATAAAATTACATATTGAACTTACTAATACAAAAAATTTCACACATCCAACATTGATGCTCTTTTTGTACTGAATTGTTATGATAAAATAAAATGTAGGGGTGTGCGGGAATAGGTTTTTTAACTGTGGGAAATTTTCGGGAAAATAAATTTTTCCCGTGGGAAAAGGGACGGGATCGGGAAAATTTTTATCAAAATAATAATAAAAAAAGAGCACATTTTTTACTCTGATATTGAACCCTAGTGTCAAAGGAATCATTTCAAATTAAACTTAATTACTTTAAATTCTTTGTAAATCTAAATGCTATAGTTAATATTATTATATCTTAAAAAAGTTTTTCACTTCAAAGTTATTTTCTGTTTTGGTGAAGAAAAATCAGTTCTTCGACGTGGTCTGTAGTAAGTTTCTCCCTATGTGCTGTAACAATATTTCCGGCACATGAAAATACTCTCTCACTAGAGGCTTCGGTAGCTGGAATGCCCAGGTACTGTCTAGCCAAAGCAGCTAGTTTTGGAAACACTAGCTGTCCTGTTTCTTTCCACCAGGTGAGTGCACAACTTGATCGTGAATGAGTTGGGCATCTTAGATACCCCTCTACTTCCTGGTTGACAGCAGGGTGTTGTGATGAAGCCAAATTGTCCAATTCTGCCCAAAATGATGAACTGGATGGCTGAGATTCCGAAGCATGCTCTGGGGAGAAAATAGAATAGATAGATCACTAAATTTCTACATTTTGGGTTGTGTGCAACTGAAATTAAGTTTTGTGTTGAACATATTTCCAAAATTATTGGATTGATAAGAATAACATTTTTAACTAAGAACATGATCCACATTTTAAAACTGGAAGGTGGGTAGTTTTAAAAACATGCAAATAAAAACCCACAACTCACCCATTTTGTGTGTATCGTCATTGTCGGGGAATTTTTGATTTCAAGTGCTCCATTGCAAGACGCTTTTCTTCTTGTGGTACAATAACACTTTAAAACCGTGGATCCAGCAACATGGCAGAATAGTATGGTTCTTTCCGATCATACAGAAGAAATCTAGTTTTACTTAATAAACTGTAAGAGCAATTTTGCAAATGAAAAAACACTCGAGTGTGGCATTTTAGTGTTTGTAGAAATATATCGTTCAAGTGATGATTTCAGCAAAAACAAAACTGGTATGACCATTGATATTGTTGGTGTTTTATCACCACATAACTCAGTGGTAGCCTGGTGCATGGGCTGCAGAATTTCAACATATCCCTCAACTAATTTTCACTCAGAAACGGTTAAATTGTCAATTTGGTTTTGGGCACAGATATGCTGTCACAGAATCTTTACATGCTAGCAATCGTTCAAGCATCAGGAATTCTGAATTCCATCGTGTTTCACAGTCTTGAATTAGTTGGACAGGAGGTTGACCTAAAGATTCCTGTATTACATGCAACTCTCCAGTAGATTTCGCACTGTGCTTATAATGTCCAACAATTGAACAAACTTTTTTAAGCATTGAAGCCATACTATTTGCACTCTTCTAACACATTACTAATCTTGTCAGCAATTGCCACTCCAGTGTGGCCACCAGGAAAGTGATATCCCCCCAAACAATATATTTTCATATTATATGAATATAGTCAATAAAATGGCAAGTGGTTGACATATAAGCAGCATTGCTGCCTGATGTCCACAAATCAAAAGTAAAAGCCATTGATTTAACAGAGTCACTTTTGGCAAGTGTCTGAGCTATTTCCTCACTTATTTTACATTTAGTGTCAACATACATTTTTGGAATTACTGTTCGTGAGAAAGTAACTCTTGAAGGTACTTTGTACAGTAGCTGTGCAACTGCCATAACCTTATGAAATTTATCATTGTCAACTATACCGTACGGCAAGAAGCTGCTCGCGATCCATTCTCCAATTTTTTCCAGCGGCGACTTCATTTTTTTTAGCATCCTCGAATTCTTTTTTTATAGAGGGATGTTGATTGAGATGTCTCAGTAATCCAGACGTGCTACCATGCTCGCATCTCAAAAATTTTCCACGCGAGACACACTTTGCCGGGGATTTACTGTCTGTCAGACGTTCAAAATACCTACTTCCAAACACCTTTAAGTTTACAAGTAACAGGCTGATCGGTTGCGACCTCCATTATTTGTAGGCTGCTAGTTTATTTGTTTTAATACACAACAGTATCGAAAATGAGGAACAGATACTTTGCACAAGCCTTAAAAATGTAACGTTAGCCTCCCTTTTCTATGGACAAAGCCCGCAAAACTAAACAACTAGAGCTGTAGCAAACCGTATGTATTCGGTACTAAGTACTAAGTAGAGCTGTAGCAAACCGTATGTATTCGTTACTGAGTAACGGGTGCGGCATCTAGTAACGAGTAACGAAACGTTACACACGAATGCATTTCGTTACTCGCATCTTTCGTATGTTTTACGCATGCGCGCGCTTATTCGTTACAAAGAACGATGTTTGTTTATTAAGAAAAGTATAATTTAGAAATTCGTCGTCCAAGTTGTTTTACTGTTTATTAAAGGTATTGTGTGTGTAGACAAAGTTTTAGATTGGAACAGAAACAACGTAAGAAAGTATTTTTTACAAATTATAAATATGTATGTTTTTGTTTTTTATTATCGCGTATTTTCACGTTTTTTGTTCTTATCTTAAAAGAGATATTATAAAAAAGCCGCTCTAATGAGATTTAATTGTTTCTTGGTTTACAAAAGCTGTTAATTATCAAATATTTTTAATTGTTTATATTCGATTTATTATTATTTACGCGACGTCATACTGTAAGCGTACGAAATACGACTCGATTCGTTGCTGTTACATAACATAGTATGTTATGCGGTATCAGAAGTAACGAGTAACGATACGAAAGTAACGAGTACTAATTGATATAGTAACGAATACATACGGGTACACTTTTTTTCGTTACTTTTACACCTCTAGTACTAAGCCATCTAGTGACGAGTAACGAAACGTTACGCACGGCTGCATCTCGTTACTCACATTTTTCGTATGTTTTACGCATGCGTGCGCATATTCGATGAATTTCCGTTACAAAGAACGATGTTTGTTTATTAGTAAAATTTGGAAATTCGTCGTCCAAGTTTTTTTACTGTTTATTAAAGGTATTGTGTGTGTAGACAAAGTTTGAGATTGGAACAGAAACAAGGTATGAAAGTATTTTTACTAATTAGAAATACTTATGGTTTTGTTTATTATTAGCATGTATTTTACGTTTTTTTTGTTCTTATCTTAAAAGAGATAATATAATAAAGCCGCCTCTAATGAGATTTTATCGTTTCTTGGTTAACAAAAACTGTAAATTATCAAATATTGTTAATTGTTTATATTATATTTATTATTATTTACGGGACGTCATACTGTACGCGTAAAAGGCCTCTTCACAATAGCGCGGCGTGGCGCGATGCGATGCGTAGCGATGTGACATCATTCGATACCAACCAATCAGAGTTAACATCGCTCGCGGCGAGCGATAGCTCGCGACGTGAGCACAAGCGACACGACTGCCTTGCCGCGCCGGGCGACATCGCTGATGACGTAAGAGTAAACAGCCAATCGCAAGCAATAATTCGGAGAATTATAAGAATATCAGTTGTTAGTAAACAATCGATTGAAATAGAAGGCAATAGGTGTCTGGAAAGTTATATTGATGTAAAATAATTTCCTGATGCAAGGTACCTTAAAAAAAAAAATCAGCCAAATTCAAAACAATTACAAGAAGTGTCTGTACTTACAAAATCACAATATCTGCACTAGACACGCAAGTTAGCAAGTTATACCTTAGTGTCATCGACAGTCTTTCTGCTGGGCTCAATGGTAGGCGGTGAGAATTTTTGGTAAATATGTATTGTACGGATTAGCGCCAAAAAAAATCGTACAAATATGAAATAACTTTCATTATATGCTATCTTACGTCCTCTTTTCAGAACCGCCTGCGGAGATAAAAAATTCCAAATACTTTTGGAGATATGGCCGTTCTTATTTTGCTATACCAGACGTGTGTAATAATTTGACCGTCGCCATTTTATATTTTGCCGTGTGCGCGTGAATGTCTAAATAACAGAAATTTTCCATTAGGTAAGGTTAGTTACATTATAAATACTTCAAAATAAACCGAAATTAAAAATAATATCAATTTATTTTACATGTTGTATAGTTTTAAGTATTTATAATGTAACTGACCTGACCTAACAAAATGGGACAAAGGTAGATTAGGTCAGGTCAGCTACATTATAAATACTTTGAAACTGAACAGACATTAAAAATAATAAAATTAATTTTATTGGTTGTTTAGTTTTAAAGTATTTATAATGTAGCTGACCTGACCTAACAAACCGGGAAAAAGGATGAACAGAATAAACTCACGTAAGTTTCTTTTTACATGATGTATTCGTTCGCGTGAGAGTCCTAAGATCCACATAAAGTTCTGCCATTCCCGATTACACCCGAATATTTACCTTCGGCCAACCTCGGGATTTATTTATTTTTGCGCAGGAAAAATGAATTGAAATATTAAAAGTGGTCGGATAGGTTAGCTACATTAAAAAAAAAAACTTTAAAACCATTTGGATGGTTAGTTAGGTTAGTATAGCTACATTAAAATAAACAGAGAATTTTTTTTTTTTTTTTTTTCCTAACCTAACTAAAACTAAGTGTATTTTGGAGGAGTCCGGGTTAGGGAGGGACCTAGGTGCGTCTCAGGCCGAAGCCTATACGCCTAGTCATGCTGGGATTAGCCATGCAAGGAGAGGGTCGCATGCATCATGTGCTAGGAGGGGATTGGCCAGCCATGGCAGCGATTGGCGCCATGACTAACTCCCCTCACTCTTAAATCTAGACTATAACTAGAGATAGGTTGGGCCCAGGTAAAACCTGCATAGACACAGGGAAAACCCTGGGCACATTCATGCGGGATGCAAATTGGCATGCATTACGTGTAGGAGTTTACAGGAGACAGAGGATGGTCTGGATGAAGTGTTGGACAGAGTAGAAAAGAGTCTACCATGCGGGGGTTGGGAACTTGGACTCGTAGTCCGCTTTGCTTTTTATCCAGGACTGGATTTAGTGACCAGGGACGCAAGCGCCCCTGGTGGTGAGTGGTTGCACTGACCACTCACTCCGCCGCCAGTCAGCACCTAAAAAACTAAGAAACTAAAACAGAAAAAAGATAAATGACTTACAAACTAGGCATTTCGTTACGAAATATGCAAACACCCAACTCAGGGATGGACGTGCAGTGCTTAAGATAAAACTAAAATAAGAACTAAAAATATATATAATTTTTTTTATTTATTTATTTATTTATTTTTTAGATTTTTTATTAAATTCGATATCTCCAAAAGTATTTGGAATTTCTTATCTCAGCCGGGTTTAATGAAAAGAGGAAGTTTAAGAGCACAGAATAAAGGTATTTTCGGATTTTTAAATTTTTTTTTAAAAAAAAAATCGCCAAAAAATGAAGATTAAAAAATTCGATATCTCCTAAAGTAATTGGAATTTTTTATCTCCGCAGGCGGTTCTGAAGAGAGGACGTAAGATAGCATATAATGAAAGTTATTTCATATTTGTACGATTTTTTTTGGCGCTAATCCGTACAATACATATTTACCGAATTTTTTTGTAACATTGGACCAACAATATGCAGCAACGCATCAAATTCATTAGGAGACATCCTCATGAATACGAAATAATTGTCACTGTCTCCTAATTGCATTTCTGAGATAAGATTATGGTAGTCCCCTTGACCCAATCTATTTGCATTTGTGGGCCTTGTGTGCCATCTTCTGTTATTATTATTATTATTATTATTATTATTATTATTATTATTATTATTATTATCATTATTATCAAATAATAATAATAATAAACACAACAACACTCTCCGCCTGTGAACATTAACTGCATGGCGATTTCTATTCATGTCTCTTTTCACCGATGCTTAGTTACAGTATACTTGCATATGCAATTCCAGACCAAAAAGAGAAAATTTTAAAATACATCCACAAAGTTTGTTTATATTTACTTATATGTTATCAGATGTCGCCGGCAGATAGCAGGCTGTTTCAAAAAAATGTTTCGCCAGTCGTATAGCGTCGCGTCGCGCTATTGTGAAGTGTACAGCCAGCGACTTCGCGTTAGATCGCGAGCTATCGCTTCATCGCGTCGCCGGATCGCGCCGCGCCGCGCCATTGTGAAGAGCGCTTATGCAATACGACTCGATTCGTTGCTGCAACATAACATAGCATGTTATGCGGTATCAGAAGTAACGAGTAACGTAATGATACGATAGTTACGAAGACATACGGGTACGCTTTTTTTCGTTACTTTTACACCTCTATTAATTTTGCTTTGGATTGATATTGGTTTGAATTATTTGATATAATGTTTACAATATATATAGATGTCTTTAAAAAAAAACGTTTTAGCAGTGTTTGACGGGGTGAAATTAAAAAAAAGTATTTATTATATTCTTTAAAACGCGAATAATTTTATTAAACCAAAGTTTTTACAATTTTTACGCCACGGCTGTGTGGAAATTGACTGTCGATACTTTTCAATCTTATTACCACACAAAGTTAAATATCAAAAATGTCACATATAATCGTCATCTTCGATACTGCAGTACCGACATGTACGCTACGAACGACAACTAACTGCGCTATCTAGCAAGCTAGATTCCTACTAGGACGGAGGTTGGAAAGAAAATGGAAACGGTGATAGAGCGCACTGGTGTCACATTACTTTTATAAAAGTGTTTTTTAGGCGAGCAATGTGAGAGGTGTAACATTATGCGTATTTTCACTGTTTTTTTTTTTTAAATATTCATACATAAAGATTTGCCGGAATGCAATTTCTTTATGATAGTGAATCATGAAAACAATGTTATGCTTTTATTTTTTTTTATTAATAGTTTACAGTGGCGTAGCGTGCCATCTTGGCGCCTGGGGCGGGAGACCCATTTTGCCGCCCCCATTCTATAGGTGCTTAATTAAAATTAAATTTCACATGCAATGAGGTACCTTTTATTGAAGTTAAAATAGGATGAGCGGTTTTACAAGCGGATTCTACGGGCCTTATGAGCAGCGAAGTCAGAAATAACTTTGTCAAAATCAATATTAGCAGTCAATTCTTGTTCAATCGACAATATAGCCAAGTTTGATAGTCTAGCGGAGCTCATAGTAGATCTGAGGTGATTTTTTATTAGCTTCAACTTCGAAAATCTTCTCTCGCAACTTGCAACACTAATCGCCAAAGTCAAATATATACGAATCAAGATGACTATATTTGGAACCGAAATTCCGAGATTCAGTTTTTGAATGAACTGGAGGAGCACCAGTGGTCCTTTACCACTTATATCTTCCTCTGATTCAGAACAGGCAACAACAACAAACTACTGAAGACGCTTCCGCTCCATCTGAAACTCGTCCTTGTCGATGTCTTCTAATACATGGGAAAGATCACACTCGAACTTGTTGTCCAAAAGTTTCGCTGGCATCAAAAATCCGAACTGTCCGATATTTCTTGAATTTGCTGGAATCGAGTCGTCATTTCTTGAATGATCTTGTCGAATGATGCGATAATCTCTCGACGGATTTCCTGTTAGTGAGACAAAGCTGCATCTTCAGAAGATTCATCGCCATGCATGCGTTTTTTCCTGCGAATTCTTCTCGTTTTGAGTTCGATTCCGAGTTTTTCGCAGAGAGCCTTAGCAAAGTCAATTGCTTCTTGCACGAAACGGTCTCTACTTTCCACTAAGAGGGTTTTCAAAGCGCAGAGTTTCTGAGCACACTTATCCGCACTTAGTCCTCGTTGCTGCAGGTAAATCTGTGCGTCATCTACTTCAGGTAGCACTGCAGCCCAAAAGCCAAGAAAAGTTAGGAAGTTAAATGACTGCATGGCTGTCAGGAGAAGACTGGCTCCCGATCTTGTTTCGGAAGTTTGAGATGAATCTGTTAATTGTTTCAGTACCTCAAGAACTACCTCAAACTTATTTTTAAGCATCTTGACAGCTACATGTCTAGCGCTCCAGCGCGTTTCAGTGACTCGTTTTACTGCTTGACCTGTGACGGCAACCAAAGCGTTCCATCGAACAGTTGATGCGGAAAAGAAGGCAAACAGCTTCTCCAGAGTTCCAAAAAACGTCACGGAATCCACTGATTCAGAAGCAGCGTGTACCCCAGCCAAGTTAAGTGAGTGGTTTGTGCATGCAACGAATATAGCTTTCGGATTCAGTGCTTTAATCCGTGCTTGAACTCCATTGTGGATCCCTGACATTGTGGCAGCATTGTCATAAGCCTGTCCTCTCAGATTCTGTATGTCCAGTCCGTCTGATGTTATCTTCGCGATTATATCGTTGCTGAGATCTTCTGCAATTTTTCCTTTTGGTTCGAAGAAGTCAATGAAAGATTCTACCACGGCGACTTTTTCTCCTTCGATATGTACGTATCGCAGAACTTGGCTCATTTGGTCATTGTGGGAGATGTCTGGTGTACTGTCGAAGATTACGCAATAATATTTAGCTTCTTGAATACGACGGATGATGGTGGATCGAACTTGCTGTCCCAGTAAGTTTATAAATTCATTCTGGGTTTCTGGAGATAGATACGAAACTGAGACTCTTGCTCCCAGCTTTATCTTTGTCAGGTGTTCCATTAGAAGAGGGTCGTATTTAGCTAGGAGGTGCACTAACTCCAGAAAGTTCCCGCGATTGACACTATCATCTCCTCGAATGTCTTCTCGATGTCCTCTGAAGGCCAGATTCTGTTTGGCTAAGAACTGGATAATATTCAGCAACCTGTACAGTACATCCCTCCACTTCTTCTCCTCACTTTCGAAAACTTCTTGTTGTTTCTGATCGATGGTTGCTTTACAGTTCAGGCGAACTTCCAACTCCTTCCATTTCAAGAAGCTCTGTTCATGGCCCAGGCTATTTTCATGGTCTCCTATTCTTGGATTTAGCTTCCACCATTTGTTGAATCCTTCTTCAGATGCTAAGTTAGAGCCGGAATTGCCAAACAGCTTGCAAGAAAAACAATACAAGGATTTCTTCAAAGGCGAGTACACCATCCATGTTCGGAGAACCTTTTCGCCGTTAGATAATGGTTTGTAGAACCACTCTTTGGTTAGTTTTCGGGTACCGCCTTTCGTTGAAGTCCCTGAGCGAACAACTAATAAAACTGAAACTGGGATTTTACGTTCAGCGTGTTTCACCCAATCCCTGCCAGACCTAGAAGAAAAAAGGCGTCGACCGTTAGAAAATGACTTAACTGAGAAGGCTTGTAAACCCATAATTTGTAATTTGCTAAATTTTAGGTATGTTTATTTGCATGTTAAGGTGTGTCAATTTTTTGCTAGGTTTCGCCTATGTTAATTGATATTTACAGCGGTGATACGCCCGGTGCGTATCTATATTTGTATTTGTATTAATATGTTCTTATATATTTTTAATGCCTTTTTGGTAATTATATTTAATTTTCGGAGCTCCGAAATATATGATCAAATTATAATTTTTTTGGGGAAATTGTTAAAGTATTTTTTTAGTATTATTATATAGCTATATTTTTAAGTAGTAATAGGGTATGTATTTTATGATAAATGCGTCGATTTGTGATGAAACGATTTTATGATATATATATATATATTTATTAAATGTTGTCATATAAATTTTACGTCTTTTTAACTTGCTGCCTCCTCTCACTGTTCGCAACCTTATTAGTATTTTTTAAGCCTGCTATTAGTTTGGGTTTTAATATTTTTTTGGGTTTACCTGCGCTCGCGGTACGGGGCAATATAGGAGTTTTACTGTGTCCCGGTTTGCGGAAGTTGTTTGGTTTGCCCTGGGTTAAGGTCAAACTTTACAGTACAATGCGTAGTACTAAATTCAATGAGTGCGAAAGAGAGGCATCGACACGGGCCGACGCGTGAAACAAAAGATTTTGTATGAGTAATTAACATAATGAGTGCCGCTCAACTCGGCTCGCGCGCGCCGGGCGGCGCGGCGTGATGCGATGTTGCCGTTCGTATCTAAACAAACAAATGTCAGTGATTTCGCAGTTTTTCTTTTAAATAAATATCAAAAAATAGTTGGTGCGCAAAATTGTAGATAAAAATGGAACATTATAGTGTGTCTGACACATGTAATGAATGAATCATAGATGAGATCTCAACCCGCTTCACCGGCGACCCGCCCCTGCGGGCTGCCGCCCGGGGCGGGCCGCCCCCTCCGCCCCACCCACGCTACGCCACTGATAGTTTATTTTCAACTGGTAATCGCTTCTGCTGTTCTCAACAGCATAATGCGGACCAGAAAATCATTGCGTCAGTCTGTTCTATAGTTTGAACTTTAGCTTGCCATGTATAAAAGCATTGATAGTTGTAATTATAATTGACGTACATTTATTAAAACCCCTTTTCATGTACTTCCATATTGTGAACTGTAAAAGTTCATCTACCCGACGGGATTTGAACCTTCAAATAAAATTTCCATATCATTCACTCTAGGGATCAAACCAATCAGCTATAATGAACTACAATGTGTTTCTGCTTCAGTTGAGATTTATATCATTGTTATTTGTTCTATATAGTAATGCACTTGATAATATGTATATAGTTTGTGGTTTTCATTTGATTTCAATGGACTCTTGACTGGTCTTTTGTGTGTTTATGGCAAAGGACGACCAGGCTTGTACGGTAAAAACCTCTGGTATGTAATAAAGGTGGATTTACGATTGAAAAACATAAGAATTATAAACCTAACTTGTACTCCGATGCACACACGGTTATGTAATACTGCTGTCTAGAGCTGTAGCAAACCGTATGTATTCGGTACTAAGTAACGGATGCGCCATCTAGTAACGAGTAACGAAACGTTACACACGGCTGCATTTCGTACTCACATTTTTCGTATGTTTCACGCATGCGCGCGCATATTCGATGAATTTACGTTACAAAGAACTATGTTTATTAAGTAAAGTATAATTTTAAAATGGTCGTCCAAGTTTTTTTCTGTATATTAAAGGTATTGTGTGTGTAGACAAAGTTTGAGATTGGAACAGAAACAACGTAAGAAAGTATTTTTTACAAATTAGAAATATGTATGATTTTGTTTTTTATTATCGCGTATTTTCACGTTTGTTTTTGTTCTTATCTTAAAAGAGATAATATTAAAAAGCTGCTTTAATGAGATTTAATTGTTTCTTGGTAAACAAAAACTGTTAATTATCAAATATTATTTTTTTATATTCTATTTATTATTATATACGCGACGTCATACTGTACGCGTACGCAATACGACTCGATTCGTTGCTGCAACATAACATAGCATGTTATGCGGTATCAGAAGTAACGAGTAAAGCGCTCTTCACAATAGCGCGGCGCGGCGCGATCTGGCGACGCGAAGAAGCGATAGCTCGCGATCTAACGCGAAGTCGCTGGCTGTACACTTCACAATGGCGCGACGCGGCGCGATACGACTGGCGAAAAAAACATGTTGAAACAGCCTGCTAACTGCCGCCAACATCTGATAACATATAAGTAAATATAAACAAACTCTGTGGATGTATTTTAAAAATTTTCTCTTTTTTGTCTGGCATTGTATATGCAAGTGTACTGTAACTAAGCATCGGTGAAAAGAGACATGAATAGAAATCGCCATGCAGTAAATGTTCACAGGCGGAGAGTGTTGTGTTTATTATTACTTGATAATAATAACAGAAGAAGGCACACAAGGCCCACAAATGCAAATAGATTGGGTCAAGGGGACTACCATAATATTATCTCAGAAATGCGATTAGGAGACAGTGACAACTATTTCGTATTCATGAGGATGTCTCCTAATGAATTTGATCTGTTTTTGCATATTGTTGGTCCAATGTTACAAAAAAATTCTCACCGCCTACCATTGAGCCCAGCAGAAAGACTGTCGATGACACTAAGGTATAACTCGCTAACTTGCGTGTCTAGTGCAGATATTGTGAGTTTTTAAGTACAGACACTTCTTGTAATTATTTTGAATTTGGCTATTTTTTTTTTTTTTAAGGTACCTTGCATCAGGAAATTATTTTACATCAATATCACTTTCCAGACACCTATTGCCTTCTATTTCAATCGTTTGTTTACTAACAACTGATATTCTTATAATTCTCCGAATTATTGCTTGCGATTGGCTGTTTACTCTTACGTCATCAGCGATGTCGCCCGCCGCGGCAAGGCAGTCTTGTCGCTTGTGCTCACGTCGCGAGCGATGTTAACTCTGATTGGTTGGTATCGAATGATGTCACATCGCTACGCGTCGCATCGCGCCGCGCCGCGCTATTGTGAAGAGGCCTTAACGTGATACGATAGTAACGAGTACTAATTGTTTTAGTAACGAATACATACGGATACACTTTTTTTTAGTTACTTTTACACCTCTATAAACAACTACATTATTTTTCCCAAAGCAAAATCATAGATGTTTAAATACTCTTGAGCAGTGGTGTAAAACTACGTGAGTAGTATATAATAGCTGGTCCTGAAACAGGGTCCAGGGCGAGGTGCCGAGCCACATCTCTGACGTCACGTCCATCTCTGACGTCACGGCGGCCATCTTGGATGAGTGTAACGGGACACAGCGTAACGGGACAAGTAGGGCATTACCTTTGATCTTCAAAATGTGCCAAAATTGGGCAAAAATTGTCCAAAATTCCCCAAAATCGCCAAAATTTACATTTCTGTAAAAAAAATTCCGCCAAAAAATCTCAAAAAATTCCTCAATTCAAAAATCAGGATTTCGAAAATCCTCAAAAGTCATTTTGCCCTAGAAAGAACACTAATTCCTAAAAGAGGCTTAAGCATCCATGTCTGAAGCCTCCGATAAGCCTCTGACGTCATCTAGGATTGTGACCGCCATCTTGGATTATGTCGTCACCGTTGCAATTTCCGTTACGGCCACCATCTTGAAAAAATTTATTTATTATCCAATTTTAACGAAAAAAATTTTAAAATTTATAAAAAAATTAAAGAATTAAAATTTAATAAAAATATTTATAAAAAACAAACATTTACGACACGGAGTTCGGAGTCCTCGGTTCGAACCTGGTGAGGGCAAAAAAATAAAAATGATTACCGACCCTTCCCCCGTGGTGGCTGCTGGCATGCTGACTCCCACCACTTTTTTCAAAGCATATATATCGCCAGTGAGCATGACGTCATGTCCGCCATCTTGAAAATCCGTAATTTTATTGCTAGAGATTCGGGAAAAAATGTAAAAATCATTAAAAAAATTAATCAACCTAATTAAATAATAAAAAAATCCTTAACACCACCGTTGCACTTATCGTGACGGCTGCCATCTTGAAATCACTCGCTGGAGGTCACCATCTTGTTTTCGTCTGCTAGATTGTGCTGATACCATGTTAGTATAATTATATGGCCACCACACCTTTAACCTTGACTTTGACCTTGACCTTGAACTTTGACCTTGACCTTTAAATCTAACCTTGATTTTTGACCTTGACCTTGAACTTTGACCTTGACCTTGAAATTTGACCTTGAAATTTGACTTTGTCCTTGTCGACCATCATGGATCCGACATTTTATGTTCAGTACATGCTACCAGGAGCCACCACCTGCTGGAGTACGCCATCTTGTGTGTGTGTACTTGTATTATAGAGTACATTTCCATCTGGATAATTTTATTCTAACCTGCTACAGTGCAGTAATCATTTATTACGGAGGTGCCCCCGCCATCTTGAAATTTGGCTGCCATCTTGAAATCATGTAATAATGTAGCTAGAAAAGCGGGAAAATATCCAAAATTCATTAAATAAATCACTCATTAACTTACATATCGATTCGATCCGCTCCAGTCCTTGGTTCAATCCTCGATTGATGCAATAATGTTTAATTTTATAAAAAAAATTAATAATTTCATTAAACCATGTTCAACATTCTTAAAGAGACTTTAAATCCTCTACTACCATCATCCTATCAGACATCAAGACCACCATATTGGAAATTCGTAATTGTAATGCTAGAGATTCGGGAAAAAGTTCAAAATTCATTAAATAAATTTGTAATCTATATACTGATTGATTAGATCGACTAAGGTCCTTGGTTCGATCCCTGGCCGATACAAAACTACTTCAATTTAAAAAAAAGTACCAGAAAAAGGTAAGGTTCGAGAAATAAAACACCACAAAGTCTTTTACAAACATAATATTTATTACACAATTTCTATCCTACTACAGAATCACTTGCGAAAGCCAGCAATCTTATAAACATGTAGCCCTGCATAGACGTGCAACGACTACTTCTTAGCTCCAACAGCTCCAAATGCTACAAATGGCTCCAACAGCTCCAAATGCTCCAACTGCCTTTTCTTTCAACAGCTCCAATGATATTGGGCTACAATGCTACGAGTCTAAGAGACTACGAGGCTACAAGGCTACGAGTCTAAAAGGATCTAGCTGGTTCCGAGTTATACATGGCTGCGAGACTGCATGACTAAAAGACCGCATGGCTACGAAACTACATGTCTATGAAGCTACAAGGATACAAGTCTACTCGGCTCCAACACGCAATGTACGCGCAATACATGCAATTTACACGCAATAAATGTAATGATTACACAGTACACACAGGAAACGGAACGTACACACAGGAAACGAATCGTACACACAGTACACACAGGAAACGGAACGTACACACAGTACACACAGGAAACGGAACGTACACACAGTACACACAGGAAACGGAATGTACACACAGTACACACAGGAAATGGAACGTACACACAGTAAACACAGAAAACGGAACGTACACACAGTACACACAGGAAACGGAACGTACACACAGTACACACAGAAAACGGAACGTACACACAGTACACACAGGAAACGTAACGTACACACAGTACACACAGGAAACGTAATGATCACACATACAGTAGCGGAAACACACACACAGGCTTAGTTAGAAATCAGAATACAAGAAATAAAAACATTAAATTTTTACTTTCAATATTTTATTACTTCTCAACATTACACAAATACAAGTAAAAGAAGCCATTATTGTATGTAGCCAGCTTTCCTCAGTTCTTCAAGTATAAAGGATATTTCTTTGATGCACGGATAGTTTCCTGCACAAAGCGAGCCATGTAGAAGTCTTAGCCGGTCAACCAATATGTTTGGATCTTTCCATGATGTGTAATCAATCTCTTCTACCACCATCTTACTTGCTTGTTTATTGTAGATACTTTTAATATCACAATCGTCCCAGTGATCATAATAAGCATTATCAGATTTATTTATTATAACACGACGTTTCCATCGTTTCGGTCTCAGGACATCGCCACATTCTTCGATCTTGTCAGCTCTAGGTGCTTCATCACAGTCTATGCCTTTGTCAACAGCCTCAGAGTCACTGTAACAATCACTGTAGAAGACATCCTCTTCACCCAGATTACCGTATGAATTCGCTATCGATGATGTCGAAGTGTCTTCATCGTCTTCATGCTTCCTTTTTAGGAGTCCATCATCATTTTTACAAAGAATGGAGGATCTACTGAATATAGGCTTGAATGTATTCTCACTTTTCACGGTGTTGATACTTCCATTAGTTTCAGTCTTCCCGAAGCCATTAGCATCCTTCAATTTATGTTCTTCCTCACGATCGGGTGAGCTAATACCATCACGCTCAGGACAAGGAAAATTATTGTCGTAATGCAGATCACTCTTCTTTAGTCTAGTGGGATCCATCGGTGTCCTCTATGCCGTAAGTATTCTTGACTTTACATGTTCTACCATGTCTTTTTAAGCTGTCAATTCGTGTTAACAACCTGCTACAATGATTACAGCTTTACATGTTGTGTAATGGGTTTCTAGCACAATCATTCTTCTCATGACAAAATCCTTGCCACAGTATCTACAGCAGCTTCCTTCCGATTCAGCTGAAGTTAACAAACCATGATCCATGGTAGCTTCTGTGACTAATGTTAGATACAAACTGTCAGTTTTCTCCAATTGGAACCATTTCTTAAATATAATTTTTTAAATATTTCATCAGCGAGAGTTAAGTTATCTAATGCAAAGCAAATTGATACAAGTAGTTCTGGCTGTCATCAAAAGATGTCGCCACGTGTTGCTTGCAGGTAATTAATATCTATTTCATTAATGCGGGATGCGGAATGCTCACTATCGATCGCAAAGGAAGATTGGCTTCGCTAGACTCCAAGGAGAAGGAAGTTCGTCCTTCCTGTTAGTGCTTCTTAGATTTCTCAGAGATTATTATTCGACTGAGTAATGATTTTTTTTTTAATTTCCACCTGATAAAAATATTACAAGTGTTGATTAAGTAGCAGAAGTTCACTAATTAAAGGCAACCTTGAATAAAAATGACATGCCTCATTAAGTAAAAAAATCCTTCATGCAGAGATCAATTTCTCATCAGTAACCAGAAGCACTCGGAGAAAACCATCAGATGTCTAGTCAGGAATAATCAGAAGCACCCAGAGAAAACCATCAAAATATTGTCAAGAATAATCAGGAGCACCCGGAGTAAACTACCATAATATTGACAAGAATAATCAGGAGTACACGGAGAAGTCCACCATAATATTGTCAAGAATAAACGGGAGCACACGGAGAAAACCACCATAATATTGACAAGAATAATCGGAAGCACACGGAGAAAACCGCCACAAGTTTTCTTTGATATCATAAAATACAAAAAAAAAAATTAATAAAAACTTAAAAATAAAAACAAAAAAAAATTAAAAACTGATTCTGGCTTGTACTAGAACTCTAACTTTGCACATCAAAGAGAAGTTCACAAGCTAGCAGAATGTTTGAATTTTTTTCGTTTTTATTTTTAATTTTTTATTAATTTTTTTATTTTTTTATTTTATGATATCAAAGAAAACTTGTGGCTGTTTTCTCCGTGTGTTTCCGATTATTCTTGTCAATATTATGGTGGTTTTCTCCGTGTGCTCCCGTTTATTCTTGACAATATTATGGTGGACTTCTCCGTGTACTCCTGATTATTCTTGTCAATATTATGGTAGTTTTCTCCGGGTGCTCCTGATTATTCTTGACAATATTTTGATGGTTTTCTCTGGGTGCTTCTGATTATTCCTGACTAGACATCTGATGGTTTTCTCCGAGTGCTTCCGATTATTCTTGACAATATTATGGTGGATTTCTCCGTGTGCTCCTGATTATTCTTGACAATATTTTGATGGTTTTCTCTGGGTGCTTCTGATTATTCCCGACTAGACATCTGATGGTTTTCTCCGAGTGCTTCTGGTTACTGATGATAAATTGATCTCTGCATGAAGGATTTTTTTACTTAATGAGGCATGTCATTTTTATTCAAGGTTGCCTTTAATTAGTGAACTTCTGCTACTTAATCAACACTTGTAATATTTTTATCAGGTGGAAATTAAAAAAAAAATCATAACTCAGTCGAATAATAATCTCTGAGAAATCTAAGAAGCACTAACAGGAAGGACGAACTTCCTTCTCCTTGGAGTCTAGCGAAGCCAATCTTCCTTTGCGATCGATAGTGAGCATTCCGCATCCCGCATTAATGAAATAGATATAATTTACCTGCAAGCAACACGTGGCGACATCTTTTGATGACAGCCAGAACTACTTGCATCAATTTGCTTTGCATTAGATAACTTAACTCTCGCTGATGAAATATTTAAAAAATTATATTTAAGAAATGGTTCCTCATGTATCAGATTCTCCTTCCGGTCGCACGTTCAATAAATGAATACTATAAAAAATATATATATAAATTTGAGGTGCTTTATAAAATGTTCAACTTCTTATTCAATGAGCTAATGATATTTATAGAATGATAATCCAGATCTCGTGTGTTTCTTAGGGCCGGTTGCACCAATAACTGTTCAGATCCAATTTCGTAAGATCTTTGTTTCAGTGTGATCTCAAGTCGAATCTGAGATCCAGTGTATATGTGTTGCACCAAAGTGAACTTACGAGTTCAGACATACGATCTCACGATCTAAGTTTAGGTTGGTAAAGATCGATTGTAAAACGAAAGCAAGTTTTCTATTGGCTACTGAATTCCGTCTAGTCACAGAGAATTTTCTTTAGTATGTTTGAAGTTCTTGCTGTAAATGTTGGCATCGTGATATTTACATACAAGCATATTTGTTTATTGATTACATACTTGTGGTCGGTTGTGAGTTGACTAAGGTACACGCGGGTACACGTGTCGATGGAAAAGAAAATTTCAGTACCTAAAAAAGGTTTTTTCTCTGAAAAAGAAAAAACATCATCCTTGTCGATTTGTTGCAAGAAAGACGATATTTTAGAGTGTAAGAGAACTGATGGTGTGTTTTGTAAGCAGAAGGAGGAATCTTGGCAAGAATTGGCATCATTTTTAAAATAACATTATGATGACAATTACCGTACTTCGGGCATACCTAAAAATACATCGTCCTAAATTTCCTGTAAACTATTGTAGCCCATCAAAATATCAATTGTAAACAAACCAGTATCTATGCGAACACGACTTCAAAACACAACAAACCAACGAAAAATACACAAGATCTCGGATCCAAATGCTCTGAACCATCAATTTCGGTGGTTCAAACAGAGGTTCACCTCAATCCTATGTCAGAAGGTGAACTCGAATGGTGCAATACGTTTGTGTGTCGATCCTGGTTCATTACCTCGTATGATCTCGGATCGACCAGCGAACTTCAATGGTGCAACCGGCCCTTAGGGATGGGGCGACCGAATCCAATATCCGCCGAATCCTAGGGATTCGAAGGTTCGGCGGGTCTGATATAGGATTCGTCAAAGGATTCGGTTTTTTACTATTTACGGGGAAAAAAATACAGTAAAACTCGCTTACGAGGTCCCGCATGGTAGGTTTTTCCGTATAAAGCGTTTAAATTGCCCGAGGTCTCATCATTTACGCCATTAAATGTGTGATATTGACGCCGACCGCCGGTGATCCCTCTGGTTTGCACAGGCCGTTATGTCACAACAACACTTACTCTTAAGTGCGCCGAACACACCCGAGCGTGATGTCCACCGAGTGTGTGAAAGTGCGCCGCAACGAACACGAAAGCGACGTCAGCGCCCGGTGGGGTGTGGCAATGCGCCTAATTAATTATATAATTATTCTGTCAAATTAAAACAACTTTATTAATAACAATTTAAAAGAGGATTCATGTAAGGGAAATTATGTCTAATTGTTTTATAAGCATTTATTGTGTAACTTGTCTTTAAGTCCAAAACTGGCCGGGTCGGTTTTCCCGCGTTTCACGTGGTTAGGCGCGAGGCCGCAGGGCGGTCTCGCGCTCAGTTACCGTCTGGAGCTCGAAGGGGTCGGGCGCTCCGCGAACGTCGGGTCATCAACTTTAGCATTTCTTCAACATTTCAGCAATAGTGTAAGTTTTGTAAATCTTTCAATCAACTCGGCGCCGACCCCAACCCAGTCGCACGATATTTCGTGCGACTCTTAATTTATTAAATTCTTCCCATCGGGGAACTTTATTTTCATACGTAATTCCATGTCCAGTTTATAAGGACCGCGTAGTAGTGGTATGCAATTTTCGGCTGATTAGCCAATTAATCGTTATCGTCGTAGATCCTCCATAATAAGTGTTGAGAATAACACTGACTAACTTTCGTCTTGTAACTTTCTCCATTTTTATAGTGCAAAGTGTAACGTGTATTTTAAGTGACTAACTTTCATTTGCAAGAGACGTTTACGTGTACGTCTCCAGTTGGCGTGTCCACGTAATTTCTGAAACGTTAATATTTTGTTGCAGGCTAGACTGCGAACCATCCTGAACATAGGAACTTTTCTATGTATTTTCCAGCCCGCCTAAGTTGGGGCAATACCAGTTTCATTTACATGCTAAACCTTTCACAGGGACGAGTGCCCACTGTTTCAGTTTGTCGATATAACTTTGCAATCCATCTTGGTCGCGCAAACCGTCACGTATAGAGATACGCGTGTCATAGCGGTCCGACAACGGACGCGGCCAGTGTCGGGACGAATGAGTGTATCAATACTGAATAAAGTGCAGTGTCCTGTAACTCGTTTACAATTCATTTATAAGGCGTCCTGGGTGGCCTGAACAGCCCAGGTAATTTTCGAAACGAGACGCGCTCCTGCCTGCAGCCACGAGGCCGAACCCCCGTTAAAACCCCTGAGATATTTTACAACGCTAATAATTAATTAAAAACTAAAACAGGCAGCGGGAGTGGCGCCAATATAATTTCCGTTAAAATTTTTTCTGAAACTTCCTGTCTCAAATAATGGCCCACGTAAATATGAAAAGACAAATGAACAACATACGAAGAAATATTAGAGCTGTAGCAAACCGTATGTTTTCGTTACTGAGTAACGGGTGCGGCATCTAGTAACGAGTAACGAAACGTTACACACGAATGCATTTCGTTACTCGCATTTTTCGTATGTTTTACGCATGCGCGCGCTTATTCGTTACAAAGAACTATGTTTGTTTATTAAGAAAAGTATAATTTGGAAATTTGTCGTCCAAATTTTTTACTGTTTTTTTTTTAAGTTATTGTGTGTGTAGAAAAAGTTTGAGATTGGAACAGAAACAACATAAGAAAGCATTTTTTACAAATTAGAAATATGTATGTTTTTGTTTTTTTATTATCGCGTATTTTCACGTTCTAATGAGATTTAATTGTTTCTTGCTTAACAAAAGCTGTTAATTATCAAATATTTTTAATTGTTTATATTCGATTTATTATTATTTACGCGACGTGTTACTGTACGCGTACGAAATACGAATACGACTCGTTTCGTTGCTGTTACACAACATAGCATGTTATGCGGTATCAGAAGTAACGAGTAACGATACGAAAGTAACGAGTACTAATTGTTATAGAAACGAATACATACGGGTACACTTTTTTTCGTTACTTTTACACCTCTAAGAAATAAGGATGATGTACCATAACTACAGTAAAAACCCAATAGTTATTTTAAGATAAGTACCATAAAAAGAACATTCTTTGTAGAATACCATAATTACTACAGAAGCATGATAGCTACCATATTTGCACTATAGGTACCGTAACAACTGAGATATATATTTACCGTGATAGTAATGTATTATTTATTTATGACATATTAAATTAAAGAACATTGTTGGGGAAAAAAAAGGATGTTAAACTTTGATATGTACGGTTGGCACATGTTGCTAAGAAATAATGCGATCTGAAAGAATGCAGTACTACTACGAAAAGTGAAAATGGTACTCGTGGATTTTTAGGTTATGGCAGTCTCTCTTGTTTTTCAGTAATATCGGCCGAAAATTAACGAGCGTACTGTATCGGAAGTCGGCAGAAATGCCGATTCAACTAAATATTGGCAAAATCGGCTTCTTCAATTCAGCTCTACATTTAATGACATGAGTAAACATATTTCAGACTTCAGGATATTGAAAAAGACTTTAATTTCCATGTAGGTTTGGTGTGTGTATGTTTTTTTGCAAGTGTAAATTAAATGAAGTAAAATACTTTTATTTTTATTACTTTCAATTGATTAAACTTTAATGACCAGTTACAGATATTTATGACACTAATTTTGAGGTTAAGCAATTTTACTAAAGCATTCCAGCCAAGCAGGTTGCCAGCGAGAGACGCTTCTCTTTTGCTGGAAACACTACATCTCCAATCGTAGAGCTAATTTAACTCCTGAACGTGCAGAACAAATTATTGTTCTGCATGACAGATGAAAGAACAGAATTTAATACTCTGTGACAATCTCTCTCAGAATTATTGTGCTGAAAAGTGGAAATGTTGAAACAACATGATTTTTGGTGCTAAGTTTGTTGAAGCTCAGTAAGGACTCCAGAAAAATTGACATAGATGAAATTTTTCCAAAGATATGTTACATTTACACAAACATATACTTGGTTATGTTAGTTGGATGATATCAGTTACTAATTAACCAAAGGAAACAGGTAAGATTCAATGGAAAAAAATGTTATTCTTTTTATGGCAGTGCAAAATGTAAACACACACTGTAAATAGTTACCCAAAATTAATAAGCCCACTTCATTTTAATACTTAATTCAAACATTATACTAAGTTTAAGATAAAAATAATTTCCCAAAAGTGTAACTGTACACAAAAGCTCGAGCTAGGCTCTAAGTAAAATTCTTAGGCTCGCAGACCTCTAGCTTATTTATAGAAAAAATCCTAACCGCTAATCTGTACTAAAACTGAAATTTCTCAAGAAAATTTTTTTGTCTTTATATACACTTATACCAGAAATGTACCAAACTACATGTGATAAAGTCAAGGGACTTTTAGTGCAAGCAGAATACATCTCACTTACATTAGATATGTGGACATCATCTGTTAAAAAGATTCGGGTTTGGGTTCCAGATTCGGCAATTCCAGTCAAGGATTTGAGTTAGGATTCGGATTCGAGGAAATCAGGATTCGCCCCATCCCTAGTGTTTCTCTGTTTCCATAATAAATAAATAACACACAGTTGTTCCTTAATTGGACATCTAAATCAGTAATTATTAAGAAAACTTTATAATAATTGGCAGCACTGCTAGAGATAGTCTGATTCGCTTAAAAAGCTGATTTTAACCATAACTGCTGTAGAAATTTATGAGTTCCAATTCACTCCTGTTCAGATTAATTGCTGTAACATAGAATAAAATTAATTTTTTCCTTAATGAAAGTATTCAATATAAACATGGCACAAGTTTTAAAAAGTGTATTTCAATCACATCTCCTGAGAAATAAAATAATTAATATTATTAGATGATGCTTTTGATGAAATACAACAGGAAAAAGTACTTACAAATTTCTCATTTCAAATTTTACTTTAAAAAATACAATTTTTTGGATACATAAAATCCCCCCCCTCCCCCCACCCCTTACATTACAAAGTTGTGTCAAAGTTTTGCACTATACGAATTACACTTGGCAACAGAGAAAAAACAACACAAGATCAGAGCAAATGGCAGAAATTTTGCATTAGAATACAAGTAAATTCCCATTTAAATGCACACTGCAATCTAAGGATGAGACAAGGTGTAGATATTTATGCCAACTCATAGCTTACGGTAAAAAATTTTGAAATATCAGAATCTGAAATTTCCTGATTTTCGTTAAGATGCCGATTCAAGAGGGGGAGGGGGGATGTAATTCTCTTGTCACTGCATCAGGCACATAGCTGTATCTTGATGTGCGTGGACAGCAATCAACTCCCATTTCAGTCACAATGAGCCTGAAATACTGTTTCAGCCAAAGTCCATATTATTACCATGAATGGGAAGAAAACTGAGAAAATAAACAACCTTTTTTTTTCTCTCCTCTTTATTAACTCATTTTCATGTATAACCTCTTAAACACTTTGCTAGTGTTTTTATTACAACTTGCTCATCAAAAAAAGTACAAATTGTCAGTACAGTGATATGGCCTAAGATTCAGTGAACCATAAATGTATGATGAAAAAATTTTACAATAAGAAAAACATATGTATAAACATAACAACAAATAAACGTCTAAATCTCTTTAATAAAAAATAATATTACAGGACCTTCATTACCCCATCAATAATCACACTAAGGCAAATACAGTATTTAATTTGATATCCATCCAAAAGGACAGTTAGTTAAACTTATAACAGTAGTGATAAAAAAAAGACCGATAATCACTCTTTAAGAAACCTGGATAAGCGGTCAAGGCACCAACTTTACGTTTTTAGTCCCGGCCCGCACAATGATTAAATTTCACTAAAAAATCACGGGCGACAACTGTGACATGGTACAATCATGCCCTGGAAACTCTAATGGTAACATTTATATCATGCACAACTCAGACTTTCAAGTAGCTGCATTTTTGCTGGAAAATAACAGGGGACTCCAACCATTCCAGATATTTCAGGCCGAGACGAACATTAAACGTGACAATGAATATTTCAGGCCAAGAGAAATATTCACTGCTCGTAACAATTAAAACATTTTTTTTTCTAGTCCTCAACAAAAACTACATGTGATCATAATTACATTTAACAATCAAAAATATATGTTAACAAAACTGTGTAAAAAAGAAAACTATTTGGCACTACCTTATTTTACTATCAGACAAAATTTCACAATGGTCCTCCAATAAAGCTATTCGAACCTAAAAATACCTGGAACATCTTTCACGAGCCCTTTGGGGATTCTGGCCACGATGGACCTTCAATGGGGGAGGGGAAGACCTTTGAATTATTTCAATGTCCAATCAGCAAATACCAAATCTCGGAGTCCAGAGATAACAGGCCAGGGTCATTATGCAGCAGACAGTGATGGACAGGGGAGTCGTGCCGGAGATACCAACACCCCTCGAACGATGACGTGACGAGATCAAAAGTTGTTCATGTACAAGTTTACATCAAGAAGTTTTGATACTCCCTTTGCTAACTTTTAAAGCATTGTAATAACTTAATGTGACGTTTCCATAATTTCTTCCGGAATTTATCCTATTGTATTCTAGGCCCATGAACTTACTTCCACGCTAATCTTTCACCAGAAATGGAAAATCGGCAAAAAATTACAAGACCGGACACACTACCTATTTCCTAGCCAACCATTTCGTTGAATGAATATCTTCCCATGGTAGCACACGGCTAAAAGTGCTTCAAATGATTATGCTCGCTTTATGTTACCAATTATTTCATCAAAATGGCATTTCTTGGTGCCTACACAACTATGTGAGGGTTGCCACAGGAAGCTACTAACAGCGGAACAGCGGGAAGACGCGCCTAGTGGCGAGGGCCCCAGGCCCCTGCGGCGGGGATGGTCCGGGGGGGCTCGCTGCTGCCCCCGAAGGACGGGAACTCGGCCGTGCTGGCGGTGTCGGGGGCGCGCTGCTCCCAAGGGCCGCCCTTCACCACGAAGCCCGGGCCCCCCACTCCAGCCCCCGGGCCGCCGGCATCCTCGTCTCCGCGCCCCGCGCTGGGGCGGTAGCTCTCTCGCAGCTCTATCTCCGATATGTCCTGCAGCTGCGAGGGCGAGCGGCATTACAAACACTGCACAACACTTCCGGTAACAGAAACAATTAATTTATTATCCATTACACTACGGGTGCACAAGTAGCATATTTTAATGTTGAGTCGAGCAGTGCAAAAAAAAATCTAGTATTGAGTTCGGTAAGTAGGCAGCAGCATAACTTTTATCTTGGCATTTTCTTTTCAAGCACAACTAACAGGAAATAGTGGCTCAAAAGTACACACTGTGATTACGTTCTGAAACTTTCTGCTGGTGGCGTCATCTTTCCATCTGGGCGGGCTAGCCGCTAGTGCAAGGTGGTGTACGAAAGGAAGTGCGTCGGTTGTTACATGGAGAGATGCTGGGAATATCAGATAATTTTATTATGAGTATATCGGCAGTTATGAGGCGAGACAGGATCAGGAATGAGATGGTATGGCCATGTCCAGACAATGGGAAAAGAGAGACTGCCTAGGAAAATGCTGGAGTTGAAGTACACAGGAATAAGACCCCCAAGGAATACCAAGGTGGGAAGCGTAGATACTTAAAGGAGTATAGGAGAGAGGATGAAGGCATTTTACTTAGCTGATCCACCGTCGGCTGAAAGCAGTTGATGACGAAGATGAAGATGATGATGAAGATGAAAATTATGTGCAATATTAGTGTGTACATACAAAGTTTAAATATATGAATGGGCCTTTTACAACCAGGCATATTTTACTTCAAAGTCTGACAAGTTAAGAGCAGAAAGTTCAGATGGGAGGACAGTCTTAAATAAGGATATATTTTAATAAGTTTAAAACAAGTGAGCAATAATCAGTTTGTAACCACTGCAAAAAGATCCCTAAATGTTTCAATGGCATACTTCTATTTTAAATTGTTCACTTTTTATAACCATTAATGTTACCTTTAATATACTTAATAATATATATACTCACACATATATACATATATGTATAACAGTTATATAAAACCAGGTACAAAATTTTGTTAAAATATAAATATTATAAAAAAAATTATATATATGTAAAAAAATCCCCCTCCCTTTTCCGACAAACTATAACTAAATAATTAATAACCAAGCAAACCTAATAAACACACAAAAAAAAAAAGTTAGAATACAGGTTGATGTGAACAATGCTTACATATTCTTCCTCAAGGTTCAAGATGTGGTCTTTAGCATCCAGAACATTGTCTTCACTTCCAATGATAGTGACCATGTTAGGGTCGGGGTCTGTGCTGCGCGGGAAACGAATGTCCACACTGAACTGCTCCATTATCTTGCGAATGCTGCGCCCACGAGTGCCAATCAACCGTGAGTGCACCCGGGCATCAATTAACACCTCTTCTTTCGCCATATCATTCTAGAGCAAGCACAGGACATACATATTAAGATCAAATACTTGAGCTACCAGTTTTTCTTTATCTTAGAATTTAAAACTTATCTTAAGTAGTTTACATGAACCAAGATTATTTTAAAATAAAAATATTATAAAATAAAAATATAATTTTTAAAATAAAAATAAAAATTTTGAAGACAACTATCACGTATTAAACTTGTTATAATATTATACTACTATAATAATGTGAATTGATGGTTTAGATAATTAAGGATAACACTTCATATCAACTTTTAGTACTACCGTGTTTTATCGCAGAATCGTCGCACTCGCGTAATCGTCGCAACCATATTTTAGGCTGTCAAAATTGGGATAAAAAAACTTCTCGCGTAAACGTCGCATGATGTTTTTGGTCCCGCTAGTAGATGCCGAATGCTTCGTGTAGGTATCTTTTCCGTATAAAACAATGTATTTTAAAGTAGAAATCTAATATTTATTCGGTCATTACCACTTACTTAATAAATTAACGGGAAAATAAGACGTTTGGTGTGTAAATTTTCTTATAAAGACGTTTTTAAAAGTTATTTCCTTTATCTGATCGTCTGCGTCGCCGCGGTGTAGGTGTAATCTAAAATTTAATTTCGGTCATTACCACTTATTTATTTAATAAACGGAAATACAAAGTTGTCTGACTTGTAAATTTTCTTTTATAGACGTTTTTAAACGGTATTTCCTTTATCTGATTGCGTTACCACGGCGTACCGCTTATAAAAATGTAGCCAGCGCATCATTCATGTTTGGTTATGTTGCTTTCCGTATAGAGCACGCGCGCGCGCGCGTAGTCGAATATCGATATCTCGCCGATTGGATGCAACGCGCACTCTCTGTCAGGTGCCGAGTTAACTACATTTGATAGCCCGCATTCTTTCGTGGCAAGTGTGTACTACGACACGTTAGTTCACGTCAGATTCTAGTGGCTTGCGTTCGCGTTAGAGTTTTTAATGTTGAAGAAAGGTTTTTGTTTAAGGAATTATTAATATAGATTGTTTGGCGTGCTCTTGTATACTCCGCCTTTTTTTAAATAAACGTACTTTCCATGAACGGGTTTTGTTTTTATGAATAACTTTACCTAACAAAAAAATTTTTTTCTGCAAAATCGTCGCACCCCTACTTTTCAAACTTGATTTTAGAATAAAATCTGCGACGATTATGCGAGAAAACACGGTAAATTCGTAACAGATATATGCAGCTTTAAACAAAAACAATTAAAAAGTTTAGAATAGGTCTGCACATAATTGAAATTATTTTAAAATTATGATTTCTATGACCAAACCTGGGTATGATTAAAAGAAGGTCATCTATAGAAAGGTTCTATAGTAATGATGATGGTATTCTGGTCTGATAGTTTACATACACTTCAAGATGTAATTTAAGTAGTTCTGGAACAACGTACAGATGAGAATAGTAGAGCTATAGCTGGATAGAATAGTACAGCTATAACTGGATAGAATGCTACAACTATGACCGAACACCAGGAACTGGAATTCGGTGACTGCAATCCTCCAGACGGCTGCAAACGCCTATACAGTCAAGTCTCATTAATACGAACCCGTTTAATATGAAGTTCCCGTTTATATGAAGCAATTTTCTGGTCCCGGCAAACAGAATAGGCTTTTAAATGGTACAAACTTAGTTTTATACGAAATACGGTTAATATGTAATTTGAAGTTGGTTTTCGTCCCATACAGAAGTATTTGTACATATAATTATAATGGTTAATACGAATTTTAATTACTACTCTCAGAATGCCCACGATGTTTGCGGAACGTAGCAAATTTATCGCCCTTTGCCATTGTAAGAAATGAAAATAAACAAACAGAAAAATCAGAGATGAACAAAGCGTCAACAGTAATACTCGCGCTTGAGCTGAAGTAAAGAAATATTTACATCACGGGCGTGCCTCTAGCGTTGATTTGTGTAAACATGCAACGCATAATGTTTGGTTCTGTGCCTCAATACACTTCCGATATTTAAAATTTTCACGCCTCTGGTGGCAAAATGTGGAACTACAGAATACAATCTGCCTCTACGTATATTGTTTTTCGTTGGGTTATGTATTCTTTTTTTATGGTATAACCGAAAGGAAAGCCTAAGATGTACATCAAGTTCTGTCCCTGCCCGAACACGCCCGAATATTCACCTTCGGCCAACCTCGGGTTTATTTATATATATTTATATTTCTCTGTTTATTTTAATGTAGCTATACTAACCTAACTAACCGTCCATAGTGTTTTAAAGTTTTTAAATGTAGCTAACCTAACCGACCACTTTTAATATTTGAATTAATTTTTCCTGCGCAAAAACAAAACAAATCCCGAGGTTGGCCGAAGGTGAATATTCGGGCATGTTCGGGCAGTGACAGAGCTTGATGTACATCTTAGGTTTCTCATAACCGAAATACGTACGTCTATGATGTCACTGCCATTGTTTATATTACGTTGCATACAGTGATTTATGAAACTGTGCACAAATAACTAATTATTGTTCTTTGTGCGTGGCAGATTTGCTTTTATTCGTATCAATGAATACAAAACGCAAACGAAACGAGTTAACGTTAGCGGAAAAGCTTAAAATCATAAAGGAAGAGGACAGCGGCAAGAAAACAAAAACTGAAATCGCGAAAGAATTTAATCTTCCTCTTTCTTCGTTGTCGACGATACTAAAAAATCGGAACAACATTGAAAAAACATTTTAAAAAAAAATCCCTTATCATAATATTTATGCGAGTTCTTTTTTTCTGCTACATACAGTGAAACCTCTATTTAACAAATCTCAAGGGACCAAAATTTGATGTGTTTGTTGTAAAGGGGTTTGTTAAATGGAGGTTTCGCACGATATATTTCTAGTCATCATAAAGCTTCACATAAATGGCTAGAACTGTCTTTCTGACTGTTTAATACGATATGAGGAATAAAACATGAAAAAGTAAATAGAATACACTTGTTTAATGGCCAACCATTTGATGCTTGGAAATTATCAATTCCCATCCCCAGTGCTTCCTGGCATGCCTTTGTTGTTTGATGCCCTAGCCTCCATTAACCAGTCAAAAAGTGTCTTGTCCAAATCATCATTTTTTACATACTTTCACACGTTTTCGATTTGTCCCTACCAGAGAAGCGTTGTTATCGATCTGGGGGTTTATTCTAAGTTTCTCGGATAGGAGTTCTCGATCGTGATTCCACGATTATCGGAAGCTTTCTACAATATGGTATTCTAAGTTACTTTCATCAACTAGGAACCTTTCGATTCTCGGAAGCCAACGATCGGTATGTTTCTAGTATACAATTGCTGTCGAAAAGCCTTTGCCGATCGGGAATTAGCAGCCAGTTGAAATCATGGCGGATGCAGGATTTATGTGTACACAAATAATGTAGTTATACATGGTCGAAAATAGTACATTTTTGGGCGTGATCTATATTTACGATATTTTACGTAGGAGTCAATTGTGTTTAATATTTTATAAAAGGAAATTTTTT
Source organism: Bacillus rossius redtenbacheri (assembly GCF_032445375.1). Classification (NCBI taxonomy): domain Eukaryota; kingdom Metazoa; phylum Arthropoda; class Insecta; order Phasmatodea; family Bacillidae; genus Bacillus; species Bacillus rossius. Next base: position 27,952,713 of record NC_086338.1, on the reverse strand, counting down.
CCCAGTAGCATTGAATATGTATGTTTTTGGGGTCCTATTCAAGTAGTTGACCTAACAGTCACGAGAGGGCAGCAGGGCTTGCGGGTGTGCGAGGCAGTAGCACGCGCTGCGGCTAAAAGGACTACTACAAAACTTAATCGGAATTAAGTTTCGCGTCCATTACCGTTTCCCAAGTGGTAACAGTAATTACTGAAGATATTTGTACAAATTATGTATAAAATATTTATCCATAATACATGTACAAATATTTTCAGTAATTACTGTTACCACTCAGGAAACGGTAATGGACGCTAAAGTGTTGCAGTAGTCCTACCGGCCGCTGCGCGCTACTGCCTCGCACTTCCGCAATCCCTGCCATCTAGTAACTGTTAGGCCAACTACTTGAATACGCCCTAAAGTCACGAAAGTATCTCTTCATATGGAAGCTACTTCTAACCATATACATATCACAATGCCGTTTTACAGAATGATTTGATACGACGTATATAAGTAAAAGAAATGCATTCCGTTTTTTTTTTTAGTTTTGCCTTCTTTCGGATGAGTCCTTACCGTGGTTACCGCTTTAAGTTACAATAATTACGTAATGTAAGTAGTGCTCCAGATACATAATAACTAAGTGGGAATGTAAAGACGTTATTTCTATAATAAAAATATTATAACGAAGATTTTATGCAAGTAAATTGAAAAATAACCCAACTTCCAAAATACATACAGTAGAATCCCGCTGATGCGACCCCTCACGGTTCCCGGAAAAACGGACTTATAAACGGAATGGTCACAATAGAGAATTCGGGCCAATTCCTTCCCCCCCCCCCCCCCCCAAAAAAAAAAAAAATCCAAGTACATAAAATACTCTCGCTAAATGAATTTGCGTCACGCGAATTCGGCTATGCTGGCCGGCTGGTTGTTATTTTCATTCAAAACGTGGCGAAGGAACTTGTGTGGATCAGGTAGAAAACATTCGGCAATAAACGAAAGATATAAGAACAATGCTATCCTGAAATGCTGTGACATGTTTTTGGAGTAGATAATCACAGCGACAGACCGACAGGATGCGCTCCCGCCCTTGCCGTCAGCGATGTTTATTTTGACAGCTCAAGCAATTATCTTTTCCACGTCCCTTCACAGCGTAAAAAAAAAAAGAAAAAAAAACACGGATTGCAGATGGAAAAGTAACTATGCAGTAAAATATATTTATTTACGGTCCTGATAAATTTTTCTATTCAATAAAATTCGAGGTATTAGTGATTTTTCAGCAGAAACTGCTGTGTGACTAATAAACAAATTGTATCATAATAACAAACTTATAAAATATAAAGTATTTATTAACGGCGAAGGACAGTCGTATAAGCCTATAAAAATATTTATTTTACCGAGAATGGACTATACAACCTGGCTTTTGTCGCACGCGGTGTGGGAGGGGAGGATGATGCTGACAGTTTCTCACGCAGAAGGTTGAAATAAGTGAGGGAATGTGTTGAAATGTTAGATGGAAAAAAAAAAAGGGGGGCGGGGTTGTTTTTACAATGTCTGTGGCTCTGGGAGGGATGAACCTTGAAGAATTAGCAGGGGATGGGAGAGGTAAGCGTCGCGTCACGTCACGTATGACGTCAAGCCGCCGCGCGGGTAAGATAACGTGACAGCTGAGACGGCTTTTCGTGCGATAGTGGTGGCGCCGAGCTCGGCTAGACACTGCCGCGTGGACAGTCTAGAGGGGTGGTATCTATTTTTAGCCGTCTTTTGTATGCCTGCCTGCTTACAGTACAGCTCCCGCCAAGATAAACGTGAACACACAGCCCCCAACAAAGTGTAACAGACTTGTTTTTCAGCCGATTTTACTCAAATTTTCGACTTTCTCTGCTCAAATTTTTCATGGTTTCTCAAAAAACGGTCGTATAAACGGAATGGACGCATCAGAGTGGGGTCGCATCGGCGGGATTCTACTGTATTCATAATGTATTTGCCTGTTTCAGATATCAAAAATTTCAACAATAACTCAGCGTGTGTATTTTGTTGCAGTCGTGAAATTAGATGAAAATTTTCTCCGCAAGAATTCGGGGTGCTCCTCCATAAAATAAACCAACATTTTAATTTGCCTCTCACTCAAACGAGATCGCCGAGCAGTCATTATTTCAATAATACAATGACTGACCACATGCAAACTACTCTAAACATTTCACACCAAATATCCCGTAAAAATAATTTAAGAAATAAACATGTTTTCGCTTGCTCGAGCACTTTTAAAATTACTTAAGATTTTTATAAATACTTTTATCAACATTGAAACATCTGGAAAGTATATTGTCTTATAAACTCTGTGTTTTTATTTATAAATTTGTTAGAAATATGAAGTGTTTTTTTGTTGTTATGTTGTAGTTTTCAAATCTCATCTTCGCTGCCAGAAAAATTGTAAAGGGGGAAATCGTAACCCGAACTTTGCCGAGATAGTTAGGCCTCGTAACGATACCGCGTTTAGAATAGCAATTTCAGTACCTTTCGATTACGATCGTTCGGAACCGTGTGTTGCCGAACGGCCAAAGAGCTATATGTCGGAATCGATATCGAAATGTTCCGATAGAAAACGCTGGAAACTTAGAATAAACCCCCTGTTCCCGGTTGGATAATATGGTAGAAAGTGTAGACGCCGGGATGTCGAAACGTTTAGCTATATCACTTTTTTTTCCACCTTCATCAACTGCATTTAAAATTTCTAATTTTATTTTGACGTCAAATTGTCGCCGTTTTTTAGGATTAGAATTCATTTTACAGTAGTAACGTGTTGATTTTCGTAACTACGTGTGGAAATAAATAACAGTGAAAACTGAAAAAACGGAAATTGTACTACACCATAGTTAAAAATATTTGCGTGTGCGCATCTTTAACCATAGAAACGCAAAATATACTAGCTGTTCGTCTTGCCAGAGAGATGGTACGAGAGGTGTCCGCCACTAGCGCTAAATGTACCCGCCATTTTGAACAAAGTGTGGCATGTATACACGACGTGTGTTATCCATGATGCTTTGTTTGTTAATTGCCTTCCACGATGGTGCTTATTATTTTAAGGTTATACGCACGTATTTTTAAGCAGTGATTGCAAAAAAATTAGTGGATGTCTTGTAGGAGATGTTTATTTTTGCGTGTTTTTCAAAAGCGGCAGTTCGTTGTAAAGGGAATTTCACTATTTCGGAACAAATAAAATTCGGTATTTAGAGGTTAAAACAGCATTGATCTTATGGCGATCGGCTTGACCAAAATTTTATTTCGTTGCATGGGGTTATTCGTTAAATAGAATATTCGTTAATGGAGGTTTTACTGTACGTACCTGGTTAGGTAATTTTTCTCGAAGGCATAAAATATAGTTAATACAAATCTCGTTATTACAAAGTGCAAATTTTTTGGTCCCCTCGGGTTTGTATTAATGAGACTTGACTGTACATGGAAAGAGCTCACCAACGATATCTCCATAGGACAGCAGAGCTGAATGACATCAATTAAAATTAAAAAAATATTGTCAAGTCTCATCAAGTCGAGTATAATGGACTCGGCTTTCGAAGATGAAGCTACTTTGTTTGGACTTGTAAATATTGTGTGTAATTTAGTGTATAGTGTTTGAAACATTTGAACTTCCCGCACTGCTTGCGAGCAGCGCCAAGTTTTTCAAGTTGGCTGCCTGCCAAGGTGAGTAGCCCTGCAGCTTCCGGCAACGAAGCAACAGTTGTTGTTGAACCATCATGGCGGTAAGTTGTGCTATCGTGCACGCTTGTTGCCAATCGAGTTGTTTGCAAGTGCATCATCATTAATTGTGTCGTTTTATCTGGATTTTACTGTATCGTACGTCTCTAGACAAAACATACTCACTCAACTTTACTTGAGTTTTCAAGTCTCGGCCCATCTCTAAAAACAGTATTGATGGGCATCAATCAAGGTATCAAACATTTCAATTTCACCTGAGAATAAAGGAAATAAAAATTGAATGATATACATACTTATATTTTCAACAATTACTTACCAGTTCATTGACAATCTTCAAAATATCCTCTTTAGCAGCAATGGCATTCTGCTCATAGCCAGTGATTTTGATGGTGTGATCATTGGCATCCTCTTTCTTGGGGAATGTTATCTGAACTCCGTGGTCAGCACGTATCTTGGAAATAACAGCACCTTTTCTGCCAATGATCTTCGGATGGTACTCTGGGTCTACATCAATCTGCACAAACATCAGTTATACATAGAGCCAAGATTTTAAGGTGTTATGAAAAAGGACTTTTCGTCATTAAGAATTGTGGATTTCGTCTTTATCGTCATAAAAAATTAAAACACATGTAATAACATGTACACACCTAGCAGAGCTGCCTTGATCAAATGCTTCAATAATTCGTGGTTAGAGACTTAAAATATGCATATTAAACAATACTATGTTGAGAGTACATAAAAAATTAACAACTAAAATATTCAGTATTCTTATGCAGGTAAGTACTGTTCCTGAGTTCAGGAGAGAGTCTAAATTAATTAAAATATAAACTACAGTTAAACTTTTGTTCTATAAATGCAATATAATTAAGCTCAGGAAAACCCACCATTGTCAGCAGTTCAGCATTCTCTGGTTTTAGAGATCTTCTTCTGTCACTTACAACTACAGAATACTTAGAAAAAGATCTTTCTGAGTCCACATTCGTTGCAGGTATCCATATTAACTTTAAAGCAGCAGCTACAAATTCAGGATAATCCGCTTTCATTTTACATAGTATGTCCACCATGTCTATATAGTTCACATGCGGTTTCTTCTGCTCTTGGGAAACCAGGTTTTGGAGTGTTATGTAGCCTGTTGCTACAGAGGTCTTCTGCACCTTGCAAAGGAAAGGTAGGTTCCCAATATGTTTCTGGAATTCTTTTTCCTCCACACGAATGTTTTCTACATTTTGAGGATTCATTAGAGCGCTGATTCCCAGAAATAGTTGACGAGATGGATCAGTGTTCACCAGATCAATCAGTTTTATAAGACTGAGTTTAGCTGTGTTCTAGAACTGCTCTTTAAGGGCTGCAGAGTTGACAGTTTTCATTTCAGCCAAAATGTCTTCAACATTTTCAGGAAATATTCCCTTAGCCAAGACATCAAGAGTAGTTTGCAGTTTACTCAATTTTGTGCACAACTGATGAGCAGTAGGATACTTTTTTCCTTCAAGAAAATTAATTAGCTCTACAAAGGTGTTACAGTTTTGAGCCACAAATGTAAGAGTGGCCTCAAGACATTGTAACTCTTCCTTCTGGAGTCCCTTGATATATTTAACACCAGAGTTATCTTCGCTAAGCTGCTCAAAGAATTCCACAATGTCGTGCAGATGGAGTGCGAGGTATGATACAGATTCAAACCATGTGTTCCAACGTGTAACAACTGGCATGGGGAATAACTTGACCAGAGCCTTGTTTTCTCCATGTTTCTGGAGAAGAAATTGAAGGTATGCATGCCTCCTCTTTCTGGTGTTAAGAAAGGCCATCTTTACCTTACAAACGAAGAGGTTCAGTTCTTCCAAGTTGTTTTGCCAGATCTGCCCAACAATGTTTACTTTATGGGCCCAACATTGTATGTGGTACATGTGGTCACCAAATACACCTTCAAGGGTGCCAGCAGATTTTGTCATGTACCTGGCACTATCTGTAACATACGCAATTATGTTTTCTTCCTTGACTTCATATTTGGAGCATACATCAATCACTGCCCGAGAACAACAAACAGCATTTGCTGCATCAAGGACACAAGAAGCCCCTAAGATAACATCTTGTTCAGCACCTGGTTTCAGAATTTTAAACAAGATGTTGAAAACACAATTATTACTCTTGTCAGTGGTTTCATCTGCGAGTATGACCACATCTTGCCCCAAGAGCTGCTGCTTGATTTCCACTTCTTTTTTCTCTCTAAGTAGGGGAATGTACTTTTTCCTCATCCAATCCGCTGTTGGAAGATCACCAGCACCACTTACATGCTTCTGCATCCATGCAGTCAACTTGCTGTTGTCAAGTTTCTCAAGAGGAATACCTGCAGCTACAAAGGCTTCAACAGTTTCGAGAACAAAATCTTCCTTTTGTTTTTTTTGCGCATATTTGTGCCACTCCTGCTTCTGGGATAGAAAGCTGTCGTTTCAAAGTGCATGGGGATCGTTTAGCTTTTACATGTTTGTCGCTAATTATGTGCTTGTTTACCGTGTCCTTACGTTCATGCTCCAAACGGCAATTACAATATTTACAGAAAAGTATTTTTCCGTCACTGACATATAATCCCTCATTCTTAAACTCGTCAGCACGTGATGCCGCAGTAGCTTTATTTTTCGGCATGATTAAGAAATTTAGCTTTCATTTATGCACGTCATTTGTAAACAAAGCCCGGAGGTACCAAAAACTAGTATTTACTGAAGTTGTAGCGAAAAAATAAACCGCGGGAAGCCTACTTTTTACAGGCGAGAGAGCCTTATACCCGAAGTAAAAGGTTAGGTTATGTCACGTCAGTGAAATAAATGTTTTTATTTATTTTCCGGAAGGGTTGGGTAGGTAAGCGTTATTTAAAATATTTAATGATCGTAAAATAAATAAATCCTTGCAATATGGTGCTTTTTCATTAGCGATCTGAAAACTTTGATTATGTTACGATTTTGGCTCTCTCGCCTGTGAAGTGTGAAATGAAAATGAAGGCTTGACGGTAAACTGCTTATTCAACAAGCACACAAAATTGCGTTACAGTGAAATTTCATTAAATATCAAGTGATCATTAAATATCAATATTCGCTTTCATTTTATTTTCATACGTATTTATTTAATTAATGCAGTTTTTGTTCACGTGTATTTTTCAAAGGATCCAGCAAACAAGGCGCTGAGATTTTTCACGTTGTTGTGTTTGTTAACTTGTTAATTTTAGTTTACGATCGTCAGTTGTTAATATTGCGTGATCTCTAGTGGCTAGATGAGTTTTAAAAACCCTAACCTAACTCCGATAACGATCTTTTTTTTGTTCGTGAAATCGTCAATTTTTGTGATATATTGTAATTTTTTAAGATGAATAATTAACGTATTAAATAACCACCACACTGCAGTTGGATGACGACCATTTCTTCTACAAACAGATACGGAATTTTTGTCAATCAACCAATAGTCGGTAGTTAACGATTTAAATCAATATTGAGGTGTTTATTTGTGGTTAGAAAACATTTCGCATTTTTCGCGGTTTGGGATGAATTTCGCGTGAAAATTCGCGATTTCGCATAAAACCATATAATCTTGGCTCTAGTTATACAGATCAAGGAAATTAATTCCGATGGCAGATTGATCATTGGAAAAGCTACACTCCATGCTGAATATCTCAAAGCTTGGTGACTCTTTGAACAAGAGTAGCAAATACCACTGCTGGGCCTACTTTTTTCACAAACAGCTAAAAACTCAGAGCACTTAAAAGAATCATCAACTGAACAGATTAAACTAGCATCGTGGCAAATTGGCTATTCCAATGGTGGTCACCAACAGGACTCTGTGATATCTGAATCTTGATGTCAATCATTGATGATTGATGAACATTAATCATGTCTGGTCTATCAGCAATGGTTTCAAAATTTTGATCCCAACATATGGGTTTTCATGTGTTGTTTTCAATACCACCCTGCAATGTTCCATTTAAAAAAAAATTTAAATCAACTTATATTTAATCCACTCTTTAAGGAAAAAAAAAAGTATTTTTTAAAACACCGACAGTTTGTCTCCACATATTGGCGACGAGATGTCTCACATGACATGTCGGACCAAATTCCAAAATTATATAGACCCATTGACATGCCTAACATGTCGATGACATTCACGTACTGCACTACTCTAATAGCCAAGCTTCCAGAAATCCTGTGCTGAATGGACACACAAAGCTATCGTGCAATTTGATCCACGCTACTGTGTCATGTATAATCGAAATGCATTAACACATAGAGAATGCACAACACCAGATAACATGTTTCGACCATCAACTTTCCTTCTGGACACCTCCTTCACTGCAATTGTGGTTCCATAATGAACCATTTTGAAAGTAGTCAAGCCGCAAGGGAAGACATTCCCAAAACCATAGAAACCCAAGCTTTACATGGTTTTTGGGAAAACCTAATTTTTATTGTTTAATGAAGGATATACTACAAATAAAAGAGGTAAAAGGGAAGGTTGGATACAAATGCTTAATCCAAAAACTGTATGACACATTATTTCATGCTTTCAGTACCTGCTGGGACTGACATAAAAATTTGCCCTCAAGTTCATAAAAACCTATAAATAAGGACTTGTTTGGTAGGGGAAAAAAAAAACCTTTTAAAAACAATTAATATGATTATATTATGAACATATTAAAAACCATGGGCAAAAACACAAACAGTTAAAAGCAAAATAGTTTAGGATAATCGAGACACCGGATTCGAGTCCCACTTCGACCATCCTGATTTCAAATTTGAAATTTCCTGTTTTCCCACAACGCTGCAAGCAAGTACCGGGGTCACATTGTGGACTCCTCCCCAGATGTTAAGCACAAACAAGCGCACCGACCTCCAGCTCGAAGGACCTGAGGGCGCGGTCCTGCCGGTCTGCCTCCAGCTCCTTGCAGCGCTCCTCCACCGCCTCCTTGGCCCTCTGCACGCACGCCGGCGTGCCCGAGATCTGCGGCACGGAACACTCCTCAGCACACGGCCACACGAAACAAATCCTACACAAGTACACTTTAGAAATTCTCTTTCACCTTTATTATAAACCAGTTTTAAATAGCACGTAAATTTATTTGCGAATATCAAGTATTTTTCTACCTCAACTGAAAGTTTAAACTTAAGGTGAAACATTTTTCTATATACATTTCACAGTAGTCCAAGAAACATTGATGCGAAATACATTAAAGGTACCGTAGTTCATTCTTGTGTGAAACTTATGTAAGATGGCTGACAAACATTAATGATCTTAATGTCCGAGATCAGCTCCGCATACACTTGCCCCACTGTTGAGAACGGAGTGACGAGGTTTGAGACGCTTGTCACAGGGTCTCAGTGACCACCTCGCCACAAGAGTCCCAGGAGTGGCACGGGTGGCACGACCGAGCCTCTTCCAGGGGTATTAACGAGGCAGATTTCCCCCCCGCCAGAGCATGCACACGGTGACGGTCGGTGAAAGACTATTCGAGACGACTTTCGGTGCAAGTCCGTTTATTGTGAACATCGAACATGAATGACAGAATCTGGTCCCCTTCAAACACTAAAAGCTACCCCTATAATGCCAACTGAACAGGAAGCAGGATTGCCTGCGACCATCTTGCAGTCTTTTTGCTGCCCCAGCTGCTCAATGCAGCGAGGAGGAGTTATGTACAGACGGGTTGGACACATCTGTTAACGGATAACCGTCAGCACACTCCTACGCTGTCATGAAATGATGGTTGAGAACTTCTACCTATTAAGATAGGGTGATAGGATGGACAATAGAATTTATGACAGGCAGGTGGCGGTGGCAGCGGACAAGTTCTTGTAACTGGAAGTCAAAGGTTTATGCTTTACAGTGGCTGTGGTACAAAAAAAATCGGTGCTTTACGATGGTAAATGAAACTGCCATGACCACACATAGTAACGCATAATAAATTAATTTCACAATATATTCACTTTCAACTTTTATCGTTGTTCAGTCTAAAATTTCTGATGATTTGCTATTAAATGGAGTTCTTTTGAAACTTAAACTGTGAGAAATGCTTTCCTTTAAAGCGGAAAGGAAATGCATTAGTACTAATGGGGAAATGACACAAGTAAAAAAAAAGTGAACCAAGGGAATTCGTATCACCTGGGAACGTAAAAATAAGGTTCTACTGTATTTACGTTAATACAGTAGATCATGTTACATTATAAATTAAACGATATTAGGGAAGCCGAGGGCAAAGGCACTGAAAAGAGAGGCAGACAGCTTAGAATCAACAGATGTGCAAGGCATGCAACACTTTAATATGCAACATCAAATCAGTTCAACATAGTATATCGGATTGTAGGTAGGATCAGGATCTGTTTTTATCAGAATCACCCATACCACTACCCGATACATACATCACACATTGATAGATACAGTGGTACATCAGTATGACCCTAGTTATGGAGTGTATTCAGAGAAGCGATGCTGTTTCGACTTGTTGTGTATATAGTTTGAGCATGTTTAGTGTAGTGTATAGACTTTGAACATTTTAAACTTCCCGCCCTGCAGGGCATTGTGGTTGGTCACTTTGGAGTGGCCAGGAAGTAGGTTGGTGCACCTGCACACAGGAAGAGGACAGTCTGATAATCAACATGGTGGTGAGTGGACGTTGGTTACTATCGCGACTCGTTTTCAATCAAACTATAGTTGCTTACAAATGTTACATCCGCTAATTATTTCAGTCCACATCTCTTTGTGCAACAGATGCACTCAATAGCAGAAGGCTGTAGCCACAGCTCCTACCTTGATAATGTCCAGCTTCTGCTCAGCGGGCGACAGAACGATATGCACGTCATACCTGTCCATCAGTTCACGCACATCACGGCCCTTCTGTCCAATTATGGAACGATGGAAATCAAATGGGACGTTCACCTACAAAAAAAAAATACATAGTTCAGCTCAGTATATTACATTACATAAAAATTAAAGGATGGAATCTTTGAATCCTCGAATCCCTAGAATTCAAAAGATTCAAGATTAGAGGAAAATGATTCAAAGAAAAATAATGGAGTGAATTAATTTGGTAAATTAAAAAATCTAACACTTGTAACTCAAGTTAATTAGGCTTTATGTTTTTGCTTTGTACTTATCCTCTAATCTTCTTTTTAAAAATATATGTATTAAGTAAAAAAAAAAAAATTACAATAGATATTATAGTCTCTGGAAAACCTAGTTGCCTTATTGAGGGACCCCAAAATATAGTGAAGTGCCAAATTCATGGAAAACTTTGAAATTCTGCAACTTTTAAAAGTTATCTGCAAAACTTCTAGACATTTTTGTGGAAACACTAAGTAAATCCCTGTTAAGAAATTTCTCAAAGTACTTAAAAATTTAGACTTATTCAGAGCAAGAAATTTTCATTGTGTGATGTTCATTAGAGGGTTTTATTGTAAGTTTGTGATTTAAATGTGATACCCACTTTTAGTTTCAGCAATTTGGTAAAAATCATTGCATTAATTTCAGGTGAATACAGTACGTATGTTAATCCAATAAAATTAAAAAAAAAAAACTGAGTAATTAAAAACAAATTTTTTTTTAACTTAAAGAAAATTTGTTAACATGTAAAAATATTACGCTCTCCATGAGACTACCAATACAAATCCTCGACATTAGGCAACAGGAAACTCACCTCAACTGTGATTGGGACCAAGTCAAGCAAAGCCTGCTTGGCAGCTTCGCACTTCTCCTTCTTGCCGGTGATGCGTATCACATCGCACATTCTCACTGGCTCCGGCTCCGGCTCCTCCGACTCCCCATTCACTAGCTGCATTTCCTCCAAACCGTGGTACTCCTCTGAAGCATTCACAAACAATCAGTGTCAATATTTTGGATTTCAAAATTTAAAACGAAGCAAAAATTTCAGTAGAACAATATAGAAAACTCAGGCTTTTTAACACCTGACTGCAGTGATCCTAGCAGCTTGGCCTGAAGAACGCCCGCGAAATTCACATTTCCTTGTATTACAATGAGCGATATCGGCACAGATTTTCTCTCGTCGTTTGAAATATTGTTGTCGTAGAGTAATGAATATATATTCCATACATTTTTATGAAAACAGTGTATTCATAATCAAAACAAGTTTTCGTAATCCAAAAAAATATATTGTCTTAAAGATCGTGAAACATTAGCTAAACTTTAAACATGATGATAAAAGGACAATGATCATACCACTTTAAACAATGAAACATTTTAACTTTAGAAATGAATTTTTGTAAATCGTTTATTTCGTAAATAATTCCGTGAAACATGATAAAATAGTTTATATCTTAGAATAGGCGCACACCTGAAAAAAAAATATATATCACTCCGAAAAATTTTAATATTGAGGATTTCATAAAAGAATACAATTATTAGAGAATAAACCATCAGCGTTTTTGTAGTTTGACGTAAAGAGAATGATGCAAAATGATAATGAACAATTAATTAGTTAACTTCAAAAAATATTATGTCACAAACTATTACAGTCTTACTTGGATTCTTAAAGGTAACTCAAGGTGATAATCAGCTCTCATTCTAGCATTTCGCCTTGGGAAGTGTGAAGACTTCTATTTGATCCAAAATCCAATGGTCAGCAAGTAAAGGTCCAAAGTCCTAATCATCTGGGCAGAACAACCACCAGGATGTTGGCACCAACAAACAACCCTCCTTCCTTCATGACTATGGGTCCACTCAAACTGATCAGTATCTTTGCCACGTAGTTGTATCTCTTCCAGGACAGCACCGTGAATTTATGTCTTCTTGTAGTATTTGCTAAAAGCTGAACACAGATTTACTATTCCCTTCAGTGGTATTAATGTATTTTCTACATCGTAGAATCTTCTAAGTATCAGTTTGAAATCTTCTATACCACCGACGGGTCTTCCTTTGATGACAACTCAAATTTACATCTGCAGAATAAATATTCTTATCGATGATAATCGTTGCGTATTCAGTTGAGTTTTGAACAACTTTTGTTGAAGTAATCTCACCTCTTCACTGCAACTTTATAATAAAATATTTTTAAAATAGTAGCATTACTTCTAATCTCCATGAATGTGCCATTCAGACTTTTTCAATCGAATTTTTTCCGCTGTTGATTAGCCCTCGAAGGCTGAAACTTAAATAAAAATCCTCATGAGAGGATTGAACATAAGGGAATTCTTTTTAAGCCTTGTATAAACTGTTTTGTCCAATCACATTACTATTTATTATTTTGCATCAATTCCTTAAGATTTTAATTAAAGTATGCATAAATTAAATAAATGTTTTGAGGAGTGCAGGGTTTTTACTCTTAGAAGTTTTCAGGATGGAAAAATGTATTTTTTGCTTTCTAAGTGTTCAACACACTTTCATATAATTTCCATTGTATTGAGCTGTGATCATGCAAATCGGAAGTTTTCTTGTACAAAACATAATCTCAATGCCATTTGACTGAAATTATTTAATTTATGATTGAATCGTGATAGAAATTCTACGGCGAATCTAAGATTTGGGACCGTATCCCTAATTTCCATTTAAGCAATACTGGTATTTCACACAAAAGCTTGAACTTTGTGTCAAGCAATGATAGCTACCTTGCGCATCACGATCAGGAAACTTGACCTGGACGTCAAACTCCTGGGTTATGCCCTGCACCTTGTAACCCTTCGCACCCATCACAGTTCTGTGATGCTTCTGTGGAATGATGCACTCAATCGTAACCATGGATTCCTGAAACCAAACAGCAGCAACTGAATAAGTGATTCCAGAACACTCACTGAAGTATGTATGTTTCACTAAGAGATGTCCAGAAAATAAAGATAGATATTAATATATACCTGGAAAAAAAAAAAGTAGCAAATTCATGAATGGTGGGTTTAAGACTTTTGCAGTGATAATAATTTATTCTTAGTAAATACAAAAAAAATCCAGAAAATTAATTTTAAAACTATAAAAATTTCAGTTTCTAACATTACAGTCTAAGTCCAGACTAACTCTGTCTGCACCAAATATTATTTAGTTTTCAGAACAAACACCAAACATTCTGCATTTGCCTACCGTAGCTGTTTTAGATCCACAACAAGTACAATACAAAGGGCAATGCAGGCACTTACAAGATCATCAACAATCTCTTGTATGCGCTGCTTGGCAGTCTCTATGCACTCCTTGGCCCCCTTCAGCATGACGTGGTCGCTGATGACGCCGGCGCGGGGGAAGGAGATCATCACCCCGCCACACTCCTCGGAGATGCGGTGCAGCACCTCCCCGCGCCGGGCCACGAAGTGCCTGTGATGCTTGGGGTCCACTACCATCTCGCTCTCCACTATGTTGTCCTGCAACAGCGGGGCAGACATGCATAACCACAATTTCACAGGCCTTCGCAACCATTCTCACGGCGGTCTCAGTCGTTGGGATGACGTCACATCATGTTGTCAGAGTTAACTGATGTTTCGCTGTACCTTGCAGAGTTCGCCACCTCCCGGCATCACAATAAAGAAAAGAAAAAAAAAGAGTTAATGCTCAACCTCTTGTTGACATTGAAGTCATATGAGATGAGAACAGAAGCATACGTAGCATGAATGGGTGGGTGAAACAAGAGTACCTCGAGAAAATCCACCAGCAACCAACATCTCCCACGTATCCCACTTGCCAAATATCCTGCTGTGACTCCACCCGGTATTGAACCCTGGAGGCCTTAGTGAATGGCAAGTGATTTAACAACTCAAACAATTTTTCTGTTTTTCAAAAAACCTTCCCCATTTCAACCCCTTTAGACGGATATCACCCATTAACGAACTCGACCAAAGTTTTGCACTACTAGATTTTATGTTCAGTTTGGAGGTGATTTGTGAAAAATTGCGACAGTTGACATTTTAGTTGACGATGGTTTTTGGGTCTATGGACCACGGAATGAAAAACTATATAAAAAAAATTTTCCGAAAGGCGCATCATGGTAGCGGCTTCAATAGGTAGTATTACTTTGAAATTCTCCTAATAATATCAAGTTGCTGCTATGCTTGTGGTAGGTGAGTCAACCATTCAGAAAGTGGTACGAGCGGGAACTACTCACGATCTCCTTGATGGTGGCCTCCAGCTCGGCACGAGCCTTCTCGACGGCATCCTGCCGGCCGATGATGGTGATGGCCTCCTTGTCCTCGTCCTTGTCCGTGGGGAACACGATGCGGGCGCCCGTCGCGTCCCGGATCTTCTTGATGTTGAGGCCGTTCTTGCCGATGAGGAACTTGTGGTGCTGGGGCTTGGCCCGCACCTCCGCGGTGTAGCTGGACAGCTGGCGCTCCGTGGTGAGCTCCAGCAGCTGCTGGCAGGCCTTCTCCACGTCCTCCTTGGGACCCCGCACCGTCACCTGCCACGCGCACGCACCAGTCTCATTGATCACCACGAGCACCCATCAAAACACTCTGTCGAAACGACACAGCCTCCGATGTATCACCCGGGGGGGAGGGAGCCCTCGACCAAACTTCCTGGCTTCCCCCTCCCACACAAACACGCACGAACCCTCTCCCAAACCACCGGCGATGACAACTGCGAAGCAGTCAACCCAAATAGACGCCCACCGAGGAACAGCAGGGGAGGGAGGGACCGCTTGTGGTGGGTAGGAAAACATCCATCCCCATCTCTCCCTTCGCCCAAGGTTCCATTAGGTCCATTTTTTTAAAGGGGATTTGTTTAAAAGATACATCTTACATATTACCATACTCCAAACAACAAAGAACAATATTCTCAAAAAGCAAAGAGCACCGCTCTGGCCCCGTACGTACCTTGTCGCTGTTACTATCGGAGGGAGGGAACTTGATGGCTACGCCTCCACACTCCTCCATGATGGAGTGGATCAGTTTGCCGCCTGCGCCAATCAGTGAGTTGTAGAACTTTGGCGGGATCACTATCTCCTCCGTTACTATATTGGCCTGTACACACACACACACAAAAAAAAAACTTTAATGAAAGATTTATATTAGACTGTCTTTTAACCAACACACACAAGTACATTTAAGTAATGGATTTTGATGTAAACAAAATTTTTTTTTATCGTAGTTTAATACGTGGCAATGCAAGACCCCTGTCCTCCCTAGCTTTTATAAATATTTTTTGAGATGAGAAAATATAATGTTTTGGTCATTCAGATGGATCACCTGATTATATAGTTCAAGGTTATGGCGACCTAGTTCAGTATTTGCAATATACATAAGCGTGTTCTGCTGCATTTCTCTTAGCGAGCACAATACTGAAGACAGCCGATACCACCCCATTTGTCCACTCCTCCCTCCTTCACCAGATAACAATTCCATGATGCCAGGATGTTTTCCTACTGGCAAGCTGGGCATCTGGTAGCAAGCCATTGTGGTATCGCTCACTCTTGTACACGCTAGCCTTACTGTTTACTTCTGTGATTACAGGACACCTGAAAATCTCATGATTGAGATAAACTCGTAAATGTGATTTGTAATGATTTGAAATATAAATTTTTTTTTTATTTTTTTTTTTTTTTTTTCATTTTCAATATGAATTCCTACTAAGAATTATCATTTTAGGATTTTCTTGGCTTTAAGTATCTTGAAAACAGTGCTTTGTAGAGGGAAAATTCATAGAATAAAATTTGTTGCAAATTTAACTACGAACAAATAAGGTCTCTGGAAAAATAAAGAATACCATATTTTTAAAGACTAAGTGTAGAGTAAGACTGAAAGTAGATGTGTTGGTTCTACTTTTCTTCCAGTACTCAATTTGGTGCCGGATCTTAAAAATTGGTTCCCAGTTCTCAGTTTCAGGTTAACCTCCACACAATTTCAAGTCGCACCAAAGATACAGTACTCCCTAATAAATGGTGTATTTGTTTAAAATGACTCATCAGTGACCTACTGTATCATAATTTGTGGCTTTTAGAGGTAGGGCAAGTGGACAGAACAAAGGAAGTTTTTTTTGAGTGCTGAAAGACAACTTTAAACCATTGTAGTTTATTTTTTGATAAGTTTTAAAAGTATATTGAGCCTGTGTTATTTTTCTATAGGTCTAGTTCAAGTTGAAATGGTCATCCCTGTCTGCTAGTGAAAAGAGGGACAAAAAGGGTCGGATTCTCTTCTGTTTACGTTCGGACACGGACACTTTTGCCCGGGGGGGGGGGGGGGGGGGGGGGTGTTGTTGTTTGTGTGTATGTTAATGATAATGAATCACAGCAGCACAAAGAAATAGAAGGAAAAATAAAACTTGTACATAGATAACCAGGAGCGCTCTCGCTATCACGTCCGTTCGGTTTGAACACTCAGTCAGTATTCTGTTGGTATTGTGAAAAGAAAGATGTTAATATTTAGGTCCAAATTTATATTCTTCGTGCCCACCATAAAAGTGTTTCAGCTGTCGGTGGGCATGTCACAAATACAAATAAATAAATAAATAAATAAAAAAATAAAGTGCAATATAACTGAGTTAAATAATACCATCAGATTAAAAAAAATTTATGGCATAAAATAAAAACACAATTGCATGTCTGTAGTGATACATCTTGAACTGTCTCTTCGTATCTTTGATTACCTATTCAAAATGTAAGATAGGTTATGCAACCCCATTCTGCCAGTACTCAAGCTTGACTCAACTAAAAAATAATCAAGTCTGGACTCAACTGAAAGTATAAATACTGAACTCCGCTAGACTCGACTCAAACATCTGCAGACTCCTCCATATCTAATTTTGAGCTTACGCTCTTCCTTTTGTTGTAAGTAACTTAACAAAATAAATGTGTCAGTGCCCAACTTTACTCCAAAACAAAATTTAAATCTTACCAGTTCATTCTGTATCTTCAAGATCCTCTCCTTGGCCTCTTCCACATTCTCCTTCTTTCCCGTGATGGTTATCACATCGCTCTTCTCACCTTCAGCGGGCAGGTCTATCTTGGTCTGAGTCTCATCCCTGATCTGCAAGACACATGACTCACATAAGAAAAACAACTCCTCTGCTAATTATATGCCAACATGCAGTTAATAAACAACTTTCCACGCAACTGACTTCTATTAATACCATTTGCCAAGGTAAAAAAAACAACATATTTACACAATTTGGGCTTGTGAAAGTGATACTCATTTTATATGATGAATGCTTGTCAAAAATTATGGAATCTTACTGTAAAATCAGAAGAAGACACAGTTTAAGGCGATTGGTGCACGGTAAAAAACGGTCACAGGCCCGAAAGCAATGAATTTTGTATCATATGATCATTAAAGAGTCTAGATGCCTATGTGGGTGACTGTTACTATGTAGGGAGGTCAGGAGCTTAGTTCCAGCTCGTCAGTGGCGAGATGGCCTTCATACGAGAAGGGTGTCGCTGGCGGTTGCTCTGCGGCCTGCCATCTAGGAGGAATTAACAGAACCTCGAAGGTTTTATCTCCCTCTCCCTCTAACACACAGCCGATACGGTTCTATCGTGGCCGGAGGAGGGGAAGGGGTTAACAGGTTTTCTCTTTCACTCATCCTTCGCCATGGAGAGGCGGAATGGATTATTTATTTGTTCGCAACTGCGCACGTCATGTGGCTGAGAGCGCACATCTTCTCACTCAACTCACTCGTTCTCTCACACTATTTCAATAAATCTTTTAAAATCTTCAACATCAATACTTTAAACCATTGCGCTTCCTACGGATTAATTATATTTCATGCACGTGCCCGAATTCAGCTGCAAAAAAATAAAACGTGTAATCAATTTTTTTCTTCAAAAACCTTCCGAAACACTGTGTGTTAAAAAACATTCTGAAAGCCCATTTTTCTAGATAAATGGAAATTCTAAATCACCTACGCAACAAGGAAACATTGTGCTTTAATATTATGTAAAGAAAACACCTCTTAGTTTTATAGTTATGTAAAGGTGGTGTGATATGTTTTAGATGTCGCACCATCTTATCATCCATGTAGAAGAGTTACCTGAAAAGCTAACAAGACTATTGCCATGGAAATTGAAATATGGTTAAGGAAATATTTTTCAAATGTTTGTAAACAGTAAACAACATATAAAAAATCTTATAACTGTAAAATTAAAATACAAACAACCCTATAGCAAATTTAATTTCAATATGAAAAAGTCTACAATAATGTTTACAAGAAACGAAATTGCAATAGCAATACAAAAATATCGCAATTTTGTTACATTGTTAACATATATATTATTTTTAATAAAGGCAATAAAAATGGCATACTCAATATTTGGAATACAATAAATACCTTAAGCCCTACATAATTGCTGCGATATTCACAATAAATGCTTTTCTTAAATATAGTAACTAAAAAACATCGTAAATAAATTATGAACATACATATTATGGTGAAGGAAAGTGGACACTATCACACTGAAAAATCTTAGAGGGTAGTTTTCCTCATCTTATTTCTTTCTTTGCGTTTTTGGTCTTGTTTGTTAAAATATTTCATGTTCAAATACTTGATACGCATATACGTTCTTGTCCTGACAAAACAGTATATAACTTATTCTGGATATTTATTTTCAGTAGTTCCGCAAATAATTTTAGTCAGTGATTCAAAAATCCGCTCTTTTTTGCACAAATTGTTGCCATGAACATTATCAAAACACATTTCAGCGATCTTTATTAATTCCAAAAATTCATTAGTGGGACATTTTAAGTTACCCTTTGATTGTACATGTATCCAGCTATCATCCTCCGAATTGAAATCCGTAGGGCCAAGGTCAGGATATTTATTTCTGAAACGATGAGCTATATAGCCAGAAACATATTTCAGCCCTTCAAGAGAAATTTCGTCACTTGAAAGGGACCTGGCCTCTAAATCTAAGACTATTTCTTCCATGTCAGCAAGATCTATTTCATTTAAAGGTGATTTCTCTTGAAATGTCTTTGTAAAATACATTTCCTTGCACAAAAGTAGTTCTGTAATTTCATTCTGATAAGCACTGTCCTGTTCCATTTCATTTGACGAAAAATCACTTACCAAACACATTTCGTCTGTCTTCTCATCCGTGTTTTTCCGTTCAGCAAAAACTGCTGCAGAATGTTTTCACAATATGTAGTTTATAATTCTGTATTTAAAGTAAATGGGTGACAGATGCGTATTTTATTACATGCTTTATATTAGCTTCACCTGTATGTTTGTTTGTCTGTCCGTCTGTAACTCTTTCGACTAAGAGTGAGTGGCTCATCACTGTAAAATGTCCCACCAATTTCATCACGTTCGTTAGCCGAGCAGTCTAAGGCAACTTCTGAGACGTCAGCTTTCGTAATCAGCGATCGTGGGTTCTACTCCCGGCCACGCCGGAAAAAAAAAATGTTTTTTTTTTCTGGTAAATTCTAAGATTATATCCATACATCTAACTGTAAATGATTCGGAGAGACTTTACCATTTCTTTGTGACGTTGCAACTCCAAATAGTTATCTCAGATGGTAATAGGTAGTGTCGGTAACTCATTTCCCTATGATAATTATACATAAATATAGTTTAAAAAACTAAAAAAACATGCTTTTAAAGAATATCAAACTAAAAAGTTAAAAATAAATATAGTTTAAAAAACTAAAGAAACATGCTTTTAAAGATTATCAAACTAAAAAGTTAAAAATAATTTTAAAATTTAATTTATGACAATAGTATATAAGCAATACTAGTATAAATGAGAAAAAAGCATGGGGCGCTTAATATACAAAAAATATGGCACAAAGCGCCTCAAGTTTTTTTCTCATTTATACTAGTATTGCTTATATACTATTGTCATAAATTAAATTTTAAAATTATTTTTAACTTTTTAGTTTGATAATCTTTAAAAGCATGTTTCTTTAGTTTTTTAAACTATATTTATTGATGTTCCATACCTCTAATATACGGACAGAGAAAAAACCACTCTAACACATCTTAGTTCAGTTTAACTGTTAACAAATATTTAGGTTAACAGGTCCTATACATATTTCCAAATGTTTTACTGACTGAGTTATACTGGACATTAATTAAATTGATCGCTGATATTTATACTTTTAAACGAAATTTTGATTTTATCATTTTATGTAAACTCTAATGCGTTAAAAAGTGTAACGCAACACTACACACAGGTAGTGATGTCTAGTGCACTGCCCTATGCACATTAGTTAACAAAAAAATAAAATGAAATATTAATTGCTGATAAATAATACCTTGATGTCGTGATACAAGTAACACATGCTTATCTGATATTTATTTCAATTAGAATACGAAATAGGAAGATAAAATAATCAACTGATTTTAAGACTGATTTATTACTTACACAGTACAGTGCATTTTGAAGACAAATGGGTCTTAAGAAGCGAAAATCGTACTCGATTAAAGGATGGTATGGTGTTCGGTATATTAAGGTTTCCCTCAAAGTAACGGTTTCAGAATGCTTTTAAGATATTAGTTACATCCCAACATAAGTTTAAAACATTTTTCTTAAGAGTGTGCTTCGTAGCATTAAAAAATGTGCCTTAATTATTTTGCAAATTTATCATTGTTATGGTGACGATGTCAGGGGTTTGCATAATTATTTTTAGAAATATAGTACAGTATTAGCAACTACGTTAAGAACTGTTATTTTATTCACACAGAGAAAATAAATACAAAATGTTATAATTTGGCGTTTGTCTTTTTATATACTATATAGGTTTTGTTACATTCCATGCGGCCCGGCTAACACATAGAAATGTAACAATACAAACAATGTTCTTTAAGAATTTATGATTACGATGGTCGATTCAGATAATTTTTAGTTACATCAAAATATGTTTTAAATTGGAAATGAAAGAGTTTATTGCATTACTTTTTGTTTATTTCATTTCAAACCAAAGAAACGATAGTTTTTTCAGTTACATGACAACACAATTCAGACAAATTTAGTTCTAAAGCTTTGTTACTTGCACAGTTTTTGTTCTACAAATTTTTTCGAAGTCCTTGAATGTTGATAGGATGAGGTCCAAATACATACCATACCAGACATTTTTCTGTTGATGGTCGTTGAGTCTTGTCGCTCACAAAAAAATAGAATTTATTACTGTCCCTTGGTTAGCGATGTAACTCAAGGTATGGTCGCGCACTGACCGAAGTCGCGCGAAGTTGGGCCGTTGCCGACGCCTAGGGCCTAAATTTCTAGTTACATTATTCCGAAAAAATCTTTAGGTTAAAATTTACGGCCTGGCCCCAGCCCCTAGGCGTGAAATTTTCCCTTAGTGCAACTCCATAATATTGTGCGAGTTGCCGACGACGCGACCGGACTGGACAACAATCGAGCTACAACTGAGTTGGTAGACGAGATTACCTCCCTTGTATAGGTGAAGACAAGGGAAGCAACCCCGTGGTCCAACCGACCAATCACAGTACAGCATTCATCAACATGCCCAAATAAGGAATTTCGGCCGAGCGCATCACACCACGCCAGGACTCGCCCTGATTGGTTGGCTAGTGGTAGCCTCCAGAGAACCTTCCAGACCGTCGCGAAAGCTATGCGTCCACGTGACGCGTAAATCCCCAACAACGAATTTACAACGAGGAAAATAACTTGCTGGCGCCAGTGTGTCGCGCCTGTCCGCTCTTCCTTCTGGGCTTTCCAGACTGTTCTCAAATTATTCCACTACAATCTCAATAGAATTCAAAATTTACCCAACTAATTTAAATATAATATTCAAATTTTAGCAATTGAAGTTGAAATTCAGAGTCAAAATTTTAGTTTAAAAATTATGTCCTGTAAAATTATCTTCTCCATTGCCTTAAATAAAACAATTAATGAAATCATATATCAAAATTAGTTATGAGCTGGAGTTAACCCACAAATTAATAATTAAATATCTCGGGAAAATAATTATTTTAAGACTTTACATGAAATTTAAAAAGAGTAATTAATAACAATTTTTAACATATCTGAACTGTTCTCTATATCAACAAAAAAAAATATCCTTCACCTCAAACTTATTCTTAATATTCTTATGACCCATTTTGCAATGCTACAGTTTGTTATTATATGTGTGTTGTAACATGTATAAAAATGTTAAATATATTCAACAATATTTGGTAATTATATATATTAAAAAACTTTTATGTACGCGACTTGAAACTACGTGAAAGGTTTTCAGTCTATAAAGGCCTATTCTATGATTTTTTTAAAATTATTAATTCTTATGCAAACAATTAATAAAATTGGAAGTTTCTTACATTGTCAGTATATGCATAGCATTACAGTTATTCCAAACAATTCTCTACCAGTGTTTACCTAAGGTTTGCATGTTACGTTTGTTCTTCTACTAATACACGTATATTACAAGAGGTTTGTAATAGATTAAATGAGGTAAGTAAGAATTCGTTTTTATAAACATTGTGTATGAAATTATAAATTTTGAGATGTATAATAACAAAAAGAAGTGCGTTCCGAAGACATATGTCGGTAGTGTTACCCACTGAAACATTATTCCCACTTCAACTCTCTGTAAAAATAAAAGTATGGGGTTGAATGCGCCAAAAGGGGTATATAAATAAAATTTGAGGCTTCTTCCTTATTTCATACGCTAGTGTCCCCCACTTACAATTGCAAACAAAAATTTTTCCTCGATGTAGTTTACTCTGCGTAATCACAAAAAATTTTGGCAGTAAATAAGTATTTAATTTTTAAAAATGAAAGCATTCATGTTTCGAAAAAAATATTAAAGCGACGTGGGGAAAAATGTTTATAGATACTCCAGTAAAATTTTCAGTTTGATTGTTTTGATAGTTTCGGAGCTGTTGCGAGTTTAGTTTGGAAGATTCTTCGGCCGCGCGAGGCGTGTTTGGGTCTTTTTCATTTTCTTTCAGCGTAGGAAGCCGATACCCGGCTTCACTTCGCATCCTCTGCTTGTCTTCCCTTGTCCTCTCCAGATGTATTACTGTATATTAGCTCCATGAGCACGACCTTGACAGACCGTTTCTTCGGTCTTCTCTCTCGTCATCCCTCTACACCCCATTCTTCCCCCTCCCCACCCGCAGGCTGCGGCCCGCCGGCCGCCGGCCGGAGCTCCGCCGGACTACCTGGTTCCGACAAGCGCCGCCCTCAGCGCCACGTCGCGGGGACATTCTTCCCGGCGGCGAGAGTTTTACACGCAGCACTAGAACTGTCACTCCAGAGGGCATGTTTTGAGTCGGATCTTATCAAAAACAAAAGGATATGAAAATATATACATAACTCAATAGTGTTCTGCCAATTATGTTTTCACTTTCATTTAAATTTATTCTTTAAATCGCTCCTGAAGTAGTCCAGCAGTGATCAATGGAAATTGTCAATATTAAACTGTAATTTTGACGATGAAAATGTTTTCTTCTTACTTTTATATGTGCAGAAACCTATTCGTACACTCGTTTCTTGAACTATACTTAAGTTTAAAATAATTACGTGTTTTCTAAATAATTCTGGCTTGGAATAAAAATAAATGCATTTAAAATGACATAACTCAATTAAAAAAAGTTTATTAAAAATATCCTAGGTATATTATGTCTTAAAAAGAAGCATCAAAAACAAATATGTACAGTTAAATTAGTTTTGTCGTAATATTTTCCATGCACCAATCGCCTTAAGATGACACAGCTTAACACGATTTACCACCTAAAACGACAGAATAAAATAGCGCCAAAAAGTTCCTATGCCATTAACCTAAACAACCCTCTTTAAATACTTTAACAATTATTAAATTTTCCTGTTTAGTAAACACCTAATAAACAAAAACACAAAAAAAATTTATTTTCCATCAAAAATCTTTGCCTAACAAGTACTTGTCTGACCAATCGTTTTGTAGTCAAAGAACCATAACACAACCAAGCTACATTTTATTTCCCCGAACAGTCATCTTAAACGTAACATCATTTTCAGTGGTTGCTTTCTGCAAATTCACATACACGATGAAAAATGCACAATTTACAGCACTTTAAACTAGACATACACAAATGATGTAAAAACATGAACATGAAAAACATGAATATAAATACTTAGGATTTCAAAACACAAGTGATAAAATTTATCTCTCAAACAATGACGAAAAAATTTTGTGGATAAATGAAAACACAGACTTTTTTTTAAAAAAAACTTGAAGAGAAACAATTATTTGGGGTGTATGTATTAACTTCGTGAAGCATTCCTAAATAAAAACATAAAACAAACGTCTATGACCAATTATTACAACAGTTAACACGGGCACTCTTCTGCCACTAACATTAAAACGCCTGAACGATAAAGTTGCAATTGAGTATGAATCAATAGTCACAATCGTGCTAGTCAGCATTCAAGAATCGAAAACATGCACAGTGGCAGCGTACCTGCCACATTTATCGATGACTAAACCCCGATATTTCGACTCAAATAGTAAATAATGAACGGACGGGGGTAAACGAGAATATCCTGAGGAAACCCACCAAAGTGATTTTATGTGATATTAGGTTTCCGACTCATTTCGGTACATGTGGATTTATTTCATTTCCATTTAAATTTGTTTCTGATAATTTCGGTTATTTCACATTAATACGTTCAAGTAGATAACATTTCCACACATATCAGGCCTTTCCTTTGATTTATTTTGTTACAATGCAAGCATTTAATCATTGAAATTTGATTCTATTAAAGTGCACTTTTTTTCGTTATAAATGGGTTCATTTTGGTGGCTTTTTCGTGTAATTTTAATTCATTTTATTTATTTTATTATATGCAACGCAGATGTTCAGTGACTTTAAAAAAGGACCATTTGTATATATTTCTCATTTGTTTGTGCTCGGAGCGTGGACATGAAACAGTGTTTATCTTTTTGTTGTTGGTTGGATGCGGACGAAACTTTCTCCTTGCTTGTGTGTCCAACAAAGGGTGAGTAAAAATTAAGATGGCCGCCTAGACACAAGTCGGTGCTGGGCAATTTTCGGGTGAATTCTTTAACTTCCGTAGTCACGGAACAGCACACACCTCCCTCGACCAACCGGCCGTACCTTGCGTATGTTGGCGCCGCCCTTGCCGATGACGAACTTGTGGAACTGCTTGTAGATGGGCACCTCCAGCATGAAGCTGCTCTCGCTGAGCTCCTTGGCCAGCTTGAGCAGGTGCTTGTGGCAGCGGTCCACGTCCTCCTTGGGGCCCCGCACCTTCACCACGTCGCGCTTCTCCGCCGGCCCCGGGAACGTGATCTGCACCTGGTTGAACATCTCCCTGATCTCCCGCACCTTGTCCCCCTTCGTGCCGATGATGGTGCGGTAGAAGCGGTGGTCGATGATCACGTCCTTCTCCTTCTCGTTCTCCAGCTTGAACACCATGTCCTCCAGCTCCTGCAAGCAGAGTTCCCTGCGTGCACGCACCTCTGCACCTGTGTCGTGGGCGTCGCAACCGGACACGTCCCCCCCGATAATATATTTAGTTTCGTAGTTATATTAAAAATATGATTTCTGTGATACAACCCGCATGGTGCATTTAGTCCAATCGTGGTAATGTAAGCAATGTGTTTTTACAAATTAGTTCTCTGGAAATATTTTTTTATAAAAAAATAAATTATATATTGCAACCAACTATAATTAGAATACCGTATTTACTCGTGTATAGCGCGCCCTCGTGTATAGCGCGCACCACGATTTTTGCAACTAATTCCAAAGAAAAAAAAAATTGAAATTTTTTTTTCCCCCATAAATAAATTTTACTAACATTTTGTGGTACCTGATTATTTAAATTGATGTGTGGTGATGCGTCAGGAAAATACATAAACTCTGCTGTCTAAACGGAAGATAATGAAGCGCTATATCGTCACAACTGGTACGTGGAAGGAAGGAAGGGAGGGAGGCGTGCCGCGCTACGTTGCTAAGCTGGCGCGGAGAACTAGATGACTCACCGGTGAGGAATGGAGGAAGCGAAGAAGTTGCCGGGGGGGGGGGGGGGGGGGAACTGGTGACAACATTCTCTCTTTCTCTCTCTCTCTTTTTACTAGCTTCTGAGCTGGCTTTCTGTAAAGGGGGGAGGTCTAAAAATAAACAAGAGACCATGATGTGCGAGCTTGCGCGCGCGCGTGTGCGTGTGTGTGTGTGTGTGAAACAGAGGCCTTGTTGCTTGTGCGTATGTGTGGGGGCTGGCCAGAAACGTCACCCGTCACCGGCAGTTAACGACTTCCACTCCTCCCCGCCTACCCCCCCCAAAAATTTTTTTTCCCGTGTATAGCGCGCATCCTTATTTTTTTCCTTTACTTGAGGGGAAAAAAGGGCGCGCTATACACGAGTATATACGGTATCTAGGAAAGAAAAAATTCCTAAGAACCACCTTTTTGCTGCACCTTCAAACCCCAAATTTTCCCGAGGGTGGACCCCCGGACCCCCCCGCTTTTTTTTTTCCAGGGGAAGGATATTCCTCAACAACTAAATCAATTGCAGTTCCCCCCCCTCCCCCAAAAATATCCTTGAGACGCCCATGCCGGTGTTTGCTAACACACAAGAACAACACTTTAAGGTGATCAGCGGTAAAACCAAACAGCATGCAGATGCACCATGTGTTAACACCAACATTCAAGTTCACACACCACACAGCACTGAAATGTAAATAAATTCATGAAAACTGTAAGAACTTTAAATATAACTTAATACAAATCACTCAGAAATAACCTTTTAATGTATTAAATTCAATGAAGATTGTAACAAAAAAAATGGACTAAGTAGATGGCAAAAAAACTAAATCTTATTTTGTTTGATCTTGAATTATTTATCAACCTACTTTTACAATAAATTATTATTGATGTTAAGTTTTTTCCAAATTATTTCATTGTAATAATTTGTTATCGCGATACACTGGAAACATAACACAATTTGTGATTCTATGAAAAATGTGATTTCCTATTATTTTTTTTACACACATTCCTATAAAAATAGGCTCTAATTTTAAGAACATTTAGTTTTCACATCAAAAGTAACTCAAAAATGGTGCATCGTAGAGAAAAAATGCATGGAATTAAACTTTTTTTTTTTTTTTTTTTTTTTTTTAAATCTCCATATGCATTGCTTTGCAGCTGTCTTGTACTTTTTTTTCCCGTTGTAATATTTTCCTTAATGGGCTCTCAGCTACCTAAAAGAGCCTAGCTAAAAAATTACACGATCTGCCTCTAAACTGAGTCATTTTTAAATTACTCATAACTATTACTGCTTTAATGTGAATAAAAGAGTTTGAAATGAATTATGGTAATTATTCTTCTCCCGATCGAAAATACATGTCCGTTACACAATTCGACCAAAAGACAACACTCACTCATTCTTGCAGATCACTGCTTGGTCCTATGCCTTAACAAAATTACCGTATATACTCGTGTATAGCGCGCCCTTTTTTCCCCTCAAGTAAAGGAAAAAAATAAGGATGCGCGCTATACACGGAAAAAAAAAAAAAAGTGATGGGGTGAGGCTGGGAGGAGGAGTGGAAGTCGTTAACTGCCGGGTGACGGGTGACGTTTCTGGCCAGCCCCCACACATACGCACAAGCAACAAGGCCTCTCTTTCACACACACACACACACGCACACAACCTGGTCTCTCGCACACACACGCTCACAACACACACACACACACAAACACACGTGCGCGCGCAAGCTCGCACGTCTCTTGTTTATTTTTAGACCTCCCCCTCTACAGAAAGCCAGCGCAGCTACTAAAATAAGAGAGAGATAGAGAGAGATAGAGAGAGATAGAGAGAGATATAGAGAGATAGATAGAGAGAGGTAGAGAGAGATAGAGAGAGAGAGAGAGATAGATAGAGAGAGATAGAGAGAGAGATAGAGAGAGCGATATAGAGAGAGATAGATAGAGATAGATAGATAGATAGATAGAGAGAGAGAGAGAGAGAGAATGTTGTCGCCATTCCCCCTCCCACTTCCTTCGCTTCCTTGTCGCAGCTGCTACCGGAGTCATCTAGTCCTCCGCGTCCCGTTCCTGCCTGTCTCCTTCCCTCCCGCCCACGTACCAGTTGTGACGATACAGCGCTTCATTATCTTCAGTCTACACAGCAGAGATTACGTATTTTCCTGACGCATCACCACACATCAATTTAAATTATCATTTGTTTCATACGTAATTACTTAACAGGTACCACAAAATGTTAGTAAAATTTATTTACGGGAAAAAAGTTTTTTTTTCTTTGTAATTTGTTGCAAAAATCGTGGTGCACGCTATACACGAGGGCACGCTATACACGAGTAAATACGGTATGTCCCTTGCAACCTTGTACCAAAATAAATGGGAACTACATCCCGGTGGACCACCATACCAACCAGGCCTACGTCACACGTATGGGGCCTAATTTTTAAATTAAAGGTGGAAACGAGAAAAAAATTACAAAGAATAAAACTAACTGCGGCATGGCCCCAACACCCAGATGTGAAATTATCCACACTTACTATTTCACGTAATGGCATGACCCCTCGGCACAACAGTTAAGCAACTGACAAGGCTACGTGACAGCCCATTACTTAAGAAACTAAAAATAAATTTGTACACTTAAGATCTCTAAGTAAAATGCTTTCGTTTCAGATTTTCTAACTTCAATATTGGTTTTTCAAATAATGTTTTCACTAATGTATACAGTAAAACCCATTTCTCTGCTTGAAGATTTAAAAAACAATTTATTCCTCAATTTAAAAAAAAAGACACGAAGGAATACTTTTAAGCAGATTCTTTGGTAAAGACATGAAAAATTTCAAGTCCGTTAAGAAAATTCTGCACAGTCTCTCGCTGTATTTGTCAATGCAGAACACTCAACGATGCCACAGGGCAGTGGCGGATCCAGGATTTTGGTTTGGGAGGGGCTTGACCCAGCTGAGACTAGGCTACATCAAGGCAAACACTAAAACAATAGTGGGCCCAGATGCTTTCAGAGGGGGCTTGAACCCCTCTGTATTCGTCAATGTCACAGGGTTACCTTCTTGGCTGCCTCGACGCCCGCTCGGTTGCCCTCGATGCGGATGACGTTGCTGCCGGTGGAGCCGTCCGTCTCGGAGAGGTTGATGACGACCCCCAGCTCCTCCTTCATGCGGTTGACGTTGGCCCCGCTCTTGCCGATGATGTGCTTGTAGTGCTTGGGGTCGACCGTCATCTCCACGAAGGTGAGCTTGTTGACGAGGTCGTTGGCCATGGTCTCCAGGTCCCTCTGGGCCTTCTCCACCTCCTCGGGCGGCCCCTCGATCTTGATGTGGTCCTCCTTGTCCGTGAACTCCACGTGGACCTGCCCGCACCACACCACACACGGTACAGCCGCGGCGGTGTCCCTCGGAGAACCCAAATCCGATATGCAATGAAAAATTAACGGGTTAGAATACAGGCATTTGTATGAAAAAACTTTATTCAAATACTCTGACGTAACATTTTATTCCTCTGAATATTCCTAGATTTCTCCCAAAATTTAATAATTACTAACTATTCCACGTTTTCCCAGATGCTGAGGGGGCGCCGCCGCGACGGTTTCGCGGTTACTGAACCCTCCCCCCTCTCTTTTAATGCATGAAGGTGGCGCCATTACCAAGTCTGGCCAGGGGCGCCAGTCACTTTAGCTACGCCACTGGAAGGGAGGGTACTCGCTCTGCATAGAAATAATCTTGGTTAAAGCCACAAACATTTATTACTATTTTTATCTAATCACAGTAAGTAATTCTCTAATGTCCTGAATGTTGAACAAATTCGTGACTCTTTCTAGAACACGCTTATTTTGTTTATTATAAATATAAAATTACATTTTTGAAATACAGTAACTCAATATGTAATTAACACTCTGTATGGATTACTATTATGAAAACTCAGTACATTTTGTTTCCTGCGCCTCTCCCAACATTTTTTGATCAGCAATGTTCCACCATCTTTTCATCACAAGGACGTCAGCCGGCTGCATTGTTAAAAAAAATCTTGGATCAACCTTAAAAAACAACCCATTGGATTTGCCATTTCGAAGGCTTTTAAGATATAAGATAACCCAAATTAGATTAACCGGAGTTTATTGTACTTTATAATGAACTGTTAATACAGTGAAACCTCTACTTAACAAATCTCAAGGGACCAAAATTTGTTGTGTTTGTTGTAAAGGGGTTTGTTAAATGGAGGTTTTGTACGATATATTTCTAGTCATCATAAAGCTTCACATAAATGGCTAGAACTGTCTTTCTGACTGTTTAATACAATATGAGGAATTAAACATGAAAAAGTACATATAATACAAAATACACTTGTTTAATGGCATGTTTAATAAGGTCGAAATAGTAAATCACTATTTTGTCCAAATCATAATTTTTACATACTTTCACACGTTTTTGATTTGTTCCTACCAGGGAAGCGTTTTTTTCAATCTGTTCCCGGTTGGATAATATGGTCGAAAGTGTAGACGTCGGGATGTTGAAACGTTTATCTATATCACTTTAATTTTCCACCTTCATCATCTGCATTTAAAATTTCTAATTTTATTTTAATGTCAATCTGTCGTCGCTTTTTAGGATTCGAATTCATTTTACAGTAGTACCGTGTTTATTTCCGTAACTACGTGTGGAAATAAATAAACAACAGTGAAAACTGAAAAAAATTGTACTACACCATAGTTAAAAATATTTGCGTGTGCGCATCTTTAACCATAGAAATGCAAAATATACTAGTTGTTCGTCTTGCCAGAGCGATGGTACGGGAGGTTTCCACCACTAGCGCTAAATGTACCCGCCATTTTGAACAAAGTGTGGCATGTATACACAACGTGTGTTATCCATGATGCATTTATTTATTGTCTTCCGCGATGGTGCATATTATTTTAAGGTTATACGCACGTATTTTTAAGTAGTGAATGCAAAAAAATTAGTGGATGTCTTGTAGGAGATCTTTATTTTTGCGTGTTTTTCAAAAGCTGCAGTTCGTTGTAAAGGGAATTTCACTATTTCGGAACAAATAAAATTCGGTATTTAGAGGTTAAAACAGCATTGATCTTATGGAGGTTCAGCGGGACCAAAAATTTATTTCGTTGCATGGGGTTTTTCGTTAAATAGAATATTCGTTAATGGAGGTTTTACTGTAAATGTAAAAAATCTTTTAGATATCTTAAAATAACCTTTAGGCTTATGTTATGGCTTATGGCTAAAAAAATTACAATATATACAAAAGCACCAACTGAAAAACCTTGTTTTGCTCACAATATTTTCTGTACATTAAAAACGAAACAATTGTTTCTTCACTTTAACTCACCTTCGTCAAATCCTGGGTGATCATTTTGATGTTTGCACCCTTTCGTCCAATGATGTACTTGTGTATCCAGTTGGGAGCTTTTACCACAGCAGCTCGGATGCTATTTGCCTTTTCATACACCATGTTCAGAGCTGGTATTCGTTGAAAATGGGGGAAAAAAAAACCATTGAAATAAATTAACCTAAACAAAAATTTTTTTTAACTCTAACCTGAAGCACAGTCTATTAGCACAATGTAAATAACCCTTTAGTTCTAAGGACTAGTTGCAATTGTAAATCCTATTTAGAGATGATGGAAAATCGTTAAAATGAAATAGCCTCAGCGAATAAACGCTATAAAAAAGTTTATTGGTGACAAACCGTTACAATATCACTAATGAGCCTTTTTTCTGCAACACTGTCATTATATTGAGCCGAAAATCAGTAATTTATTGGCTCAATTTTTCAACTTTTGTTTATTAAAATATTTTTGCTTTCCCATAAGCTAGAGTACCTCATCAAAATTTATTTTCTCATCTATACCACCCAGGGCTATACATATTAAAACTTTACTAGTGGGTTTTAGAGAGTCTCAACGTCTCAGCAGAGACATGCAGACGCTTACACGCAGCGTTGGCTAGCCGAGTCAATTTTATCTCGCCGGCATGCAGGAACAGGCATGATAACTCTCCCTGCCTGACGTGCCTTCCGCCTTGTTTCTCACGCAGGGGTACCTGCCTCGTCAGGCGAGCCTAGCTCGCTTTCCCAGGCTCGAGGCCCTGGCGAGCAAAGCGGATGTGCTGGTCTCGGCATAAAACAAGCACTTCCCCGCCACCCCTGGCCCTCCTAGGTTTTCTGCTATGCTTCCAGGAACCATGACCGAGGCAAGACCATGCCCCTTCCCTCGTCAACCCCTCCTCTCCTTTAGGAACAAGCCACGCCTATGCTTTCGCTCCACGCACGAGGCTTGTGCGCGATCTCTCGAGCACAACCGAAACTAAGCATGTCAGTTTCTCCCGCCAGGGAGCACCACCTTCCAATCCCCCTTTGCCTTAGACGGCATACAGCAACGCCACCGCTCGGTGCGCTATCTCATGGCGCATGTCCCAACTAAAGATGGCGCTCATAGAGAGTTTTATATTTTTCTTGTGGCACAAGCCCTGACCAATCCCAAGGTACTTTTCCTCCCATGGCCCGCTTAGCTCCGCCCACTCTGTTTCTCTCTTCCCCCCTCCCCCTTTTCAGTTTTGAGCCCATGCAGGAACTAAGGGACTCTCTCAAGTAGAGAGAGTCGACAATCTACTGTGGTACAGGGAGCATCCTACATCTGCCGCGCTGCTTCTATCGCGACCGCGTCTCTCCTACTGAGAAGTCGGACATCAAAGAATATAGGATGTAGTCGCGACGACCAGGGGAAAATCCCCTTACAATTTTAAGTTTAAATATCATATTAGTGTTAGTGTTTTTCTGGCGAATTAAGTGCGTGCAACCGCGCTAGTGGACGTCTACCATCATGGATAGATAGTACCACCTACCTACCACACAATTTGTGGGGTTTTCCATCCCCAGTGATGGGTAGACAACCACATCTACCCGCACTGAGTTCCTGATTTCGACCATCTAAATTCCACGCATCGTGCTGTCAACTTTAGTCCGCTATCCGCCCCGTCACGCCGTTCGGATGTCAGCACTTCACATGCAGCTAAGTCTATGTTTGGAAGACACAATGTAAGAAATCTTAAAGTATTAAATTCTCTACGAACAATTTGCGAACTATCCAACTACCATTTAAAGAAAAAGGTATAAAATATAGTAATGAAAAGAACTTGTCAATCCAAACAATGGAAAATTGTTTATTTTTGATTTTATTACTCTGAAACCTTGTTTGTGCAACTTGCGTTAAAATAAATGTAATCTGTAAAGTAATCATCAAAGTATCCGCGGCCGGCCTGCGCGTAGTAAAATTCAATTCTATTATAATTTAATGTACTAAACTTTGAGTTTACTGAACCTGTGGATTTTGATAAAAATATTTATTGTCACTAGTTTGTAAGTCATTAAAGTGGTGACCAAAAGTATTAACTACCATACCTACTATGATAAATCTGGCTTGTTCAAAATAAAATAAGTTAACCATTAAAATAATCTAGAAGTAACCAGATTTAATTGTTTTATTTATATTTTTATATATTACGATCCACCTTAACACCCACCAATCTTTTGGGGTGTTAACACCTAAATTCTTTGTATTTTACATGTGTTCCGCCTCTGTTCACTTTTCATGTCTTCTTGACGTATGCCATGGCCCGTACGTTTCTAGGCCTTTTTGTTTTTAAGTACCTACTAAGTCTACAGGAACACAGGTTAATTACAATATTATGGATGTTTTTTCACCATCTGCCTAATGTTTGTTTTTTGGAAGCGTAGCCATAGACTACAATAACACGTACACAGTAAAAAATATGATTTATTCTGTGAAAAGATGAAAAACAACAGCATCATTGATTGAAGCAGAACATTTGTAAAACAAAAATAAAAAAGTTTTGATATTTCTGTAAAAACTGTAAATCAGTCATGATTCCCTAGTTTAATAATGTATACTTATTCATTTGTGAATGATTTGAATGTTGAATTACTGTTAAGGATACTCGAATAAATTTTATTCCTACAAATCCATTTAAATAGCCTACTTTTTTTAGGTGTATTAAATGTAGTGACTAATTTATATTGTGAACAAAAAAGGTTTCTGTTTATTTTATATGAATAAGGTGTTAATACTGTATTTTCCACACTTAGTTGGACAGTTTGTTCAGTTAAAAGAAAGAAGGCAAGTGTGAGATGCTGTGAGAAAGACTTCAAACAGGAAATTCCGTGGTAGTTTAAAAAATATATACCTATATATTTGTAACCATTAGGAACACAGCTTTTTCAGGGACAAGCCCCCTCCCTTTTTTTTAATTTAAAAAAAAAGGTGACTTTACGAGTGTTTTGTAGAGAGATTTTGTCTGATTTGTAATAAATGTGTCATTTGATCTGCTACCATAGCATTTAGATTTGAATGTTACCAATCCAAGTCGTGAAATGCCTATAGTAAATAATTTTATTCTGTTAGTACCCTTGTAATTAGAGTAAAGAAACATTAATTAACAACATTAAGTGGATGTTAACTATAATTTCCTATACAAACAATCATTACTCTGCATTAAGGGCACTTTCTTTAATACCAAATACATTTTTCCACAATACTTTCCCTGCTAGGCTACAAAACATAATACTATGTTTTGAACACAAATCAATATTTTTTGGAAACATTTTACACATGAAATAATAATGTACACCTTATGGAGAAAATGGCAGGACCAAACATTTTACCATATTAAACCAGAAATAGTATTGTGCTGAAATGGTTCAAGGAGTTTAACTAAATACAGTAGAATCCCCCTGATGCGACCCCTCACGGTTCCCGGAAAAACGGACTTATAAACGGAAGGGTCGCAATAGAGAATTCGGGCCAATCCCCCCCCCCCCCCCCCAACAAAAAAAAACATAAAAAAACGCCTTTTTCGCATAGATTTCATATTCAAATAGTCTATGGTGTAAAAAAGACAACTTTTTAAATTCATATTACAGTATTTAAATAGCATGATGTCTCCTGAAAAAAACTATACCCTAGAAAGCAATATTGGAGCTCCCATTGCCGAGAAAAAAAAAAATTTAACACAGTGCAGCGTGTCCATTTTCGCCGTCTTTGTGTAGAAAAATCAGACGATTTAGTATTGAAATGATAACTTTTTATTAAAGGTTTATTATGTCTCTTGAGGCTGTATTAGTGTGGTGTTTGAAAGGTTGCGTCCCGTGACACAACGGGTGGTCTGGCGGCGCTTATCGCTCTGGTCGGGGACGCACCACAACGCCGAAATACCACAACGCCGAACGTACAATAACGCCGAATACCATAACGCCGAATTCCAAATTGACCACAACGCCGACGACCCAAAAACTGCCGTGTACCACAACGTCGAATGACCACAACGCCGAAATACATTAACGCCGAAAAATGTCATTGCAGTATTGCCACAAAAACAAACTCAGAAGAAAGTCACTAAATATACTGAAAAAGAATTCAAATGTACAACAACGCCGAAATACCATAACGCCGAATGCCACAACAACGAATCTACAATATGACCATAACGCCGAAACCATTATATGACCATAAGGCCGAAACCATTATATGACCATAACGCCGAAATTCTAATATGACCATAACGCCGAAACCGTAACTTGTTGCCTACCTGCCAGGCATTGAAATGCTGTATTCGTAAGATAAGCGCACTCTCTTGCAACTGTGAAGCTAAACATACAGCCAACATGTTTATCTTTTTGCACATTCAATATCAGTACTGATCTTTCCCCTAGTTAAAACATAACAATTTATTATTTTTTATAGGGCAAATGGAACATTGATCGAAATGAAATATATTTTTGAAAGAATATTTTTTTTTTTTTTTACAATTCAAGGTCAAGTTGAAGGTGGTTTCGAGAAGAGGAGGCGGCCTTTTGAAATGTCAGCTCCTTAGAGTTGATTTGAGGAAATAAATTAGATATGAAGTAGCGCCGGGAATGATGGGCAGGAGAAACACGAGATCCCGAAAAATTTGCCAACTTTCGTTGAAAATTGGACCCGGATCGCCTAGGTGGGAGGCTAATGCTGTAGCTAACCTCCACTCTTGCAGTTACTTATATATTATTTGATTCAGACTTATGTAGTTATAACAAAAATGATAGGGTTACCGCTTAAAGTCCCGTAGGTACACGCTGCACAATGAAAACGCTGCATGCTCGTTAAATTGCTTGTGCGTGAAGGGCGACTCAAGAGTTGGAGGCACCGAGGATAAGGGCGGTATATCGTTTTAGTGTCTCATTCACACAAGTAACCTGTGAGTGGACGAGCGTCTTAAAACATTTGTCTCAATAAGTGTAGTAGTTTGTTGTTCGTAATTTACACATAAAGTTTTTTTTAAAATGTAAGCATTTTGCAAATAGTGCACCACTTGTCTGCAAAAAAAAAGTATTATACCATTTTAGGCTATTTTCATAACAATATTTACAATACTTTAGGTGCATAAATTTAAAAACTATTTGATTCATTGCTATAAAAATAATGTAAATAGGCTATACATAATTGTATAATACTGTCGAAATAATGAAGAGATTCTTTAATACCAATAAGCCTACTATATTTATATTTAAAAAAATTATAACCACTGTAAAACTAACTGGCATTTCCCTAAGGAGCTCGCCTACATGTGCCTAAACTGCATTGTAGCATGTCAGAATAATTTTTTACAGATTTAGTAAAGTGTCTTTATGCTGTTTATCTACGAAAAAAAAACACACACTTCTTTCAAGAAAACATGCGCAATATAAACACCTTTTAGGTCGCGTCTAAATAGCCAAAACTGGGGTGTTTAGGGTGCTATTTCAGAAAATGTACTAGCTGGATACAAATGAACTTAAGGGCGTTGCAATAGGCGGGCCCCTTAAAGGCGTTCAAGTGTGAAAAATTCACAGTTTGATGTTTATTATAAATATCGTTAATTCTGTATACATTAGTTGTAAGCATAGTTTGCATATTTTTCTCAAAACAGCTTGTTAAAGACAAAATATGCATGTTACATGAGCATACAATAAGTAAAAACCAATATTAAATTATTCAGAATGAAATTACATGCGATAGGCAATATGCTGAAATATACCCATTACGAAATAATTTCTTCTTTTTTTTATAATTGCTGAGTTTTCGAATTTTTTTGTAAAATACGAGGTTCTTCTGGTATTCATGTGATATCTTTGGGTTATTATATCCAGTTATGTGAAATTATTTAAGGATGTTGTTTAGACCGGCCACTATAAATACTGTGCAGAGCTTCAGCAGTTCACGTATCACACAAGTGTACCGCGTGTGTGCTCGGCACTTGCTACCAATACCACTTAACATATGTTACACGTGTTCCTAGACCATTGATGCCAGCTTATACAATCCTCTATATAAATAACCTCTTTTGGAAGCTGAAAATGGCTAAAGTGGTTATTTTCACCGTCAATTTTAGGTTTGAAAATAAAGTTTCACTGACTTGAAAATGGTTTAGGAACGTGCAAAAAAACCTTCATATTTAATATTTCGTCATAAAATGATAGGATCCCCACTGAAATTGCCTTAGAGGGGAGTCTTCGACAATGTTGCTGCATGTCAGAAGACCGCCTGGCGGATATAGTCGTTAGGACCTTGATGCGCGTGTCTGTATCGCTCTTAGCTCTCCCGCCCTTCCCACGCCTCGAACATTAAAAACATACCCGCTATCAGGCGGCCACTTTAAATCGTTGCGCAATATTTAGTATTCCTGCGTAGAACTGTTTCACAGCGGAAAGTTTTAACATATTTATGTTGAAATAATCTAATAAGATTATATCTTAATATTTTTCTAACATGTTACATAATTCATTTTCAAGGTAGGCCGTTCACGGTAAAGTGGACACTTTGAAAATCACTACTATTTGAATAACAACAACCAATATTATATTTCGTGGAGGTTTCGGACATATAATTTTTGTTGGTTTGAAAAAAACAGACTATCCTGAATAGAAAAATATAAATATTTAGCATAAATAAGTAGTGAAAGGATACAAATTGATCGAGAGAAAAAAGTAACCACGTGCTCAGAAGTGTTAAATTTACCATGAACAGTCTTCAGTTTAATTATTATATGGAATATACCTATATATTATTATTTTTTTGCTTGTACAGGACCCTAACGGCAATATCCCTATGCTTATGACGTACTTCTGCTGATAAGTATTCATGCCTACCTGGCATGAGAAAGTCTAAGGCAGTCACTTTTATGCTTATGTGTATATATATCGCTATTCCTACACCTGATATTCCAGTCATTCATTCTCATTTATGAACGTCTTTAAAAGCGCTAACGTTCCTTACACTGGACACATTTAAAATACACTTTATTTTTATTGATATGTTATTTTAAAATCAATGCTCAAACGATACAATTACATAAATGTTACAAATACACAAAAACACTCCTAAGTGGCAGACTAAGTACTAATGTAAAAAATTACAATTCTATTACGTTCATGTACACTCACACCCACAATTATACAGATCTGAATAAACATTTTGCGTGATGTCAGTGTCATCCCCTCAGGTATGGGATGACTAATCTGATGCCGGTAAACTGTTCCAAGCTTATGACAAGGCATTGGTGGATGACTTTGAATATAAATTAGTCTTGCATAGTGGTGTTAACCATCTATTGTCACTTTAAGAGCGGTGTTTACAAGGTGAAAATAATTCAAATATGAAAATAAATTTTTTTTAAGTTATCAAGCGTGGAAGAATTTAGTATTTTAGCGCCAGTGGTATGGCAGATCACAACCAGCATTCAGTAATTGCGTAAATCTGTGTGTATTATCATCATCTATAGTCTATTATATCCCTCACATCGTTGACACACTACAAAATGAACGTTTATAATAGTAGTTATAGTACTTAGTAGTTGATAGTAGACGTTGTTTGTTTACAATGTGGGATATGTACCACCCCGCCCCCCCCCCCCCCCACTTAAGTCCCTAAACAGGTTATGGTAGTGTGAGGATGGTTCAACCAAATATTTTAGGACAATATAGGAAAGTCGTCAAAAAACGGGCGACACATTCAGCAGCGCATTCTGGCGGCCTAGCCTGGACCTACGTTGTAAGCGCATTTGAGACAATGTTATTTTGATAATTTTGAATGGATGTTTTTTCTTTGTTTTCTCCTGTTTAAGTTATTTATAATGACTGGAAAAGTTTATGCAATGTTTGGTTGCAATAATTACGATGTATCTAGCTGTTAGAAGTCGTTTTTTAGTTTTCCGAAGGCTGAAACTATAGCCAAATATCTTAATAGGAACTACAATATTTGCTATAGCCATGTTTACTTGTGTAGAGTTTAAATCAAATATTCCTAATCCACTGTTTAAAAATGATAGTGCCTTATTGGAAACAATGATACATATTTCAACATTCAATGTTTTAAAATATTTTTTAATCTATTTTTAATATAATTTTGTTTTTAAATTTTTATTGAATATTTTTAAACCAGAGCATTACCTAAAAAATAATTTAAATATCCTCAAATTTGTATTTTTGCGCTCCACTCATGCTGAATGACTTAGTTGTCACTGTAGTATTTCAAGCAGTTTACCTAAATTACTGATTTCAAAGGTTTTATGTTTGGTTTTCAACATAAAAATAATGTAAATTAGTTTTAAGTGTTTGGTTATGTTAAATAAATTAAATTAATCTCAATTTTATAAGTGTTTGGTTGACTTCAATTAGCAACATTAAAAATACTTAATTTTTTTCGGGACAATTCATATTCAATTTTTAAGTTGTTTTTTTCACTTTAAGCAGTTCCTTGAGGAATTTTTTTTCAACTTTCACGGAATATTTATAAAATACTAGCCGAACCTGCCCGCTTCGCTGGACGTGAAATAAGGTAACTGCATTGAAGGCAAATGATTAGGTAATGACTGTTATACGCAAGACCCCATTGAAATTCGTATAGTAATTGTGTAGAACACCGCGTACAAACAGACAGACAGACAGAAAAAGAACTACTGTTTTACTATAGTAGATAGATAGATTATTCTTACATGTTCGCATCCATGCAGCATATGAAAAATCAGCATGCATAGCCCTATACCTATAACCATACGTAGCTGCTGCCCACGACTTTTTCCGCATGGAATTTTGTATTATCTTGCACCATTTAGAAATTTTTAACATTATAACATAACAGTTGATACAGTTGTAGTAGTTTTCTTATGTTCACAAATGATTATTTTTCTCACCTCTATTTTAGTCTTTGCAATAAAAATATGTTACTACCTAAATTTTGGGTAAATATGTTTCTACTTTCAAATGTAATGTCGGGAAGACACTTCATAAAATTTCTTTGTAAACCACATTTACTGTTTTCCCGTCTTGAGCTAGAATGTAAAGATTGTCTGCATAACTGACCCGCGAGCAAGCCACATACATCTGGGAAAAACAATCAGATCTTAAGTCGACACCAGCTGCCTTAAGGCTCTGACCCTGAGACTTTTTTATTGTCATCGCGAAACAAACTGCTATTGGAAACTTTGTGTGCTTGAACCCGAAAGGGAAGTTATTCGGGATGATCGGTATGCGTGGTATGAAAACAGTTTCACCTGAGCCACATCCAATAAGAATCTCAGCTTCGATTATATTTCGTTGTAGAGCAGTTACTTTAAGTCGGGTTCCATTGCACAATTTTGGGGGAGTAAGGTTCTTCAGAAGCATTATTGGAACACCGACTTTGAGAGCAATTTTGTGATCAGGAAGACCACTTGCAGTGAGAGAACTCAAAAACTCAACTGGATAATTACTGGCATCGTCCTGATTAAGGACGCTGTTAAACGATGTGTAAACCACTTCAGCCCCATTCAATTTGTTTAAAATTTTTTCATTGATTGCAGCAGCTTGGTCATTTCTTGGAGTGAGTATGGCACGTCAACATAACCACGTATGTTCCTGGTGTTGTATGTTTGACAGATCCCCGAATACCGAACGTATGAGTTCGTCTTCTGAAGATAAGACTCTGCCAAGTATTTCTGGAAGCGTCACCTGACCGTGTTGCTCAGGGAGGGCACCTACTCCAACTTTTAATAGAACACCGGAAAATTCTTGCGCATGAAAATTACCACCCAACTGTGCTCTCATGTTAATTGTTAATTGCAGTTTTTTTATTCGAGGCCAGAGGTAAGAATTCTTCAGTAATGCTTTGAATTCATCGGCTATAGTCCCTCGACTTACAACTGGTAGAGTTTGCCGAAAATCTCCAGAAGAGAGTAGTGTGACATTCCCCATTGGCCTTTCATCGCACCTAATGTCGCGTAATGTCCTGTCCGCAGCTTCAACTGCTTTTTTATTCGCCATCGTGCATTCATCCCAAACGATTAGCGAGCAAACTTGTAACACTTTTGCCATATCACAATTTCTTGTTATCAAACATGTTGGTGATTCATTAGTGTCTAAATCGATTGGAATTTTTAACATAGCATGAGCTGTTTTTCCACCAGGGAGTAAAGTAGCTTCAATTCCTGATGAAGCCTCTGCCAGGGCAATCTTACCTTTTCGCCTGATCTCAGCGAGAATTGCTGTTGTCACGAAGGTTTTTCCAGTACCACCGGGGGCGTCCAAGAAAAATAGCTTCATTATGAAGTACGCTTC
Organism: Bacillus rossius redtenbacheri; assembly: GCF_032445375.1. NCBI lineage: Eukaryota > Metazoa > Arthropoda > Insecta > Phasmatodea > Bacillidae > Bacillus > Bacillus rossius. The sequence continues at coordinate 27,910,547 of NC_086338.1, read as the reverse complement.
GTATGACTGTTTGAAATATATCAATTTGTTCTAGATTGAAACGACCACACTGATCATTTACTGTGGTGGTCAATGCTGCAGTATTGTAGCTAGTCTCAGCAACATATTCGCGATTGAAGCGTGGTTGATCGGGTAGAATTTAGGGAACAGGAAGGCCATATTCACTACGGAGTTGCCCCCAATCTAAAACACAATATATTGAATGGAACAAAGGCAACTATTGATTGCTCTTTCGTCATTCGTATCAATTTCCTTGTCTGAATTGTGTTGTAGGAGGCGTATGAAGTTATTCTCAACATGTACTCGGCAGCTATGCAGATTTCAAGTTTTAAAACAAAAGATAAAACACTTTAACATAATGTTTTGGTTGTATCGAATTGGAAAATAGATAATGTGAAATTTTGGTGAATATTAAACAATGAAACCTACTTCACATACTCATTCCTTTCAGCTATTATTTCTTATCTTTGCTGGCAGCTTGAAGAGATGGAAACCAACCCGAAAACTCGCACAATAATAAAACACAAACTTGCAACCAAACACAACCTTACATATTGTAACAATTACCAGAAAAACACGCAACCACAACAAACAAAGATCCTGATATGAATAAAGGAAATAAATTTGTAATGATTCATAGATTGATTTTCAGAGAGAGAGACACCATATTGAATGTCTATAAAACTATCTTTTTTATGAGAGCAGAAATAAATCATGAAATCATTCAACGATAAAAGCTGTTTATTTAATAAAGCGGACGGGTTCGCCCCAAGGAGAAAATTGACACGGCGAGACCTCGTGGGCATAGAGAAATGACACACACTCACTATTTATGTGTCTATGAAACATGATTTTCTGCAAAAAGGGTATTGAAAATTGAAACAAATATGCGAAACTACAAACTGTCAGGATCTTTATTTTTTCTTACTCTCTACTTAGTTCCTTACAATAGCAAAACTTAATGGCTTCTTATAATGATTATATTGTATGTCATAAAATTAAGATTTCTTTTCTTTCCTTCAGCCGATTTTGATGAAATAAAGCTTATATTTCTTTCACTGCTACGCTCAAGTTAACTTGAAAACCCCATTAAAATTCGTAAAGTAATTTCGTAGAACACCGCGTACAAACAGACAGACAGACAGACAGACAGAAAAAAAAAACTACTGTTTTATTATAGTATTGATGTGATTTACAAAATTTCAGGTTTAGAGTTAAGTATGTTTCATTATTAAAAACTGTCTGATTTGCGTCATTTGGTTGTCTGTTATGTTTACAGTAACACTATATTTAATGGTCTTAAAAATCAATATAGCTCTGTAAATTGGGTAACTGTTTTGAAATATGAATACTCTGTTTCAGTAAAAATATATTGACCGTAAATTCATTTCACGATAACAACAATATTTCAAGAGACGAGAGAAAATTTGTGCTGGTATCTCCCATTGTAATACATGGGAATTTTAATTTCGCGGGCGTTCCTTTAGGCAAAGCCACCAGGGTCGCTGCTGTCGGGTGTCGCCAGCTTTCATCATGTTAAAAGTCTCGAGTTTCCTATATTGTCATTCTAAAATATTTGGTTTAAACCTCCACCACCACCCCCACACTCCTACAACAAAACGCTCATTCCGCACAGTGACCTTGACTATCCAGGGTGGACAGCATAACCTCCCTCAATTTGTTTTGATTTATTTTTGTTAAATTTTTATTTTTTTATTTTTATTTTACAGAAACAAAATGGAAACAAGTGTTGTGATTTGATTGTTCGCGTGTTTTTCGTCGTGATGAATTTTAACGAACTGCTGATTTTCATGGTAAAATAATATATGACAAGTTGGAGAAAAACTTTAAAATGAAATGTTTAAACGTAACACGAGGAGATTTATGCCTTCCATTATTTCGGAATTCCTTTCCAAATGTTTATTTAATATATTTCCAGATATACTACCGTACATATACAAAGATTTAAAAAGTAATTAATTTGATACTCTTAGATTTATGTGACGTCACGCTTGCTATTTACCGGCTGTTTTTCTTACGGGTCTGTGTAGTTGTAGAAAGAGAAAAATACGGACGGAACGGAACAACGATCCGTTTTCGTTTTCGATCCCGTCTGTTCCGTTACCGTTGCATTTTAGAACAGGCCTTACTAGAAAAACGTAACGATTTTTCACTATACGCACAGTACCTACTGCATCACGGCAACGTACATTTATGGCAAACCCAATAGAATATCTGACCTACGCTTTCTAAATGAACATACATATATTTAGTTTACATAAATATTCACACTGTCGACTACGAAGTTGTCACGTTTTGTGTTCTGGACTTTCCGGCGCTCTTCGTTCACTTGGAAAAGAACAGACGAGTAAGTGACAACAGCGCGCCTTCCTTAGCACACTGGCCGCGCCAAGCAACTCCTAGCAGAGCACTACACGCATTCTAGCGGGCTCTTCTAAAGCAACGTTTACCCTCGCGGTATAGAGAATAGTTTGTTCTTGGGCTCCTGCACGAACCAATTACCTTTCTTGAACGCAGTAAACTTACGAACGGGACCTAACTCTAGCTCTATCAGTTTACATACATGCTATTTCACTAATTCGTCGCTACGCTTTAATAAGATAAATTTATAATTAGGTGCATACAATTTACAGTATCCAAGTAAATAATATTTAATTTATTATTTATTGCATCATACTAATTTCTATCTATGCTAGGCTCAAGATAAAGCCCCTGGGAATAAAAAAAATCAGCAAAATATGTTCGCTAATTATACTTTCATTAAATCTTTAACATAAATACGAATGGTTCAAGAAAAAATTATTAGGTGTACTATGCTTATTTTTTTTTTTGTTAAACACATTTATATCGCATTTAAGAACGCATTTGCGGCTAGAACAAGATTTATTCTTAACATGAAAAAATTCACAAACCCCTGCGATATGTAAGGAATTTATGAAATGTAATTTTCAATACCCTAAAAACGCCCGAATATCTCAACCGCGCCATTTCAGCATTATCCTTTCGGGAAACCATTGAAAACCGGAATCAATGTTTAAAAGTTGGACATTGTTTGGTACAAATATAAAACTACAACTATTATTGCGTCCAAACCACCTTAATAAAATGCATAATTATGTTATGTAGTCATCTTGCAAGACTTAAATGTTTTCCAAGCATTTGAATAGCTACTTCAGTTATATGTACCTCCACAGTGCACAATGAAACTTAGGCATGCGGGTTAATAATGATACATGGAAGTGAGTTTAAATGCTATCATGAAATGATAACGAAGCATTAACTGAGGAGACAGCTCGAGAGGAATGATTTTATAAATAACTATTCCGTTCACCAAGTATCCGGGGCTACTAATCATCGCTAATAATTCATATAATAACTGACAATTATAACTTACTTTAATTAATTGTGCCACTTTACAACTACAGATAAGATTCTAAACTTTGCTGCTTTCGTTATAAAGAAAATAAGTTTCCAAATACTGCGTTTAGGTTCCTGGCTGGTAGGCAACACGCTAGGGATTCGGCGCTGTGGTCAAATACGGATTCGGCGTTGTGGTCAAGTATGGATTCGGCGTTATGGTCAATTTGGATTTCGGCGTTATCGTCAACATTGAATTCTGCGTTATTGTCAATTACCGATTCGGCGTTATGGCATTCGGCGTTGTGGTATTTCGGCGTTAAGGTACTTTTGAGAAACACACATAAATTCATTTAGTTGTTTTCAGTTTGCTCATTTGGCACTCCCGCAGCAACATTTTTCGGCGTTATGGTCATTCGGCGTTGTGGGCATTCGGCGTTGTGGTACACAGCAGTTTTCGGGTCGTCGGCGTTGTGGTCAATTTGGAATTCGGCGTTATGGTATTCGGCGTTATTGTACGTTCGGCGTTGTGGTATTTCGGCGTTGTGGTAACGACCCGCTCTGGTCCATCCGGCTGACGTGCAGGAATGCGAGAAGTAGGGTAAGCGCGTGTGTGTGTGTGTGTGTGTGTGTGTGTGAGAGAGAGAGAGAGAGAGAAAGAGAGAGAAATCGAGAAAAAGATTGGGGGGGGGGGGGGGGGGCGACCAGCAGCATCGTTAGCTAGCGAGAGTGTGACGGTAAATGTCGACCTTGACCACTTCCGCTTGCTGCAGGGCTCGCTCTCTTTTATCTGTCTCCCCCTCCCACAAATATATTGGCTGGCAGGTCTCGCCCTCTTCACCTTCTTTATCTTATCTCTCACGCACACTTGAAGCACCTAGTACGTCGGCACGGGACTGGGACTGCAATAGACGCGCGCGTAGATGCTATCAGGTGATGCGCACACTTTACCGGTATTGGCTAGCGTGGACAGTCTAGAAGGGTGGTATCTATTTTTAGCCGTCTTTTGTATGCATGCCTGCTTACAGTACAGCGCTCGCCAAGATAAATGTGAACACATAGCGTCCAACAAAGTGTAACAGACTTGTTTTTCAGCCGATTTTACTCAAATTTTCGACTTTCTCTGCTCAAATTTTTCACAGTTCTTCAATAAACGGTCGTATAAACGGAATGGACGCATCGGCGAGATTCTACTGTACTTATCAAACATACTGTTTACAGATTTTCCCTCCCCCTCCTACATGGAATAGTCACAACTCTAGGAAATTACTCTCACACCAGAATTCTTAAAACTATTCAGAGCTCTAGTAGTAATTTGGTCATTAAATTTTTCTATTTAGATAATAAACTTATGGTTCACAGTAGTTATTCAGATTTTCAAAAATGGAGATCACAACAATTGTTAATTTTATAATTATTTAAATCCCTTATGTGTAAAAACACATATTAACAGTACATCACCATCATGCAATAATAGACAGTTAACTTTTTTAAAGTCACGCATATAGAACTACGTATCTAGAGACCAAAATGATACCTGTACCGAACTCACCCATGAGAAAACCCATTTTCCTTCATAGCTGCAGTAGAATAATTATGAAACCATGTTTTGTGTTTTTAACGCCTTTGTATTACGCAACGGGCTAAAACAAAATCATTTAGTTCCCATCCAAAGGCACTGCAATTTAAGAATTATCGCGCATGTAGTCAAGTATCGATAACGATTGCTTGCTAATTGCATGCAAAGTGCGCACTCTGTGTTTCAAGTAAAGATAGCCAGCCCGCAGTCTTTCGTGGTTAATGCGTACGAGGGCGATAGTTATGCGTTAGTTCTGGCTGACATTCGGGTCACAATTTTTGTTTTAATATTTTAAGTTGAACAAAATGTCTCAAGTTGCACAAAATGTTAATTAATATTGTTTGGTTTTTTTTTTGTATGCTCTACTTTTTAATTAAATGTACTTTCCATGCAAAATGTTTTGTTTTTATGAATAACTTTACCCCAAAGGAAATGCACCCTTACTTTTCAAACTTGATTTTAGCATAAATAGTGCAACAATTATGCGATAAAACATAGTAACATTCATAGAGTCATAAACAAAAAGGCAGAGACATATCACACTGAACAAATTCTTTAACATCAGTTTGCATTTCATTTAAAAATTCTGCTTTATAATTTGAAATAAGTTTTTTCAACTTTGAATAAATGTAATATAGGACTGCAGTTCACATAAGTCACCAAGAATCTCTACGCTAATTTTATATGGGAACGCATCAGAGACGTGTGGATGAAGAAATGTGTAAAATCAACATTAGAAATAAATTACGTACTGCACTCTGCTGTGGACGGACGTACTTGTTACTAGACCATCGGAGCCGGTGACTTACCAAGCCCCAGCTTGTCGTGGGGGCCCCGCAAGGTGATGGTTCCCGTGCTGGTGTCGTTGGGGGGCATTTCCACGCTGACGCCCGTCTGCTGCAGGATCTCCGCGATGGTGTTCCCTCTGGGGCCAATCACGTACTTGTGCTGCGATTTCGGGACTTCCACAGACACGATGGTGCACTTCTTCTCCTGAAATAAAATTAAACATATGTACTTAAGTAAAAGATGGCATATCAAATTAAAGAGATTATTTTTTGCAGTTTAAAAAAAATGATTTAGAATAGGTGATTAAATGTTTTTTTATAGAAATGGGCCAATAAAATCTTTAAATACTTACTATTCGAAGGATTCAATATTCGAGAAAAAGATTCAAAGCAAAATATCAGAGGAAATGAAGTAAATTTTAAAATGCAGCACTGATAAGCTCAGAAGTTTAATACGTCAGATTTTTTCCTTCATAACTCTCATGTCACCATTCACCAATAATTTAACGTTACTACAGTAGAACCCTGTTATAATGTTCCTGCATATAATGTTTTCCTGCTTATAATGTCATATTTTTAAAGTCCCAATATTACCCCCATAAGGACAATGTATTTATTTCCTGCATATAATGTTCATAAATAGTGTAATTTCCTGCTTATAATGTTTGCTTTCTAACATTCAATAAATGGGGAAAAAATGTTTTCAAACCAAATTATTCCAACACTTACGATAAAAAGTTTGCTTAATGTATGTTTATGTTTACAATCACTGCCATACAATACATGAAGTTTGTTAAAATACAATTTTATGCAATATACTGAAGGTACACAATGTTCATAGTTACCTACGTGTCAGTTTCTTCTCTTCCTTGCCATTCCAGTGGGTATTCAATTGCACGTGCATAGTCCTACGATATTTAAGTTGCCAACCATTGAGCGAGGGCATAACTAAAAGTGTTTTCTATTGCTTACAAATAATTTTTTTTCATTCATACGTAGGAATCCCAAAATTAAATATTTTCAGGTGGCGAAGGAGTAGACGTTCTCACTCTTACTGTTGTCATCATGAATCGTGAGACAATTTTACAAAAAATGTGGCAGTGTATCTTTAAAGACAAACAAAATTTAACCAGGGAACAAGACAAAGTTGAAAAATTGTTGGCTTGTTTCAGAAAATTCATGTATCAAGTATACTATCTTTGGTTTTAACATTAACGTTGTTTACATAGCTTGGTGAGTCCATTGGTACAAAGCTCGAACATTGTTAAGTGCTTAATTGAGATTTCCTGCTTATAACGTTTTCCTGCTTATAATGTTTTTTTCTTGTGCTCCCTTGAAAAACATTATAACAGGGTTCTACTGTATTTACTACTACATTATGTATTGATTTTGGAAACACAGTTCATATAATTATCACTGCCCACTTGGTGTTTTGTTTCCATTCCAGCACCAGCAAGTTGCGAGCACCCATGATGAAGTCATCGGAGAACACCCGACCATGAGTGCAAGGCGAGTTCGCCAGACCGACGGAGCAAGGAAAAGAACTGGGCTGGCTGGCGTTGAAGTGTGTGCGCGCGTGGAAATGCAGCGGACTTCACGTTTCTGCCCTTAAGCCTACGCAGTCTTTTCTTCGAGAAATTCTACTTCGAAACTAAGTAAAATCTTATGAAGTTACAGTAGAACCCCGATTTAACGAAGTGCTATGGTTACCGAAAATGTTTACTCTAAATCGATGTTTCGTTAAATCCGATTTTCCGATTTTCAATGACCCCCGCACTCATAATCGCGTCCCTACCGTTTCCATATCGTAGACAGGGTCGACGCTGATATCTTGTGCTGCCGTGCTATCTCAGACTTCGTCAACTTTACATCTTCAACGTCTTTTAATCTCGCTCGTACGGCCCCCGGTTCGTTCGTACACCTCGGTCGTACATACAGATTTTCAGAAACCGTGAAAAATGAGGCATAAAATAAAAGTTTAAAAATATGTAAAGTGTAAGAAATACGTTAAAGTGTATTAAAATACAGTCGCAACCTGCAGCGTTTATAACAAATACGAGCTACATACACATTGTGTCACAGTAAAAAATAAAAAAATTGGCCGCAAATTAATGGAAAATTTCCGTCAATAGCGCGCCGTACGCGGAGAAAGGTCATTGTACTCGGTCAGCTGCTATTACGGCGCGGCGTAGCCGCCGGCTGACTCTCTTTGTTCGCTGAGCTGCGCAGCACTTATAAAAAACGTATTCCACAAACTAAACACCGCGCACAAAGCTCCTACTGAGAATAATAAAGCTGTAGCAAACCGTATGTATTCGGTACCGAGTAACAGGTGCGCCATCTAGTAACGAGTAACGAAACGTTACACACGGCTGCATCTCGTTACTCGCATTTTTCGTATGTTTTACGCATGCGCGCGCATATTCGATGAATTTGCGTTACAAAGAACGATGTTTGTTTATTAAGTAAAGTATAATTTGGAAATTCGTCGTCAAAGTTTTTTACTGTTTATTAAAGGTATTGTGTGTGTAGACAAAGTTTGAGATTGGAAAAGAAACAACGTAAGAAAGTATTGTTTACAAATTAGAAATATGTTTTTATTATCGCGTATTTTCACGTTTTTTTTTGTTCTTATCTTAAAATAGATAGTATAAAAAAGCCGCTCTAATGAGATTTAATTGTTTCTTGGTTAACAAAAACTGTTAATTATCAAATATTGTTAATTGTTTATATTCTATTTATTATTATTTACGCGACATCATACTGCACGCGTACGCAATACGACTCGATTCGTTGCTGCAACATAACATAGCATGTTATGCGGTATCAGAAGTAACGAGTAATGTAACGTGATACGATAGTAACAAGTACTAATTGTTATAGTAACGAATACATACGGGGACGCTTTTTTTCGTTACTTTTACACCTCTAGAGAATAATGATAATGGCGTATTGGTGTGACGTGGTCACAAGTTGAAAAAACCTGGAGGATGGGAAAGGGAATATTTGGAAACGTGTGATTATTGGCTAGCACTGTTACTATGCGGGCGTGTTTGGAAGATAACGTGGTGAGTCAAGCCAGGCATAGAGAGGGGGAGGGGGATGCGGACAAAGAAACCCTTCATGACGTCATGTGTCGCGGACAGTCTATCTATCCAGGCGCGCGCACCTACGCAATTCAGTTACAGCGCCCGCAGTTTTTAAGCAATTTGAACAACTTTTTTAATTTTTTCGTATTTGGACAGATGATGCAAAGGCACATATTAATATATAGTACCTACATTCTATTATTGACACCACAAAGTGTAATTTTTAATAAGATTCCATTACTATTTACTTTCATTTTTTGGAAATCTATATTATTAATTTAATAAATTGGTGTTTTTTTAATGGTTCCTGAAAACCTTTACGTTAAATCGCTGTTTTCGTTAAATCCGTGTTCGCAAAATCGGGGTTCTACTGTACTTTCATGTAAAGGCTTGCATGCAGGCAAAGATCTCACGTGAACCGGCGTGGAAAACACTACAGAGGTTACACGTGGCAGACGAATATTTTGCGAAACTGTGTTTCAGTCGGACACTGGTATTAGTTCTAGAAACATAAAATTGGGCTGTGAAAAAAAAAAATAAACTACACTCCCTGGACTGGTCAACAAGTGCATATTTTTGTAGAAAGACTAAGTATGAAAAAACACTGCAAAACACTGACTAAAATAAAAAGTGTAATATTTGGGATTGGGAGGAGGGTTTTGGGTCAAAATTAGTACAAATTTCACCAACAAACTTTTTTTCTGGAAACTACGAATGAATGATCACGACATGAGTCTATAATTTACTGTACACCTAAAATGTGCCAGCTAACCATGTCCTGATAGATGCTGAGTATTGTTTCCTTGGCCTTCATAACCCCTTCCTTCTCGCCGGCGATGGTGATCTCGTCCTTCATGACTGAGAGCGGCGGCACGTTGATGCGCACGCTGGTCTCGTCGATCAGAGCGTTCAGCCGCTCGTTGTGGGCCCCGCAGATGAACGGGTGGTACATCTTGGGCACCATCACACGCTCGTACGCCTGCTTCGACTGGAAGGGGGGGAAAAATACTGTTACTTCCACCGTCATCTCCAACATCTGCGTGTATAATTTACTTAAAATAAAAATTAAAAAGATGAAACCTGTATACAGTACTCAAATTGAGCTTCATTAATAAGGACAAGATTTAATGGTTTCATTTTTTTAAAGTTAATTTAGTTTGTAAAACAGAAGATTTCGGTATTTTTTTTAATGAACTCTGTTTATTCATAAATATAGCATATTATTAAACAAATATGACACTTAAATGTTTCATAATACTTCATTCAACTAAGAGTTTATTGGGACCGACATGTGATTTTCTTTTACGATATCAAATTTGTAATAAGCATTTCTAAATACTCGAAACAACAAAAATAAATCTGCAAGTATTGTGTTTGAAAAATATACCAATGATATAATAAATACAAGTTAATAATAACTGTTCAAAGATTAAAAAAAAAGTAAAATTAATTCAATCTATTTAGTATATCAATTTGGTAAAATCTCCATACTAAATATGTTACATTCCTAAAGTTTTTTTTATACTAAAAGAAATCAGTTTTTGTGATTTCAGTTGAATTTTTGATTAAAAAAAGGCTGATATTTTAGTGATTTCAGTTGCATTTTGATGCTTTGTGGTGCATTAACTTGCATTTCGGTGTTATTTGTGTATTGACACGCATTTCGTTGTTATTTCAGTTTTATCCCAGTTCACCATATAATCTTGTCCCTATCCCCTGAACATGAGCAGGATGCTGTTGCAACAAGCAGAAACACTAATTAAGATGACTTGATTGAAAGGGGAGCGATTGAAACTAAAAGCTGACATAATGGTTTTAACAGTTTTTATAAAATAAGTTTTTATGGTATGATATTGAAAATTTACCTCCGTTAAAGCAGATAGCACACATAAAGACCTTTAGAAAGAGTACAATGAAGTGTGTGCATTAACAGCATTATTATGCTATAGTCATTCCCCAAATATCATTTAAATGCTAAAAGTAATGACTTCACGAGGAAAACTATTTGTAGCAGCCAGTCACTATTAACATCAGGCATTCCATTACATTATTTACTACTATGATTTAGTGGAGCCAAATTCTGGAAACAAACTAAATAACATTGTTATTACCTAAAATCTTTTGAGACCAAGATAGAATCTTTTGATTTCTGTCTCCTCCCCCTTGAACTTTTTTATATATATATATATAAAAAAAAGTTCAAGGGGGAGGAGACAGAAATCAAAAGATTCTATCTTGGTCTCAAAAGATTTTAGGTAATAACAATGTTATTTAGTTTGTTTCCAGAATTTGGCTCCACTAAATCATAGTAGTAAATAATGTATATATATATATATATATATATATATATATATAATGTATATATATATATATATATATATATATATATATATATATATATATATATATATATATATATATATATATATAAAAATTTATTAGATTGTAGCATGGCTGCCATCTCATATATATTTTCAAGATTCAGAAGTGTGAAAATAATAAAATATACACTGCATGTATTCGGCACAAGGGGCAAAATAAGAATGTGATATTTTATCACAACTATCACATATGCATCTGGAAAAAAAAAACTGATTTCATACTTAATAATGAAAATAATATAATGAACTGTTAAAATTATAAAACATTGCAAAAAGTTATAATTATAAACCTTATGTCAAAAGATTTACCTAGAAGTCTGGTTTTAATTAATGAGCTTATTCTGCCATCTCAAAAAGAAATAAATTATAAAGATCACCAGGTGGCATACCAATTTATCCACTCTAGCCAAACAAATAACACTCTTCATATGAACATGTGCACTTTAACAGATTCAAGTAAAACATCGAGCTGTCATTCCACACAAAAAAAAATCCATAAAATAGAACAACAAACTTTGTTTTCTAAAGAAATAAGTTTCTCAGAAACGACTGAAGAACCTTCGGCTGTCAAACCAAAAACGTTGATGAAGTGAACTGACTTGTGCCAAACCACACTAGTTTACCTGCTCGTCAGAGGTGACTTTGATCATGTGCACTGCCTTCTCAATGCCCTCCTTGGTGCCCGTGACGGTGATCTTGTCCGAAGGGTCCGCCATGCTCGGCACAGAGATCTTCGTGGCCGTGTTCTTCTCCAAGTCTTTCAGCTTCGTCCCGCTCTTGCCCAGGATGAACCGATGGTGCTCCTTAGGTATGGGTATTGAAACACTGGCCTGCAAACAATTTAAAATTAACAAATACTAAAAAAATAATTACTATGGGGATCTACAATTACTCCAAAAATATTTGAAATTAGTGAATAATTTCATATTCCTGAAAAATTTGATATTCAATTCAACATTTCAAATTGAATAGTTTACTTTTTTTTTCAAATTATATGTTGCCACATCATGACCGACACATTCACAAAAAAAATGTTGGAAAAAAAGTAAAAAGTACGAGGCTATGAGAAATTTATATTTGTGTAGCAACAATATTCACACAATGTTTTATTTTTAACAAATAATTAATGATTATGATTTAAAATTAATAAGATTCTAATTTGGGTATGTAACCAGATTAACAACACAAATTTAACACTTAATATTTATTTGTTTAAGGTATTATTTTATTTCTTTTATTTTACACCTCTTTGTAATGGTTCCATGTACATATATTACTCACTTTTTTATTTTACTATAATTTTTGTTTCATATTTTTTGGAATCCTATGAAGTGTAAAAAAAATTTCACTGAAGTCAAAATTTGATTAGAAAAATATTTGATATTCATGAATATTGTGATATTATATTCTAAATTCTATTCAAATTATTTATACATAAATTATAAATAATTTGAATAGAATTTAGAATATAATATCACAATATTCATGAATATCAAATATTTTTCTAATCAAATTTTGACTTCAGTGAAATTTTTATTATCTCTGTGTGTGTGTGTGTGTGTGTAAAAAAATCAGAAGCCTAATAAGTAGGGCCTGGAATTTTTCGCGATCGCGAATTTTGCGAAAATTCGCGCGAATTTCGCGAAAATTCGCGCGAATTTCGCATGAAAACGCGAAAAGTAAGTACATTCGCGAAAACCACAACATTTCTATATTACACTGCGAATATATCCCCGAAAAGTACCATTACAGTAGAATCCCGCCGATGCGACCCCCCCTCTGATGCGTCCATTCCGTTTATACGACAGTTTTTTGAGAAAACATGAAAAATTTGAGCAGAGAAAGTCGAAAATTTGAGTAAAATCTGCTGAAAAACAAGTCGGTTACACTTTGTTGGGCTCTATGTGTTCAAGTTTATCTTGGCGAGAGCTGTACTGTAAGCAGCCAGGCATACAAAAGACGTCTAAAAATAGATACCACCCCTCTAGACTGGCCACGCGGCAGTGTCTAGACGAGCTCGGCGCCTCCACTATCGCACGAAAAGCCGTCTCAGCTGTCATGTTATCTTACCCGCCTGGCGGCTTGACGTCATACGTGACGCGACGCTTGCCTCTCCCATCCCCTGCTAATTCTCTAAGGCTCATCCCTCCCAGAGCCACAAACCATGTAAAAACAATTTTCCCCCCCCCCTCCTCATCCAACTAACAATTCAACACATTCCCTCCCTTATTTCAACCTTCTGCGTGAGAAACTGTCCGCGTGTTTTTTTCCTCTTTTTTTTTACGCTGCGAAGGGACGTGGAAAAGATAATTGCTTGAGCTGTCAAAATAAACATCGCTGACGGCAAGGGCAGGAGCGCATCCTGTCGGTCTGTCGCTGTGATTATCTACTCCAAAAACATGTCACAGCATTTCAGGATAGCATTGTTCTTATTTCTTTCGTTTATAGCCGAATGTTTTCTACTTGATCCACACAAGGTTAAAGTATCCTTTAACCCAAGTCTTGTGTTTCAGCATAATTACCTTATTTTTACATAAGCCGTGTTCGTGTATGGTTTTGATGCTCAAAATTGATCTGGGGTATAGTTCACACTAAGTTTCTTCTCATTTGTGCGCTGGGGTTTGTTCAAGTGGCAACCCCGTGTTCCTCCACTCCATTAAATACGAGCATATCAGTATCAGAAACATGGGTTTTATTGTACTGACAATAGCACAGTGATGTGCAAATTTTGCAACTGTAAAGTTTCATGGGATAGAAAAGATTTCATTGACAAACACCTGAAGTCGGCTAAGCATGTGGCATTGGCAGCCAAAAAAAAAAAAAGAAAATTTGTAGTTGCAAACATCTATAGCAACGTGTCTGTTTTGTGTAACTGTTTTGGATTTAATTGGCTGTTATTATGCATATTAGCCTATTCCTAGTATACATGGATTGTTTATTAAATATGTAAACTATTATATTCAAAAACTGCACAATTTAGTCAACATTTAAAATACCGGTAAAATTTCCATTGCATAACGAAAATACCGACTTTAAACCACCGCATTTCTAATTTGAAAGTACCGCTTTTTGCATACTGAAAACACCGAAATTTTCCAGGCCCTACTAATAAGACATGGAAACCGTAGAAATACAAAGGAAAAAATACCACCAATTACAACAGGACCAAGGGGTCCGAGTCAAAGATTTGAAGCCATTTTTGGCACAGAACTATCTAAAATATAACAACCATCTCAAGCTTGGATGACAAATATGTTGTCATTTAGGCTCTGGGTCACACACAGTTGTATCACCTTTTCTTGTCACTACTATTACTTAAGGTCTAATTAAATAAATGTTTGTTTATAGCTTTCTAGCATTTTATGTTTCCTCACAAATTTGTGAGCAGATATCTACAGTTATCTACTAGCCACAAACTGTTACACATACTGTCATGCAAGTTTTTATAATAATTGTTACTCATGGCATGACATTTTACAGTTTGCTGTGTAGTAAATATCTGGTTGAAAAATTAGCAACCTAACAACCAAGTACAGGATGGCCACACAAACAATGAAATGAAATTCTTTGACTTTTCAAGGTTTTCCCTGACCAGATTACAATACCCCCTGACCCTGATTTTTCATTGTTACACTACTTCACTTTTAAAAATTAATCAAAGTTCTTTTTTTAAACTGCAGGTATTCAACAGACAAATGAATAAACAAAGATTGAACTTAATTTTATTCAAGGTAGGGCAAAATAACTGTGATATGTATTTTTTGTGGTTTACTATCCATTTACAAATTTCAGCGAGAGTAAAAACATGAAATTATGTAAGTAACCCAAATAAATTGAGCAGACAATTAAGTTACCAAAATAAGACTGAGTAATTCTAAAGGAGAACCACTTTTCCAGAAAATTTATAATAAAAATTCCAAATGCTTCTTTTTTTTTACTTCCTGACAATTATTATCTAAGAGGTTATTGTGACACTACAAGTAATTTAACAGTAATTGACTATTGAAAGAGTGGTTATGTTAAGTACATTAAACAATAGTAAAATTGTAAAATGGCTGGTTAGGGGTTTGGTTAGCTTCATTAAAAACATTTAACAGTGTCAAATTGACTTAGCGCAGGTTAAAAAAAAAAGACACAGTTGTGCCACGCATTGTGCCGTGTTTATGCTTTTCTTGAGTACCTTCTTGAGTGCCTTTCCTTTCCGGAGGACATCTACTATCAAAATAAATTGATATTTGTGTTTGAAAACTTGTAAATTCCTTGCCAAAAATGACTGAACACGGACTCGGAGTGACGTTGGTCCAAAATGTTTATTACGACCTTATTCCCGAGAACTGCGAGGGGTCGTCACTGTGACTGCCCCAGCGCACCTGCGTCTGGAAGTGCATGAGGATCTTGCGCCTGGCGTCGAGCACTGCACTCTGCTTCCCGGTCACCAGGAAAGTAAGGGATTGATCCTTGGATGCAGATATCTCGATGTGGGCCCCGGTGTCCTTCATGATCATGAGGCACGTGCGAAGGGACTCTCCTTCCCCGAACTTGTCGCTGTGGTCGAACTTGCGCTCCTCCACGGGCACCCTGAACACCTGCGCCACCCGGCGATGCAAACATTACAAACACAGTAAACACTTTCTTTCTAACTACACCAATGCTATTATCACAGATTACTTCATAAAAGTGCCAAACAACTCTAGTCCCCTTTTCAAAAACTAAAAAAACAGAAAGAAATACATTGAAAGGTCTTCAACCCAGCACGTTCAAGACCACACCCATGCAGTATTTGTGATTTTACCAGATTATTAAACACCTATATAGTTTTAACGGGGATATCAAACATGAATAGTGAAATTTAACCACCTAGAAACCACTGTACTGAAATGAGAACCAACAGTAACGATAAACCTATAGGTGTGTTTGTAATAAGTATTTACAGACTGATTGCCGTCATTTAAGCAAAAGCAAACAAACACGTTTCTACGGAGTGGGGAAACGAGTTCAGAAAGGTAAGCCCAATTAATTAAACACAAGATTTATTTATTACTAATATTTACACTCTCAGAGAAATTAAAACACTTCAATTGTCTGTCCACAAATCAATTTCACCTTCGTTCATTTCAAAGTTCTTTCTGACCACCGCAGCTCGGCTCGACAATGTCTCTCTCTCTACCGCACACCTTTACCTCACACCTTTGTACACAACTTGCTTACAAGTTTCTGGAGGAGCGGGCTCATGGGGTGTACCGCGGCAGAAGAGCCCCAACGCAGGTGGGTGGTTCTCTTTTTTACATTTAAATATGAACAAAATATGTTTTTGTTGCATCACTTATAAATTTAAATTGTTTGGCTTGCTTTTACATGCTCTACTTTTTAATCAAACTTTACTTTCCACACAATAGCTTTCGTTTCTGTGAATAACTTTACCTTTACAAAAATGCTTTTTCAAGACATAAAAATCAAACCCTTAATCTTCAAACTCAATTTTAGCATAAAACGTGCGAAGATTATGGGGGGGAAAACAAACACAGTAATCACACTTTTATGATAACTGCAACATTGGGAGCTGACATGCTGGGTTCATCATAATCCTTCAAGAAGTGACGCAAACGCACAGAAGCAAAGAAATAGCACAAGGGTGCTAAAAAAATATTGTTTAATGCCTTCCAGCACAGTTACTGATTATTCTGTGACTTTTGTGACCAGTACTTCAGTACTGGTGACCTGTAGACACCCCACAGTCGGTACCTGGGTGACCACGGAGGACCCAATCCTCATCTTGTTGTTCCATTGGCCGAGCTGGTTCACCGTCGGGGAGGCGGAGGTCGCGGACTCCGGCAGGGCTGGGAACACTTCATCGTAGGTGTAGGTTGGTGGCTCGTAGGCGGCTTCCCCCTCCGTCACTGGCTGCTGCATTGTCGGGATGTCCTGATTCGCGCCAAGTCGTTACAGCAACACTGCAACACAGGTTTGCTCCAGTTCACAGTCAACAGAAAATAGTTCCAAATTAATATTTTTTTTATTTATTTAAAAATTGTAACATCCCCACCAACAGTCTTTAAGACTTTTATGGTCGACACGACACATGCAGACAAATACAAGGTTGTCACAGCAAATATATGGACTCCCACCCCCGTCGGTACCATAGCTGGCAAAACATCCGCAAATGGGCAACACACAATTATATGAGTACCACATATTAACAGTGACAACAACAAATACAAACAAACACGGGTACAATAATTACAATAAGACAAACACAATGAAAAATACTAAAAAATACAAGAAATACTAAATAATACAAACAACTTTAAGCAAATAGAGAATCTAGTAATACAGTACATGACATATATATATAATGTAGTATAATATATCTAGTACAAAAACAGAAATAATGCAAAAAATAAAGAATACAATTACAATTTGATGAAAATAAACATTTTTATACGATTCATTAAAGTAGGATATTTATTTAATTTATTTCATTATTAAATTTAAAAAATATTAATACTGTATCAACTGTCACTATACACTCTGAAATTTCTTCAATTTTATAAAAAAAAATTAATGTTTGAAACATTAAAATTATTGAAGTGAAACTTTTTTTCAGCCAGTAAGATAAGCTGAGGTGATGTTAACAGTGTGACAAAAAGAAGTGTACTGTAAAAATAAGTGTAGCACTCAGAGCATTACAAAAAGTAATGATCAGGTCAAGAGTGGTGTAACTCCACTGGGCCAATCCATATGCAGTGGTCCAAAAAAAATTATTGGTATATTTTGTGCCTTTTTAACATTATGTATTGATAGTTTAAAACTGGCACAATTAAAGTTTTATTCTCACTGGTTTGATTATGGCAGTCATTTTGTTGCCATGGCGCACAACAATTTTTACATTTACAAGGTTTTACCTACATTGCCATATCTTATCTTTGGTAGGTCATAACATGATGAAACAAAATCTGAGGTGTTAAGCACATTATATACTACAATTCTGATCATAAACTATCTTTCTACAACACTCAATCTTACCAACTTTGAAGGTTGAACTTCTGCCTCACAATTGCAAAAACTTGCATTTTTATAATTTTTTTTTTCAGACTGAAGGCAGTATCCGTTGGACTTCAGAATATTTTTGGAAGTACTTGTGTAATTGTAGTGTAAACACAAATTATTTGGAACGTGAGACTTTGCTACTTTTTTTTTTTACAAGCTTGTAAAAATTAGTTATTTCATATTTTCGCTTACTTTAAGGCTTATCTCTGGTGGGCAGTTATCTAAAAATCTGAAATTTGCACACAATTAAGTACTCCATGGTACATAACTCCTGTTTTCCCTACTGAGAAGTTTCTAGCAGCTTCATAGATATAGATGAGAATTTCAAGGACCCATGTCAAAATTCAAGCACACTCCCACTTTTCAAGGATTCAAGAACATGTGGCCACCATGAATTTACCTACCATGCCATTTTCTCAGAGAAAAACTAGCCTCCACCATCCTCGATGCTGGCCTAGCTCTCTCTCCCCTTTTTTATATCTCTTTTTAAATGTACTTAAAAGAACTTTGCATATGATATTTTATAGTGTTTGACCATGCACTTAAAAAACTATTTGAAAAGATAATTCTTTTAGTCAGGGTGTAGGTGACATTTTTCCTTCAATTAATTTATACTGAGAAATTTCCAATCCTTTTCCAGGATTTAATGTCAATTCCCTGGCCTATCCAAACTTCCCTGACATTCCAGAATGTGGACAACCTGTACATATAAAAATATAAGAACTTTTATCAGCGTAAAAAATAAGCTTTACTAGGTATAGTTGTGTTGTCGTGGTCCGCCTTCACTCTGTTAATCAAGACTCTACTGTAATATACTTCAAGACTACTTGATCTTTCACATTCGCAGTGCTAAATAATAATACCATAAATTACTTCGTCAAATTCATTTCTGTTTCCTTTAGACAGATAACAAACTAACATTGTGCCATTTCTGTTCAGTTTGGCTATGCACAGAATAGAAAAAAAGTTTTAAAAAATATTTGTACGCCAGGTGCTGAATGTTCATCTAAAATCTACTGCTGTGCCTCAGCCTGTCCTTTAAATTGAAAGTGACTATACCTAGGGCCTAACACAAGTTTGTCAAAGTAAATTACATGTGTCTGTACAAACATGAAACAAATTAATGTAAGGCACTTCATGCTCACTCTTTCTTTTTAAGACTACTTATAGTAATACATAATAAAAGAAACCTATTTTAATAACATAGATTTTCAAACAATACAACACCCGAAAGTTTCCGATTAATTAGCACTAGAGATAATCTCACCAGGCGAAGCGAGAAAGGTTTAAATCACACGGGCATAGAATTCTGCAGATTATCACCACAAAAAGATAACAAACAGATAACTGTTTCGTATCATGGATCCAAGTTTATCCCATGATTCTGATGG
Source organism: Bacillus rossius redtenbacheri (assembly GCF_032445375.1). Taxonomy (NCBI): domain Eukaryota; kingdom Metazoa; phylum Arthropoda; class Insecta; order Phasmatodea; family Bacillidae; genus Bacillus; species Bacillus rossius. The sequence goes on along the minus strand of NC_086338.1, from coordinate 27,890,894 downwards.
CATGATCCTGTAGGTATATATTGATCCAGTGATACATGATGCTTGCTGTTTTAATTTAGTACGGCGAAAGATTCAAGAGATAAAAAAAATTGTGATAGGCCTATAAAATTAAATAATAATCTTAAGTTGATCAAACAAAAAAAATTTTTTTGTAATCAGATTATTATCATAATTCGTTGTTACATCACAAGTTTTTGTTACTTCCAGGACCTTCAGACATACTAAATTAAAATAGCAAGCATGATGTAGGTACCATAGACTCAAAATATAAAGGATCATGCCATCAGGATTAAGAGATAAACTTTAATACTCGAGACATGACTTTTACCAACAAACATAATCATTTTACCAATATTAAAAACAAACACTAAAACACATCATATTAGAACACGCTTCCAGCTCTCTGAAAGAATATATTAATCCTAACAGGTAAAAGACTATCAGAACTGAAGTTAAACAGACTCGATTTATAACTCATGTGTAAGAGCACATAAAGTGCATTGGGTAATGACTAAGCCAAAGATTATAGCAACTTTATACAATCAGGTTTGTAAGAGACAATGATTAGAATAAAGAACAGCCCATGACAATTCCAAAAAGGTGCCACTAACTGGTGCGTGACAAGAGACTGTAGGGGGAGAAAGAAAACTAAGATGGAGGACGTCGCTCAGTCTAGTAATAGTGCAGGTATTACCTATTAACGGTGATATGAGTTCCAGTGATAAGCCCATGGAAATTGATGCCTCCGGACTTTTCATAACTTCTCATTTACCCTACGTATTCAAAATGTAACTCGCAGCAGTGTCCCACAACAGCCTATCCCAATTTTTTATTCTTAGATAAGGCCTGAGCTTTCATGCACAGTAGGTCCTAGTTCTGAATATGGTTTACTAAACATTAGAGAACTTTAAACATAAAATTGTGGTAATTCTGAATGAAACCCCATTATCTGAAAAATAATCCGAAAAATAATATTTTTTTAATTTCCTGGCATGTTTTACAATTATTCTCTGGGAGAATATATATGTACTTTTTATAGTGAATTATCATTTAAACAAGTGGTTGAGTTAGGTTTACGTATGATTAAAAATCTGTGATAAGTGGATGGCTCAAGGTTAGCTACAATAAAATCCTGTAACATATTTCCGATGGTGGGTTAAGAATAACATATAGGTAACTTAATATACCTAACAGTTGCCTATATTTTTTTTTTTTCAGAAAAGTGGCTCTCCTTTAGAATTATACAAGAGGTATTATTTTAAATAATTTTTTTAGTCCCTAGTTAACAATATTTCTAATTGATAAAAACAATTTTGTGGACTTGATATTTATAAGTATACCACATCCACAGTTAATTACTAATAAATCTGCTAAGAAAAGTTTGTGACACTTGATGACAATGACATAAAATGACCTTTCATTCATTCTCTGTTTAGGGTTGTAGGGCATTTTCAGTAGAAGTAGTACAGATCCTAATGCCATAACAAAATTGATGACATCACCAATATGGCGGTGCTGACATGATTACCACCCCTACATTCTTACGGGACAAGCACAGGAATATGGGGTTTTTGGGCGGGGTGAATTCACATTCCTTGTTATGCACAAAATATGTTTCTTTATGTAACCAACGTTCTGCTATCATAATCTACATTCTCATTACAACCCTACCTATTCAAATACAGAACACAATACCAAAGATATATTTCGCACGGGCTCATATTGTATACTACAATTCAGACTGGTTTAGAATATTTTGCGATACCACGTTTTATAATTTAATTATTCATTTTCAATTTGATTTTAACATCCCTGTTATAGTGAAGTATACTACAGCCCTACCCATTCTATAGTGTGGTAACACTTAAGATTGCAGTATACAGCAAATGGCACCCACTGTCGCCAGTTTGATATTTCCCAGCTTGTTAACATTAACATTATTATTTCATATGCTATACATAATTATGATAAGTTTTAGTATGTTTTTCAGTTTACCAGTTGGGTTTTTTAAGACCATAAAATAATAACTTTTGATAGTTATTATAGTTGTATAGAAAAAATATAAATTTTAAACATAAATTATTATTTTAAAAGAGAAACTATTTGTAGCAGTCTGTCACTATTAAAAACTATGGTTGATCAGAGCACAAATTTTTAATATTGAAAGAAAAAATTTTTATGAGAAAATGGTTGAAACCAAGATGGCATCTTTCTAATAAATTTTCTTATAAGGCATTGAATATTATCAAATGATGCTTTTGATGGAAAACAAGAAAATGTATTCCCAAAAATTTCATTCCAAATTTTACTCTTAAGCATAAAATTTTTCTTTAATTATAAAGTTGTGTCAAACTTTCGTGCTCTTTGCATATATCAGGCACAGAGCGCATGAAACAAGGATAACGCTAACAGCAGATATTGTACATTGGAAAAAAATTGGTTGTCTGTAAAGTCGGTTTACGGACGATAGTTTAACGTGACGTCATAAAAAAAAACATTGATGAAATGATTGCATACTTTTATGAATAAAATTGAATCATTTTTATTGAATTAACACTATTTTGTATGGATACAAAGAAGGAGTGAAATGAAATCTACAATTTAATTGATAAATTTACTTTTATTTGCACTCATTAATTCAAATATGTTTATTACTTTAACGAAGAGATTATTTTAATTATAACTTTTATACAGGTTTGCTATTTAACTTCTTCCAATCTGTGTTATTCTGTTAAGGATAGGACGATGACAGGAAAAGTAGGAAACGAATGGGAGTGTTTCAAGTTTAATGTGCCTCAAAAAAGTCAAATCGATGGTTGTTCCAATCGAGTGGAAGAGAGATAGATGCGGCGCAAGTGTACAATGAGCGTAATGGGACACAGTGTAATGGGACACTTTTTCGTGCGTGCAGCCGGTGTTTATCGATTTATTAGACGTTGTCACGTCACAAAAGTAAATGCCCATTCAAATACACACTGCAATCTAACAATGAGAGGTACTATAATAAACACAAAATAACATTTATATAATATTTACGATTTCATATTTTATTCTGCAGTCCCATTCGGTTTAGTATAGTTTGCGGTATCACATTTGTATATAATAAATATTTTTTTTACTACGATTAAACTTCTCAGGTATCATTGGGTATACTTCAGCCTACCTATTCTAGTACTTCTAATACACAATACACGAAAATATACTTATTCTGTTCTCTAATTTAGTTTTCTCAAAAAAAAAATTATCTTAATCAAAACAAACATCTAAAACACCCATGCTCACACTTGTAACAAGAATGTCCAGATCGTAATTACTTCAGCATAGCCTTATTGATGATGACTTCATCAATATTCCAACCACATCGCAATTTAAACATATATATATTTTTTTTTATTTATTTATTTATTTCATAATAGCTGGCCTACCTTACCAAAACGTTCACTTTGATTTTATCACTTCTCATTTCAACAACTGCAAAACTAACCTACAGAAAAAGAGCCATTTTACATTACCGTAGAATGGGGTGAATAGAAACAGTGGGGTGAATAGAAACAAAACTTCATAATCATGGTATTGCTTTGAATATTATACATTTATATTGAATTTTAATTGAACTATTATTGCTTTTGTGTTGGCAACACTTTAGACTAACAAGAAAATTATGGTTTGATTGTGTGGCAGCACTGTAGGTTGATGTTTACCCTAGTGTGTCTCTTGAAAGTTTTAAAGATGTTTTCCGACCTACTTTGAACTTCTCTGGTAAGTAAACATATATTCTTTATGCGATATTTATTGGCATTGTAAATACTACCTATAACATCATTATAAAAAAGTAAGGTTTGGTTATTGTTTTACTTTTGACAAAATAATCTCCAAGAATTTTCAAAATTTTCAGGTTAGGTTTTTAAAGTTTGTGGGGTGAATAGAAACATAACAATTCTCTTGTTTCTATTCACCCCACAACAGCAAAATTAAAAAAAAAAATCTAGTAGGCCATATTAATACTATATAAACACCTATTATCCATTCTCTAGTTATTATATACCATCCTAAATAATATATTTCTTGTTTCAGAGTTGCTGTTTAAATATGCCACGGAAGTACAAACCCATTGTCGGAGGCGGTTACAAAAAACACAGCCCTGATCATATAAAAAATGCCCTCTCTGACATTGAATCTGGCATTAGCCTGCGGAAAGCAGCTGAAAAACATGGGATTCATTATAGTGTACTATACAGACACGTAAAAAGAGGCCCCGACATTAAACATCAGGGTGGACAAACTGCCTTGTCTTTTGAAGAAGAGAATTTGTTTGTAGATAGATTGAAAATATGCAGCGAATGGGGCTATCCTATCGACTCTACAACCTTAAGACTACTAGTAAAGGACTTTCTGGATAGTAGGGGGAAGGAAGTAAAAAGATTTAAGAATAATCTTCCCGGTCGTGATTTTGTGGTATCATTTATAAGACGACACAAAGATCAATTGGCAGTGCGAATGTGCCAAAACATTAAACGCTCCAGAGCCGGTGTAACACCAGAAACCATCAACAGTTACTTTGATGAATTGTCAAATGAAATAGAGAATGTGCCACCATCTAACATAATAAATTATGACGAGACGAACCTTACGGACGATCCAGGAAAACGAAAGATAATCACACGGAGGGGAACTAAATATCCTGAAAGGATCATGAACTCATCAAAGGCATCAACTTCTGTGATGTTTGCTGCCGCTGCAGATGGCACTATACTACCCCCTTATGTTGTGTATAAGGCTTTGCATTTATATCAAACCTGGACTGAAGGTGGGCCAAAACATGCAAGATATAATCGGACGAAATCTGGCTGGTTCGATTCGTTCTGCTTCGAGGACTGGGTCCTTACAGTTGCTATCCCATATTTGAAAAAGCTAGACGGGAAGAAATTTCTCATTGGAGACAATTTATCTTCGCATCTGTCATTAGAATCGGTTAAGCTGTGTCAAGATAATGACATAAGATTTATATTTCTACCAGCAAATTCAACACACTTAACACAGCCGCTGGACGTGGCATTTTTTCGGCCTCTTAAAACTACTTGGCGCCAAATATTAGAGGAATGGAAGAAAGGCCCAGGAAGAAATGAGGCAACAGTTCCTAAGGATAAATTTCCTCTGCTTTTGAAAAAGTTGTGTGTCTCCTTGAAGGAAAAAAATGTTATTGCAGGTTTCAGGAAATGCGGGATCGTGCCCTTAAACCGCAATAATGTGTTGTCAATGCTCCCAGGTACTGGAATAGACCAAAACCAGGCTATGATAAACCTTGAAGAATCCACTAATGCTGTTGACAAGATCTTTAAGGAACTCCTTCAAAGTCTTAGGCAAGACCAGACTCCTAAACCAAAGAAAAAAAGGACAAAAGTAAAGGTCCAGCCCGGCAGAAGTGTTACCGTTGATGACTTTGAGGAAGTGGATGGGGAGAATGTAACCCTCCATACTTCACTTCACAGTGACCCAAGCCCTTGTACATCGAAACAGGCCAAGCCAATGAAAATAAATGCCAAGAAAAACAGAAAATTTCTTGATTCATCATCAGAGGATGATTGTGCCTACTCAGTGCAGGACAGCGATGATGACCTAATTTTGATATCTTCAAATTCTTCTGATCAAGATGAAAACACTGGTATCTCCATAAGCCAAGGTGATTACATGGTGGTCAAAATATATGGAAAAACAAAAACATCGTTTAGATATTATGTCTGTAAAGTTAGTTACCTTATGGACAATGGTTTTGTTGGGACATTTTTAAAAAGAGTTCCACAAACCAAAAAGTTCACAATGACTGAAGAAGAATCTTTTGTTTCGAAAAACGATGTTTTCCGAAAACTGTCGTCACCAGTTCTCAATTCAGGTGCTCGTTTTAAAGACATGCTATGTTTTGAGGATGACCTGACTGATTTAACAGTTTATTAATGCTTCAGCCCATTGGTCATGGTAGAGAGTTTTGTTTTGTTTTGTTTGTACATATGTGACAACACCATTTTTGTTAATTTTTCTCACTTTTTACAGTAATAAACCATTATATTGTGAAATAACATTTTATCTACTTATTTCCTAAGAGAAAAATATATATTTAATTGTTTCTATTCACCCCACTTTGGTTTAAAAAGAAACAACCATGGTTTATAACTATTGTTTCTATTCACCCCTTTCTGTGGGGTGATTAGAAACACCATGTTATTATTTTTTTTAATTTTATTGAAACAAAAATATTTACTAATAATATCATACAGTGATAGGGGCACTATAGACCTGAGTTTTGTATATTATTTTTTTGTTTTCAACTAACAAAAAATAAGTAAATTTTTAATCCAAAGTTCAAATTTGTTTCTATTCACCCCGTTTTACGGTACCTAATAACTTATGATTCACCTAACCAAAGAAAATATTTCTCCAAACGTTGCAAATGAAACGTACACAACACAGCACACAAAATGCAGATAAAAACAACTACAAATAATAAAAATTTAAAAGCCATACAAAACAAATTGCCATTCTTGGCTTTGTAGGAATAATCATTTACTGTCAATGTATGTGTATTAAATTAATGCCAAAAATTTTCGGATGTCACAGCTTTAATTATCGGATGTCGCAGCTTTTTAGAACAGAAAGGAAAAAAAAAATCAGTACACACTGTTTTCACACACTACACACATCCCTCAATTTACCCTTAAGGGATGATTTCTTAATTCCAACTAGTTTGTGAAAACCAGATCAGATGTCACAGCTTTGGGAAAGAAAACTTAAATAAAATTGTAAAACATGTTTTCCAAGTACTCGAGACATCCTTATGCATCTCTTTGTTAGATTAACATAATTGCAGCCAACTATGGAGGATTAAATATAAGCTAATTCTTCCATTTCATATATTGAAGTTCATCCCTGGATCCTGAAGGCTTAATCCTAATGGCATGATCCTGTTAGCTTGATCCTGTGGTACATGATGCGTGATGTTTTAATTCAGTACGTCGAAAGATCCTGATCGTTTGATCATGTTGGCTTGATTCTGTGGTACTTTATGTTTGCAGTTTTAATTTAATATGTCAAAAGATCCTGTACATAAAATGTTTTGTCATATGATAATGAATTATGATCTTACGTTGAATAAAACAGATTTTATTCCAACCTACCAAAATAATTCTTTCTTATTTCGCAGTTTCTTTAATGTGAAGAATCTTCCAATGTACTTAACTAAAACAGCAAGCATCATGTACCACAGGATCATGCCATCAGGATTAAGCCTTCAGGATCCAGGGATAAACTTGTATGTACATGAACCACCAGCCATAACAAACACAATATACGACAGCTGTAATCAAAGAATTCCCTGGAAAGACTATAAAATTCAATGTGTCAGCTACTTCAATGAACAGCACGTATTACTCACAGAAAATAAAAGACATTAATAATTCAAATTTTAGGCTCCCATTAGACTCATTCATTACATCACTCAAAATAGCATATACTTTAAATACAATGTAACAAAACAAACATTTAGTAATATAATTTCATATTCATTCTCATTAAAAAAAAAAAAAAAAAAAAACATGAAATACAAGCATTAAAAATTCCTTACAACTGCAATACTGTCATTATTTAAATGAATTTCTTTATAACAACACCACCTACATTAACACTCCATTACTCGCATCTACTGCTAGACAAATGTGCTCGCACTGTATCTGTGAGATACATGATAAAATATCTTGTACAGAAACTAATTTCTGGACTGAGTTTTCAATAATGAATATTAATATATGCAAAATAATTTAATTTTTTTTTTTCAAATGCAAAAAAAAAATCATATCTATTGAAGCATCTGCAATTTGGAAGATCTAGTCCTGTAACTGTTTTTAGTATTTACAATTAAAATACTACATTGTGTTCATGTCAAAGAACATCTAAATTTCCTCAGCAGTAAATATAAAACAAGCAAAGATACAGTGAAAAAAAAAAACAGATTTTAATGAAATACATATCCTTATATATACAGACTTTACATACAGAAAAAAAAAATTGTTTGTATTGTGTATGAAACATAAATTAGAAAATTTTGGTGACATTCTGATCTCACAGTATAACACTGTTTGGAAAAGGCACTGCAATATAACTTCTGTTACTATCACTAATCACTTATCTTGATTTTCAACGTCACTTGGTTCAAATCTGTCAGGACACACAAAAGCACAGGGCTGCAGACAAAGGTACTGGCCGCAGGTTTGACACGAGTATCGCGTCAGTCGAGTTGTTTTACTTCTCTGGCACGTCATGCAACGCTTCCATGTTGCATATTCTTTGCTAGTGCTGCTCTGATTGCTCTTGTCTCTTGCATTAGACTGTTCAGATGTCACCAATATTTCTTTCAGTCTGTTTGAAATCAATAGCGGCAAACAGCTAAGAGTTGATCTTTTCACCAGTTGTCCTTCAATGAGTTCCCTTCCCAGACGCCTGAGGAACAGTCGACGAGGCGGAACTTCATTTCCGTTTCCCAAAAATATTACTTGAGAATTTATTCCAGCGATGTTAAGCATCGAAAAGAAGACAACCATTGGCCACCGCCGTGTATTCCTGGCAATATTATAAGCTGAACACATCTTATCCACAATATCAACACCTGCTTTGTGCTGGTTATAAAAGGTAACCATTTCTGGTTTCTTTTTTTCTCCAGTTGTCTCGTCGATTTTTCCATCCAAATGCATGCTTGAAATCAGAAGCACATTCTTCTTTTTTGTTTTGTTTTTAGGAACATATGAAACAATTGTTCCTTCTTTTCGATAGCCAAAAACACTTGAGAAAATCTCTCTCTCTTTTGTGTGTCTCATTGCATGAGGGATTTGCCAGTTCTTTAGTGTTCCTACGAAGGCCAGCTTATGATTTTCTGCTAATTTTTTTAGAAGTGTTACGTCACTGAACCAGTTGTCAGCTCTAATGTTACGACCAGAATTGTGAACAGGTGCAATCATGCATTCAACAACATCCAAGCTCTTATTGCTTACCTCATATGGCCCTTCTGGCTGTTTACCTGAGTAAATTTTCAGATTAGCAGTGTAGTATGTCTTCGAGTCAACAAGAGCGAAGATTTTTATGCCATACTTTGCTGGCTTGGATGGAATGTACTGAATAAATGAGCATTTGCCCCTAAATGCTTCAAGTTTTTCATCAAGTGTAACAAATGCACTGAGAGAGTAACATGATTGGCAGTTAGACACGAACTGTTGAAACACATCCCGAATAGGTGCTAGCCGATCTGATTGTTTTCTTTCTAATCTCGTGTCTCTGTTGTCAAATCTGATACATTGGAAGATAAATCTGAACCTTTTCAGACTCATTGTAAGTCGGAATATTTCAATACCAAACCCATCAGTGTCCCACAGATCCTCAAGATTCAACCTATCTGCTTTATATTGGCCTGCCAAGTATAGAAGGCTGATAAAAGACTTTATCTCAGTTGCATCTGTGGGCAATGCATCTCTAGTACGGGAATAGTTATCCTTTATATGGTCAATATACTAGTTAGTGTATTTTACTATTGTGCCTACTATGTCCTCATCGAACAAACACTCCCAGGTTTCTAGAACTCCATTCACATGCTGTGCCTTACCTGTCACACCTGGAAGCTTGGTGAGAAAATTGTGTTTAGCAGTTTTTCTTTGGCTTGTGTACGGAGTTTTTTTCCAGGAGAAAGAATCAATAACTTTCTTACCTTTTTTCCTAGCAGAGACAAAATATTCTTCTTCATCTTCATATCCACTAGAATCTGTATCACTTTGTTCTGTGGTGGAGTCTTCTACTCTTTCTTCGACTTGTTCTGAGGCATCTGTTTCACAGTCTTCTTCAACATCAAAGGGTGTAATCTGTCCGTGCTCCTTGGTCCTATTTTCGCTAACTTCACTGTCTGAATCACTCTCACTGTGGTCAGAATCTTCAAATAAAATCCTGTGGATTTCTTTTATATGTCCGGGGTCATTCAAATTGTATATTTTTTCCTTTGATGCCATTTTAGATCTGCAATAATGAAAATCAACACAGTTGAAAAATAGTTAAATCATTGTGTGCATTTAGCAAAACAAAGATGCTCGCATAGTATCTCTGAGATAAAATGGCCGAAAATTATTTTAAAAATAATTTTAAAAAAAAAACATTAAATCATTACTATAAAACTCTTACACGAAAATATAAAAATATATAAAACATCATAAGGTAGAATACATATTACTTACATGTATAGTCGGGCTGTATCTCACAGATATGAACAGCAACTGTAGCCACACGTGTTCATTCTTTGAAGGACTAGCAGTAACTAACAACTCTCTTTCGATAAGCTAGGAAGATAGCAGGAAGGGCGTTATCTGAGCTCCATGCATACTCGTGTGTCACATCACAAAAAGTGCTGCGTATCCCTCAGATAAAAAAAAAAACACTAGTAAACATAAACAATGAATGTCTGCGATTACATGAATACATAGGTATTGTAAGGTAAGCTGTTAACTATTATTTTTTCACAAACCAATATGAATAATTCATATTAATTCATATTAATTATTAAGAATCCTTCCATGCAGGGTTAACTCAGAAATGTCTCAAGTATATGGAATACATACATTCCTATTTATCGTGGATAAATAATGAATTGTGGCTGCAGCATAAAAGCATAGGTATTGTAATGCAAGATATAAAATTTTAATTTTTTACAAACTAGTAGGAGTAATAAAACCATCCCTTAGGAGTAAATTTAGGGACATGTGTAGTGTTTTAAAACCATGTTTTCTGATTTCTTTTTCTTTTCGTTCTAAAAAGTCACAACGTCCGACTAATACCTTGCAATCCTCAATTTAATTTATTCTATATCCTAGTAACTACCACAATTGCACCACACATTCTCTACCATAATATTAATTAAATATAAATAAACACAACCTTGCTCTTGTCTTTACAACACTCAAAACAACATATATGCAATAACTTCCTTACTACCTACTAAATACTTATTGTTTACTTATTTCCTCACTTTATAAATATATTCCATTCAACTAATTACTTCACTCCTAATCGTACCACGACCACTACTATCAGCACAAAACTCACATTTTCATTCATATTTAATTTCATGGAGCTAGTCTGTCTTTCACAGTTACCAATATTACATACTATACTTTCCTTCGTTCCTTCATTCCAGTTAATCACTGGCCAACTTTCATGGTGTCATATCGTTCCCCCTAATTTCTTTCCAACCAATAGTAAGTACCGTATTGAGTACTAAACTTTAACCATATTTTTATCAATTGATTTCAAAAGTGTGGGCTTATAGGTTTATAAACATTTAAAGCAACAGTAATCATCACAAGTTAAAATCCATTCATGCCAGGTCAATGTACACCATTTACCAAGTACCATAAAAGCAGCTAATTTAATTTATTTAATAAGTATGCTATAATGAATGATTGTGTTATGAGTAAGTCACAAAATTACTACGGAAGAATGTAATGAAATAAACGTAAGATAAGCTTATCAATTTAATTTCCTATTAGGATCCAGATGGGATACTAGCAAGATTGGATCACACTCTAAAAATAATACAAATAATTGTCGACATTTAACAATTTTGAGGTCAACAATCAATTTTTACAAATAAAATACTTTTGGTTCACAACATATAATTATTTAACATTGCAATAACGTGCTCCGAACACAGAGTAACAAGTGTGGGACGTCACCATGCAGTCGACGTGTCACTTGTATCAAACACATTGACAACTTACTGTACTGTAATTCAGATAATCCGTCCTATTTAAACGTTAATCGCATCCCTTTTCCTTGGGCTCGGTATTCACCTAAAACACGAAACAACATTAAAACAGACATTTTTTTATTTAATCATTAAATACTTTTCACACATAACACAGTAACAACCCACCGAAATCCAAGCACAAAATGAATCGACGCCGGCGCATGCGCACCTTCATATTAAATCAGGTTATCATTTGTAAGCGATACATATCGACTGAAAATAATGACTTTACAATTTTAATTTGATTAAATTATTTAAAATTAATTTTATATCAAGAAATTTAAAAGAGAAAACAAATAATAAAAATGAAAAAGCTTTATTCCTTCGTCACGGTAATATTATTTACCCACTCTTAAACTGCCTTTAAATGTTATTTTTATTACTGGATAATTACTCAATATTAATGATAAAAAAAGTCTGGTAAAATTTAAAAAAATTAAGTCATGCATAGAATAAAATTGCAACTGCTAATATTCCTTAGATTTTAACCAAATATTTAAGTAGAAGAATAAGGAAACTCAGGCCTTTTAACATGACGGACAACTACATGACGAAATAAGGAGAGGGAGTTACATAGTTTTCAGAAGGGCTAGAAACAGGAGAGGGGGTGGGATAATGGTTCTTGTTCGGGGGGAGTTAGATGCAGAAGTAAATTGGATGGGAGAAAAGGAAGAAATACTTCACTTGGAGATCTCAGGGAAGAAGAGGAAAATGCAGCTGTTTGCGGTGTACAGGCCGCCGGGTGATGGGGGTACAGAGGTGGAGGCGGTACTAAAAAGGCTTGATATGCTGAAGGAGGACAGCATGGTAGTTGTAGCAGGTGACCTCAACCTTCCAGGGGTCAAATGGCAGTGTGGTAAGGAACTGGTGGGGCCACTGGGACAACGGAGGGCAACTAAACTGGTGAACATGGGGTTACAACAGGTGGTGGTAAAGGAAACTAGGATGGGTGGGGGAGCTGGCGGTTCAATATTGGATGTAGTGCTGGTAAGACCCGAGGAGCTAGCCACTCACTCTAAAGTGGTGGATGGGATAAGCGATCACAATATTCCCGTTGTGGAGATTTGCCTGGACAAGAAGGTCATGAATGGCAGCAGTAGGCAAATATGGTTGTATGGGAGGGCAGTACAGACAAGGGTGGAGGAGTTTCTGGAAGAGAGATTCGACCAATGGAGCATAGGCATCGATGTGCAGGAACTGTGGAAGGATTTCAAAAAGGTGGTGGGAGATGCTCAAGAGCAATACGTACCTAAAAAGAGGATTAATGTGGGAGGGGACCCACCTTATTATGGAAGGGAAATTCGGAAACTCAAGAGGAAGGGTAGACTGTTATATGCGCTGGGGAAAAAGGAAGGAAAGAAGACTGTAACAGAGGAGCTGAAAGAAATAGGAAAGCAACTGAATAGAGAGATAGAGAAGGCGAAGGAGGCCTATCTCGGGGACCTGATGGTACAGGGGACAAAAGGCAACTGGCAAAAGCTATACAGGTTTGTTAGAAGCACGAAGGGCACAGGGACAGAGGTACCAATTTTGAGGAATCAGGAAGGTGAAATTGCAGCAGGATCCAAGGAAAAGGCAAACTTGTTGGCCATGCAGTACATGTCAGTGTTCGAGAAGGGAAAACAGTGGGAAAGGAAACATGCTGAGCATAGTACAGGGCGACACGAGAAACGGCTTGAGATCAGGAAGGAAGAAATTGAGAAAGTAGTGAAAAGGTTAGACAGCAGGAAAGCCATAGGTAAGGATGGCATAGGGAATGGGATGATAAAGCTGGGGGGGCAAGCCATGGTGAAGTACCTGGAGCTGCTATTCAGTAGATCGATGCAGGAGGGCAAGTTGCCACAAGAATGGAAGGAGGCGGTGGTGGTACCGATATACAAGAAGAGGGGTTGCAAAGAGGACCCAGCCAGCTATAGACCTGTTAGTATCACGTCGGCGGTGGGCAAGGTGATGGAGAGGTTAGTGCACAGGCATGTGGTAGGGGAGCTGGATGGTAGAAAGTGGATTGACAGGAGACAGCATGGATTTCGAAGGGGATATTCGTGTGAGACTCAGCTGGCTGGACTATTGGAGGAACTGGTGGAGGGGGTAGATAATGGTCTACAGATTGATGCCTGTTTCATCGATTTTGAAAAAGCATTCGATAAAGTTCCTCACGAAAAAATGATGAAAAAAGTGGAGGGAGCTATAAGTGACAGGAGGGTGGTGGGTTGGATTGGTGACTTCATAAGCAACCGGACACAGAGGGTACGTGTGGAGGAGGAGTTATCGGAGGAAGGAAGGGTTACATCAGGGGTGCCGCAGGGCAGTGTGCTTGGCCCACTTCTCTTTACCATAATGATGAATGATATAGGAGAGAAGATACAAGGGAATATTAGGCTTTTTGCAGACGACTGCGAAGTTTACATGGATGTGGAGAGAAATGGGTTACAGGAGGATCTGGAAAGGCTGGAAGAATGGGTGTAAAATAATGGTATGAAAATAAATGTGGGAAAGACAAAAGTGGTCAGGTTTACCAGGAAGAGGAAGATTGTCAGGAGGGAATATCGCTGGAGGGGAGACGTGATAAGTGAGGCCGACAGCTATAAATATCTAGGGGTGGTGCTGCAGGGTAACCTGGGGTGGGGGGAGCATGTAGACAAGGTAGTGAAGAAGAGCAGACAGGCCCTGGGCATGCTGGGACGAGTGCTCAGGGGGGGAAGCAGCAGCATACGCGACAAGGCCTATAAAACTATGGTCCGCCCCATGCTGGAGTATGCCGCAGCAGTGTGGGACCCATACACGGCAGTTCTTGAGAGGGAGCTGGAGGGGGTGCAGAGGAGAGCAGCTAGATGGGTGAAGGGCAAGTGGAGGAGAACGGACAGAGAAGGGAAGGGGGAGTGCAGTACCACAGAGATGATGATATGAATGAGATGGGATAGCTTAAAGGATAGAAGACAGAAGGAGAGATTGGTCAAGATGTACCAGGTGCTGAGTGGAGTGGGAGGATGGGGTGAGTTGGGGGGCAAAGTCAAAATGGGAATGCCTAGAAGTAGGAAGGAAAATACTAGGAAGGTTTTCAAAGAGAGGAGGAGAACAGAAAGGGGAAAAAATGCGATGGTCGTGAGGACAGTAGGGGAATGGAATAGGCTGGAGGAGGAGTGTGTGGCGGCTGGGAGTGTGGACCAGTTCAGAAGGCGAGTGAGGGGGAAGTAGGGAGAATGCTTGCCACCGGGCACTTTGTACCCAATTGCAGCTATATTAAAAATAAAAATAAAATAACTGCACCGATCCTAGCGGCTTGGCCAGAAGAACGCCCGCGAAATTTAAATTTCACTGTAACACACAATAAGCGATATCGGCACCGATTTTCTCTTGTCATTTGAAATATTATCAATACAGAGTAATAAATTAATTCATACTCCATACATATGTATGAAGGCAGTGTATTCATAATCAAAATAATTTTTCGCCATCTAAAAAAAACGTATTCACTTAATGAACTTGAAAAATGCTCTAACTTTAAACATGGTGACAAAATGGCCATAACCATACTACTTTAAAAAATAAAACGTCTTAACTTTAGAACTGAATCTTTGTAATCAGCACCACTCTAGGGCCAGAAGACCCACAAATTCTTGATTACCGCATTAATTCACCTCTATTACAGCCCCGTGATTAGCCCCATGCTCTTTAAAACTACGGACATATGTCTACGACAGACCATGTCACGGGTAGCATGTGTGGAGTGAACATATGCCAATAAAAGATGACATACCAGAGATGTAGTCATTCTGACTTCTGTAGTTTTCAAAGTATACCTGGTGGCTACAAAAGCCAGAGTATTTCTGCCCATTCATCCCTACTCTCTGTCAGCCACATGGCGATGTCAAGCCCGGAGAAAAGTCCCACTGTAACTGCGACTCGGCCCGCAGGTTTCATTAATAGACTAGTTGACGCCCTTGCTGACCACCTACCACTCCTTTCACCATGGCAGAGAATGACAGGACGACAATTTAATTGCTCTTACAAGTTTAAGTTTAAGTGTTTTGTATGTGTTACAGATTCAATGGAGTTTTTAAACTGATAAACTATCTAAGGGCTATAATAATTTTTTCAATAGACTTTATTTCATGATCTTAGAAAAATCAACAAATAGTAAAATTTAAATACATTTTATTTCTTATATTAATTAACACTGATAAACCATATAAGAATTACTGTTAACAACCCAGGTAGTATCAATCTGGCAAATGTTTACGCTGTTTACTCTGTACTGCTATCTAAACATGAGACGAACTATAATTTGTGAAGGGGTCGGTAGTCAACACAAAATTGTTACTCACAATTATTATTTTTGGAGGCTAGCACGATTCGTGCTTTTAAAGAGAAATATGCCGACTTGGTGATCCATTGTTTCATCTCTTCCACCTGCTCGTTAATAATTAATTTTTTTCTTGATATGGTTTTCCCAGGCTTGTGCACAATATCATTGGCCATTATCTTCATTTGTTGGAGGAATATTTTTTCTAATTGTTGATTTATGGTTTATACTAGTTGTTTTGCCTAGAGTGGTTTTAGCTAATGTTAAAGCCTTTCGGCTAGGATCTACCATGGCTAGCGAGTGGCCGTTGCTCGAACCATTGCTATGACGTTCTAGCTGCATTGCCGAAATGGGATTTCTCTGTACGTAAATAAACAAAATAAGTACAATCTTGCTCGAACATCCAGTGCTGGCAGAGCATAATTTCCTCCTTCTATCATTCTAGTAACTATGAGGGTGTCGGGCACACTCATACTCTTGTTCTAAGGTGTAGCTCAAGGCTTCCATCTACTTGTATTTCCTTTTCTGGATCTGCCAGAAAGAATCTAACAGTGATGGACTGGAGATTTTCTTCGACCCAAGTGTCTACCCAGCTCTCACAGCCCATTATGCCAAGCCAACGCCTTCTCCTACCCTGTGTCACGAGTGCGCAGAACAGTGTAGTGCGGTGCGGCTTGTGCAGGGGGGTGGGGGGAGATTCGCGCGCCAGGAGAACCAATGGCGGAAGACGAACTTTCTTAGGAAAGAATGGACGCTGTATTTACAGTGGGACAAAAAATTGTAAATATTCTTTATTAACCTTATTTTATTGTACATATTTAATTTTAACATTGAAGTGTTTATGTTTTGTTTTATTATCATTATTTACTGGGCGACTACGTCACACCCGTCTGCGACACGGCTGGGTCGACGCGGGATGCAGGGAGGGAGAAGGATGAGCCGCCGCGTGCCGCGGTGGAGCGCGGAGGAGTCAGTCGTCGCTGGGCGGGCACGAGAAGCAGTCGCATGACGAGAGGAGTTGTGCCTCGAGACTGCTTTTGCGTTGTACATATAGTATCTTGCGGGGCATTTATGTCTGTACATAATAGCTTGTAGTATAGTGTGTCAGTGTTGCACCACACTTCCGGATGTCTCCGAACTATATGACATAGTGCTAGAAAGCACCAGTAGCGTGAGGATTGTTCAGTGTGTGTATGGGCGTACCGAATCGGAGTATCCGCAGTTTTACACAGGCCTAAACGCGTATATAATATGGTGCAGACAATCCTGAAAGTAATGCCGAGTATCCAGTCAGGAGAAGAACACTCGTGTTGCAGTGCATGAAAATAGACTGTCGCAGGCGGGGCTGGGATAGCCCCATGTACAGGGTCCTGTATTAATAAACCGGGTGTTCGTCACAGACTGGTGGTGGATAATTATATGTCTTATCTTAACCCTCCTGGGCCACACTGGCCGAACCCCACTCTACCTAGGACAACTGAGCAACTGGGTGTCGAACTACGAGGGAGGGCTAGTGAGACGACAAGATTATTCTAAAGGTTTTTCGGTACTTGGTTGGTGTTTGTATGAAGTTGGCAGTGGTTGTGGGTTTGAGAAGGGCAATTACCTTCTTCCCTACAATTTTTAATATAATTCTTGGCAAAATACAAGATGCTTCTCTTATTCACTGACTGCTAATGGTGGAGACTCTAACTACTGGACTGGGTTAGTGGGTCCCCTGCTCCTCCCCGCCTGTTAATTTCCCTGCTTTTGAGGGATGCTTTGGTGGCTCTTGAAGGTTAGATTTCCCCAAGTAATAACGATTCTGTCCCTGGGTGTTCTGATGATTTGGGGAATCTTTACTGAGATGAAAGATAGCAATACCAGGATCTCTTAGGCTTGTTTTGCAAAGTGAGTCCCAGATTACGTACTTGCTCCGTGGTCTTTGAGGTCAGCCCAACATTTGAAGCGACTGCTTTGGTGGGAAGGTTCCCAGAAGGAGGCCACTAGGCCCGTACCTGTCTAAGGCTATTGCTCGTTCTATGATATCCTTCGCTATAAGTAAGAATGTACGCTCGACTATATGAGTTAAAGCACATATATATGGAATAATTTCCTCTGGTGGCTGTTCAGGTTATTTTTTATCCTGAAGATCTGCATCTTCCTATGTATAAAGTCCTCAGCCTCTCCCTGTGGGACCTTTTCCTGGCTATAAAAAGTTTGACTTAAGTCTGTTTACATTTCAGTTTCTGCATATTTCGAGGTAAATCTAGTTTTTAATTCCTCCCGATTCGTTATAAAATTATATATGTATTCCGCCGAGTGGCTGTGCTCCCCTTCAGCTAGCATTGACCATGTTGGAGCCAGTGGATGCGTGGAATACCATATCCTGCGATTTGTTCCTCACACTGATTTATAAACACAAGAGATAGTTCTGGAATTCCGGTTGTAGCAGACTCCCGAAACGTTGTCGTGTCCTGCATTTGGCCTGGGCCCCCTTGTGCGAGTACTGCATGCTCATCCCTGAAACAAACATGGCTGCCCCAGAAACCACAGGGTAATCTTACCTAATATCTATACCCAAGCTAGTTATTCTGTAAGATGGTGATGCACCTGGCGCCAATAGATGGCATCTGCTGCAGAATATAAATAATTGGAATTCATTGTAGCATTACTCAGGGAAGAAGTGAGTTTCTGTTTGTGTTCGGAGCATCCCAAAATTCAGAAATTAGCGTATTATCAGAACAGTCAGTGAAATATTATAAAATATGCTGCAAAGGCTAAATATGTAAATATTAACTGTAATGATAACATAAAGAACTTGTATATAAGCTTGGCTTGCACTGTATAAATTAGATTACTAACCATTTACAAATACTGGTAGCAATGAAAGTACACAATTAAGATATGGGATGCTACATTATCAATCGAATCTAATTTGGTATATTGTCTCCAGTCGAGGCTATATATCTAGAAGTAAGCGATTGAGAATGATCGTCAAAGAGTAGGATAGTAATGAATTACTAGCTGACCTGATTGGTTGGTCGCGTTGTTTACTCACGACGCCCATGTATTTTTGCTGTCTGCCACCTGGTAGCGAATATCAGAATTGCTTAAGGTAGAGGTGGTTTGTTATAGCAATTTTCGGTATCTGTCCCAACCTTTTCCTGATACAGTAATGTACCTAATTACAAGTATCTGATTCTTTGGTATCAGAGCAGTAGTGGTCCCAGGAAGCGACAACGTATCAGCATTCTCGTTACAGGGTACACATCCTCCGTGCCGTCATCACCAGCGTAAAAAGGTATCGGTCAGTGGCGTAGCGTGCCATCTCGGCGCCTGGGGCGGGAAACCCATTTTGCCGCCCCCATTCTATAGGTGCTTAATTAAAATTAAATTTCACATGCAATGAGGTACCTTTTATTGAAGTTAAAATAGGATGAGTGGTTTTTCAAGCGGATTCTACGGGCCTTATGAGCAGCGAAGTCAGAAATAACTTTGTCAAAATCAATATTAGCAGCCAATTCTTGTTCAATCGACAATATAGTCAAGTTTGATAGTCTATCGGAGTTATGTTCTTATATATTTTTAACGCCTTTTTGGTAATTATATTTAATTTTCGGAGCTCCGAAGTATATGATCAAATTATAATTTTTCGGGGGAATTGTTAAAGTATTTTTTTAGTATTATTATATAGCTATTTTTTATAAGTAGTAATAGGGTATGTATTTTATGATGGATGCACCGATTTGTGATGAAACGATTTTATGATATATATATATATATATATATATATATATATATATATATATATATATATTAAATGTCATATAAATTTTGTGTCTTTTTAACTTGCTGCCTCCTCTCACTGTTCGCAACCTTATTAGTATTTTTTAAGCCTGCTATTAGTTTGGGTTTTAATATATTTTTGGGTTTACCTGCGCTCGCGGTACGGGGCAATATAGGAGTTTTACTGTGTCCCGGCTTGCGGAAGTTGTTTGGTTTGCCCTGGGTTAAGGTCAAACTTTACAGTACAATGCGTAGTACTAAATTCAATGAGTGCGAAAGAGAGGCATCGACACGGGCCGACGCGTGAAACAAATGATTTTGTATGAGTAATTAACATAATGAGTGCCGCTCAACTCGGCTCGCGCGCGCCGGGCGGCGCGGCGTGATGCGATGTTGCTGTTCGTATGTAAACAAACAAACGTTATAAAGAGCTCTGTCAGTGATTTCGCAGTTTTTCTTTTAAATAAATATTAAAAAATAGTTGGTGCGCAAAATTTTTGATAAAAATGTAACATTATAGTGTGTCTGACACATGTAATGAATGAATCATAGATCAGATCTCAACCCGCTTCACCGGCGACCCGCCCCCGCGGGCTGCCGCCTCCGCCCCACCCACGCTACGCCACTGGTATCGGTGTCTCTGTTACATTATTTTAGAGGTGGGTTGTTACAGCAATTTTCGGTATCTGTTCCAACCGGATACTGATACAGTAATGTATCTAGATACAACTTTCTGATACTTCTGAATCAGACTGTCCCAGGAAGCAACAAAGCTCCGCGTACGCAGACCGTGCGACCGGAAGGAGAATCTGATACATTATTTATCACGCCCGGTAATTCTCTAACTCTGTTACTTTCATGCCCGCCTGATACAGCCAGTATCAATCAGTTCAACATTCACTGCAGTTCGTCCTGGCCGTGTATCACCATGTACATTGTTGCGGGCTGTAATGCTTTGTAGTTAGTATCTTTATAGTGAAATAAGGAATGGATAAGTGCACGAAAAAGACTTCATTTGTGTGGAATTTTTTTACGGAAAATAATGAGTTTGCTAATTGTAATTTGTGTAAAGGCCCTGTCACACTGTCAAATATATTGTATCCAATAAATTGGACAACAAAATTTGAAGGGTGATTTTGGATGAAATAAGTCTTCAAATATATTGTATTCAATATTATTTGACGAGCAATGTAAAATATATTTGAAGTCATTTCACACTATCAATTTTCTTTGAGTGAGCTCGTTTTACCAAACATTCTGTAGAGAACTGTAAATGACTGTATTTAGAATCAAAAACAAATTTTGGGTCAAGGAACGCGGGCTTTTTTAAGTAGGTTATATTCCAAATTAGGTATATTGTGATCATACACAGTTTAAAATTTACGTTTTCCAGGTGTTTGCAATGCCTGCATTAAGAGTATCAAAGTGTTTCAAAAGCTGTAGCTGTAATTGCAATTGTAGCAAGTCTCAGTAAACTAGAAGAGAAATCTAAGAAAAGGAAACGCAGATGGTGGACGAGACAGTGGATACTTTCCCGGCAAACAAATGGTGTTTTACCCCTTTTTGTCATGAACTTCGATACGAAGATGCCGATTCATTTCCGAACTATGTAATAATGGATTCTGAAAGTTTTGATCTTCTTTCAATTGTGGAGTCTCGCATTGGAAAGAAGGATACTCATTTGTGCCAGTCTATACCAGCAAAGCAGAGGCTGGCAGTTACATTAAGATTTTTGGCGACAGGGGAATAATTTAAGTCCCTTATGTTCTCTACAAGTATTCCACACAACACCATCTAAAAAATTTTACCTGAAATTTGTAGTGCAATTTATAGTGCTCTTCAAAAACAATATTTAAAGGTATGTTTAGTAAGAATAAAACATATAATTAAATGTAAATCTGCAAGTAGGCATATCCCTTCTCATTCCCGCTTATTTTCTCACCCAACTAGCTGCTGTTGTATGGTCACTTTCACTTGTATTTCATCAAAATTGTTCCTATACTTTAAAGTGAATGTGTTAATTTTTGCTGTGTTTAGAAATTGGCAATTTTGTTTTATTTTGAATTAAGTGTATTTACTGTTACAATCCTCAACCTGAGCCTTTAAGCTAACTTCACCTCAGTCACATTATCTCTTTAAAATAATTTTTTAACGAGATATTAGACCAGGTATGCTTGTTTCGTACAGCCTGGGAAGTATAGGCTTACTGACAAGGATCTGCTACACAAATATTTACATTCACGATAAATGGTATTACTTTCAAAACTTAAATAATAATAATTGAACACGTAGGCAGAATTTTAATATTTCTAGGTCTTTCTTGCAAATCACCAGAGCTACTTGCTTACTCAGAGATGCTGAGTCAGTACCATCTATTGTCAGGAAATTATGAGTCTACATTCCAGAAAATTCCAGACAATAGGTACTTACAGAGTAGCAGCTATTGTGAAATAAGGAGAACAATGACTTATAAGAAAGATTGATTGGGTAAGCCAAAATAATGTTAGTTACATTAAGTCTCTGAATTGAAATATTTTAAAATTTATTTTAGGTGTTATTAATTTGGATCTGTAGGTAAAAGTTCCGAAATGCATATCCTAGTTTTGATACCTCATTCCTGATGGCACATTTTGTACGCAATGCTTGCTGTTTTAATTTAGTGTATCAACAATACCTGAACATAAGCAAAACTGGTATAGCAATCAAATAATGATCGTAAGTTGAATAGAAGATGTTTTCTGGTTTAAGGACCATAATATTCCAAAACTACAGTAACTTCTTTTAGTCAAATATATTAACCTGCACTTCCGTACATACAGATTCAATTGGAGGAAAATATACAATAACAATTACATATTCCAGCAGGAAATAAAATAGTATTAATTCAATTACTGCATTTATTTCCCATTCGCCATTGCTGATATTTAAACTATTACACTTCGGAAACGGAAACAAAAGCGGCCGCTTTATTTTAGATAACTCTGATTGGCTGATCCCATCCAACATCCAACATATTTTAGAACCAGTCCTATACGTAAAATATTTGAAGGAAACTCTAGACATTCAATCTCTCAAATAAACATGGCTGCGATAGTGACGTTTAACGTGACGTCACAACCCTCAAAGATATTGGATCCAACATATTGGAAGTTGTTGGAAGCTAAAATTTGACAGTGTGACAGGGCCTTAAACAAAATCTGAGTTATAAATCATCATCGACTAATCTGAAGAAACATTTGAAACGTAAACATTGATATAGTATGCTCACTAATGTACGTATCTGTTTTTTTTTTTAATTTTTAATTTTTTATAAAATCGTAATCTTTTAATGTATGAAAACACTAGTTACTAATTGTTTTCGGAAAAAAAAGTCCTAATGTTGATTACATCTGTTATTAGTGTCAACTGAGAATTTATTTGCATTTTCATAGCTGTTAGGTGCACAAATATAAATATTATATCTTGTATTAATGTACTTTTTAATATTAAAATTTCATTAGTTTTATTATTGAACGAGTCTGTGCACGCACTGCGCTCTGAGCGTACTTTGATGTGGGATAGGGATGGGTAGTTCGCGAACTACCAGTTCATTTGGAACTGTTCTGACGAGCGAACTAGGTGACTAGTTCGCTGTTACCAAAAACAATCGTTCTTTCGTTCTTTACGTGTTTCTCTTCTCCTACTCTGTTTGGTCCTTACTGCGCATGCGCGAAAGATTACCCCCCCCCCCCCCCCCCCCGTCACTAGCCCACCAACCACTGTCACCTAATATGCCACGTCTTTCTTTCTTGCTTTCTTCCCTCTTTTACATTTGTTGTTTATTTTGTCTCATCTCCCCCCTTACCATAATTTCCCCATCGTTTCGTCAGTTCCAAGCAGAGACGTTCCAAGTACTCATCTGAACTACGAAGACCGAAGAGAAAGGGAGTACATATACACACTGGAATGAACTAGCTAGTTCAAAGACATAGATAGTTCACACAGTAAGTTAGGCTGTCGGTCATTATTTTCGTTTCGTTCTTTCTTGCGCAATGATGTATCGTTTGACGATCGTGAACTCTAAATTTTTATCTAATATTCTTTAGACATTTACATTACATATTGGCATTAAAAAACGTGTCACGTAAATAAGTGTAATTACGTTAAATTTCAGATAGCCTATACAATCTGAAATTAAACTTTAATAACACATAGACCACACATTACAAAACTACACTAAAATTAAAAGAAACATAATAAAACTTACCTAATACGAAAAAAATCAGCTTAGGTTGTCACAGATGAGAAAACACTATACCATTATTATTTTGTTTTGTACACGTGTGAAAATAAGCACTTTACTCGCAGAAAATAAATTAATACACATTCAAAAATGTAAGAAGTGTGTGAAAGAAAAACAATATGATAGTCGCTCATTTGTAATGGGAGATATTGTTTACAAGCATCGGATTACTGTGTGCCTCTTTTATTTATAGAAAAAGAAATGCCCATAAAACAAAAAGTCTGTAACGATTGTGTTGGTGTCATGTATGGAATATTTTGTTTAAACATTGGAAACCGCGATACAGTCCGCGACCGATGTAGTTCAATAGAACGGTTCCTAAAGAACTAGTCTTTGAAGTGACTAGTTCCGAACGAACTAGTTCTTTCCAAAGAACTATATTTCCCATCCCTAATGTGGGACAATAACCAAACGACTCATAACAATTTCGCTTTGCGCCTGTCCTTCAACACCTTCCCCTGCGCTTCCTCCCCTACATTATTTCCCTTCTTTATCCCTTATTCGTCGTTCCTGCTCCCTCCCATTTCACAAGCTCCGCCCAAGTGACCGTCATCTGCGATCGGGTTCTGCGCACATTGACCGTGGTGTTGTTCCAGGCGAATTCTGAACTGATACTAAAGTTCCTGATACTTTAAAAGTGTACTCGTTTGCCGTTCCTGATACAGGTGCATATCAGTGCCAAAGTATAAGGTTGATACTTTTCGACCCACCTCTACATTATTTATCACGCCCGGTAATTCTCTACTTCTGTTACTCTCATGCACGCTTGATACAGCCAGTATCAATCAGTTCAACATTCAC
Organism: Bacillus rossius redtenbacheri; assembly: GCF_032445375.1. Classification (NCBI taxonomy): domain Eukaryota; kingdom Metazoa; phylum Arthropoda; class Insecta; order Phasmatodea; family Bacillidae; genus Bacillus; species Bacillus rossius. Next base: position 27,865,913 of record NC_086338.1, on the reverse strand, counting down.
TGCAGTTCGTCCTGGCCGTGTATTAATTACCACCATGTACATTGTTGCGGGCTGTCATGCTTTGTAGTTAGTATCTTTATAGTGAAATAAGGAATGGATAGGTGCAGGAAAAAGACTTCATTTGTGTGGAATTTTTTTACGGAAAATAATGAGTTTGCTAATTGTAATTTGTGTAAACAAAAACTGAGTTATAAATCATCATCGACTAATCTGAAGAAACATTTGAAACGTAAACATTGATATAGTATGCTCACTAATGTACGTATCTGTTTTTTTTATTTTTTATTTTTGATAGAATCGTAATCTTTTAATGTATGAAAACACTAGTTACTAATTGTTTTCGGAAAAAAAAGTCCATATGTTGATTACATCTGTTATTAGTGTCAACTGAGAATTTATTTGCATTTTCATAGCTGTTTGGTGCACAAATATAAATATTATATCTTGTATTGATGTACTTTTTAATATTAAAATTTCATAAGTTTTATTATTGAACGAGACTGTGCACGCACTGCGCACTGAGCGTACTTTGATGTGGGACAATAACCAAACGACTCGTAACAATTTTGCTTTGCGCCTCTCCTTCAACGCCTTCCCCTGCGCTTCCTCCCCTACATTATTTCCCTTCTTTATCCCTTATTCGTCGTTCCTGCTCCCTCCCCTTTCACAAGCTCCGCCCAAGTGACCGTCATCTGCGATCGGGTTCTGCGCACATTAGCCGTGGTGTTGTTCCAGGCGAATTCTGAACTGATACTAAAGTACTTGATACTTTTCAAGTGTACTCGTTTGCCGTTCCTGATACAGGCGCGTATCAGTACCAAAGTATCTGGTTGATAATTTTCGACCCACCTCTAGCTCGAGGTACACTTGCCGCTCTAGTGTGTAAAACTGTGGAGCTGAACATTTTCGCTTCTTTCTGGTTGCTGTCTTGCCACCTGGTGGCGACTTTCAGAACTGCTCGAGGTTTTATTTACACTTGCCGATTTTGTGTGTAATACTGAACTTTTTCGTTTCTTTCTCTTTCTGTCTGCCACCTGGTGGCGTTTTTGTGTACTTCTTGCGATTTTGCTGTTTTATGTTTTGTGAGTAAAACTGAATTTTTTCTTTTTGTTCTTGTTGCTGTCTGCCCTTTAGTGGGACGTGTTTTTGTTGTTTGCTGCTTTGCCTTGTGGTGTATTTCTTGTCTTGACTTTTTTGCTGTTCTCTGCTATTGTTTTTTGTTGTATGCTGTTCTCCGTCGCTTTGCTAATTCGTTATGGCTGATCGACACCACTGACGACATCCTGCTGATCCATCACCTGTGTCGATCCCTGACTCGGAGATGTCATTTCTGCTGCCCACTAGCAACCACTTTGCGGTGCTCTCCGATGACGATTCACCACTCTCTCAGCCAAGCTCGCAGCGCTCCCAGACCGCGCGCCGCAGCCGCGGACTATCGCGCTCACGGGAGGTGTCTTCTCTCCCTGTTTCTGCCTCTGATGCGGGACACGGATGCTGCCCCACTCGACCTCGTTTGGTGCCGCCACTGCATCACGCACTGAGTCCGGATTCTGGCGATTCTCCTGAACGCGATCTTGCTGGTTCCTCTTCCTCTTTGGATGAGTCTGAGGGCGCGCTTTCTTTAGCAGTGCCGGATGGCGACTCAGGATTCTTCCTGGCGGCGTCTTCGCCCACAGTCACCTTGACCACCAACACGACCACCACGACAGTTGTGTTTGTCGTGGATGTCCGCCACTGCGGTGTCTTCCCGTGTGGCCCAGCCTTTTGCGAGTGGAGCCGCCTCGACTGATTCGGATCTGCCGGTTTCTCAGCTCTTGCCTGTTTCGGCCCCGATTTCTGTTGCCTCTCCGGACCTGGCCGAGTCTCATGGTCTATTTGGTCCCGATCTTTCTCTTCCTGTGGTCAAGGTGCCCTCTGCCATTCCGACTTTTCTTTCGCCACTGCCGTCGCGCAAGCCAGCTGTGGTCCCGCCTGCACTTCTCGATGCTGCTCTGCTTCGGTGGCGCCGTCTTTTTCGGCCCCGCCGCCGCCGTCTCCACTGTCTGAGCCAGTTGCTGTCACGGCGCCGCCGCCTGCGTCGGCTTACCCTTACACGAACGCACTGCTTGCGCCGCCTGCTGGCCAGATGGACGTCATCGAGGGACGCCTAGGGAAGTGAGCTGGTGCCTCCGCCTGGTGCGAAGACTCCGACGAGTGGACCCGTGGGGCTAGCCCGAAACAGTGGGTCAAGTCTTCCGGGGCCTTCCTGTCCTCTTCTGTTCGTTCTGGTGCCTCCTACAGGGACCCCAGCGATGATGCCGAAATCGCGCGTCCGGCCTCCGCACAGTCTCGTGGCGCGTCGCGCCAGCCCCGGTTGCGGGCCTCTCGTAGTGGCAGCTGCCTTTTTGCTGCCGCTGCTGGCCCCTCGCACGTGCCTCCGCGTGATACGCCATCCCAGGATCAGCCTCCGACGTTGGCGGCGCCCTCTTCGGCCCGTTCCAGGAAGCCTCCGCTGATTGTCTGCAAGGCTGGTCTCTCCCTCTCTGCGATCAAGGACATGGCTGCTCTGCGCTCAAAGTTCACGGCGGAGTTGAAAGCCATGCACTTCAGCAACACGTCCACCTATCAGAGAGGACCACTTCCAGATAACGCAGCACCTCCGTGCGACGGATGTCCGCTTCCATTCGAGGACTTGTGCTGATGAACGCAATGCCAGGGCCATCATTCGCCGCCTCCACATTGACACGCCCACAAAGGACATTTCGGAGACTCTCACGGAGAAGGGATTTTGCATTCCTCGGTGGTACGTCTCCAAACCCGTCAGGCTTTTCCGGAACTGCTGCTGTTGTTTCAGGTTGTGCTTCAGAACACCTCGTCTCTTCACGCTGCGCTGCAACTCACCAACCTATGCGGTGTCGGGATTGTGGTGGAGCCGTTCCGCGGCGGCGGTCGCCTTGTTCGGTGCTTCCGTTGTCAGGAGTATAGCTACACCACCCACAATTGCGACGAGGACCCCCGCTGCGTCCGCTGTGGTGGGGTGCACAATGCCCCTGACTGCCCTTGGCCTACCACCGACTCTGCCACCTGCTGCAATTGTCAGGGGGCCCACCCTGCCAACTTCTCGCAGTGTCCATATCGTGTCCAGAAGCTGGCCAACTTGGAGAAGCGTCGAGAGGTGACCACTCGCCGTGCCCCGGTGGCCCTGCCGCCTGCCTCCTCTGCGAGCCGTCTGCGCGTCCATGGCACCTCCTTTGCTGCTGCCCTGTCTGGCACTCCTGCTGCTACTGCCGGTCGGCGCGCTGCGTCGGAGGCCGAGGCGTCTGTTGCTGACACCGTGCACGAGGTCCTGGAGTTTCTATGTGGGCTCGATGTTTGTGCCTGGATCCAGCGTCTTCTGGGCCAACTGCTTCGGCTGCTCCGTGCGCCTTCCTGGTCGGCGAGGTTGGATGTTCTCCTTGTTGCGGTGGCTGACATTTGCACTTCGCCTGATGGGGGGAAAGCTCCTGCTTCACGCCGTTCTTCTGGCCATGAGTGACTCCATCCTCACGTGGAATGCCCGTTCTCTGGTCCCGCGTTTGCCCGAGTTGGTCGGCTATCTTGATGAGCACCGCCCTTCTGTTGTTAGCCTCACGGAGACCTGGCTCTCTCCGTCCGACCGCCTCCTTTTCGCCTCCTAAACGGAACACACTTGTACTCCAGCCTATCTATGTAAACCTGTTCTTTTCACTCGAGGCATATCATATATGATTTTAAACAAAGTATGCAAGTGACGAGTTTCTTCTCTGGGCCAGCATATGAAGGTATAAAGCATTTCCTAGATTGTAGCTCACACTCCTTTCATCTAACTCCATCCTGTACCACTCGCGAGATTCCTAGGTCAACCTCAGGCACATTCTTTGGAATTGCCTGGAGTATATGTTGCATTCTTAGTAATATTGCTCCTTACCACTACTTGGCACTCCTGAGTGGCTTTCATAACTTGAGTTAATTATGTATGATTGGATAGACCTGGGCCAGTGACCATCTTAAATGTTTTCTTTTATTAGTTAGTTTGTTGGGAACTACTACTGAGTTTTTGAATAGTCTCATAACTGGATAAAAGAAAAGCAAATACATTTCTTCTCAGGGGGCAGCCATATATTGATGCATCCCTCCAGTTGCCCGCTCTCCCTCGGTTGGACGCCTATAATTGTCGCATGATGCTCGGTGCAAAGAGGTGCCTTATACTCAAACTTGCTCAACATTACTTGTTTAAAGATGGATTCGGCTTGACCTAGCGAAGATTCCTAGGTGAGGTTGGGGGAATGGTCTTAACCATTCAGGAGAGGAGGGTATGTCCAGCAGGGAATGCCTTGTTGTCGAAGGTCTCTGGTAGCCCTCGAGAGAATAGTGATGCCAGTGCTAGGAGTTTGTACTCCCCTAGTCATTTCATGGCTGAGGGAGTTGTGGCTGGTATAAGCTGGAATTGGGGGGGGGGGGGGAAGAATACAGCAGGCAAGCTAGGGGTTGCCACATTCCACCTTCACTCAGCTGCGGCGGGGTTTCGAGCCTGGGCGAAGACCTATGGGACCCCATTGGGCCTACTGTAATAGGTTATGATCTGGTGACATTGTGTGCACAGGTGGCAGGCTTCGACTGAGGAGCCTTCTTTCCCCCCACCTCAGTAGAACAGCATCAGTTTATGTTTACTTACGGGCATCTGGTGCTTCCCTGGAGGGGGCAGAACTGCATATCGTAGTAAATGTTTGTGTGTAGGTTTACCCCTGGGATCCCAATTGCTCGAACACGCACACTCAAATTCGATAGGTAATGCGAGTATATTTGCATCTTCTCTCATTTACACAGCTTTAGATCGACTGTCTCTCTCTAATATTTGGTCACTATCTGATAATAGACTTCGGAAGAACTTTTATACCATTCCCTTATGGCCCAGGGTAGGGAAGGGGATGGAAAGGAATCTGATAACTACCAGGTATTTCCAGGAACTCTGCGGCTGAATAGTACCGTGCGTACTCAGCCGCCGGGTGGGAGAGGGGGTGTCAGGGGTAGTTGCTGGTTGCTCCAGGCAACAGGAGATGCAGGTGTAGTCGCGCTGGTAACGAGAGATGCAGCAACAAGAGGTGTACATGTCTGCACAATTATATGATGCAGGGACCTGTTCTTGCCTTCAGTTAGCTGTTGCAACATAATGGTCAGATGCCTTGTAGACGTGACGTCTAATAAATCGATGAATGCTGGCTGTCCCACTACGGATGTGTTTACGCATGCGTGGCATCTCTCTGGTATGTTGTGGACGGTACAGAGAACTCGGCGGGCACGTGGTGGCGTACTGGTTCGAGGTTATTGTTGTGCACTGCGCCATGGGAGTATATTCGCAAGGAAATGGCATTCTTACAAGTACGTATTATTTTAATTACTAGTGTAAATCAGTATATTTAAACAGTGTTGTATGAGTATTGTTTTAGCTGTGTAACTTGATGCCGACCGCCAATGCTCCTCTATGTCGCATAGACCGCTATGCCTCATCAACATCTCGCAAAAGCGTGTGCACCGAACGCGCTCGTGCGCGCAGCAAAGTGTAGTTCGTGCGACGAGGCGAACACCATGCAACGAGTGCTGCGCCGGCGGAAGGATCCGGCCGGGTGTGGCATATCCCTCCGCCGCACTACAACAAATTAATTTTAATTATATTTTTCCCCAGGTTTTTATTAAACATTATTTTTCATTAATTAATAATTCAGTCCTGTCAAAATTATGTCTCACTGTGCGTTTTGTCCCGAACCTGGCCGGTTCAGTTTCCCGCGAAATTCACACGTTTCCACGGGAGGGCTGGCAGGGGAGGGGGGTCGCGCGCGGCGACAGAGGGAGTGTCCGATAAGAGCACCAACAGGCCAGCAGCCTGCGCGCAACGCGGAACCATCAACCTTTGCTTTCACCGACATGTAGTTTTCAATAGTGTAATATCTTTTCAAACTTTTACGTACAGTTCCGCGGTCGGTCTCCATCTACCATGAGGTATTTAACTTAATTAAATCAGTGCTCCAAGATGAGTGTTCTATGTCATACGTAAGTACTGTGGGAATTTTACGTGAATTTACGACGGCGCTTCAGGCCCCAACTTAGCCTACAGGCTACTTAGTTTTGGCCCACACGGGGCAGCCAGCAGGCGACGCGTGCCGTCGAACATAATAACGATTCAGTCCCTGGGACACATTGCCGTCACCCGACCTATGTGAAAGGCCCGGGGGGTACCTGACGGGCGCTACGGGCGTCGTGGTGCTCTTGTTGTCCGGAGAGGCGCCAGGCTAGCGGGATGCTAGGCCGTTGGTGTTGGGTCGTGGGTACTCTGCCCCCGCGTGCCCCGCCAGGTACACGGCTTGAGTCTACCCTGAATGGCTCTCCCTTGATTGTGAAGGCCGCTCGGCCGTGGGGAGGACGGGAGACTCCGGAAAATTAGTGTACACGAGTTGGTGAGAATTACCTTTAATCTAGTCCCGCTACAAAACACTCTCACCAACACTTGGCGACGTCTAGCCGTTACACAATTAACACAGAAAAAAACATAACACTACGCGACACTAATGGTTACCGCGGCAGTCTCGCGGGACGCGGGTCGATGCTCGCTGGAGACGGCCAGCGCCGAACATTAACGGGTGCAGGGGGGGCTCTATGAGCGGGCTCCTAAATTCGGCGAAACACTTACGTGTGTGCAGCCGGCAGGCATATGCACGGCGTCCTTAAGTAAAAACACTTTCGCTGGAGTCGGCCAGTACCGTACGTTTTGTGCTATGATACGTATCGCGGTATCACGGTCGGGATAGGCCCGGCTCCGCAAAATACGCGCCGAGTTGACGTGGGCAGCGGTGAATTAACAAAAGGTTTTAAATTTAAAGATTTAGTACAGAATAAAAAGTAATAAAATGAAAGAAACTTGGATGCTGCCCACGGACACACGTCTGTTCCCGGCGCGGAGTGGTTCGAGACTGCCGGACATGGCCGCCTCGCAAGGAAGAGAAACTTTCTCTTCTTTGTGAGTCGGCGTCAAAAAACTTATATTAATTTCATTTACTATATTACCAGTTAAAACATGTTCCAGGTGCCCAATTAAAATGTAGCACCTGGTAATTGGGTGCTTAAGGCTTAACAATAGTTTTAATGTATTTAATTATTTAAATTGTGACATCAAGTTGGCGACTGTAAATTTACTACCATGTTGTCCCACTGTGAATTGTTTTAGAGGGACTTCTCCTATTCCGACATTCACGGGCATTTTAATTAAGGCCAGTGGCCGCGGTGACTGTTAATTTGGTTTGTTGTCTATTGGGGTCACGCCCGAGGCGCTCGCCTGACTCAATCCGGCTGGGCAAGGGGCGCGCTCCGAAAACGGGATACGGTACTGGCGGTGCGGAGCACGGGCTTAAAGGCCATGGTCGGTACGACGTCAACATAGAGTCGCCGGAGACACGGGCCTACGTGACACTAGCCCAGTTTATTAAGTGTTATGTATTAGTGAAGTGTATTGTTTGTCAAGATATCGTGCGTCATGTCAGAGTGTATTTTTGTAACTATCGCATCACGTGTACAAGTCTGCCCCTCACGCGCATTAAAATCGTGAGCCGCCACTGAGGAAGTGAGCTGCGCGTGTGACTAGTCACGTCGGGCAAACCGTTACGGCCAGAACGGGCAGCACCATGTATTGGGCTGTGCTGTATTAAATTCACCAACTATCTTCCAGAAATGTTGTGTTATGCTTCAGGCGTCCCGAGTGACCATAACAGCTCGGGGGGCCCTACTGCGTTAACCGCTACCTCTAGCCACAAGGCCGGACCTTCCCTGAGATCACGAACCCGAGCAAAAATCACATCTAAATAGTCAGAGGTAGCGAGGACGGCGTCAAACTAAATATTTATTGCTAGTATGATACTTTTCACGCTTTAGTTTGACATTGGTAATTATTTGTCATGAGTTATTATTTGATCAACTAAATCACACACCGTATTATAGTTATGAGCCCACGAGCGTGTAAATATTTCGAGTCCAACAGAGAATATGCAAGTTAAAAGAAATTCAAACAAATATCGTGCATGGAATATTATTAATTCATACCATCTGAAAAAATTATTCTCAATATGGTTTCATGGCCGTGTGGTAAGCATGGTTGACTTCCAATTCAAAGGTTATTAGAACGAATCTCTGCAGTTGCTTATTTTTTTTTTTTGTATTTGTAAAAATAAATACTGCGCACGCAACATTTCAAAAGTAATAAATATATTTGAATTAATGAATGCAAATAAAAGTAAATTTATTAATTAAATTGTACCTTTCATTTCACTCCTTTCTATCCATACAAAATAATGAATATTCAATAAAATTGATTCAATTTTATTCATAAAAGTATGCAGAGGTAGATTTTATCATTCAAAAGATAGAAAAATTAAAGAAAATTTCTTCCTCAAAAAATATAATATTTTTAATGCCTTGTCGCCCTACCGGTCCCTGCTACGATGTTGCTGTTGCTGAGGGCGCCAACTAGACTAAGTTTAGACGCTGTGGGCCAGTTCACAGGTAGAGCGGAGATCCTCGGGGTCGTGACGTCGCCACGTGGCTGGCAAGGAGCTGGATAGGTAGAGGTGGTGGCCCGGTGCGGGCAGAGCTGCTCAGTTTCCGGCGGAACTGTTCACTTGCGAGGCGCGACACACAACTTGCCTGGTCCAGGTCTCAAGCTCGACTGCCACGTTCCGCCTCGCTGCGCGTCACCCGGAGCCCGCTTCCCGCAAAAATGTCCCAAGCGCAGCAGGACTCCTCAAGCCGCGAACTACTTCCCCCACCCTGGTGAGGCGACGAGGGAACATAACGACCTGTGCGAGCGAAGGAAGCACTTGGAACGACGTCAAATGCCCCCCCTTCACTGAGGCCGTTATGCCCCTCGAAGCCCCATGTCACACGCATTGCCTCGGGGCCTGCTCCCCACCAATGTTCGGAATGTATCTGGAGGGTTCTGTGCTCGGGGTTTGGCTGGCAATGATGGGGAGAATGGACCGGGCAGCCAAAGGGAGGAGGGTCATTACATGAAGGCGTGGTGCATCGGGGTGTGGCGCTCGGTTGATCTTCTCATGTGGGTTTTCCTACTCGTAGTCCCCCAGGTGTCGTGGGGCTACACGGACTCGGGTAGAGCGCCTCTTCCCTCGTGTTGGGCTCCCCCCAGGATTCTGGACTCCCCTTGACTCTCCCGTTGCAGTTTGACTTTATCCCTGTCTCCCGTTAGGTCGCTGGGTGTAACTGCCGTTGTCCTGGGGCTGTTATCGCAGACCTGTTCCACCAAGACTTGCCGCGTGTTGCATGAACGTCCTTCCTGAGATGGTCCGGTTTCGGATTGCTCTGGCTCCTCCATGTTCATCCTGAACATTGAACTGCCATGGCTCTCGTCCAATGGCCAGCGTGGTTGATCCCATCCGGGCCATCCTGGTGAACTGGATCGGGAGTCGTCGTCTATTCCATCAGGGAATGTGATCTGCGGATGCGACACGGGGTTGAGCAGGGTTGGGTCGTCCCAATCGTAAAGTTCTACGGACAATCCCTCTGGGTCCAGCCAATCAATTAGGTTCTCGAGCTCGCGCAAAGTTGCGCCGCTCGAACGGAGCACGGGGTGAGCGGTAGATGGGTGTTGGTCTGATGGGGATGCGGTACGAGTGGTGGTTAGGTGTTGAGCTGATGGGGACGTGGGACAAGGAGTGGTTAAGTGTTGATCTGATGGTGATGTGGGACGAATGGTTGTTGGGTGTTGGTCTGATGGGGATGTGGGACAAGAAGTGCTTGGTTGTTGAGCAGCTGGGGACGTGGGGTGAGCAGTGGATGTATGCTAGTCATTACCACTGTCCCTGTCCCCCGCTGGGACAGTTGGGGCGCCTGTGGGTGGGACGAGACGCAAATCATCCCGGTGGATCTTTGTCTACCTACCGTTCGGGAGTCGGATCAAGTAATAAGTTGGCCCTAGACGTCGCAGTGCCTCCCAGGGGCGGCCCATTTGGGGCTCAGACCTGGGCAGTAGCGCTTGCTGCTAGACGACAAGTGGTGACACCGGGCATACACCATTTGCCCGGGCTCCAATGGCATCGGTGGATTTGGTGATTGTGGAGTGCGCGTGGCTAGGAATCGAGCCTGGTGTTGCCGTGCCTCTTCTCTAAAGTCAGTGACAGGGGGACAGGTGACAACTCCTGCTGCTTCTGCGACCCGGAGCTCCCCTGGTAGGGCGAGATTCTGCCCTTGAAGCAGTTCAGCAGGGGTGTGGCCCGTGACCACATTGGTCCGCCGCCGCAGGCAATAGAGCAGCTTCGGCAGGTGGCGGTCCCATTTGGAATGGTCTTCCCCCAGATGGAGGCGCAACTGGATTTTTATGTCCTGGTTGCGACGTTCTGTCGGATTCGCCCTGGGGTGGTAAGTCAGTGTAGTGTGGTGCTCTACGTCCCACCTGCGGCAGTCAGCCTTCCACCGCCGTCCTGCGAACTGTGTCCAGTTGTCTGTCAGTAACACTCTCGGATAAACATAACGGGGGAAGGCCTCATTGTCCAGTAGGGCTGCTACTGTCCCTGTTCGTACGTTGGATACGGCGAATGCCTCCGACCAACGTGTGAACACATCCGTGACCACGACGAGGAACCGCTTGCCCCGCGACGTGCGAAGGGTAGGGGCCCATGACATCGAGGGATACTGTGTGGAATGGTTCCTCCGGTCGCCTGGGGCGCTGTTGCTCAATCCCATCAGCCCGGCGGGCCTTGCGCTGCTGGCAGAGCTGGCAGTTGCGAACGTATTCCCGGACATCCCGTGCTATGCCCGGCCAATGGAACAGCTTCCTGATCTCCCGTTGGGTCTGATCTGCTCCCGGGTAGCCTGCTAGATCATGGTTGTGGAAATACTGCAGCACCAGCTGTCGTGCAGTGGGGGGTACATAGGTCTGCCAGGTGTCCATGTCACCCGGTACCCTGCTCTGCAGGACCCCGTCCAGGTTGAGCTGGTGTGGGAGGGCGCGTTCAACGCATGCTGCCAGGTTGAGCTGCGTGTCTGGGTCATCCTGCTGGGCCAGATTCACGTGATCTGCCAGAGTGGCCAGGGTGGGCGATGCCTCTGCTTGGACCGTGGGATCCGCTCGTCCGATGACGTAGAGTGCCGCTGGAGGTGATGCTGCTAGACTGGTAGCTGGCTGGTGGGACGGTGGCATCAGGTCATCCCACCCTTGAGTGTCTTGGAAGATGGTATTGGGGTCTGGGTGATGGGACAGCTCATCTGCCAGCTGGTTCTCTCACCCAGGGACGTGTTCGACATGGAATGTGAAGCCCTGGAGCATGAGTGCCCAGCGGGTGAACTTCAATTTTCGTTCCTGGGCGGAGTCCAGCCACTGCAGACACTGACTATCCGTGCGCAGGGTGAATGGTTTCCCCTCAAGGTGGTGCCGGTAGCATTTGAGGGCCCACACCAGCGCGAGACACTCCTGCATATTCACATGATAGCACCGTTCTGCAGGGCCGAACTTGGCACTTGCATACTCTGCTACCCGCCGCTCCCCATCATCACCCACCTGGTAGAGAACCGCTCCCATACCGTCCTGGCTGGCATCCGCCTGGACAAAGATGGGCTTGTCTGGGGCCAGACGTGACAGGTTGTGGCACTCGCCGAACTGTTGCTTCACTAGGATGAGTGATTGATCCGCGGCTTCCGTCCACAGGAACTTTGTTTTCGGGGAGACAAGGTCCGTCATGGGTGCGGTGATTGTGGCAAAATTGGGAATGAATGAACGTAACCAGTTTAACAGCCCCATTAGCTTCTGGAGCTGCTTCCTTGTGTGGGGCGCCTGTTTCCTGTCAATGAGGCTTATCTGTTCGGGGATGGGGCGGCAGCCTTCGGCGCTGACAATGTGCCCCAAGAACTCTAGCTCACGGGCGCCGATGTAACACTTGTGTGGCGCGCATGTGAGTCCGTGTGTGGCGAGCCGTTCGAGGACCAGCGAGAGATGGTGGGCATGGTCCTCCCACGTCGGTGACCAGATGATCACGTCGTCCAGGTACACGGTGGCAAACTCGCCGATGTACCCGTCTAGGACGCGGACCATCATGGTCTGGAATGTCGCGGGGGCATCCTGCAGCCCGAACAGCATCGCTCAGAACTGAAAGCGCCGCCCATCGGGCGCCGTGAACGCGGACTTGAAGCGATCCTTGGGGCTTACTGGGACTTGCCAGTACCCCGACTTCAGGTCAAGTGTCGAAAAGATGCGGGCGTCTCCTAACCCCGTGAAGGCCGCTGAGATGTTGATGAGGGGTGGTGGTGCAGGGATGGTGAGGTTATTGATTGGCTTGAAATTAACACAGAACCTAAGTGAGCCATCTTTTTTGTCTGCCATTACGATCCTACAGTTTTATGGGGACTCGCTAGGTCCTATGACACCATCGCACAACATCTCTGTGATTTGCTCCCTGATGGCAAGTAGTTCACGGGGCCCAAACCCGAATGGTTTCTCGTAAGGCGGGATGTGAGGGATGGTGGGGATGCAATGCTCTGTGACATTGGTTCGGCGTAGTTGGTCTGCTGCTCCAGGACTGTCTCTAACAATCTGTGGTACTCAGGGGTAACATTGTGGCGGAGATCAGCTAGGTGGGGGTTCGGCCCAGGAAGGGGGTGGGGTGTGTCTCAGCCCATATACAGTTCGGCGGCCCCTGGTCCCCACATGAATCCACCCTGCGCGAACCTCAACAGTGGCGTCCTCTTGCACCAGCCAGGGTAGCCCCAGGATGAGGTTATTGTGAAGGTCCCGCACAACCAGGGCACTGGTGCAACTCACAATGTCTCTAATGCCAATCCTTACCTAGGCACGCCAAGTCGTTAGCGTGCTAGTCCCAGTAGTGGCCAGCTGGATGGTGTTGACCTCCGGCACCAGGTCCCCCTCAGGAATGAGGTGGGCCGCGACATAAGTGTGTGTGGCTGCGGTGTCCACTAGCGCGGCTATGGACTGCCCATTCAGCTCCACTGGGATCCGTATCAGCTCCGCAGCATCTGGCCCCATTCGGCCCAGGCGGGTTTTGGACTCGGCCCTGCAGCTGCGGGCAGGGGCGGCGCCGATGCTTGGTGGGCGACGTCGCTCGCCGGCGACCTGGGGCGGGCTGCAAACAGATGAGGCGGGCCGTCACCAGTGGTCCTTGATGAACAGGGCGGTGCCTCATCGGGCCCTGCAGATGCGGGCGGGGGCAGTGGCGATGCCTGGTGGGCGGCGTCGCTCGCCGGCGACCTGGGGCGGGCCGCAAACGGATGAGGCGGGCTGACCCCACTAGTGCTAGGGGGATGAGACGGCGGCTGGACGACTGCTGCAGACGCGGGCAGGGGTGACGCCGATGCCGATGCTAACACCCGATTAGCGGAGTCGCTTCTTGGAGGGAGGCGTTGCTCCCCGATGTCCTGAAACTTGGTGCGCTTGGGTGGGGCGTCACCGCGACCTGGTGGCCGTGGTGGCGCACTCGTGTGCGGGGCTGGACGAAGGGTAGGGGGGCGGTGGCCAGCGATGTCACTGCTCCTTAGACGGAGTTTCCCGGAGGTACAGCCTTCCCCCCTCGCGCCTGCCAGATGGCCTCGCGTGTCGGACACACATTGCGCCAGTGGTTTTCCGCCGTGGGGCAGTAGCGACAGCGAGGCGGGCGACTGTCTTGGGCACCCTGTGGTCCACCGTGGCGCTCCTCGCGGCGCGGTTGTTGCGGAACCCGGCTGGGCGGGCTGGTTTGTGATGCTCCCCCCCGCCCCCCCCCCCTCGGGGGCGGAGTGTAAGGCCGGTTGTTATCTCTCGGAGGCGGCTGTTCTACGTACGGAACGACTGCTTGCGCGTCCTCTTGTTAAACCGCCTCCTGAGTTTGCGGAGTTGGGCGCGGCGTCGCGATGTTTTTGGTACGTCGGTGCGCCATCAGATCGTATTCTATGTTCCTGGCTCGGGCGAGGAAGTTTTCTAGTCCGTGCGAAACTACCCCGCACAAGAATGGGCGTAGTTCGGGAGACACCAACTCTACGATGAAAGGGAGCACGTCGTCAGCCCCCGAGTGAAAGGCGGCGGTAAAGCCGGAGTTTGCCATAAACAAACGCCTCCACGCTCTCCCCTCTCTCTTGCGCGCGGCTGAACAGTTACTTGCGACATTTGTTCTGGGTGCGCGCATCGTTGAACCGAGCCTCCAACCGGTGTGAGAAGTCTTCCCAGCCCACATCGTATCCCCACGCCTGAGACCACCAAGTGCGCGCTTCCCCACGCAGCTGTCTGCTGACCCGCTCTGTCCAGTCTTCGGGCGCTGTGTTGTGCCGGGTTAGTTTCTCTTCACAGGCACTTAGGAATAACCGCGGGTCGTCGTGGGCTTGGCCTGTAAATTCTGGGAGTGTGACAGGTCCGCTAGGGGGGCGGTGCACTAAGGCCAGGGAGCCACTCTGTCGCCTACGTGCGCGTCCTTCGCACTCGACACATAGGTAAAGTCAGTCGCGGAAGTTTACAAACTCGAGTGCGTCAGCGTATGCGCGGTGCCTGATAGTCCCACACTGTTGACAATGTGCTACTTCGTCATGGCGGCCCGGACACCTGTTCGCGGCGCACAGAGGGCCTGTCGGGGCTCGGAGATTGCTCTCTGCCCTTAAGTGCGGAAACTGACATGTGCAGCACATATGAGGGTGCTCACCAGCGGAGCTGTTGTTGGTGTATGGTTTTCCGCAGCGGTCGCAGGGCTCCTCCATGGCGATGGTAACGTCAGCTCCCGCGTACATGGCGTGGTTCGCGGCTGTCAGACCCGGACGACGGGTCGCGGAGTCGGTGGTGGGCGTGGACAGATCCGGGAGGGCGCTCTCTTCGCTATCGTCCGAGCGGTCTTGTCCGCACGTCCTCGCCCCGCGGATGTTTGCGCGGTCGCGGTCGGTGGTGAAATGTGTTACCTAGGTGATCCTCGGGCGTTCTCGCGCGCGCTTGGCGCGCGGGTGGAGGGGTGGTGTCCTGGAGACTGCGCACTGCTGGGGTGGGGGGTGCTGTGACCTTATTTCTCCGGCGGGTCCCGTTACCCGGCGCCTGTCTGTCTAGTACTGCGTGCCTGAAGTCCTTTGTCCCTACCCTGCGAGTTATGCCGTTTTCGCCCGCGTTTTTCACTGGTTTGCGCTGTACTTCTCTAGCAAGCTGAATTTTTTTTTTGATTTGCCTAAAATTTGGTAGCCACACTAGCTGGGCGCCATTTGTCGCCCTACCGGTCCCTGCTACGATGTTGCCGTTGCTGAGGGCGCCAAGTAGCCTAAGTTTAGACCCTGTGGGCCAGTTCACAGGTAGAGCGGAGATCCTCGGGGTCGTGACGTCGCCACGTGGCTGGCAGGGAGCTGGATCGGTAGAGGTGGTGGCCCGGTGCAGGCGGAGCTGCTCAGTTCCCGGCAGAACTGTTCACTTGCGAGGCGCGACACACAACTTGCCTGGTCCAGGTCTCAAGCTCGACTGCCGCGTTCCGCATCGCTGCGCGTCACCCGGAGCCCGCTTCCCGCAAAAACGTCCCAAGCGCAGCAGGACTCCTCAAGCCGCGAACTACTCCCCCCACCCAGGTGAGGCGACGAGGGAACATAACGACCTGTGCGAGCGAAGGGAGCACTTGGAACGACGTAAGCCTAAATGGTTTGGTTGCAAAAACCTATTACGACTCAGTCTTAGGCCGAATATGATATTTCCTTTTCTTCTGGATCAATAATTTCATCCATGTTTTGTTATGACGTTGTCACGTTAAACTATCGTCCGTAAACCGACTTTACAGACAACCAATTTTTTTAGGATGGAACAAACCCCCCCCCCCCCCCCCACACACACACACACATAGGGTATTTAAAAAAGTGACTTCACCTATGTTACCAAATGCTGCCTCCAGACAATTCTTTACTCCCTGGGGCCACGTATTCGATATGGTCCGTCACCTAGGATGAAGGCTCAGTGTCAAAAGGTGTGTGCGACATGCAGCACGTCAAGGTTTGTGTTATTGAGGTTTGTTACAACACATATTTTTGTTGGAACATCAAAGTACTTTCAAATCATGTAAAAAAAATATCACAGGAATACATCTCTAAAAAAAAAAAAATTAAAATAACGTACATATGAATTAAAATGGTTAGTTAACTTAAACACACTGCGTGTTACAACCTTAGTTGTTCTCTTGCTTGCAGTGAACAGAATGTTCAACAAGTGATATTTGTTGAAAATTACATTTAATAATATTTTACAAGTTTTCTTTATCAAATTTGGCAGGTGGAATAAACTCATGATATAATTGCCTTAGTTACATAGTTAACAACTTTTTAAAAACATTTTACAAACTTTGAAATTAAAAAAAATTTAATACTTTTAACAAGATTTATACAATTATAAAATCTCATATACTAATACATAATTAAGTTTATGTGCCATAGCATCTTAAATATTTTAGGTGTATTTAATATGTGAGCATATGTTGGAGTTAAGATTGAGATTAGTTAATGAAAAACATGGTAGGCCTACACAACAAATATGCTTATATGAATGGCACCCAAATAAAGGGTTAACATAATATCTAATATGGTAATTAACTTCAATGCAAACATATGTGTAGTTTTGTTAAGCATGAACATACTCAAAACCACCTAATCACTACATAAGTTTCAGTCTCAGATTTCTGTAATGCTTTAAATATATTACAATTTTTCCGTGAATTAACATTACATTTGTGAAAAATATCTGAAACATTTCCCGGTGAATGTATTCCTACCCATTTACGTAATGGATTATAAAATAGCGAACCAAAACTAAATTTGTACTGATGACCACAAACGGAAGCATTTTATCCCAGCCCGAAGAAGAAATGAAAACAAGGTACTCTACAGAACCACTGGTATATATTATATTCAAAGATGACAAAGATATTACAGCTTGTATACGCTTAAATTTGGGAGACATGTTCCAAGTATCCATTCATCACACACCTAAATAGCATTTCCATGAGCATAAGTTCATGAATAGCACTCCACAGGCCTCTGGGATTTATATAGAGCAGAGAGAAACCATTATCTACATTGCTAGATACATACATAAAATTGTTTTATCACACTAAATATTTATATAAATAATGCATTTGAAACCGAATGATATCTTTAAGCACACGTTTGAGGCCATTTCTAAAATCCATCCATTTCCTTTCTGAAGAGTTGTAACAATTCAGCATAGTTAGATGTGTTATGAAACATTTTATTGCCATGAGAGATTATTTAACTTGTAATGTAAGAATTCCTCATTTTTAAAAGAAAGCACCAAATTGAATAAGTAAAAACACAATTAGTAGTGTAATTTAAGAGAACTAAGCTACCATCCTTGTCTACACAGTTGCAAAGAAAATTTGTCAAAGATGTCACAAAGTATGATAAACCTGAGAAAATTAAAATGTTGTAAGTATTGAATGGTTTTTGGATAGCTTTATGGGTTGCAACTTGTAACTTAAGGTGTGTTAACATCAGTACAGTAAATGCTCTTTAATCTGTCATGTTCAAGCCACAGCCATGATGGATTAGCAAATTGCAATCAAATATGTATCAAATTTCAAAATACTTTTAATGAAAATATTATATGTACGTATGTATATGTATATATATCTGTGTGTGTGTTGTGTGCATGTGTGTCTCTATATATATATAAATTGGCAAAGTTGTGTGCATGCAATATACCTCTGGTGTAAAACATAAGCGTAACTGATCTGCAGCCAACCAACTTCCTGTGGGTTGAATATTTTTGTTTCGAGATGATCTGCAACTTGAGTAACCTCGTGTGAGGGAATGGCGAGATAAGCGAGTTAAGCTTGCGAGACTGCCGCCAAGTCATCTATTTGCAAAGGGAAGAAAGAGGTGCATGTAGAACAAAGTGGCACATTGTGCCACGTTTTTGTGTGCGGACTTGCCTTTTAGGCGGGTGGCGTAACGAGTAGTGATACCATAGTCATTATAAAACCACCATGACTCAAATTTTTTAAATAAATTAAATTTTAACCAACTGAGGTGTACAAATTACAGGTAGCAACAACACAACTCCTGCAAGTAATCATCATTAGCTGGCAGAAAATAAGTTGAATGATTTTATTATGCTTTTTTCCCCCATTTCTGATAGGATTTCAAATGCAAGCGGCTAGAATCTTGTCAGATTTCAGACTTTGCCGAATCAGGGAATGCAAGATAAAAGATTTTCACTGTACTAAAAAATGTCAATAAAATAAGACAAAAGAAATGCTAATGTTAATGGCATTTCAAAACAAATAGGCATTTAAAATCAATAATGATTAATATTTTAACACTGGAGTTACACACTCATTTTAAGTTTCACAGTTGTATTTCGTATCCACTAGATTCTACCATTATAACTTTTTTCATGTGCTATAATGCTATTTGATATAGAGCTTTCCTGTATTCTTACAGTGCATTGGTTCTACTGAGGGGCTAAAATAGCTTTAGCAATTAAAAGTAAAAATTTCAGAGCTTTTGTTAACTTTTTCCTTTACACCAACTGTGGATCATTTTGCCGGCCCACGTATCAAAAATACTATTGCAGCAGTGATGCTTAACAACTTGTCTCCGTGTACACACATAAAACCATATTTTGTAAAAGTAATTACATTATCAATTGACAATAACATTCATATATTGGTAACAAGCAGAAGCTGTTTTCCAGGAACCAAATGAAATCAATACATATATTTTAACTGAGCATAACAAACATTTAAAAAGTATGTAATTTGATTGGCCATGACTTGAAACAGTGGAGTTTTGATAAATTACAAAACATATAAAACTAAATTCTCCATTTCGCTGCCAAAATAACTTTGTGGAAATCAGTATGCGTTAAAAGCTGGTTTTGCACTATGAAAGATAGACTTAAAGCACCCCGCAAGATATCTTGCAAGAGCTTCTCTGAAATTTCTTGCAAGTGTAATACCTTTTCACATAAAAATCAGGTCAACATTTTCTAAATTTTCATTTCAGGGAACAGATAATACGGAAGTTATCATTAAAAAAAATATATATTATTTTACATGTTTAAAACTAACAATAAGTCTGATGAAACACCATGTTACTTTGGAATTGAAATTGAATTTGGTAAGTTTTTAACAGTTTTAAAGTAAAAATTTTGTAAGTAAGATGACAATGCAAACTAAACTATGACAATTTGCTAGCATGAATTTTGCTTCGTACTTTCACATAGTAATTTGCATTCAAGATCTTGGGCAATTTGCGTCTTCACATAATTTGAAACCTGTGTGAAATTAATAATGTAAATTATTTTAATTTAGACATGAGTAAAGGTATATTATTTATAGTTGGTTAAAAAAGGGTTTCGAACATGACAAGTTCACTAGGTTGTACAATTACCCTTGTTAGGTGTCTTGGTAACTATGTAAAAACTATTCACTAAATTTATAGTTAGCTCCTGATGAAAAAAAAATGTTTTTTTAAACAAATAGTTACAACACAATTCAATAAGTATTCTTTATTATTTGTACATTAAAATGTTTTTCCCACAAGTTATAGTAAGTGATTATCATGACACTCCAAAAACACAACTTCAAAACTTAATAAACATTTCATAAAACCAAAACAAAAACAAACATTTATGTTTTTAAATTCACGCACAACACATAAATAGCTTTACAGGTGTATAACAAAACCAGTTTGCTTTCAAGGCAAGTTCCTATCTCTCTTACAATAACCAAATACAAAATTACCAAACATAATTCAATAATAATTACAGTGAGGAATTTACAAAACAAAATATGCACAACCAGCATTTTTTTCATCGTATTAATTACAGTCCGAACCAAGCATGTTAACAGACAAGACAGATAAAAGAATGGATAGATAACTAAGTAGCAGAAATTAATTCTGTCAAGTGATACATAAAAACTTTTAGTAGTAATGTATCTACTAACTGTATCTCAGCAGCAAACAAGCATATGCAAAGTTAAGCAACTTTACAGGACAGTAGAAAAAACTTCTCTTTCAATGATACTGTTTTTTTCATCAACCCCCCCATGTGTGTCTGGCCATGAAGTTGGAACTTGAGATTCATTTCTTCACAATGGAAGACTTTTTCCAACAGCCACAGTTGAAAAACAAGGTATCTGGCTCAACTAAAGCTCTGGACTTGGACTCTTACAACTCTTGCTAAATGCTTTAGAAAAGATTGTAGAGTGAGTTACAATGTTATGGTTCAATAGAAAATGAACTTTTTAAGGCAATACCTGCAATAAAACAAGTGTCCAAATTTAGACTTGTATTGTTATCGTTCTGAGGTACAGCTTTTCGTCATCTTCACCCTTATCTTTGTTCTTGTGGCGCAAGAAGTACATACCTTCCTCTGAAATATTGCCTTACAGACGTACTTGCACAAAAAAACTCGGTCAAAGTTCAATAAAAAAAAACTCTTCAATCACAAAAACCAAATGGATCCATCAATGTACAGTATTTTCAATATCCTGCATAAGTGCATGACGACGGAAAACAGTTGCTACTAACATTACTACACACAATTTTCAAAATTAATAATTAATTCAAAGTAAAATTTAATTAATTGCATTAATACTTATGGGAAATACTAATTGGGAGGGGAAAAATGTTGGTGCTAGAAACACCACATTTCATTATGAATTTGCAATAAAGAGTGGCCATGCTCTTGGCAATATCACTAAAGCCAGTACATGTGGTATGGATGTTAATGGTTTTGAAGTCTTACCCTGTGATCACTTGTTTGAATAAAATTTTTAACCCAACACTAGACAAAAATGGAATAAGTGATTCAGTTTGGGGGCAGAGCAAGAAGTTTTTCAGTTAAACTGTTCAATCTCTCTAGATGCTAGATCATTCCTTGGAGCTTTTAAAAATTCACGACTCACACTGGGTTTTGCAGGATTTCAATTTGGGTGGGCACAATTTCCATTCCAAAAAAATGAAGAGTTGCAGGGCACATACGCTCCCAGGCTGTTACTTGACTACGTAGATAACACCTGTTAACATGAATTAATATTGAAAAAAACTTTTTATAATCTCTTTAATTTTTCAAGACAGCACAATGTTCAGAAATTATATTTCTTCCTTATGCCTGGTAGCACATGACCTACAAACAAGAGCGTAACCTGCAATTGAAGCCAAACCAATCGGTGACAAGCGATGTGCGACAAGACGCACACCCTTACTGCTGATCATCTGTAAGATGACAACCTTCAAAATGTCTCACACGTCACAAACTTTCAGCCATCCCACAACATAGCCAAATACAGCATTTTCTGATAGTAAAATTTGTACACACATTCAAGGAATACAAACAAAATTTTTTGACGGAATGGGTGTGTGGTTCAGCTTTTTATGTTGTACATGTCATAATAAGCAAAAAGCAGCTTAGTACACGAGGGCATAACAATGGTTACATTAAGGTCAACAGGTTTGAATAAAGGTATAAAACTTGTTAATAAATTCCAACTTAAAGACTTTTCACATTATTGTATACTGCCAACATATATGGAATTAGAAAATAACAACATGAAATCTTGCCTTTAGACAATGGCATTAGCACTAAAGCATACTACAAGTGCAAAAAAAAAAAATTAAATACTAGAATTTTAGAGTAAACTACAGATTTATCCTCTACCAGGTGTATGTGCTGTAACGTTCAGTATACATAGCTCTGCAACATTTATGAAGGGACTAGAAATTTTGATTTGGTGACTAGAAAAACTTGTAAAAAAAAAATAGATAATGCTTGTGAACATATATTGAACAGGTTAAAAATTTAACTAGGAAATACCTCAAGATTTATGTGTGTTTTCAAAACTGTATCAGGAGCTTTAAGGCCTTCACAACTTTCCGACTTTCTCGTAACTGGATAACACACTAACTTACAGGCAGCAAATCTCAATTCTGACGTGGACAGTGCGGGAAAGGGCAAATTGTCAGTCTGCGACAGAATGCCTGGCATCTGCACCAAGTTCTGTCAGCGTCCCTCCACCAAGCACCCCTGCGAAGACCGCTCACAAGCAACATGCAACTCGTCCCGGCATTTCCTTGTTCAAGCTGGGATGATGTAACGTCCCTGCCCAACCAAACTTTAACAAGTATTGTTTTACTTTAGTATATACGTATTTAGTAAAATCCCCCTACACATGTAACAATACAGTGTACTTGCACTGTGATTCAAGAGCCGGCATTACACCTTATTCAGCAAATCTTAATTTTTTAAAAAAGTAGGCTTACTAACAAGAAAACATTTTCAAATGGATAAAATGAGTGTGTTCAAACATTAGTTGAAAAAAAGTTATTGTATAAGCAAGAAAACATCATAAAGCAAACTTCCTAAAAGGTTCATTACAGAAGTCAATAGCGAAACTGGGCTTTCGATTATTTTTACACAAAAAAAAAATCAATATTGATCATATCAGTCAATTTAAGTACAATTTGTAAACATTTTGGAAATTTTGGTCTAATTCAAATTCTTGTACGAGAATTTGACAGCAACCAATACAAAAGGGTTTTCAACCTTTTTATCCCCCCCCAATAAATATTTATACTAAGCATGTGATATAACAATATGATATCATAATAAATAAAAATAAAACTTCTTGATACTTTTTTGCAATAGGTAAGTCTCTTTCATGATTTACTGCACGAGACACGGTGTGAACAAAACTTTAGTAATCCCCGGGCAGCAGGCAAGCAGTACGCACACTCTGCCTTCGAGGCTCATTGCAGACGGAAGCCAGCTCGAAAGCACAAATGCAATTTTCAATCCCGAAAATGTACATTTTTCACTACACTTTCTCAAATTTTCCAAAAATAAAGCAGATTTTTCAGAATGAATTTATTCCATACATGCACAGTGTTGCATTTTTATGATGCTTTCATTCAGTATTCAACCAAATCATATTATGTACAACACAAATAAGATCGATTTGTAAGGCCTACTGCAGCATGTGTGACCAAGAAATAATACTGTTTCGAGGTGAATGTACACAACTGACTGACTAGCTAAACAAAGGTTAAGTATTCAGTATTGAGACAATGTTTGATTCTGTTTCATTTTGTGTTTTGCTATGTGAACTTTTACTTCAATGCAAAACATGGGAAAATTTGTGTCAAACTACAAAAGCAGTATTTAAGATAAGATTAGAGCAAGCCCCATAAATTAGTGTTAAAAATATATTTTCAAAGTGAAAAAAATAAATGTAAGTTCATGTTCATAAACAGTTATAAAATAAATATCAAAGTAGTCTTGCATACAAAGAAATCTGATGTCGGTTAAACAAGTTTCAAACCAATGCTATTCTTCAAATCACATTTTCTTTTATCACTTAATATGTATTACAAAATTTATCACTATTTCAATTGACATTTTGCTAGACGTATTTCCATAGTTTAAAACGAAATTTAGCTGGGAAGCCTCGCTGTCCCCTTGTTATTTCGTGCTCACAACTTTAGAACTCTCTGCACACGCAAGCTCCATTGCCAGTACGAACAAAGGCAATTTGGGGAAGATGGAAGCCCCAATAAGAGCTACGACATCACACAGAAGTGATACAAGAGAGAGAGAGAGAGAGAGAGAGAGAGAGAGAAAGGCCTATTTTAGCAGACATTTGATATTTTATGATTTAATTTTGTAACTTTGTTCAAAATAACTGTAACCCGTAAACATTTGTCAGTGAATTATTGAAAAAACAAGCAATGGTATCTATCAACAATCAACAACGTTCATGTCTCTCATTACCAATCATACACACTCGTTCATCACATAACAAATATTAACTTCAATAAGCAAGAATTATTTATAAATAATTGTGTAACAAGGTACACTGCAAAAAAAAATAGCAGTACCAGGTGACCTAAAGACAGCTACAATGAATGCTTGATCATGATCAAGCCCATCTTTTGTACAGTTAGATTTTAATAACATAAAATTATGTATCACAAATTCCTAAGAAAAAGGTTTCTTTAACCATTAATATATTTCATATAGCAGTTTTGGCTGAAGTTTAATAATTACCAATCAACATAGCATACACTGACAGCATGAATTCAAGACGTGCTGGCTTGCTGCTTTTACTAACAATTCAGGAAAACATGTTCAGCTAACAACTTGGTTACACCAACGTACCTGAAAATACTTAGAAGTACCTAAATTAATTAAAATTCACTTTTTGGCTAGTTCTACCTACAATTTGATGAAAGTTACTAAAAAACATGATTATGTTTTTTTCTTTATTAATTAGCATAACGTTAAATAGTAGAGGCTTGTTAGCGAGTCGATAAGCTTCCTTCCATCCAATCATACCAGTTTAATGAATTAAACCATTTCATTCCTTCTAGCATCTACGAACTACCAGAATTGAGGGCAACATTACACACGCCCACGGTACTATGCACTGTACGATGCCTTCAAGTTTCAAATCAAAGTCTCTCCTCTCGAAATCAAATTGATAATCTGACACTAAGTCCCAGCACCAATATTTTTTTATGGCTGTCCATATGTTCTAAAAGAACCCCCATATTAACACCTATGAAATTTAGTTGTATTTTACTTCTGTAAGGGTCTTCTCAAAAGATGTTTACTTCTACCAATCAGGTCAAAATTTGCAAAACGGCATGGAATATTCTGGTGGTCTTGCAGATACATCTCAATTCACAATTACTCCCACACACTACCCATCTGTAAACAGCTGTCTTATGCAAAAACTTCTTTCTGGTGTATAAGCCTGGCTCACATGAGTAGCAGCATGCTGTCATATTCCTGTGCCAATTCCCCCCTCCCCCTAACTCATTTTCATTTCAAGATGGAAAAAATTTGCAATGCGAATGCAAAAGCATTATATATTTTCAAGATTCTCAATTTATCAGGCCTCTCTTGAAGACTTGAGTCATTTTTCACTAGATCCTCAGCAGACTCAATGAGTTGGATGCAGAGATAAATTAAAAAATGTCCACATTTGGACTAAAATCACCGTTTTAAGGCCAATTATCAGTGGGCAGGTTATCTGCATTGTGGATTAACCGGGAAACTTATTAAAAAGTCAATTATTTTGGTATGTATTTACTTAGGTAAAGAAAAACTTTGTAGTCTTAGGTCACATTTCTTGATTTAAAAAAAAAATTACAACAATGATAACGTAGGAAATTCTCATAAGTTTTTACAATAGATACAGGAGAAGCACAAAATTACTATCTTCAGCATTTATAAGCCTTGATCTGACACTCGATTAATAATTATGGAGTGGACTGAAACAACGTAATAAACACACATTTTCTGCTGATTTTGAGTTTCGAACAAATGTGGTGTGACCCTTATGCAAATTTTTCACTTTGGCTAAAAAATAATAATAATAAAATTGTAACATTGCACTTTGCACTGTGTGGTTGAATGTGTGTGTAAAATACTACTTTGTGTTGTTTTTTAATAAATATAAATTTATCCACTGAAATATCACTGTGAGGAAGCATTGTGAAGTCCGCCTCATAATACATCTTGTCACGCCTCCCCACCTGGCCGACGCTCGACAAGTGACATGTCTGTCCACCAACAGAAACAAAGGTGCCATGTTGTTTACGAAATACGTGGCACGACCCACACACAGGGGCAGGTAAATACAGTACATATTTTTCTTGATCATTTTGTGTAAACCAATGGTTTGAATTACCTGAACCCTCGGCCCCCTTCATTACCACGAAGAATGGACACTTGACTGTAATTTGTTTCAAAATGCTGTAGTTTAGAAATACATTACTTTATAAGTCAGCGTATGCATTGCGACAATGATTGTGTCATTTCACACTTTAACAACCATCCACATGTACCGTATTTACCCGGCAGAAGGGTTGCACCCTTAATTTTGGGCAAAAAAAAAAAACAAAAAAAAAACTAACATTTTCACTGTAAGGGTTGCCCCTGCCCCTGTATATGGGTCACTGCACCATATATCTGATATGCAGTTACGGACAGTGACTTTTCCAAAATTCCACTTCGAAAGTGTTCACTAAGCTTGAATGGACTGTTAATTTTTATAAGTAATCAAGAATACTTTAAATAATAAAGAGTAGAAAGTAACAACTACTTTCAAAAGTATTCCTTAGCCAAGAAGAATTATATATCATACGTTTCATGAACCTAGCTTAATTTGTATTTCCATTTTCAATGCAGTGCACTGCAGTTATACTTTTACAGGTTAGAACTACTATATGTCTTCCCAACTGAATTATTATGCAAAAATAAAATGTAAAATCATGTGTGATTTCCTACAGTGACAAGAACAAAACACATGAACTTTTACGACTACAATAAGTAACGATCTACAGGTTTAACACATACACAATACACATAATATTACTGAACAACCATTTTCAGATAAATAAAACATTTTACTTCCATCGTCATTGCTGAAACAGGAGATTTTTCTCTACATTTCATACAAGAAGAAATATACATTGAACTAAAAACAATAATAAATGTGCCCAGTACACACAATCAAAATTATTCAATAGACAAAAAATTTTGAGACAGATACGTCTGACTTTGCATAACAATATTAAACATAACTGGCTCAGAATTAAACTGGGAAAGTTTCTAGTTTTCTAATATAACTTTGAAATCAAGATTTATTTGTGAATCCCTGTTTTATAAATTTTGGTATTGGGTACTGAACATTAAAGTACTCAGTACACATGATAAAATACAAAAACTTTTGCAGAAAAACATGGTAAAGATCTAAGAGTACACAAATAATTCTGTGCTTCATGTTAAACTGGTAACACTTTGTATGCCAACATTGTATTCGCAATAAAGTAACCAAAAACCCAACTGCCAGAAGAAAAACATTAGTAGCAAATAACAGTAATACTGGACTGTAGCTGATTATCAAGAAAAATGCTGGTGGATTTATTTTAAAACTTTCTTTTTAATGTCTTGAAAACAGAATTTGACGATGAGCGCAGATTACATCACTCTTCTCTGACAGCTCCTGGCACGAAAGCCTCGTTTTCAGACTACAAGAGAATAAAATCATCATTACCCACATTATGTCCATGATGGCAACGTAAAACTATATCAACCACACACAGTCATGCTGGAAAATAAACCTGGCTCTTCTCCCACCAATAGACTTCGTAACTTTTCACTTAGCTATTCACTTTGGGTCCCCATAAATGTACTTTATTTAACACATGAAAACCACAGGGACTTTGTACATTTTATCAAATAATCCATAAAACTTATTAAGCACAGGAATAGTGTGCAAAGTTTAAGTAATTTCGACAAATGTATTTTTTGGTTTGCTATTCAACATTACACTTGTTATGGTTAACATTTTGATTCAAGATTTAACTAAGGTGGGCAAAAATATATCTCACTGTGCTACATCCAGAATATGTATTTAAAAAAAATAGTAAAAAAATGGAAGAAAAAATCAATCATAGCAACACAATTACAGTGGTTTTAATTTTTAAACAAATTACTTAACTTTTTTTTTTGTAAAACTATTGTACTTGAAAAGTAACTTTTATTTAAAGAGCTACTTCTTAAGTGCAACATTTCTGAGTTATTTCTGTGGCAAACAAAGTAATTAGTAAGAATTTACAAGCTAATGAAAGAAAAGAAAATGTAAATATTGATGGCGCGGATTTACGTCGTGCCCTGCACAGTCCGCTACGAGAGAGCAGCAGTGTGGAGTCGCAAGTCTGTTCGTGAGACAAAGGGGCGCTGCAGCGGGCCTGGTCTGGTCCACACAGGCTCAGGTGCAGAAACCTCAGAACGCAAGGACCCTTGTACACGGACAGGGAAAAATGAGTTCAGTGGTCGGAGGGTTTTATACAGCAAAATGAATATTTTGGCAGGCAGGAAGAACCGTTGATCAGTTTTCGCTCTCTAACAACACTGCTCGAAAAATTTATACTTGGGCACAAATTACTGCATTTACGAATAAACTTTTATAACTAGTTAAGTTATTGTCCCCTCTTATCATTAACAAATCTGTCAACTTTGAAACATTAACACTGATGTGACTAATGGAAACTCTACATGGCAATGATGTTTCAACATTTATCAGGTGTTTTCGTGGAAAAATCAAGCAAGATTACACCAACAAAATTATCTTCGAAAGTTTAAAGAACAACTTTTCAGAGGAAAGAAATCCTGTGCAGCTCTTTTTGATACAGTTGATTATTTTTAAAGAGACTTCACTTTCAGAATGTAATTTGGCACCCGAGTAAAAAATTGATCCCATCTCAAGACATTTTTAAACTACCTATGTAATTTAACTGACGAACAAACAGTAAGAAAAAACTGTTGAAGTCAATAGTACGTATGGATATGAATACACAACAGCACAATTTTCAGAATTTCTTGTCTCCACATATATATTTAGGTTAATAAAAGTAAAAAAAAACCTATAGTATCCAAAACACATCTCATGACCTTAAATCACAAATAAAAAGAGACACTTTAGTCTTACTTCCCCCCCCCCCCCCCACCCAAAAAAAAATATTGATAAGATTTTCTATACAACTATGTACTTATGAGCAAATTTTAACAGCGCTCATGACATTACGGTTAATTTATAGCAATTACCATGTTCAATGTATACTGGTTCTGCTAATTAACTTCAAATTTAGTCACAGAAATGAATCATAAGTTATGTAGTAAATGTTATTTATAACTCTTGAAAATAAAATGTACTCAAACCAAGACCCACTGCGACATGAAAGTATTTAAAAATAAGATCTACTTTAAATCATTACAATCAAAATTAATATAGATTGTAAATTTCAGCTCTCTTACTACAACTGCTTATACACTTACTAAATAAAAATCACATCCAAACATGCAACATGAAGTAATTACTAAATAATTTTGTTTCTAATTTTTCACACTTAGGTACAAAATTCAAATCCAAAGTTTAAATTTGTCCAATTTTTAACATCCATTAAACTGTACTAACAATAACTTTATCAAAAAGCAAATGCATCAGAATGCAATGGCCGTCAATAGAAAACTAAGAGTTCAATGATAACTAGCATACTAATTTATTTTACTGCAATGTTCTGTGACTTTTCATAAGAAATTACTGTTACAAATTTCACGAACACAAAACCAAGATCTTGAAACTATTCTTAATTTAAGGCAAGTTTCTGACGAAATAACTAAATACTAAAACTAGTTCAACCAAAATTATTAAGCACCAATTTTTTTTCACACGCCAATTCGTGAATTGGATTCCGAACTCCACTGAACAATGCTAACAGACTGTGCAGTCCATTCACTTAACACAATAAATAGTTTTTAGTGTTACGTAATCACCTTCAGCCAAGTCTAATGTCACTTAGGACTAATCACCTTGCCAGTGTCTTGAAAGCCCTTGTATTTTGGCTTGCTGTGGGTGAACGGGAGATACCGATATTTGATCATATGCTGTGAACAAACAAAAAAAAACTATTACAGCAACTAAACAAGCACCACTTCAATATTATTATACGTATTTAACAAAAAGTTATTACATAACCAATACACAAATAGCCCACAAAAATCAGCCTTGTTTTCTTAAAGTAGCGTATTTACCCGAAAATAATGTGAACCCAAACTTTGCAATTAGGAATTTATGACAGAGACTTTATAGATTGGGAAATGCAATGAAGTACACAGCACTTGAAAATAGGGTAATTTAGGTAACTAAGGTACTCCTCCTATGAGCAATGGCCAATGTGTTCTGTACATAAAAGCTCTAAATTCCTACAATATTCTACATACTGGTATTTAAAAAAAAAACACATATATTGTCTGCTCAGGTAAATTAGTAGTACACAATGATTTTTTTTACTTTAAGTTTAATATTCATAAAACTTTTTAAACAGTAATTTAATAATGTTTTAATACAAAAAAACTAATAAAATAAGATAAAAGACTAATTAAAAATAATTAATTCCCTTAAATAGCATACTTGATCTAAAAATTAACACATTTTGCGGTAACCTTGAAAAGGATAGAAAATTTCAGCTTTCGAATTACACAATATAAAAATAAAATATTGGTGTATGATGCAATTAAGAGTAATGATATTTAATATTTTACAGAGAAACTACTAAAAAACTAATAAACTTTGATTTGTTTTATACAATGGTTTAAAATAAAAAATTATTAAAATAATTTTTTTGCCACCACAAATTTGATAAATATGCATTATCTGGTAACAAGTATATGAAGAAAAAAATTTGCTATGCTGTTTTAGAGTTAGAAGGTATTTAAGGTAATTATTTGTTTGACACACTTGTACAATAAACCTTGCAGTACAACACGAGTTCACCCTATGGTATTCCAAGGCAGTAAACAAACAGGCACCATTTGCAAATAAAAACGAAATACATTACTCGTTTATGAAAACCGGCAGCATTATTAATGCATCACTATAGAAAGTCTCATCCTTAGATTGCGGTGTGCATTTAAACAGGCATTTACTGTCTCTTTCCAATGCATGGTTTCTGCCATTAGCAGTCCTTTATTTGGTGTGTCCTGTTGCCAGATGTACACCACACAGCACAAAAGTTTTAGAAACAACTTTATAATTCAATTAAAATTATTTAAAATGCAACTGAGACATTGTATTTTGTAAAGTAAAATTTAGAATGAGAATCTAGGAAATACATTTTCTGTTGTATTTCATCTAAGCATCGTCTCCCTTTGGAGATGTAAATAAAAGACGCCATCTTGGTTTCAATCGTTTTTGTCAACAGTTTATTATATCATACAAATTAAAAAGTTCGGCCATTGTGTAGGTGGCGATACCAGCGAACATGAGAGTTCTTCGGCGACGGACAACTTCGAGGAACTGACGGGACATCGGTGAGGTGACGAAGTGTCCCCGTGCATACGAGTAGTGGTGGACAGGCATGCTGAGTGGATACGGATCACAAGATAATTATGTATTTGTTTGATCCGTTAGGTTTTAACATTTGGAAGATGAACGTTAAACTGTAATATTTAAGGAAACGTATCAATGGTATCATTAAATAAACCTAATTACTTATTTGGGCTATCTTTTTCAGACAGTTGCTCCCAAGTGCACAATTTTTGGTTTTAGACGTGGGGACAACCATAATTAATATGATCAGAATTATTTGATTTTAAAATGTTAAAAAAAGTATTAAGATTTAGTTATTCAAATATAAAGTTAGTTTTAGGAACTATTGTATAGTTATTTTAGACTGTAGGGTTAGGTATTGTTATATATAGGTCATTGGTAAAATTTTGGTGTAAGTTTAGATAAACGTAGGACAAAAGCTAGGCTGTCAGGGTATGATATTGAGGAAGATGGCAGCCAATGAACATTAGAACTTGATTGCCTTCCTTGCTGAAATGAGGGATGAAAAGAGGAATTGAAGAAAAGCAAAGAGAAAATTGAGAACCTGCATAAAATATAAAATGGAGAAGAGCCAGGAGATAATGGAGAGTAGCCAGGAAAAAATGAATAATGGAAAAAGAAGCAGCCAAGAAGAGGTGAAGAACAAGAACACTGAAATTGAAGAAATGAAGAGGGCCATTCGATAGAACTAGTAGCTGCTCGGGAAAAAATGAAGACATAAAAGGAAGAAATAGCACAAAGTTAGAAGGAAAAGTGCAGTGTTTGAAACAACATTTGGCCCAACAAAAAAAGCCTCTAGCTGAACATTATTAGGTCTAGCTAATATACTACATAAATGTTTGTGTAAGAAATTTGAGTGTGTGCCGAGCTTTGTGGCCTGGTGGCAGGCTACCCACTTTCCTTAGCCGCCTAGTGGCGGGCCACCCACCAACTTTTACTATCGCCACACGGGTCCACCCTAACTTTCAGAAGTTGGCTGCTTGCATTTGTCCTGTCGTAATGGTCTCGTGACCATGTGGCAACTACATTATGGGACATTTCAGAAAGAAAGGTTTGTAACAAGGCTTGCTGGTATAAATAGGGGACCCCATCAGGCCAAATTGTGGAGTGTGTGTGTCTACTGGGCAGTATACAGGCGACAGTTCCGAGGCAGCTGAAGAAGTGAATGACTGGAGAAAGGAAGAGAGCGCCACAGCACTCGTCTTGGCTCTGTGCGGACCTCTATTCAAGCTGCTTCAGACCATACCAGTTCGGAACCAGAAGGAGGTATGACAACCGACACACGGGCGAGGCGCACAAGACGGCTTTGAAGAAACGGCAGCTGCAATCTTCGGAGACACTGCAGGAATTCCGAGGGTGATTTCAAGGAGCTTGTAAACCTCGCCTACCCAGAAGAGTTTCGTTAGCAGTTACGTTTATAGATGGACTCTGGGATATTGAAGAACTGCACACCCTTCATTTGGCCCACCACAAAAAGAGCTGTATTGCACCGATCCATGCTTTTGAAATAAAATCGGCACACAGTCCATCAAGACAAGGACAGGATTAGAAACATAAAATGAGGGAGATGATTATGCCACCGCCAAAGAAGGAGATATCATCAGGACGTCGACGAAGATTACGAATGGTACTCAGTTTCAGAGAACAGTAAGTCACCCGCGATGCTTCGCCTACCACGAGCTAGAGCATATTCAGTGGGACTGTCTGACGTGCAATAAGATCTCGCAACAAGAGGAGCAGCAGCTGGCGTGAAGGGGCGCACGCAGGCTCCTTGGGAAGCTGACAAGCCAAGGACTCAGTCCTTGGAATGAAGACTAAAAACAAAACTCTTAGAGGCAATGACAGACTGTTACTTAATGGATGGGTCAACACAACAGCAAACAGTGAGTGTCTTCTTGCTGTCAATACTGGAAGATCAGCAGCTATACTTCACGCTGACTTAGTAAGTAGGGAACAGCTGAGAAGAATGCCTCTCTCATATAGTTTGAAAACAGCAACTGGGACCTGGGACACACGAACTATGTACGGACAGGTGGATTGGGAGGTAAGAATCGGCACTTGGGACATTTTCATGGTCATTTCTGGTTGCCGACATTAACGATGAGGTGATCTTGGGATTGGACATCATGAATAGTGTACTTAATACATACACAAAATAATTGTTAACCCGTTTAATTAACAAATTATTATTTTTTGCATTTTGTTAAAGTTTCTTCCACAATGCTGTAAAAATTTTCACAATATTTTATATGGAAAGGGCAACGATATCACACTCTTTTTTCACACATGTAAACAGAATCTACCACCGCAGCAACCATAATTCACTCTCACGACAGTTCCCACCTCAACAGAACTCTCACGGAGCAAACCAGCCCTTGGGACGCAACTCACCTTGATCTGCCGCTTCAAGGTGATGCACAGCAGCGTGAAGAAGTACATGACGAGGATGGGCCAGAACACAGGAATGTTGAAGCAGTCGAAGAACGTGCAGATCACCGCAATCACCGTCGACTTTGTCACCGAATACCAGAACTTGAACTCTGGCAGCCGCCGGATGAACGGGCGGAACTCCTCGTTCGACCTCGTCGGCAGTGCTGGCCCATCGTCTGAACAAAAAGACACAAGTTATTAATACAATCTGAATGCTGCCCCGTGAAACTAACTGTATAAAAATTGCAAGCATCCATATAAAAACATCTTTCTATCTGGTTAAAAGTATGCATAGTGATAAAAATAAAGTTAAATGAAGTTTAACATCATAACTCATTTTCAAAACAAAAATCTTATCTTATTTTAATCCTAGCACATACACACAAAACTGACATGGGTTACGTCTTCTGAGATTGGTTAAGCTGAGCAAACTATCAGAGTAATGTAGTAATTCACAATTAAAATAGCTAACTAAATGCAATATTTAAAAAAAAACTTTTTTTTTATGGTTTCTAACTAGGGACAAGATTATATGATGAATTGCAATAAAATGGAAAAAGCCTGTCAATTTACCATATAAAATCGAACTGCAAGTTAACACACCACGAAGCACCAAAATGCAACTAAAATCATAAAAATTAATCACCAATTTAAATAAAAAATTAACTCAAATCCCGACAACATAATCTTTTACTATAGTTGTGACAGTCCAGAGCTCTGACTAGTTCAAAATTGGTCTAGATTGCACATAAAAAAAATTACTTGAAAATGTTTGATTCGAAAATTCTGTTCAAATTGCATACAAACGTTGCTAAATGATTCATGATGAAAATAAAAGTCTCTCAAAAACAATTACAGATTTTAACTGTTTTTATGATCTTTGACCAAAAATTCATACACAATGGACACAATCTTCCGACCACAACATTGTTCCAGATCATACAGAAAATAAGCTCAAAAATAATGTGCTGCTTAAAGAAAACAATTTACTTTAAAATAGTACCAAAATGTCTGACAAAATTAAGATTTATTACTGACATTAAAATCTCATAGTTACGCATGAACTCATGGTACAAGCCAAGGACTATGACTAAAAACAAATCTCAAAGTCTTGTTGTGGACTTAACACAGACGACTGCAGTCAACCAATTCTACATTAAGGGCGGAATTCATAGTGGTGATATAAGCAATACTTGAAAAAAGTACTGCTTATATGGTTGCTTAAGTATGGCATTAAATTCATAGCGAACAAAAAGAGCACTGCTTATTAGGACTACTTCAAGTAATACTTCACGAAGCACTGCGTCAAATAAGTACTGCTCAATACGAATTCACAGTCATGAAATAAGTTTGCCTTGTTTCGCAAGTATTCATAATCAAATAAGCCATGCTTATTCATTGATATAAGTAATACTTCATGAAGTCGGCTATCTAGGTGACTCAAGTACTGGTACGGATTTGTTTGTTGTAAGGAATAGGTTATGTAAGGTATTAATTCCCGTTAATTTTTCCCTATATTAAATTAAAATTGAGAGAGTAAACAAATTAAATTTGGGGAAAAGAAACGAAACAAATTGTTGCCGCTTAGTTTTGTAAACAATACAGGCTACGTAAATAACCTCTTCTGCAGCTAGCGTGATGGATTTTGGTGAGTGGGACGATTTTGAACAACTTGCAGATGAAGTTTACGAGGACAATGTCAATGTACGGACACCAAAGCGCTACATATGAGATGCATTAAACCCTTTCGAATGGTATAGTGATTCTGAGTTCAAGCGACGTTTCAGATTCAGCAAGAACACAGTCATCCAAATTATCATGCCGTTAATTGAACCTGCACTGAGGAAAGAAACTACTGCTTTGTATTTTAAGACCAACTGCTTAAACAAAATTCTTTCCGAATCAGTATAATGTTTTCCTCTCTTTTCTTTTTCACTAGCCATCACGAATCACGAAAGTTGTTTCGCTACCACGTGGTTAACTTCACCTGCTTATAGATCACAGACACAAGATGGCCAACATAATTTAACAACACAAACATTCAAAACATATATATGTAGTTGTAAATTTGTTTTTAATACATGTTCATATTTATGTTATTCAAGTCCACTATCAAATAAAGTATAAATATCATCTTACGTATTAATTTCATTATTTTAATCGCATATATGGTTTGAAACGTGGGCATTTTTATTTTCAAACAGGTAAACTATGT
Organism: Bacillus rossius redtenbacheri; assembly: GCF_032445375.1. Classification (NCBI taxonomy): domain Eukaryota; kingdom Metazoa; phylum Arthropoda; class Insecta; order Phasmatodea; family Bacillidae; genus Bacillus; species Bacillus rossius. Next base: position 27,830,366 of record NC_086338.1, on the reverse strand, counting down.
ATTTACAGCGGTATATTTGCTTGCGTTACGTTGACACAAAATTCGTCCTTTACTTTTTGAGATACTTCATCAAGTACAGCATGGCCAATATAAGTAGTGCTTGTTCAAGTATTACTTTGTCAAGTATAGGTTTATGAATTCATTGCTGGAATAAGTACTACTTGAAGAATAAGCACTACTTTATAAAGTATTACTTATTCGCCAAACAAGCCTTCGACTATGAATCCCGCCCTAAATGTCCAAAAATGTTTATAAATTGGCGCTGCCCAGACTGCAGCAGTGAAGTATACTAATCCACCTAAATTTTAATTTATTTTCTGAGGCATCGCCCAACCACGACCTTTCGGTATCATGACCACATGACTCCTGGATGACCTAACTCCATCCCCGAAGGAAGGAGGTGGTCACATGTCCCCCATAACCAATCAAATACAAGCTTAAAACACACTTTCAAAAATCAGCTAATGAAAGCACAAGTTACAATAAATGAAAAAACTCTGCATACATATAACCAGGGACTTTCCTTCTTCCCCTCCCCAATTGTGATGATACATTTGTCCTTGAGTTCCCATGCTGAGCGGGAACTACTGTTTCTGTCTCTCGCACTTCAAGGCATACCTGCCTCTCTCTTTCTCTCTCTAACACTGATGTAATTTATCATCACATTGCATCATCATGCTTTCAGACAAAGGATAGTTTCAAAAAAATAAAGAAAAATAAACTACTACACCTGAAAACTTAACTCACCAGCAAAATACGTAATAATAATTTTTAGCCGCTTAGTAAATTTACATTAATTAAAATAACAAACATTCTTAAAATGAAGAACTAATGAGAAATATGAGTATAATAACACAACTACTTCTGAAACACATAATTAGCTTTATTTACATTTAATTAGAAGTAATAAATATGATCACAAAACAAAATAATTTGTATAAATTATTTATATGTTGAGAGGTTAAGGACCTGCAATGAAAAAATATTACATTCAATTAATGTAATTTACTTAGGAGGAAGTTTGTAACAAAATATACGCACTTAATAGATTGGAAAATATTTTATAATTTTTCTTCTTGAAACTGTTATAAGTAACTCATTTTTTTACATTACAGTGGTGGTGGCCAATTAATTTTTTATTCACAGTATTAAGACATGATAGTTAAAATTTATTATATTATAAATGCATCATATGCCAGTCAAAATGAAACCTTTTTTGATGAAATAAGTATCATGAAACACCTAAGTATTATATTTGTTTAATAATATGCTATATTTAAGAATAAACAATATTCATAAAAAATTAAAAACAATTACATCAAAATCTCTTGTTCTAAAAATGAAATTAGCCTAAAAAAAACATAAAATCTTGACACTACGAATAGCAAATACTATTTATAACTATGTGGGTGTTCAGAAGCGTAGTGCAAACACACCAGAAGAGTAGATGATAACTCGAAGGACCTTAGTTGTGTGTGGATGTATACTGAGTTACGACCAGAAGGAAATTGTTAAGTGGGTATTTTTTTTTAATTCTTTCTCAGTAGCAGTATCGTGGTGAAAATATCTGAAGATAGACCTACAGTAGAGTTTGGATAATCAGACATAAAGAGGCTGGCAAAATGTACAATGAAGATGTCAGATAACGAGGAAAGAAAAAAAATCACTAAACATCAAAATATGTAATGATTTCAAACATTATGAACATATTAATCATGTTTTACAAAAGAAAAAAAAACACTAAAAAAATTAACGTATTAATACAGAACTGTCTGAAGTTACGCGTTCACATCTTGCAGTTCTTGGTGCAGATTGTTCACATCTTGCAGATTAATTTTTTTTGTCTGAGAGACATTGGACTATCTGAAAGGTCGGATAAGTGAGACACTATTGTAGTTAGTTTTTCTAGTGAATAGAACAGTCAGCAGGAAATGTGACATCAGGAAAGAAATAACTGGGAAATATTATGGTTTTCAAGTGCAGGAATTTCGCATAACTGTAACAATTACAGTTGTGTAGTACTTTATAACATTTCCATGCATATATGTAATGAGACTAACTTCAAAATAAGGATATGCTGCAGTCAAGTGCTGTCTCGGTGGAGCAACACAGTCCACAGTGCAAGGATTCAGAACACCTCATGTCAAAACTTTTACAAACATTTAACAAACACCTCATGTTGCTTGAAGTCCTTTGTATTTAATTATATAGTACTAGCAGATGCACCCATGCTTCGCTACAGACTCTAGCACTGCTCATTACACAGACCCTCCTCGTGAGTAAGCCACTGACGTGCCTCAAACAAAAAAAAAAACTAAGCAACTCATGAAACAGAAAAGCTGTTAGAACTAAGACAACAGGAAGAAATAATGGACTTAAAACAGTTTTCTTAAGGTCTTCAAATTCACATCTATTTAACAAACAATATCTAGCTGCAATACCCAGCATTGCGTGGGCAAGAATATATTATGATATCCTGCAGCAAAATGATCAGCAAGCCAACCTTCAGTTTGAGGCATTGCAACGAATTTAAAAAATTTGCTAGGAGGCTCAACAATGCAATAGGCTTTGCCAGGAGATGAAGAATGCATCAACAAGACAATAGCCATTGCAATGCAGACGAAGGCAGCATCAACAATGCAACAGCCATTGCCATGGAGATTATCAGGAAAATGTGGTTGAAAATTAAAATTTAAAAAAAAAAAACTAAAACTAAAACAAAAACACACAGCCACTTTCACCAAACTCTCTTAGAATCGATGGGAGACCAAGGACCACAACACAAGTGGAATACGGTGAGTGGTCATGGAGAAAACAGAGAATTTAGAAAATTACCCCTTTAATTTTACATACGTATATAAAACACTAAAAGTTGGGTAAGAAAGTTACCTCTCAAATTTTATAAATTTTAATTAAATATATGGCTTTACGTCTTGTCCACTTCAAGGTGATCAGCTTCAGAGACACACGACACAAACCAGGGGATACAGGGGAAGGATCAGACATGATCATTTGAAAGGAACATCCCTGCAATTGCCCAGATTGAATTTGGAATACCACTGGAAACTGAAATCAGGTTGTTACCACTCACCACCTTCAGCTAGCTCAAAATTAGGTTATGAGTGCACATACAGGTTAGTAGCAGGTCATGAAAAAATTCATACGCAATGTTTTTTATTCACGTAAAAATTCCAATATCTTTCGCACAATCAGGATTAATATTAATTATATGTACATAAAAAAAAAGATAAAACACGGAGCCATTGCCCTGCCACGGCCTGCTCGGCCCGCCGCCCGAACAACGACCGCTCGACCTGGCGCTCGGAGAACGACTGATCTCACAGCCTTCCTTTCCTTCCGGCGGGCAGTGTCCTGGGCTAACTGACGTAATTATCAGCCAATCACGGCAAATTGCAACAGAAACTTCTACTAAATGCTTTCTTCTGTTGCCACGATGCAGCAATTTTCTCTCTTTCTCACACTCCCGTGACCGTGACTCAAACGCCAAGTGTGTAAAACAAAGCCTCGGTCGTGGAAAAAACGAAGGAGAATTACGTCAGCATGCCTTCCCACACAAAGAAGCCAGGAAAAAAAAAAAAAGGTGAAATATTTTCACAATAACTTCAAAAAAGAAAAAAAAACTTTACATCATTTGAAAACCTAACTTGAAATATGACAAAAAATTTATAACAAAAGATTATTACTGGATTGCATGAGGAAGGCTGTAATCTGGGTTGTTACAAGGTTGGCCAAGAACGGGATCTGAACTGCAGTCCTTCCAAATGTGAGTACAGAGTCTTATTGCTGTGCCATCAAGCTCTGTGAGCTGGGAATTGCTGGGCAGTAACAGAACAATAGGTTGTCCATAAAAAAATCAATTACATCTCACATGAAATTATAAAAAAAAAAAAAAAATCAAGTCCACTAACATTTCAGACCATTAGACTCAGTGAATTAAATAAAACATAAATCCCGAAACAAAAACAACGCAAATCCCCATGCCGTTTCACAAATGTTTATTTATTGTAATTCCATTAAAGAACATATTATTTTGGGACAGTTTGTAGTTCTTCATATTGTGAATCTCTCTGAACCATTATCTTCTTGAGCCTGAGACAATGTACTGATCATAAAAATAAGCCAGGGTGAGCCAGGAAGGACGACAAGGAATCAAAGCCTGGATTAAACACAAAGAAGAGAGTGGTATTTAGAGGATACCCAAGTTAGTAAGGGCACGTGGGGTTGGTAGCAAGAAAACAATATGTATGTAGAGAAAATAATGACTCGAAAGAGAAAAAAGATAAAAACGGGAAAGGGAGAGACAAGCGAAAGATGAGAGATCAGAACTGCATGAAATGGAGCTATATGAAAACATATGTGGTAACATGCAGTTGATGAAGAAGACAGGAATAATGAATAAGCAAAATTTTTCACACCACAGTGAGCAACCTGTATTTCTAATTTAATGATCTGAAACTATAAAATCCATCAGAATGATGATTTGCAGCTGTTGGAAACATGCAACAGGTGATCTAAACAAATTCCATATACAAACAAACTTGAGCTTAACTACCAGCTAGATTTACTCTGATTGAAAAAGATTTAAATATAGTATGTCAAGATAAATTGTCTTAACACTGATACAGTAGTAGAAAAAAATTTACCTTCAAAATCTAAGGCAGGGTCAATCTTTGGCGTGAGGAAAGCAATAAACAAATTTAAATGATATATTCCCAGAGCATACGTCACAATATACCAACCCTGAAAAAGAAAAAGAGGTTATGTTATATTCAACATTATAAGTGACACTTTTAAGTTAACATAACATACTTATATAAAAAAAATAATGGCTGTGAAATTGATAGTCAAATAAATAAATAAATAAATAAATAAATGTGTATGAACCAAATTATTTACTACAATCTATAATGAAAAATAGACAATATGCTCCTGTAAAAATTTAGATATACAAAATGAGCATTGAATATGGACTTAGTTTCAATAGCCACTTGTGTTTTATAAAGAATAATGGTTCATAATGCGTTTTACTTTAATAATAAATAATGTGACAGCCAGTTTGACAGACTTGCACTTGAAATGAATATCTTAGCACTAGCGAATTGGAACTCCAATGTTACGACAAGCTCCTAGCCACTGGTTGACAACCGAGGGCTGAGATTGAACTACATACCTGGCGGGGTCAAACATGAATTTTTCTTAACTGGGAAACATTGCAGTGCTACGATGGATTTTCACCCCAGCCACTCATTACGTCCATGCTCTAACGGCATCTCATCACCTTTCGTTTTCTCTAACGAGGAGGTTGACGAGACGTTTAGCTCAACATTAAGACGTTTAGCTCAACATTCCTTGCAGCACGCATAAGACGAACCACAACGTCATCATAATAATACAGAGGGTGCAACCACGCAAGGGATGACTTCCATCCCTGAACCGTGCATCTTGTGAGCTAAAGTCGTAGTTCCCCGACTAAATCAAGAGCATCAATGTATCATGTCATTCTACTTCTGGCCAACCTCTTGCATCACCCGCACGTGATCTCAAGCACAAGCTTACATCATACAGTGCAAACGATAAAATCTTTTAGATCAGTAAGTAAATAAATAGTTAAAAGTATACAAGTGCAAAAGTGGGTTGATATGAATAATAAGCCAGCATTACTTTCAGGTGATTCCAGAGACAAAAAAAATTCATAGAGTAAATATAGCAGATACATCATAAAGTGAAATGTTTTTTGAATATACTGCCTCCGTTTTGAGAACAAAATGGCCCAACAAGTGTACGGAAGCCATTCTGTTAATCTTTTGTAAAAAAAAACGCACTGCGTCATGGAACTACAAACAGTGGGTTGATGTATGTAACGGAATGTGGCCAAGGAATGCTACCAAATTTTGCATTTTTCAGGTTTGGGTAGTGGGGGAAGGAGAAAATACCAGCTGGAGCATCTGCTGCTAGATTGTGCTTGGTCGTTCTGTGTGGAGAAATTAAATAAACAAAAAAAAATTAACGCAAACTCAAAACCCCATTACTCCTCCGAGGTCCAACTTCCCATCTTGGGCCTATTGCACAGATGGAGGAAAGTATTAATTCCATTTGACTAACCTACGCAGTTTCTTTTTTGACATTCCGCTCATGAATACACAAGCTGACATTTTATCACAATGTATAATAATGTCGCGTTCCAGAATTTTTCAGTGAAGCAGACTTTGAATTTTGGTCTTCCTAGGTGTGGGTCGCACAGCCACATGGTGGCACGGCTTGGTGACGGGCACAAGTCGCAAGCACGGCCATGCGCTGACGTTTCCAGGTCGCTACATGACCAAACATGGCGGAAATGGGCGACATGGGGCCCACTCAGCTAGTTTGTGCCCTGATTGAGAAATTTGGGTTGAGGCGGGGCCGAAGCCTTCTGGGGTTTTTGAGTGAGCGTTAGTGCGAGCTCGAGGCTCACTTGGGTGATCGGGACCCATGGTAACGTATTCGTGATATGAGATGTAACTTTATTTAGATTCACTCGGGCTCCAGCCCGTGGAACCAGTTAGCTATTTTGGAGAGGTCAGCAGACTGAGATGCCTTGGATCACCAGTTTTTATTTGACTCCCACTAGGCTGGGGTTATATGATTTAATTTAATTATCATGGTATGTTACTTGTAAGTGTTAGAAAGGTTTGATGATGTTAAAGATTTTAATACCTTCTCACTTTGAGCTGGTCGCAAAGATAAATTTGTTGACAAGTGCTTAATACATACTGACGTCGACCAGGGCTGCGCCCTCCCTTAGCCCGATGTGCCACGTCACGCCGCAACTGACCCCCCTCTCCTCCCACCACCACCCTCCATTCAAACCTCCCACCCCGTGCGTGTGTGTGTGTGTGTGTTGGGCGCCCGGCAAGAGGCGGTGCTAGAGTCGGTGCGACGACCCCTTTCTTTTATTAAAATAAACATAATGTATAAACCTTTTTATGTAATAAAATATCCCTAATTGTCACGCCTCAAGTTTTAGTAAGTAGGACGGCGCAGCGCCCCATGCGGGCATCCGCAGAACTACCCGCCAATAGTTTTTAAACTTTAATAAGAAATAACACCATAACTAAAGGTTGTTAATTATAAATAAGTGTACTTAAATTATGTTTGTTTTTTAAATAATATTTGTTTGATTAAGTATGTTACCGGACGGCTGCCCGGTAACAAAGCGGGAACTTAACCCTTCCCGGCGGCCATGATGCTCTGGTCTCGTCAGTCTGTTTCCATTCGCCGCCTGGAGTAGGAGCGGCCCGCGCACCTCGTCGACTTCATCTCTTTTGTTCACTGATCCATTAGTTTCCGTTGCATCTTTAAATAAATCTAAAACCTTTTAACTTCTTCGAGGCCTGCTCCAGGTGGTAGACTCTTTGGCCTAAATATTTGTTTTCCGTTTACGGATATTTCGTACGCGTAATACGTGATTGACTCTCGAGGCCAGGCCACGCGGTGACCTGGTCAGCCTATAAACTGGTTATCACCCGCAACTGTGTTTTTTAGTACTTTACGTAAAACTCTTAACATTTTTGTAATGTGCCATGTAATAATTCGCCTGTGCAAGTTCGGTAGTAATAAAATCACTAGCTCAGAATGTGTGGTTCAGTGGTCACGTGTATAATTCCCTGAGTTCCGAGGCGTGTGGGACGCCTCAAGAGCCCACGAACACGACGCACGAGGGGGGAGATTAGCCTAGCCCCACACGGGTCACGTCACGACCCTGAGCCGAGAGTTCGTAGCCGGGTCCACATGCCCTTCCACGTGGTGGCGCCCAAATTACTCCTTTTCGTCCATCCGAAAACCCCCCCGTACGACAATACTTTCACCTAATTAATGTAAATGTAATGAAAAGACTGACGTCTAGAATCTTATGTTTTTTTGTTAATAAAAATAAATGTTAGTTTTTTGAACTTAGTATTATTTTTAAGAAATACCATTAATTTAATCTTTCACCAGATAACCTGTACTGGGTGCTGAACCTAGACCTTTAAAATCCTGGTAAGAAAGGGTTTTGTTCGTTTAAGATAAACTAAAATGTGTCAATACCTCTTGCATAGTGTTGAAAGATTTATGACTTCTCCCAAGTAAAGCTTATAGATGTCTACTTATTTAGTGACTATTTAAGGAATTTATTCATTTATTTCAACCACCTACCCCCAACCCATTCCAATATCATAAAACAAACATATAACAGTTTGATATAATTCACTATGACATTAATAGAGTTGCAGGTCTATGGCCAAAGCTAATGGAAAACCAATCTTCACAATATCTTATCTAAATTCTTATCTTTTCTTAATCCCCTATTTAATGATAGGAGTTCCAGATTATCAATCTTTTGTGTAGCATTGACTGTTATTCACGAAGTCATTTTACAGGAATTATTTTTGTTGGAGTGGCTGCCCTTTTAGGACCATAATATTATTTCATTCATTTAATTTAGCAGTCACATACAGGACACCGATTTAATTTCTATGGCAAGAACAAGACCACCCAGCCAGAGGCAACTCTTCCTTTTGATATTTCAGATCACGATTCCAGCAGATTAACGGAGTATCTGTTCACAAAATTTGTGGCCTTGTGCAAGTAAAGCAAAAGGTTTTAATCCAGCATTTGCGAGACTACAGCCATGCCGGCTAATCAAATATCACAATAGTTTTGAAGGGAATACCAAAGAAAAATTGACATTCAGTACAGTTGCATTTCAACTAACTTGAAATACGCTGCTGAACAGAAAGAATAAAATACAGATGAGCATTGGTCTTCTTCCAATAATGACTATGGAAATGTACCAGTGAAATGTGAAATGTAACCAAATAGAAATTTATAAAGCTAAGCTGATCCACATCAAACATGGGCACCACTAGTTAAACTCCATCTTTCTGGTTCAAACAGCACTTTATTCTTCACGTGCAAGTTCCAAGGTTAGCTTTTTTTATTGAAAGTACTGCTGTTGGGTGGAGTCCAATCAACAATTATTCGTTGTGTCTATTCAATATCTGTAATCCGCTGATGTTTTTCATCCAGTGATTTCAAAACATGTCAAGATATGATTGGTAACTTAAGCAACACAAAAACATTTGAAGTATCAAATGATCTCAAAATATGCTTTAAAACACACAGTTCATTTTTGTAAAAATTATTGTTTTGTTGAAAGAAAGTCCAGAGATTCACATTCATTGCATTACATATTACAACTCTCTGTAAAATCACGTATATTTATTAAACAATTATTAAAAAAAATTGGTAGCGAGTCCAAAGTTTACAAGTGGTTTGGGAAAAAAAAAAAATTCTTTTCTTTTTCCACAATCAGTTGTTTGTGAAGTAATGGTCCTGAAATGGAGTGCACATTGTGTTGCATGGCTTCGTGATACAAACTTAGCTACCGGTATCTATGGAAATCACCGCACACCCAATTTGATAAGCAACCTCCGAGTGACTGTGCATTAAGAAACTGGTAAAGGTGACTGGTGTTAGTGACTAATGTGTCAAAAGAATTCGTAGCATTTGTTTGTCCTGCATAATTCACCAGAGCCACATGCTCAGTCTGCACATTTCGTTAGGGAGAACTTGTACAATAGTCACTGGCTTCTTGTGTGATCTGGGGTAGCGCTCGACAAGGTCTTGGACACACTTTTCACACAAGCAGAAAATCAACCGGAATGGTCATCTGAACAGACTGCAACTGTAAGCAATATCATAAACTGAGCATTTTTAGCTGAACACCAGTCATCTGTATTTATAGCATCACATACCCCAAGGATCTGCAGATGCGACCATACCTACACTTTAAATATGAAACTGTGAAAACTGATTCCCCATGGGGCAGTTTTAATAGCTGTCCTATAAAATTCCACTGTTCTGCAATTGTTTTAACAGTTACAAATTCAGAGTGAAGGCAGCACATTTACGGGGAGAAAGATAGACAGATATGGTCCAATTCGTTGGCCTTCGTGATCACCTGACATACAAGTCCGACCTTCTTCCCAAGGGATTACATCAAGAGCATTGCATTTTCAAAACCAGTTTAAGGACTTGTCCTTACGACCCATTCCAGAAATGTGATCGCGACCACTCCAGCAGACACTCTCCCCAGAACATGGCCAGAGCTGGAATGTTATCTTGACATTCTCCATGCCAGAGGAGCCTACAGTGAATTCTGCAAAATGTACAAAAAAACCTTGCTGAGTTTTACTATGATGTTGCCGAAAATCACATACAATCTGTATTAGATTTCACACCACACATTTTCAAAACCCCTGGCGGACTTCAGAGGCTTAATGTATGTGATGTGAAAAGGAGAGAGAGTATAAACCATAAAAACCCAAGTTTAAATTCAAATTTTTGCCACTTAAATGTTTGTACTGTCACTGAGATGCCTCTTACATTAAGTTCAAGTGTTTTTCCACAGCCATCTTCATATGAAAATTGTCTTTTGAGATACAACTTACCTTCAAGTTAACGATTGAGAGAAACTTCATTAAAACAGAGGACGGACAAATGATGAGAATATAGGAATAATAAACACAAATGGTTATAATTATAAGAACTCAAAAAACATTTTGCACCGCCTGGATTTCTGTGCAAACATGACCAACAGTTCACTGCTAACAGTGTATAAAGTATACATTTTAAACACACAATAAAACACTTTATCTTACAAACATAAAACAAACTATACAGTTCATGCTTGCAAGACAACTGGATGATGGAAACATGTTTTTTAGTGATGTATATGAGTGTTGTACAAACAGTAGTACTAAGCAGTACTAACTTGCTCAACCTTCCATTAATCTAAGCTAGACTTAAACAATTAGATTGTATACTGTGCCAAACATAATCTCATGTTATTTGTTTACATTGTAGGCCTAGATCTGTAATAATAACTATTACTTTTTATTATTATATATATTACAATGGAAATTTATATGTATGTATATAATTTAAGATTCCTAAAATTGCAGACTTGGCTGAACTCAAAATGTCAGTTTAATTGGTTTTGGTTCATTTTTAAGATTGGATAATAGCAAGTATGAATGAAAAATTATTGCAGAACATTACAAGAGTCCAAATACTTGACATAAAATGTAAACCAAGGCTTTGTTTGCATACAACTTTTGCATTCAAACATACTGTGGGTGTAAAAGTAAAAATTAGTGTAGAAAGTACAAAAGTGTAAACATTACCATAAGTACAATTACACATAAGTGCTAAAAAAAAGTGAAGACATTTAACTGCGATATAGGCCTATTACTTAGTATTTAATTTTATGTAAGAACTGAAAATGATTATAAGAAATATTAAACATGTTTAATCTTTATTTTAAAATTCTATATAAAACGAATGCCATTGTTTTCTTAATTTTTACACCCATTCAATTTAAAATCACTTTTTTTATGCATAACTGAAGACAAAATGCTGAATTACAAAAACAGGTATTCAATTTTGTAATTTTCTCCCACCTTGTACAGTAGAAGTTGTTACTACAAACACCCACCAGTAGAAGGATTCAGTTGTAATACTGTACTGCTTCCAGTAATGAGAACGTCAAGTTACTGCTTTGGTTGCAGTTTGGGTGCACAAGTCATGCGAACAAAGCCTTTGCAAAATGTGATGAGTGAAGGAGATAGGTAACGGGTAAGGGGGTTCACAAAGCGGTCATGCCGTTATTTGCCATACCTGGAGGATAAATATTCTGGCTAGGAACCCTACAGTCAACAAGGCAGCAAACACCCACCGAGCCACTGCGTAGGGCGTCACGTCATCTAACTTCTTCTGGTAGATCTGGAAAACATGCAACACACGTGACACTCGGCACAACATGCCCCTGTACCTGCCCCAAGAAGACGCGCAGCGCAAACCCCAGCAGCAAGAGACACGTGGCTGCCCACCGCGACACCGGGTGTGGCGCCGAAGCGTCTAGCCACAGCTGGTACATCTGCAAGTCAGAACCCTTCGCTCGGCGCTCGCCTGCTGCTGGGTGAAAGGACTCCCCTCTCACCCCAACTGGAAGGGCTTGTTTCTAAGATAACACCTACATCAATAAAAGGGAGCGTCTGTCTGTAGCTCGCGGTGAGGCCTGGAGCCATGACATTTGGTACATGGACTCTCCAGGAGGAGTCCGTTTGCAACCCGAATAGATTTTTTTTTTTCCAATAATTGCCCTTAGTTCATTTTCAATTTAATTTTTTTCCAGTGATTTTGGAAATTTTCTTGATACTCCCCATGGCAACTGTCTCCTGGCAATGGCTACTGCACTGCAGATGCCTTATTCATTTTCAGATCACAATCCATTGCTGTAATCAACTTTGCCATCATACTGATAAGAGTTTGCTTAAAAAAATGTTCATTTGAATGCACAAAGAAAATTTTGGGTTTTTGGTTTATATTTCTTCCTGTCTATCTTTGTTCTAATGATATTTTTCATAAGTTTATAAAACTATTTTTTTTCCATTTGAGGTGCGGCAGTGCTGTACCCACGAAAAGAGACATGTGCGAGTGTGTTTTGCCTGTAGGTTGCCAGTAGCGAAGCTCAGGTATATCAGCTAGTATATCATGATGTAAGTACGTTGAAAGATAAACACATACACACATTATATATGCATGTACACATTATATATGCATGTACACACTGTGTCGCTATAGTATCCACAGATCCTACAGTCGCTCTGCCCCGAGCTCAGGAAGCTGTGATGTATCGGCACAGGCTGGCTCTCCAGCTCACTCACAAAAATGTTCCATGCTAAGGACACAACAGATTGACTAAAAATTGTATAACACCCTGAGTAAATTTTAAAATTAGTGTTTAATCCATTAAAAAACCAAATCTAAAAATGTTATTTTTATACTATTATAATCACAAATCCCGATTTTTAAATTGCAATGTTTTTTTTTTTTAATTCTGAACTTTAAATATAAAACACTATAAAAGGAAAATTTTTTAAAATCACTGCAAAAATTTCATACAAGTGACAAAAATAATTTTCCACCAATATTTACTCATTATGAATTAACTAAAGTAGGTATTCAATTTTCCTCAACTTCAAAGTACCTGCAACTACTGAGTTTCCAGACTCTAGTAAGAATATAAAACTCAATTTTGCCAAGAATATAAATTTTTAAAATATTTTACAGAATATTAAATTAATATGACTTAGGAGGCCCACCTAGTCTGGTGTATTTGTGTTAGTGCGACGCTTGCTGGAGTTTATAGCGTGGTATTTAGCTACATTAAAAGTACTTCAGAACTATGTGTATGTCATGGTGTAAAAAGTCACTCAATGATGATAGTTACGAATTCTTGCACATGTTGGCGTTTGAGACTAAGCCTCAAACAAAAGAGTGAAACTGATAATCTTGATCACCTTCCCATTTCTTTATCAGTGATCTTCAGTTTTTGAGACATAGTTTTGCAGTTTTATGTTTCTGCTACGAATTTTTTCACAAATATTTAACTGTAAATATTCCTAAATACCAAAGACTAATTTTCATTAAATATTAAAAAGTCACTTTTCAGAGATTAATACAACTAATCAAATATCAGGGTTGAAAAAAAAAAATTTTGGTTTAAAGCAGGTTTTTTTGTTTAAAACAGGTTAATTGGTACTCAGCATGTTCAAATGAAAGCCAAACAACATCCCGCTTTCTGCCACTCATGCTGAACCAGAAAAGTTATAACATGAGAGAACTGAAGTCCAGCACATCTGCACATCTGACTGGGACTTCACCACTGAAAGGGTATTTCCTCACAGGAGGAGGATTCTCCATAGAATTAGTGTTTCCCACAGAATGAGGATTTACAGTAGCCTACAGTCGGGGATTTCCCACAGAATAGGTATTTGTTTATAAATATTAAATTTATTTATTTCCTCTTTTTTATACTTTTGATTAAATTTACTAATTAATTTAATTTAAGAGTATAATTTACAGCTTATTCAAGATAATTTAAATAATATCTTTATTAGTAGGTCAATATAATTATTTTCCCCGTAAATCACATAAAACATTAATGAGAAAACTATTGCAATTATTATAGTGGAATAAGACCTCTCATTAAAATATATTTATAAAAAACTGTTTGTTTTAAAAAAAAAACACTTGGTGTAAACCATTGTGGTTTAAACCCGAAAACCCGGTCAAATATTAATAAATCTTTGCTGTTTCGTAGTTCGTACCCTCTTGTCCAGTCAAAAAGAAAGGAATTTTTATGAACCTCCTTTTAATTTATCACCTTTACCTTTATCAAATATCAAAAAAGATCAAAAAACCCTCAAAAAAATGACAATGTTAAAAAGTTAAAGCACAAAAAATAATTCATTAGTTTAATCCAATTCTTACAGATAGGCCTGAATTGTTTAGAATTAGCTTATTATTATACTGAGCAGAAGTTAGCTCTATCCGGCCGTCCGGGACAGAGAGCTTGGGGCAACAACAGCATAAGTCATTCCACGCTTTACGGCAATTTCCAACCAATTATTAATATTTTTACAAGAGAATGAGCAGTCATAACGTTAGAACAGTTACAAGGTGACCTTCATACATGTGTTAACTATCAATAAAATTTGGAATTTAGAGTGAGATCTGTCGTTCAGATTGTCCCAGGGCCTCTCAAAGCATCCAAGTTTTGTTTTCATGGAGTATTTCATAAGCATGAATTTTTTTTGGGGCCTTTGGCCAATGGTAACAAGAGAACTGATACATAGGGACCTTCCTAAAGGTATAGACTTTCAATTAAAAATTAAATTGCCGAGATCTATGGCCACGCAGTACATGTCAGTGTTCGAGAAGGGAAAACAGTGGGAAAGGAAACATGCTGAGCAACGTACAGGGTGACACGAGAAATGGCTGGAGATCAGGAAGGAAGAAATTGAGAAAGTAGTGAAAAGGTTAGACAGCAGGAAAGCCATAGGCAAGGATGGCATAGGGAATGGGATGATAAAGGCTGGGGGGGCAAGCCATGGTGAAGTACCTGGAGCTGCTATTCAGTAGATCGCTGCAGGAGGGCAAGTTGCCGCAAGAATGGAAGGAGGCGGTGGTGGTACCTATACACCAGAAGAGGGGTAGCAAAGAGGACCCAGCCAGCTATAGACCAGTTAGCATCACGTCGGCAGTAGGCAAGGTGATGGAGAGGTTAGTGCACAGGCATGTAGTAGGGGAGCTGGACGGAAGGCAGTGGATTGACAGGAAACAGCGCGGATTTCGGAGGGGATATTCAATGTGAAACTCAGCTGGCGGGCCTGTTGGAGGAGCTGGTGGAGGGGGTAGACAAAGGTCTGCAGATTGATGCCTGTTTCATTGATTTCAAAAAGGCATTTGATGAAGTTCCTCATGAGAAAATGATGAAAGTGGAGGGGGCTATAAGTGACAGGAGGGTGGTGGGTTGGATTGGTGACTTCCTAAGCAACAGGACACAGAGGGTACATATGGAGGAAGAGCTGTCGGAGGAAGGAAGGGTTACGTCAGGGGTGCCGCAGGGCAGTGTGCTCGGCCCACTGCTCTTCACTATAATGATGAACGATGTAGGTGAGGAGATAAAGGGCATATCAAGCTATTTGCAGACGACTGCGTAGTATACATGGATGCTGAGTGGAATGGGCTACAGGATGATTTGAAAAGGCTGGAAGAGTAGGTGGAAAATAATGACATGAAAATAAATGTGGGTAAGACAAAAGTGGTCAGGTTTACCAGGAAGAGGAAGATTGTCAGGAGGGAATATCGCTGGAGGGGAGACGTGATAAGTGAGGCCACCAGTTATAAATATCTAGGGGTGGTGCTGCAAGGTAACCTGGGGTGGGGGGAGCATGTAGACAAGGTAGTGAAGAAGAGTAGACAGGCTCTGGGCATGCTGGGATGAGTGCTCAGGGGTGGAAGCAGCATCTTGCGTTATAAGGCCTATAAAACTATGGTCCGCCCCATGCTGGAGTATGCCGCAGCAGTGTGGGACCCATACACGGCAGTACTTGAGAGGGAGCTGGAGGGGGTGCAGAGGAGAGCAGCTAGATGGGTGAAGGGCAAGTGGAGGAGAATGGACAGAGAAGGGAAGGGGAGTGCAGTACCACAGAGATGATGATAGGAATGAGATGGGAGAGTTTAAAGGATAGAAGACAGGAGAGACTGGTCAAGATATACCAAGTGCTGAGTGGAGTGGGAGGATGGGGAGAGCTGGGGAGACAAGTCAAAATGGGAATGCCTAGAAGTAGAAAGGAAAATACTAGGAAGGTTTTCAAAGATAGGAGGAGGACAGAAAGGGGAAAGAATGTGATGGTCGTGAGGACGGTAGGGGAATGGAATAGGCTGGAGGAGAAGTGTGTGTCGGTTGAGAGTGCGGATCAGTTTAGAAGAAGAATGCGGGGAAAGTAGGGAGAATGCTTGCCACCGGGCACTTCTGTACCCAATTGCAGCTATAATAATAAACTAAACTAAACTAACCCTGACCACTCAGTGTAACAGTAAACTATGTGAAGTATCACAACACTTCGTTAAATAATGTTTCGAAAACATGTTAAGAAAATACAAGTATTTTTAAATTTAAATTAAATTTAAGAAAAGAGACTTTCCTATACAACTACCTATCAGAACATATAAATTGCAATATTTTAAGAATTATTAATGTAGCTACCTTAACCTAAATAACCTTTAATTTTAGTTATCATTCCCCTATTTACCCAAAGCCACTAGTCCGAGGTTTAACCAGGTACCTAGTCTTTGTGACTAACATTGTTAAGCATACTTTTTAACTACTTGTTCTAGCTCTAACAAATACCATGATTGTAAAAATCTCAACAAAAACAGGTTTCTTTGAAGAAACAATTCTCATTCATTTATTTTGATGCCATTTCAGTAAGTTACCACCCCCAATATATTGTATTTAGCTGTTACATTAGTTATCAAAACCAAAAATCTTATAATTATATTGTTATTCCTACCTGCTGTAATCTTTTCCATGCTAAAACAATTGCATTGCTTCTAGAGACAGGACTGGATACCAGATCATCACCTTGCATCATTTTGCAAATGACACATCTACTGAAGTATGGACTTGAACAAAGATTTTAGATACCTGGAATAAAATTTTCAAATTAAAAACAAAAATTGTACGACAAACTTTCAAACTTCAATCAAATACACGCTGTAATAACAACAAATATAAAATAACAACCGTCGACTGCATCTTAACAGAGACCTTTTGATAAACGCGAAAGTAAAACTAGAACCAAAAAATAACAAATCGGAAAAAAATACGATCATAATGCATACTAACAGAAAATGTAAAAAAGGGTTAACACTCATCTACTTGTCATATTTTTCATTACGAAAACACTACACATGAATTTTGGTTGATCCCGAAATCCACGTAGCTCAAAGACATCACGCTGACTAAAAAGATAATGATTGTAACACCAGAAGGTAAGGAAATGGCCAACATTCGATAGAAAAAAAAAATTAGTATTGTATATTTTTTTTAATCTGATCTTTAAATTGGGAGGACTCCTTGCCATTGGGTGAAAGCCCAATTGCGAGTGTAATAAATCAAAACAAAAACAAATCATGTACTAAAGAACAAAAAAATCTCAAATATATATAGGAATAACTATTCTGCCAGTAATAGAGTTATCGGAAATATTATGACAGTTTGTGGTGTCTTTCTGATACCTTTGACGCCATCCGCCGGTGCTCCCTCTGGTCCGCAAAGGTCGTTATGCCACAACAACACTGGCTCCGAAGTGCGACGAACACGCCCGAGCGTGATCTTCACAAAGTGTAAGAAAGTGCACCGCAACGAACGCCGCGACGACGACAGCGCCCGGCCGGGTGTGGCAATGCGCCTAATTAAACTCTTGATTATTTTGTTAATTAGAACAACCAAATTAATAACAATTTAAAAGAAGGGTTCATGTAAGGGTAATTATGTCTAATTGTCTTATAAGCATATGTTGTGTAATTTGTTTCTAAGTCCAAAACTGGTCGGGTCGGTTTTCCCGCGTTCCACGCGTTTAGGCGCGAGGCCGCCGGGCGGTCTCGCGCTCAGTCTGGATCGGGGGCTCACAGGGGTCGGACGCTTCGCGAACGTCGGGCCAGCACTTCTAGTTTCTCATCAACATTTCAGCAATAGTGTAAGTTTCTACAAACCTTTCAATTAGCTCGGCGCCGACCCCACTTAAGTCGCACGATACTTCGTGCGACACTTAACTTAATATTTAATTCCCTTTAGGGATTTTTAACGTAATACGTAAGGCCATGTCCAGTTTAAGGACCGCGTAATATTGGCACGCAGTTTTCGGCTCCAGTAGCCAATTAATTGTTATCGTCGAGAATCTTGTGAAAGACTGAATAACTTTCATATTGTAACTTTCATCATGTTTTAGTGTAATTAGTAACATGTGTTTTAAGTGACCATCTTGCCACGCATTGAGACTTTACGCGTACGTCGCTCACTGACGTGATTGCAATAACTTTTCGAGTCTGTAATTTTGTCGCAAGCTAGACTGCAAACCACCCTAATCACGGGGACTCCGCTATTAGTTAACTTTTCTGTATAATTTGACGCGTCCACAACTACGTGACTGTATGCTAAATCTTACTTAGAGACACGTAGCCACAGCTTCAACCTGTCGATCCACTTTGCAATCTATCCTGGTCGCGCGTATTATTCGCCGGCGTTTACGTGTGTCACAGCGGTACGACAACGGACGCGGCCAGTAAAAGGACCATCCAGTGTATCGACGTTGAATAAAGTGCAGTGTTCTGATAATCTGTTTATTAATTATTTTCAAGGCGTCCTGGGTGGCCTAAACAGCCCAGGTAATTTCTGAACGTAATTTTCAAACTCCGAGACGCACTCCTGCCTGCAGCCACGAGGCCGAACCCCCGTTAAAACCCTGAGATCTTTTACAATACTAATAATTAATTAAAAAGCTAAAACCAGGCAGCGGGAGTGGCGTCATTTGGCGCGCAACTAGTGTGGCTTTCGAAAAACGAACTTTTGAACGTTTTTCAAACTTTGTAAAGAACATCAAAATTAATTCAGCACAAGTGAGTTTAAGGCCAGCAAGTGGCATTCAGTTTTCGTGACATTTTATCATTCCGGGACTATTCAATAAGGAACATTTATATTTAAAGCATTTTAAATTTATTTTCATTTCCCCGACGCGACGGTCTCACGCCAGGGCGACAGCGGAAGCCGGCGCGCCAGGACACGGGAGACGACGCCGCGAGATAGCGACGGGAGACGGCGCGGCGAGATAGTAACGGGAGACAAGGAGATCGGTTTCGCCGCGACGCGATAACGCCAACACCGCGGGATACGGCCTGGATCGGTTGCACGGCGTCTCACCGCGATCGGTTACGTCTCGGAACCGCGGGAACAGCGCGCCACAACCGCGGGATACCTGCGCGGCGCAGAGTGACGTCACAGAGACACAGCCGCGCACAGCCGCGCACGCATCACCGGGCTTCCGCGGGACAGGAGGTGTGCGAGCACGGGACACCGACTCGGGGGTGAGGGGAGGCGATCCTCCCTACCTGCTCGCGCCCTGTCATCGGCGTCCTGATCCGTCGACCGGACAGTCAGCCGCGAACGCGTAACAGGTCACAAGCCAATATGAACGGGGACGACCCGTGGGAGATGTGCTTACGGGCGGGAAAGCACGCCACGGAGACGGGCACCGCAAGACGTCCCGGGGACGAGAGGGACCAAGCCGCGAAACAGGAACCACAGAAACTGGAGTCGCGAGTAGGCGAGTGCGAGTCCGCGCAGTGCCGCGGACGGGACGACGAGCTAGCCACGTGTTACCAGTGCGGCACGCTGCGTCACCGGACATGTACAGTCGCGCGGGAGTTTCTGACGTTTCGGGACGGACTATTCATGTGCCAAGCGTGCGAGAGCAGGGCGATCGCGCCGGCGCCAGTAGCAGTCATGCCCGGCCCAGTCCGCGCAGGCGCCGGAATAAGACTCCCTTAATTCGCCGGGCAAGCACATGAAGACCCGGGGGCATTCGGCCGCACCTGCCGAGACCGTTTGGCCCGTTACAGCGTCCCGCTCGATGAATGGACAGAGCGGGTGAGTGAACAGCTGAGGGGAGCCGCACGGGACTGGTGGACCATGGTCGGAGAAGGAGAGATGCCCTGGGACGATTTCATGTCCCGACTGGAAAGTCGTTTCGACGACGCGCGGGCACGCGCGCAGTGTTGACGTTCCCTGTTTTGCACCCCACAAGGCGACGGAGAGGACGTGGAGGCGTTCATTCGGGCCAAGGTACGACTTCATCGCCGCCTAGCCACGGGCGGTTATCTAAGTGAGGCACTAGGGATAGTGGTCGAGCTGATGCGGCGGGAGCTGCGCCCTCACCTGAGGGGGGCCACTGGTCGGGACCTGGAGGACTTCGTACAGCTGGCCAGGGAGATCGAGCGGGACGTACAAGCATTGCCGTGGCAGGTGGCGCCGGAGGATCGACTGGCGGTAGTGCCCTACAGGGCCCCTGCGCCTTCAGACGCTACACCGACGGGCGAAAGACGGGACCGCACTCCTCCGACGGCCGCACGCCGTCCCGACCAGGCAGCCCAGCAGACCCGACGAACAGGCGAGCAACATACACGGCCACCTAAGTGCCGGTACTGCCAAGGGGTGGTGTATCACTGGCACGAAGTCTGCCCCACCCTCGCCGCGCTGCAGCAGGTTCAGCGATCAGGAACGTCGCCGGCGGGAAATGCCAAGTAGGGGGCAGCGTACCAGCGGGCTACTGCCCCCAGCTCACGGCCTTGTCACCAGAGACCAGGCCCGCCCGCACCGACTCGCCAACCGCCACGTCAGGCGGTGGTGCCTCGCACCACGTGTCGCCGCCCCGCCCCGGGTCGCCGCCGCGCCACACCGACTCGTCGGCGCACCAGGCGACTCCGGCACCACCTGCGGGGCGCGACCACGCACCACCGCCACCTGTCATGTCAGGCGGTGGTGCCTCGCACCACGTGTCGCCGCCCCGCCCTGGGTCGCCGCCGCGCCACGCCGACTCGTCGGCGCACCAGGCGACTCCGGCACCACCTGCGGGGCGCGACCACGCACCACCGCCACCTGTCACGTCAGGCGGTGGTGCCTCGCACCACGTGTCGCCGCCCCGCCCCGGGTCGCCGCCGCGCCACGCCGACTCGTCGGCGCACCAGGCGACTCCGGCACCACCTGCGGGGCGCGACCACGCACCACCGCCACCTGTCACGTCAGGCGGTGGTGCCTCGCACCACGTGTCGCCGCCCCGCCCCGGGTCGCCGCCGCGCCACGCCGACTCGTCGGCGCACCAGGCGACTCCGGCACCACCTGCGGGGCGCGACCACGCACCACCGCCACCTGTCACGTCAGGCGGTGGTGCCTCGCACCACGTGTCGCCGCCCCACCCCGGGTCGCCGCCGCGCCACGCCGACTCGTCGGCGCACCAGGCGACTCCGGCACCACCTGCAAGGCGCGACCACGCACCACCGCCACCTGTCACGTCAGGCGGTGGTGCCTCGCACCACGTGTCGCCGCCCCGCCCCAGGTCGCCGCCGCGCCACGCCGACACGTCGGCGCACCCGGCGACTCAGGTAGCGCAGACGGCAACACCAAACCGACTGGGGCGTGCAGGGGGTAACGCGGAGGCGCTGATCCGTGTGCCGGTCCTGGTCAACGGGCGACCTGTCCACGCACTGGTGGACACCGCGGCGAGCCATTCCTACATCGCCGCCCACCTGGTACCTGAGGCAGAGCTGGAGCCGGGGGAGGAGGACGTCCTCCTGGCCACTCGTGGGACCCGCGCGCTCACGTCTGGGCGCGCCCAGGTAACGATCACCATCAGAGATATGACTAGTCAGACCACTGCCCTGGTGTTGCGGGAGTTGAGGGACGACCTCATCCTGTGCCTCCCGTGGCTCGTCCAGGAGGACGCATCCATCGACGTAAGTGACGGTAAGGTACACGTGGGACGTACGAGCCGCAGGACGATGTACAGCGTCGGCGGGGACAGGCCCCTCGCGACCGCACCAGCCATTACCATAGGGGAGTTGCGTAATGAGGTACCGAAGGAACACGTAGGTCGGTTCAATGAGGTCCTAGCGCAGCAACCACAGGTGTTCGCGGCCGCGGACATGCTTCGCCGCACCACGGTAACGCAGCACACGATCCCGACCCGTCCTCACGAACCTAAATTCGTAAAACCTTATAGTTTCGGACCTAAAGAACGTGAGGCCATACAGGTGCAGATAGCAGAGATGCTGCGGGACGGGGTGATTGAGCCAAGCGAGTCGCCTTACAACTGTCTAGTAGTGATGGCGAAGAAAAAAGATGGCTCACTCAGATTTTGCGTTAACTTTAAGCCCATCAATTCCGTCACCATACCAGCACCTCCACCTCTCATCAACATAACCGACGCTCTGCCGGGGCTGGGGGACGCCCGCGTCTTCACCTCATTAGACCTGAAGTCAGGGTATTGGCAAGTCCCAGTGTGCCCGGAGGACAGACCCAAGACAGCCTTCACTGGCCCCGATGGCCGCAGGTTCCAGTTCTGCGCCATGCCGTTCGGGCTGATGGACGCCCCCGCGACGTTCCAGACCATGATGGTCCGCGTCCTGGTTGGGTTCGTGGGCATGTTTGCCGCGGCCTACCTGGACGACGTGATCATCTGGTCACGTACGTGGGAGGAGCAAGCGCAGCATCTTGCCATGGTCCTCGAGCGGCTGGCCAGACATGGGCTGACCTGCGCGCCGCACAAATGCCACGTAGGCGCCACGGAACTTGAGTACCTAGGTCACATCATGAGCGCTGACGGATGCCGACCCCTGCCAGCGCAACTTGACCTAATTGAGTCCAAGACTGCACCACATACCCGCAAACAATTGCAGCAACTCATAGGCCTACTCAATTGGCTGAGGGGCTTCATTCCCCACTTCGCCACTGTCACGGCGCCGATGACAGCCCTTCTCTCTCCCAAGAACAGGTTCAGGTGGACAGACGAGGCGGACCGCGCGCTGGCTGACGTGAAGCGTTTGTTCCGGGAGTGCCACACCCTCGCCCGCCTCCGCCCCGAGGAGCACGTGTTCCTGCAAACGGACGCTAGTCAGGAAGGGATGGGGGCGGTGCTGTACCAAGTAGGTCCGGAGGGGGAACGGCGCGTAGTGGAATACGCGAGCGCCAAGTTCAGCCCAGCGGCGCGCCGCTACCACGTCAACGAGCAAGAGTGCCTCGCGGTCGTGTGGACAGTGGGGCGCTACCGACATCACCTGGAGGGTAGGCCATTTACCCTACGTACTGATAGCCAGTGTCTCAAATGGCTCGACTCGGCACAGGGCCGGAAGTCGAAGTTCACGCGGTGGGCCCTGACACTCCAGAACTTCGACTTCCACGTCGAGCACGTTCCAGGGCGCGAAAACCAATTGGCGGACGAACTTTCACGACATCCCGACCCTAACACGGAGTATCACGACGAGGGCAGCTGGGAGGAGCTGCTACCGCCCGTAGGACACCCCGCGCACACCCCTGGGACAGGCGAACCCGCAGTTCTGTACGCCACCAACTCCAACCCAGATCTAGACACGTCTTCCCCGGACACGCTCACGGCCCTACATCGTGTCGTGCTGGAGGCTCAGCACGACGACGAGTCAACAAGGGGGTGGGTGGCCAGGTGCGGGGAGCAAGTGCAGCCGCACCACAGATGCGTGGACGGGACGCTGCTGACCCGGGTACCAGGGGACAGGGGGGCCTGGAGAACATACGTGCCTGTAGCGGCCCGTGCAGCTGTCATCAACTTCTACCACGATCATGACCTGGCCGGCCACCCGGGCGCGGAGCAGACACGAGAGGCGCTAAGTCGGGAGTTTCACTGGACTGGTGTCACCGGGGATGTCCGCGACTACGTGCGGAGGTGCCAGCTGTGTCAGCAGCGCAAGTCGCGGCGAGCCGACGGAGTAGAGCAGCAGCAGCCCCGCAGACCAACGGAACCCTTTCACACACTTGCCTTAGACATCATGGGACCATACCCCCGCACGTCACGCGGGAAAAGGTTCTTGGTCGTCATTACCGATCTTTTCACCCGCTGGGTGGAAGCCTTCCCGGTCTCCAACGTCAGGTCGGGCACCATTCTGTCCCTCCTTGAAACGGAAATTTACCCACGATTAGGCTTCCCGAAAGTACTTCTGACAGACAATGGGTGCCAGTTCACTGGGGGGCGCTGGCGAGCCGGATGCCGCCAGTGGGGAATTCTTCACCATACCACTCCTACGTACCACCCTCAGGCGAATCCCACCGAGCGGAGGAACCAGGAGATAAAGGTTCAGCTCTGCCTCCGCCTCGGGGAGGATCATTCAAAGTGGGACATACACCTACCAAAACTTCTGTATTGTCTGCACCGACGTACCAATGTGGTCACGGGCCACTCTCCAGCCGAACTCCTCCTGGGGCAGAACCTGGCCCTACCTGGGGAGTGTCGGGTAGCCGCGGCGGCCACTGAAGATCTATGGGGGGAGGAGATCGCAGCCATGAGGGAGCAGGCACGCGTAAAACAAACACAGTTCCTGGCCCAAAAGACACCGCAGTCCACCCGCCCTCCGACTCAGCTTGAGCCCGGTCAGTGGGTGTACGTGCGGCAACACCATTTGTCTTCCGGAAAAAATAACTTCTGCGCGGGGCTGGCCCCCAAGTGGTCAGAACCCCGTCAAATTCTGTGGCGAACCGGGCCGTCAACATACACCGTGCGCACCCCCAGCGGACGACCGGCCAAAGTGCACCGAGACGACCTGCGTCTCGCAGCACTCCACCCGGCCCCAACAGGGGCGGGAACCCCGGATGATAGGCCACCAGGCACACCTCCGGGCCCGATTCCGGGCTCGCCCGAACCGGACGTAACTAACCCACACCGACACCACGACGGCCATACAACCTCCACTGCACCCAACCTCCTTCCTCTTGCAGGAAGTTCCGTACCAAGGATTCCAGCCGAGTCCATCAACATCATGGACTCCACGGTCCCCAACGGCCTCCCACCCAGCCTCCTTCCTCTTGCGACAGACAATACCAACCTAAACCCGATCTCTCTGGAGGGGGAGGAGACGACTCCCCTGGTCTGGCAGCCGGACGATGGGGACGCGCCCGAGGTGGAGGGCGAGGTCGACGAACCCTGGTGGCCGCTGGACGTCAGCTTGAGCGAGTCCGCGTTTAATATGTCCATTGAGGAGCCTACGTCAGAGGGGGAGGGTGAGACTGTGCAGAGACGGTATCCGCAGAGGCGGCGGCGTTTGATGACCCGCACGTGCTGCTCACAACCACAACCGACAGTTGAAGGCGTGACAAGCTCCGAGAAAGAGCGTACGGCTGAGAACAATAGGGTCGGTGGTGAAGGGGAGGAGCAGGCACTTGTAGATGTTAATGTTAGCGAAAATACCATACCTCGCCCCCCGGTGCATTCACAGGGCTACGTCACCGGAAATACACAGAAACAGGTAACGACAAGCGTCCCGGAGGTGACTAGCGCACAACAGGGAGGGCGACGGGAACAGACGACACCAATATTGATTCCTACCAGAGTATCTCGCCGTGTTCCACGGGTACACACTCGCTTAGGAGACTACTTTCTGGGGCAGATCATGGTAGAGGAACCCCGAGGGATGATAGGACGGTCTCCCACCTCAGCGAGGGAGGACCCATGCGCAATTTTCGACCCACTAGTAGACTCGCAATCACTATTCTCACCCCTCAGACGGGCCACGCCAGATCATCCCATGATTCTGTTATAAACGGTTCCACTAGGTACGCCACACTCAGGTCCCCACCTTGCCTACCCCGCAGTGCATCGATCGGCGTACCCCTTCCATGCGTGTGAGGAGCAGTGTTGTTGAGCATAACGGCCTCGTTGAGGGGGGGCATTTGACGCCAACCGCCGCTGCTCCCTCTGGTCCGCAAAGGTCGTTATGCCACAACAACACTGGCTCCGAAGTGCGACGAACACGCCCGAGCGTGATCTTCACAAAGTGTAAGAAAGTGCACCGCAACGAACGCCGCGACGACGACAGCGCCCGGCCGGGTGTGGCAATGCGCCTAATTAAACTCTTGATTATTTTGTTAATTAGAACAACCAAATTAATAACAATTTAAAAGAAGGGTTCATGTAAGGGTAATTATGTCTAATTGTCTTATAAGCATATGTTGTGTAATTTGTTTCTAAGTCCAAAACTGGTCGGGTCGGTTTTCCCGCGTTCCACGCGTTTAGGCGCGAGGCCGCCGGGCGGTCTCGCGCTCAGTCTGGATCGGGGGCTCACAGGGGTCGGACGCTTCGCGAACGTCGGGCCAGCACTTCTAGTTTCTCATCAACATTTCAGCAATAGTGTAAGTTTCTACAAACCTTTCAATTAGCTCGGCGCCGACCCCACTTAAGTCGCACGATACTTCGTGCGACACTTAACTTAATATTTAATTCCCTTTAGGGATTTTTAACGTAATACGTAAGGCCATGTCCAGTTTAAGGACCGCGTAATATTGGCACGCAGTTTTCGGCTCCAGTAGCCAATTAATTGTTATCGTCGAGAATCTTGTGAAAGACTGAATAACTTTCATATTGTAACTTTCATCATGTTTTAGTGTAATTAGTAACATGTGTTTTAAGTGACCATCTTGCCACGCATTGAGACTTTACGCGTACGTCGCTCACTGACGTGATTGCATAACTTTTCGAGTCTGTAATTTTGTCGCAAGCTAGACTGCAAACCACCCTAATCACGGGGACTCCGCTATTAGTTAACTTTTCTGTTTAATTTGTCGCGTCCACAACTCCATGACTGTATGCTAAATCTTACTCAGAGACACGTAGCCACAGCTTCAACCCGTCGATCCACTTTGCAATCTATCCTGGTCGCGCGTATTATTCGCCGGCGTTTACGTGTGTCACAGCGGTACGACAACGGACGCGGCCAGTAAAAGGACCATCCAGTGTATCGACGTTGAATAAAGTGCAGTGTTCTGATAATCTGTTTATTAATTATTTTCAAGGCGTCCTGGGTGGCCTAAACAGCCCAGGTAATTTCTGAACGTAATTTTCAAACTCCGAGACGCACTCCTGCCTGCAGCCACGAGGCCGAACCCCCGTTAAAACCCTGAGATCTTTTACAATACTAATAATTAATTAAAAAGCTAAAACCAGGCAGCGGGAGTGGCGTCACCTTATTCCATTAGGGAGTATTTAAGAATATGTTTTAACAATTCTCTGCCAGATTAAAGCCATTCCACTTGAGGAATAATTCCGACAGGATTAAAATTAGGGCTCCAGGTCATGCCAGCATTGATTATCGAACATTGGTCGTGTCGTCAATAAAACACAAACCAGAATGCCAACAATTTTACTTATCCATCCATTAAGTAGAGCATCCCGGGTGGCTGCGACAGCCTTGGGTAGCTCTGTCCTGCTTATCGAGCTATTGTCTCAGAAGCCACATGGTCACATCACACCCGAGAACATTTAAGAATCTCATGTTTGCACACATGCAAGCAGCATGCCAACTCGTGCCCTGGTGTACTGCAATTCTGTCACATACACAGTTCAATCTCACCAGGGCAGTAGACGACAGCTCTATATCCTTATAGCCTATGCCAATATAGGTTAAAAAAAATTTTTATTAAAATAAATAAAACTCTAAAATAATGCACAGTAGCACGAACATAATCATGTGATTTAATATTTTATCAGTAAAAACTTTAAAATAGGTTTGTTTTACTCGAAGTCGCTTTTTGACCTTTTAATTCTCAGCGCCTCCTTGTACATTTTAGTTTCCGGAAACAGTATGGTGAATGGCCATTTTACTTGAATGGGCAAGATACTCTCAAGTCACTCAGGTTGATGCCGACCGCCGGTGCTCCCTCTGGTTCGCACAGGCCGTTATGCCACATCAACACCTCTTAAGTGCATCGAACACGCCCGAGCGTGATTCCCGCCGAGTGTGTAAAAGTACGCCGCGACGAACACCAAAGCGACGACAGCGCCCGGCCGCGTGTGGCAATGCGCCGAATTAAATTCGTAATTATTCTGTTCAAATCAAAAACAACCAATTTAATAACAATTTAAATCATAATTAATTTAAGGGAAATCATGTCTAATTATTTTATAATCATATATTGTGTAACATGTCTTTTAAGCCCAAAACTAGCAGGATCTGTTTTCCCGCCCTCCACGCGTTTAGGCGCGAGGCCGCAGGGCGGTCTCGAACCGAGTTACCGTCGGGAGCTCGCAGGGGTCGGTCGCTCCGCGAACGTCGGGCCATCAACTTTCGCGCTTCATCTAGGTACATATCAGCAATAGTGTAAGTTTTTATAAATCCTTTAATCAACTCGGCGCCGACCCCACCCAGTCGCACGATATTTCGTGCGACTCGTAACTTATTAAATTCATCCCAACAGGGAACTTTACTTTTTATACGTAATTCCATGTCCAGCTTAAGGACAGCGTAATAGTGGTACGCAGTTTCGGCTTCATAGCCAATTAATTGTCATCATCGAAGACTCTTTGTAACGAGTGTTGAATGCTAACTGACTAACTTTCGCCTTTTAATTTTCACCATCTTAAACGTGTAACTCATAACGTGTAATCTAACTGAATAACTTTCAATTCCAAAAGAGACTGTAACGTGTACGTCTCCAGCTTACCGTATCTACGTATTTTCGAGACATTAATATTTCGCCGCATGTTAGATTGCAAACAATCTTGAACAGAGGTGCTACTCTCCATGTTAACGTGTCTGCCTAAGTTGTTGCAATACAGAAGCTTCGCGACTATCCGCCACATCCTTCATATGAATAAGTAACCACTGTATCAGTTCGTAGATATTACTTTGCAACCTATCCTTGTCGCGCGCACCGTTTACGTTCAGAGATACGCGTGTCGCAGCGGTCAGACAACGGACGCGGCCAGTACCGGGACCAATAAGTGTATCGATACTGAATAAAGTGCAGTGTCCTGTTAATTCGTTTACCAGTTATTTACAAGGCGTCCTGGGTGGCCTGAACAGCCCAGGTAGGTTCCGAACCACGACGCGCTCCTGCCTGCAGCCACGAGGCCGAACCCCCGTTAAAACCCCTGAGACCTTTTCCAACGCTAATATTTAATTAAAAACTTAAACAGGCAGCGGGAGTCGCGTCAAGGTCATGCCCTCGATGCTCTTCTTCTGGAGGAAGAATTGCGAGGGAAAATCGTCTACCGTTTGTTTTGGCTTGAGCATTAGCTTCTTTGTTCATCATAATGTTCAGTGTATTGT
Source organism: Bacillus rossius redtenbacheri (assembly GCF_032445375.1). NCBI lineage: Eukaryota > Metazoa > Arthropoda > Insecta > Phasmatodea > Bacillidae > Bacillus > Bacillus rossius. Next base: position 27,801,074 of record NC_086338.1, on the reverse strand, counting down.
GATTTTTCGAATGAATAACTTAAGGGCGCGGTTCATGTATGAAAAATCATCACTCTTTCAAATTTTAATTCTACTGTTACAAGACGATAGTGGGGGCCGAAGTGGTGTTCCTAGCCACTCCGCTAGCTTGTATATGAACGGGGGTAGCTGCTAGAAGCAAACATTCGAGGAGAGAGAGTCAAACGTGGAGGGTGTATCGCTCTGTTCTCTGACCTTGAATCGTGCGCTCGCGAGTGGTTGGTTGTTTCCCCTCTCCCCTTCTCCACATCGCCCCGCTACCCGCTTACAGTGTTGCCACATTTTCCGGGAACTTAGTCACCCTGGGAGAGCAGCTGAGAATGAACTCCCAGCCGCCGGACAAGTGTCCTATGGAACGGCGCGGCGGCTTGGCTCGTTCTTCCCTTGTTCAGTACACACTTTACACGAGTCCGCTCTGTTCCGGTACAGGGATACATATATCTCTCACAGCTTCATTTATACAGTAGCCCATTACCAAGGTTTCAAGTAAGCCTAGTTTGTATACATGCATGAAGACAAAATATTATTCTACGTAAGTCGTCAAACACACTACGTATTTCATACGGGGGTGTAAGATTTCTAGATTTCTTGAAAAGTACACATTCTTTATACACGAGTAGGTCTACGATTTTTTCGCGAAAAGAATTTTGCCCCAGTGTGTTTCAGTGCATTACGCGCACTTCTGCAGGTCTGCTTCATAGTAATTAACCGTGTATTAATGAAGTGACGTCTGCTGTATGCTTGTGCCAATCACTACTACGACACTACACATCTGTAATTATCGGGCAGAACCATAAGACGCGTACTACATGTACACGCATCAGTCGAAAGAAACTCGAGTGAAACACTTTACGCGAAAAAAATCGTGGCCCTGTGAATTACCGCCTCACCTCAAGACGGCCGTGTCCTCTGGTAAGAAACCATCATCACAGCACCAACATTATCCTTGGATTGTTCGATGAAACGTGTCATTCTAAATGTATACTCGTTCTCGACAGAACTTCAGCAATATTTGGCAGATTTCCAACGTAATAAAAATTGATATTTTACGCTTCACCGAAATATACTTACTTATTCAAAGATACTTAAATCGTCACATGAATGTGTTCCTGCACACACACAAAACTAATCACATGGTCTAATAATAAACGAATGGCAATTACCACATCCACTACTTGTTAAGTTTGATGGCAATGATGAGAATGATTTGCAGTGGGGTTTTAGTAGCACTAGCATTGTCTTAGACTACTGATACGAGAAATAAAACAAAATCACGACAATTACAAGAAATGACACACCACTAACTACACTGTAGCGAAAAAATATACTAATATACTGTCGATTCGTTTGAGGACGGGAGTAGGAGACTTATTCAGAGTTATTCATTAGATTTCGTTTTCTTTGGGTTCGAATATTCTATAAATGAGTTATTTCTGCAATTAGAACCGATTCGTATTCGAGTCTTTTTTTTTGTTTCAAGGTTCTAAGTCAGTATGCATAACATACAATGATAACGATACTAAAACTAAAGGCAACTACATCCCATTCGGAATTACTATAATTACTTTTCTTTATTATATATATTTTTTTAAATTTTTACCTGACACACTATAACTTATATAAATCTTATCACGTTTCGAAAATCAAATCATGACGTCAAACGAATACACGTACACAATCGAATTGGCTTCAGTCTCATGTAAACTCCTCATCCTGAGGCCATTGCAAGGAACATATCAAAATTTGAAGTTGCGATGTTATGATCTACCGGTAAAATACGTACAGTTTTTTTCAAAACATGTTACAAAGTCCTGGATGGCTATATTGCATCGTTTCTCCGCGTTGTCGTTCTCAGTAAAATACCCTTATATTCTAGAAAGAATTTAGTGGTCATCACATAAGCAAGAAAAATTTTTAATGGGCCGTTTATCAAAACAGTTCTATATATCTTTTCGGCTTACTGATAAGCACTACTGTACGCAGTTTTAAACCAGGTGCTTTGGTCCAAGATCAAAAAGTGTTAAGCTGTACAAGTAATACTGCAGCTGGACTGGAAAGTAAAAACTAATCCTATATGATAGAACATTATTATATTTCAACACAAGGAAGTATTGAGGCTTAAGAACAACAATGCAAATAAACTATGCCATATGAAACAATTTCAGACAATCATAAAAAGTTAAATATCAAAATTAATGAACAACAATGTGGCGATAATTTTCAGTAGTGAGTACAAAAATAATGTAAATATCAAATCAAAAAGATATCCTGTTGGCTGTGACATGTTTAGGTAGACCCTAAAAATAACAGAAATAACTTATTGCATGTATACTTAAAATAGCACTTCAAACACAAATATTTGTAGCATTGTCAAAAGCTGTGGCCTCTATTACGAACTTATCATTATGTATTCAAAACTGAGACTACAACGGAATTCACAATAAAGCTTCGAGACGGGCGCCAGCGCTTGAAAAAGTCAATACACAATAGAGCGACAAAATATCGCCGGCGATCGTCAATACAGTTTGGTTTAGAGGTGAAAAAGTTAAGAGGTTAAACTCAATATGCAACGGAAAATAGAGACGAAATATTCTATATACATCTGCCCTAAATTTGTATTTTTATTGACTCATTCCATTGTTATAACAAAATAAAGCTACAAAACAAATACCAACATACTTTGGTTACAAAACATAAACTATATTATCAAATAACATTACATCGGAAATCTATAATAAATATATTTAGACGATGTTATTAAAGTTCACGGAACGAAAACTTTTACCGTTTATATTTATTAGGCAAAAGTCAGTAAACTAATTTATTTAATATTTGCATGTTTTTGGTCCAAAGACGCTAGCTTCAATGTTTAAAAAACATGCCTTTTTAACCGACTTCAAAAAAGGAGGAGGTTCTCAATTCGTCTGTATATATATTTTTTTATGTTTGTTACCTCAGAACTTTCGACTGGGAAAACCGATTTTGATTCGTTTTTTATTAGAAAGCTGGTGCTTCCCATGAGGTCCCATTTCAATTTGGTCCAGTTCTGACAGTGACATCCATTAGAAAACCATTAAAATGTCTTAAATTTGCATTAAGTATGTGCGCGACAAATGAACGAATAACTCAATATCACGCCAACCGATTTCGATGATTCTTTTTTTTTTTTATTGGAAAGGATGTATTTCAAGGGTAGTTTGATGAAAGTTTTGTAAGGTTCTGATTATGGGATCCATGACAAAGTAACGGAACTCTTCAATTCTTAGGAGCAAATTAACGATACTCGGCCGAATATTTTATAGGCTATCCGGATATTTTTGTCACCTACTGTAACGTGGATCAAGCTGAGACCATTTGCATGTTGCTCTTCTGTCTCTTTGGATAGACGATCGTGCATCACGCTGAGTCGGTGGGCACGTTGCTCCTCCGTCTCATTCGACCGACGATCGTGCATCACGCTGAGTCGGTGACTACGTTTTTCGATATTTTCCCTGTTCAAAACTTTTCGAAAGTCTATTTTTGCGCTCTTCGTAAGTCTCTTTTGATATTGTCCTGTTGAGATAGGCGTTTCTCCCTGACTTCATTTGTTTCATTTAAACGGCACTGTCTCATATGAGCAGTACGTTTAGTAGGTCTACCCATATTCAGACAAATTAGTTAGTGTACTTCGGATTCACTAAAAATCAAAAAAATAAACACAAATTTTAACAAAAAAAATCTACTCAAAAAACTATTCCAAAACAAATTAATATGAACTAAAAAGTAAAAAAAAAAATTGTGTATTCTTCTACAACTTAATAATTAACTTGTTCTACTCATCAATATGTAGGTACGATCAATGTGTTTACCACGCAAGAAGGTAGGCATAATGTAGTTACAATTATTATTATTTTTGGAGTCGATGTCAGCCAAGGGAACATTACAATATACCTAGCAATAATAATACGAGAATACTTTAAGAACTATTTTTTTTTTTACAAATTAACTTTTATACGAACGACAATATACCGTGAGTACTGTGACAGAATACCAATACCTAATTAAACCAATTTACAAATTAACCTTTATACGACAATATACTGTGACAATATCTGCGACCTTTAAACGACATAAATAATACTGCCGTCGTCCGGGGTCTCGGGCTCGAGTCCCGGTGTGGCTCCTAGTGGGAAAAGGCGGTTCTTGATCTGTGTTGTCCGGGTGGGCGCCAGACTAGCTCGTTTCTAGTCGTGAATTTGGGGTCGTGGATGTATGTGCCCCTGCGTGGCCCACTAGGGCCAGCGGCGGTGTTGCGTGAGATGATTTTAAATAAGAGACGTGGAGTTGAGGTGGCGGTGTCGTACCTTTTATTCAGAGGAGCGAGTCGTACACAATACAACACGCTACAGAGGTCCCCGGGGGGTTTTACTTGTTATTCCGTGGCGCCGTATTGTTTGTGTTCCGCGTTACGTGGCCTCGGATGCTGTTATGTCTCAGACGTCTCACTGGGTACGCAGGTAACGTAATTTCGTAACACAAAGGCGGGACACAAAATACACTGAATTAAGGGGGCGCGTACAGGTTACGTGGCACTCGTTACTCGGGTAACGTAAGTTAGCAATACAAAATACGGGATACAAAAATACACTGAATTAAGGGGGTGCGCACAAGTTACGTGGCACTCGTTACTCGGGTAACGTAAGTTAGCAATACAAAACACAGGATACTAAAATACACTGGATTAAGGGGGCGCGCACAAGTTACGTGGCACTCGTTACTCGGGTAACGTAAGTTAGCAGTACAAAATACGGGATACAAAAATACACTGAATTAAGGGGCGGGCGATTGGAGACGGCCAATCCCGTATGCAAATGTCTCGGCGCGGGTATTGTGCCCACTGTGGTGAAACACGCACCGCAATTAAGTTTGTCCAAGTTCCCTTGCGGGTTTGTGGTCAGCGCCGTGCGCGTGACCTTAAACAAAGTTCTGGTCGTTGCGGGAGACGGCCCGTGCCGTATGCTGAAGAGCAGCCCCGCTGACCAAGTGTGGTGCGGGGTGTCCTTAAGTTGATGCGGCCGGATTAGGTCCGGGACCGAAAAAAGGGACCGGGTACTCACGGAGAGGTTAAGTAATAAAAGGGGTTTGGTTAATTAGTGACTATATTTACCGGACGTTACTTTCAATGTAGACAAAGGATGTTGCCTCTCCGTGGGACGTAGGTCCGCCCCGGTCCATGAGCTGCGCTGAACTGCCGAACTGGCATGGCGTCCGAGGGAGGCTCGGCCTCTCTCGCGCCAGGCGTGACCTCATTACGCTAGACTCCAAACGGGTGTGTCTGGAAGAGATTTTATTGTTGCTAAAATCCTCATTTAATGTTTCAGGAGGAATGGGTACGGTTCTTCTCTTGTCTACTCAGGTTTCCGCGGCTTTGTCTTTAATTGCTGTTCGGGTCGCCTGACTCGGGTGGGCCATGGCCAGGGGTGTGTTCCGTTAGCGGGAGCGTATACTGGCGGGTGCAGGTCGGGCTCTGGGGTGGTCGTCTGCCAGACGACGTCAAACGCCCCCCCCCCCCCCTGTGAAGCCCGACCTTGCGCCGCTTATGGTCCCGCTAACATGGGGCCACCCCTAGCTCCGGCCGCTCCATCCCGGCGTGGTTCGCGGCTCAGCAGCTGGTTGGCTCCGCGTACTGGACCTGGTGATCAAGGCCGACTGGGCCAACGTGCGCGCCGCCCCGGTTGCAGTCGTGGCAGGCGTGCCGGGGGCGGCGTCGTGGCGCCTGTGCGGGGTCAGCGGCTGATAGGGTCAGCGCACTGGACCTGGTGATCGTGGCCGACTGGGCCAACGTGCGCGCCGCCCCGGTTGAGGTCATGGCAGGCGTGCCGGGGGCGGCGTCGCAGCGCCTGTGCGGGGTCTGCGGCTGATAGGGTCAGCGCACTGGACCTGGTGATCGTGGCCGACTGGGCCAACATGCGCGCCGCCCCGGTTGCCGTCGTGGCAGACGTGCCGGGGGCGGCGTCGTGGCGCCTGGGCGGGTTTTAGCGGCTGATAGGGTCAGCGCACTGGACCTGGTGATCGTGGCCGACTGGGCCAGCGTGCGCGCCGCCCCGGTTGCCGTCGTGGCAGGCGTGCCGGGGGCGGCGTCGTGGTGCCGGTGTGTGGTCAGCGGCTGGTAGGGCCAGCGCACTGGACCTGGTTTTCGTGGCCAACTGGGCCAGCGTGCGCGCCGCCCCGGTTGCCGTCGTGGCAGGCGTGCCGGGGGCGGCGTCGCAGCGCCTGTGCGGGGTCTGCGGCTGATAGGGTCAGCGCACTGGACCTGGTGATCGTGGCCGACTGGGCCAACGTGCGCGCCGCCCCGGTTGCCGTCGTGGCAGACGTGCCGGGGGCGGCGTCTTGGCGCCTGGGCGGGTTCAGCGGCTGATAGGGTCAGCGCACTGGACCTGGTGATCGTGGCCGACTGGGCCAGCGTGCGCGCCGCCCCGGTTGCCGTCGTGGCAGGCGTGCCGGAGGCGGCGTCGTGGTGCCGGTGTGTGGTCAGCGGCTGGTAGGGCCAGCGCACTGGACCTGGTTTTCGTGGCCAACTGGGCCAGCGTGCGCGCCGCCCCGGTTGCCGTTGTGGCAGGCGTGCCGGGGGCGGCGTCGTGGTGCCGGTGTGTGGTCAGCGGCTGGTAGGGCCAGCGCACTGGACCTGGTGATCGTGGCCGACTGGGCCAACGTGCGCGCCGCCCCGGTTGCCGTCGTGGCAGGCGTGCCGGGGGCGGCGTCGTGGCGCCTCCTAGCTCCGGCAACAGCTCCACCCGGGTGGTGCTCGCGGTTGCCGCAGTTGGTAGGGCCCGAGCACCTGTCCCGGGTCGTCCCACGCCGAACATCCGGGGGTCGACTCGTCGAGGTGGCCTTGCGGCTGACAGGCTCCGCGCCCTGTTCCCAGGTCGTAGTCGGCCAGGCGAACTGGAGGTCTGTGGGCCCGTCGGGGTCGTTCCGCGGGCTCGCTGGCGGGTTCGCTTGTCCTCAGTCGATGTCCCGGTCCGCGGAGGTCCTCCTTCGGCGGCGGTTGACAGTTCGTGGACTGATACGGGGTCCGTTCCCGTTCGGGTATGGCGGCTGATGCTGAGGCGGCGATCTCCGAGTCGGTCTCTCCGGGTTGCGTGACGATCGGCGTTGGCCCGTCGTCGTTGCATGCATCGGATTTACCTATGCTGTGCGACAGCTCGGCGATCTCCACGGCCTCTTCGTCCTTGCCCCGTGGGTAGTATTGCGGTGGGGGGCTCTCGTACAACACGCTCCCCTCCCAAGGTACCACTGCCGTCTCCGGTGCGTACTCGTGGACCTCTTCCGGCTCGTCTGGCACGTCGTGGGCAGGGTCGCCCCCGGTGTCCCCCGTGGCCGTGCTAAGTGCGTAATCGTCGAGGTACGTGGGTGGGCGCCGCCACAGCCGTGGTTGTGGCATCGCCTCGTCGTCTGACGCGGCCTCTGCGGGTGATGTCACGGGCGTGTCCGCGGGTTCGTCGCGGGGCCTGTTGGACGTGGTGTTCGTGAACACCAGGGTGCGGTATGGGCGCGGTTCGGGTCGGCTCCTAGCGGGGGTCGCTTCTGGCGAGTCGTCCTCTTCCTGGACTACGTCGCTCTCCGGCGTACGGCGTCCGTTTTCGTCCGGAGTGGGGGGTCCTGCGTCTCCGTCTGGGTTACTCTCCCCAGGTAGGGCGGTGAGCCGGATGTCGTCCCTGTGCACCTTCTTCAGGCGCCGTCCCTCCGTGCGGACTAAGTACGTCGTCCTGCCTAGTCGTCGCCGTACCGTGTATGGCCCGCCCCAGCGCGGGGCCAGTCCCGCGCAATAGTTGCGGGGTGCGGCTGAAAGTGGGTGTAGTCGCGCGAACACCTGATCGCCGACCTGCACGGCGGGTGGAGGATGATCTGTGGTTGGGGTGATCCGGTTGGCGTACCTCTCCTGTCTACGTCTTGCCTCGTCGTGCAGAGTCACCCGTCGTTGGTCACGTTCCTCCGTCGTCTCGTCGGGGTGTGGAGTGCCGTGTGTGGCCCATTCTCCCGGTAAGGGCAGGTTGTGGCCCTGTATCATTTCGGCCGGTGTGCGGCCGGTTGCGGCGTTGGTGCGGCGTCGTACACAGAAGAGGGCGTCAGCCACGTGCAGGTCCCACTGCGTGTGGTCCGCCCCCAGCCGGATCCGGAGCTGTGCCTTCAGTTCCTGGTTCCGGCGCTCTGTCGGGTTCACTCTCGGGTGGTAGGCGGGCGTCGTGTGGTGCTCGATCTGGTGTTCGTCGCACCAGCCCTTCCAATGTTGCCCCAGGAACTGACTGGCGTTGTCCGTCAACACCGACTGGGGGTATCCCCAACGTGACAGGAATTCCCTGGTCAGCAGGCTGATGATGGTAGGTGTGCGCACGTTCCCGCATGGATACGCCTCCGTCCACCGCGTGAAGAGGTCTGTCACGACGAGGAGGAAGCGTTTGCCGCGCGGCGTGCGGGGGTAGGGGCCCATTACGTCTAAGGCTATCGTTTGGAAGGCGGTGGTGGGTTCCCTGGGTCGTTGTTGCTCCTCGCCGTCACGCCGCCTCGCTTTCCTCGCCTGACAGACCTCGCATTCGCGCACGTACGTACGTACGTCGTACGTGACGCGGGGCCAGTGGTAGTGCCGGGTGACTTCTCGTCGTGTCTGATCGGTCCCCGGGTGTCCAGCGAGGTCGTGGTCGTGGAAGAACCGAAGGACTGCTTCTCGGGCTTCCGTCGGGACGTAGGTCCTCCAGTCTTCCTGGTGTCCGGGTGTGTGAGTCTGAATCAGGCTGTCTTGCACGCGCCACGCCTCATGTCCGGTGGTCGCTTGCTGGCGGCGTCTTGCCGTGTCTATTGACGTTTCCTGTGCTCGACGTACCCGGTCTTGGACGTCGGCCACGTTGTTGGGTGGGTCTTCGTCCCCGTCCGCGTCGGCCGTGATGCGCGCGCATGCCGAGTCGTGCGATGCGTGTCCGTGTGGTGTGTCCGGGGGTAGAATCTCCTCCCAGTCGTCCTCGTCCGTCAGCTCTGTTCGGTCGTCGGGTTCCCTCGACAGTAAGTCGGGGAGCTGGTTCTCCGTGCCGGGAACGTGCTCGACGTCGAAGTCGAACGACTGGAGGAATAGCGCCCATCGTATGAGTTTGCCTTTCCGCCCCTGCATCGTACGCAGCCAGGTGAGGCAGCTGTTGTCCGTCCTCAGTGTGAAGCACTTCCCCTCCAGGTGGGGCCGGTACTTCTTCATGGCCCAGACTACGGCTAGGCACTCTTACTCGTTGCTGTGGTACCGGCGTTCGGCCGGTCCGAGCTTTGCGCTAGCGTAGTCGATGACCTCGCGGACCCCGTTCGGGTCCGTGTGGAAGAGCACCGCGCCCACACCGAGTGCGCTGGCGTCGGTCTGGAGGTAGAGGCGGCGTCCGGGGTCTACTCGTGTGAGGGTGTGACAGCGAGTGAAGGCGGCTTTTATTTCTTCAAAGGCGCGTTGCGCGGGTTCGCCCCAATGGTACCGTGCCCGTGGTGACAGGAGGTCGGTCAGCGGTGCGATGGTACGGGAGAAGTCGGGAATGTACCCCCTGAGCCAGTTCACTAGGCCGATAAACCGTTGGAGTTGCTTCCTTGTCCGCGGTGGTGCCGCCTCAGCGATCTTGCGCAAGTGAACGGGTTGGGGTCGGTTGCCAGCCGCGCTTACTAGGTGGCCCAGGAATTCGACCTCCTGGGTCCCTATATGACACTTGTGGTGTGCGGCCGTGAGATGGTGTGTGGCTAAGCGTTCTAGGACCAGCGCCAGGTGTCTGGCGTGGTCCTCCCACGTCTCGGAGAAGACGATCACGTCGTCGAGGTACGCGATCGCAAACCGGCCCAGGTACCCCTCCAACACTCGGGTCATCATTCCCTGGAACGTGGCCGGTGCGCACTTTAGCCCAAAAGGCATGGCGCGAAATTGAAACTTCCGCCCGTCTGGTATCGTGAACGCGGTTTTCCCCCTGTCTTCCGCCCGTATGGGCACTTGCCAATACCCAGCCTTCAGGTCGAGCGTACTGAAGACTTTCGCGCGGCCGAGTCCGGCTACGGCGGCGTCGACGCTGATTTGAGGTGGGGGTGAGCTAATCGTGATCGCGTTTAGCGGCCGAAAGTCGACGCAGAAGCGTAGCGAACCGTCTTTCTTTGGGGCTAATACGACGCAAGCATTGTAATGACTGTTGGACGGTTCGACTACCCCGTCGCGAAGCATGTCCGCCACTTGCTCCCGGATGGCCCTCTGCTCCCGGAACCCGTAGCATCTCGGGGCCTCGTGTACTGGGTTGTCGTGGGTGGTCGGGATGTGGTGTTCGGTGATGGTGGTGCGCTTCAGTGGGTCGGCTACCGCGAAGACGTCCTGCCTTTCTGCCAACACGCGTTCCACTGCTGCTCGGTACTCGTGGGGGACGTTGTGGCGGAACTGGTCTAAGAATACTTTCTCCCCCTGACTCTCGGGGGTAGTGCCTATGGCGTACACCGTGAGCCGCTCGCGGGTGCCAATGTAAACTCGTCTGGGTTTCATTTCGATCACCGCATCTTGTCTCGCTAACCATGGTTGGCCTAGTACTATCCCTTCGTGTAAGTCCTCTACCACTAGGGCGGTTACCGTGGTGACGTCGTCCCGAATGCGTACCTCGAGTTCGGCTTGCCCCACTGTCCTTCCCGGTTGCGTACTGGTTGCTAACCGTAACTCGGCTTGGTGGGGCTGCAGCGCGCCGGGGGGTACCAGGTGGGGGGCCACAAACACGTGGCTCGCGCCCGTGTCTACCAGGGCCGCCGTGGGTTGTACGTTGACTTCCACGGGGATGCGGAGTAGGCCGTCGCGGGGACGGACTAGCTGGTTTAGTTGCGGTGTGGCTATTTCCGCGGCGGGTGTGGGTTGGCTCGGTTTGCTCGGAGGCGCGGGTTTTACCGCCGTGCCCCCGGGTGGGCGTTTCCCGACGTGTTGGTGACGTGTGGTGTTTGCCGGCGTGGGCAGTCGACATGCCAGTGGCGGGTACCTGCGGGGCAGCCCAACTGGCATCGCGGTAGTGGGGGTTCCTGCTGTGTCGATGACCCATCGGGCCTACCAGGTGGTGGTGCGTCCTCGATGGCTCGTCGCGGGCGGTCGGGTGGGTAGCCCCCTGCTTCCCGGTTCTGGACGCTGGCTATTCTCTGACCCATTGGGCGTCTGGCCAGGTCCCGGTCGGTGTTCGGGGGGTCGTAGTGTCGCAGTCCCCGGGTGTTCCGTTCCGTGTCTATGGCTTGTCGGACGTAGTCCTCAACTTCCTCTGCGCGGTAACACCGCATGAACGGTTGCAGTTCATTGTGTAGGAGGGTGGTAATGGTTGCGAGCGCGGTGGCTGGCGCGGCGCCGGGTGCTACTCGATTGAACAGTTGCATTTTCTTGGCCAGAAACTGCTCGACGGGTTCGCCGTCGCGTTGGCGTTCGCCATAGAACTGTGTCGTGCATTGGACCAGTGCGTGTTCCGTGTCAAATCGGCGGTTGAACGACATGGCAAACTCCTCCCAGGGCATGCCGAAGCGTCCCCAGGTGTTCCACCATTGGCGGGCGGTCCCCTTCAGCTGTTCGCTCGCTCGCCCCGACCACTCATCGGTCGGTATTCCGGACCGTGCCAGTCTGACCTCGCAGTGTGTTAGGAAGTCTCTGGGTACTTTGTGCCCTATTCCGCTGAACTCGGGTAGTGCTAACTTCCCTGTGTAGCACGGGTTGTGTGTATGCATCCCCGTGTTTGGTCCAGTGATTGCGCTTGGTGGTGGGATGTATTTGGGTGCCGGATTGGTCTGCGCACTCGTGAGGCCCACAGTCGGTAGTATGCCTCCCAGTGTGACGTTAGCTTGTGCCTCCGTCTTAAGCGGTGCCCATGACCATGGTAATAGGGTGTGCGGCTCGCCGAGAAACGTCTCGCTCCAGGGCTTGCCCCAGGTCTGCTCAGTGACGTTGTCCCGGGTGTTCGCGCATTGGCATGTCCTGTACCACGGCAGTGATCCCGTCAATAGGTCTATTTCCCTTGGTAATAGGCAACGCGTGCACACGAGGTCTGTAGGTGGTGCCTGCATGTAAAGTTGTATGTTGTACGTTCAAGTTCGCCGTCTGTGACGGGCTGTTTGTAGTCTGGGCGCGTGTTGTAGCGCGCGGGTTTGAGATCGGCGGCGGGCAGGTGCCCGGACAGCCGCACAAAGAGGAGGCGAAAACGGTCCGCGCGGAGTGGGGGTATCAGGATGGTTGCCCGAAGCGGAGAGCGTGAAGCGGGGTGACGAGGTGGGGGTAGGTGCCCGGACAGCCGCACAAAGAGGAGGCGAAAACGGTCCGTGCGGAGTGGGGGTGGTGACGTCGCTCCGTTGCTTGCCTCGCCGTGATGACGTGCGGGGGTGGGGGTGGTTGGAGTGTCCTTTGTCCGCTCGCCTCGTCGCGCCGGTCTGTCTGGCCTTCGACCCTTCCTGTGTCCAAAATGGCCGTTTCGTGTCTCCGCTGTCGCCTGTTGGTGAATTTATTTCGAAAATGTCCAGAAGTGAGAAAAAAAAAATTTTTCACGTTATTTTCTGCCCCACGCAGCGGGCGCCAAATGCCGTCGTCCGGGGTCTCGGGCTCGAGTCCCGGTGTGGCTCCTAGTGGGAAAAGGCGGTTCTTGATCTGTGTTGTCCGGGTGGGCGCCAGACTAGCTCGTTTCTAGTCGTGAATTTGGGGTCGTGGATGTATGTGCCCCTGCGTGGCCCACTAGGGCCGGCGGCGGTGTTGCGTGAGATGATTTTAAATAAGAGACGTGGAGTTGAGGTGGCGGTGTCGTACCTTTTATTCAGAGGAGCGAGTCGTACACAATACAACACGCTACAGAGGTCCCCGGGGGGTTTTATTTGTTATTCCGTGGCGCCGTATTGTTTGTGTTCCGCGTTACGTGGCCTCGGATGCTGTTATGTCTCAGACGTCTCACTGGGTACGCAGGTAACGTAATTTTGTAACACAAAGGCGGGACACAAAATACACTGAATTAAGGGGGCGCGTACAGGTTACGTGGCACTTGTTACTCGGGTAACGTAAGTTAGCAATACAAAATACGGGATACAAAAATACACTGAATTAAGGGGGTGCGCACAAGTTACGTGGCACTCGTTACTCGGGTAACGTAAGTTAGCAGTACAAAATACGGGATACAAAAATACACTGAATTAAGGGGCGGGCGATTGGAGACGGCCAATCCCGTATGCAAATGTCTCGGCGCGGGTATTGTGCCCACTGTGGTGAAACACGCATCGCAATTAAGTTTGTCCAAGTTCCCTTGCGGGTTTGTGGTCAGCGCCGTGCGCGTGACCTTAAACAAAGTTCTGTACGTTGCGGGAGACGGCCCGTGCCGTATGCTGAAGAGCAGCCCCGCTGACCAAGTGTGGTGCGGGGTGTCCTTAAGTTGATGCGGCCGGATTAGGTCCGGGACCGAAAAAAGGGACCGGGTACTCACGGAGAGGTTAAGTAATAAAAGGGGTTTGGTTAATTAGTGACTATATTTACCGGACGTTACTTTCAATGTAGACAAAGGATGTTGCCTCTCCGTGGGACGTAGGTCCGCCCCGGTCCATGAGCTGCGCTGAACTGCCGAACTGGCATGGCGTCCGAGGGAGGCTCGGCCTCTCTCGCGCCAGGCGTGACCTCATTACGCTAGACTCCAAACGGGTGTGTCTGGAAGAGATTTTATTGTTGCTAAAATCCTCATTTAATGTTTCAGGAGGAATGGGTACGGTTCTTCTCTTGTCTACTCAGGTTTCCGCGGCTTTGTCTTTAATTGCTGTTCGGGTCGCCTGACTCGGGTGGGCCATGGCCAGGGGTGTGTTCTGTTAGCGGGAGCGTATACTGGCGGGTGCAGGTCGGGCTCTGGGGTGGTCGTCGGCCAGACGACGTCAATACCTAATTAAACCAAACAAACGAACTTTAATACGACACTGCTGAGGCATAATGTAGCAAACGGTGATACGAAAATATAGCCAAAATTAAACACAAGAAGTTACCGCAAAAAGGACGGTGTAGGTATGTATTAAGTTATATCTGAAGTATGACACAGACTCCAAAAATAACAATAATTGTAACTACATTATACCTACCTTCTGCTTGGTAAACACACAGATCGTACCTAAATATTGATGAGTAGAACAAGTAAGTTGATTATTAAGCTGTAGAAGAATACGCAATTATTTTTTTTTTTTACTTTTTAGTGTATATTAATTTATTTGTTTTGGAATAGTTTTTTTAAGTCGTTTTTTTTGTTAAAATTTGTGTTTATTATTTACATCGGCGAGCCTTGAAATACACCCTTAGTCTATAATTGTCCTTGCAGATAATTTACCATATTTGGAATATCTGAATATTGACTTCATGTGTCAGATTTATCTTCAGTTACTTCCTAATGCTTGACGTCATTGTCCATTCACCTGTAGTTGTACACTTTATTGTGTGATGCAGTTGTAATACAATAAAACGCTTTCTCAAAATAAATTATAACTTCTTTCTCTACTATAACTTAATATCTAAAGGAATTGTTCATTTCTCCTTCAAGCTTCATCTCCTCTGTTTGTTAAAACCAAAGACTAATACAGTACTTTGCCGTCCGCCGCGGTCTCTTGTTCGAGGTCGGGCGCAGGTCCTAGCGGGGTGCCTGGCTTTCTTAGAGATTTCTGTTCCGGGAGGGTTCCATGCTAGCTCGGTGTCTAACCGTGTGATGGTCGTGGGTTTGTTTCCCCAGCGTGGCCCGCTAGAACCGTCGGCGGTGATGGAATTTGTTTCCTGATTAGGTTGGGTTGTTTAGGTTAATTTACATACACTGTTCTGGTTGTTCTACGGGTCGCACGTCGCGCACGGGAGGTGCGGTGTGGACGTTTTATTGTTCACGATTTACACTGGTTCATCACATTGGGCGCGAGGTCTACTCGGCGGTACATGACTGCCAATGAGGCGTCGGAACACGTAGCAGTTTTGATTACACTATTATTACAATTACACTTGACAAAACGGCACCCTGTGGTGCTCTTACGTACACGATTACATTCCACACGTTATCTGAGAGGGACACCTGCGTGCCTCTACGTGCGTTTACTTATTAAACCCTCACGCCAGTCGCAGTTGAGGGAGAGCGTTCGATTAGCGTCGGCTAATCTCGTAATCGGTAAATTGCGACGCGCGGGCCCACCTGTGTGGACTGCGGCTCGCTACAAAATTAAAAACACGTTTAAGCTTGGATGTAGCCTGTGCCTGTGCACTGGGCGATTAACTAAAGTTCTGGGGTGGCGGGAGATGGCCCGTACCGTATACTGCACGGCCCCACGTAATGCTTTGTGTGGGGCGTGTTAAATTGACGCGGCTGGGTTAGGCCCTACACCGGAAAAGGACCGGGCGCACACGGGGAGTATTTAAAAAAAGGTTTTGGTTGTGACTATAATTACCAGATGGACGTTCGGTGAAACAAAGAAATGCTGGCTCCCCGTGGGACGTGCGTCCGTCCCGGTCCGCGAGTCGCGCTGTACTGGCGTCTGGCCCTGGCGCGAGGGAAGGGGTGAGCTCCCTGTCGCACCAGAGTTTCTAAAGTTTCGTTATTCGTAAAAAATTACATTAATAATAAAAAGCAAGTGGCTCTAAATTCATACAATAAAACTTAATGATTAACTTAATATCTATATATGTTTTAGAATTGACATTTAATAAGTTTGTCTAAAATAAGTTTGAATATTAGAGTCAAGCTGGAGACTGTCTGTTTTTTGATAACTACTCCAGTGGCGAATGATAATGCTAATTTGGGGTGGTTTGCATTACGTCACATGTTTCACTACTGAATTTAGGCTGAAGGCCGCAAGGGTTGCACTCACAGCTGTTTTAGTAGAAAACTACACGTGAGTGACCCGGGCACTCCTACATCACACTCTATTAATTAAGGGCTTTTGTTTGTTTCTGATTACTTTATTATTGTGTGGGGAATTTCGTAGGCACGGGGAGTGTGTTGCATGCGTAATTAAAATGGTTCGCTATTCTCTACCTTGGGCTGCGGTCCGCTCACTTGACTCCGGTGGGCCATGGCTAGGGGTGCTTTCCGTTAGCGGAGCCGAGTACTGGCGGGTGCAGGTCGGGCTTTGGGGTGGCCTTCGGCCGTACGATGTCAACATTAAACAACTCATGTAAAACAAATATAGTCCTTTCTAGAACACAATAAGACAAAATAATATCAGTTTTACAATTAAAACATGAGTTCTGGGTTAGTGCACATGCATCAAACATATCCTAACGGACATAGAATTTTCATTGATATTACTTGTATATTTACAGTTAATATTTGATGTTGGAAATAAAACATATTGATGAGCCTTTCTGGGATATATTACAGCGTATGCAAATGACACCAAAAATACAAATTGAACAAAACTAATGTTTCGATTAATTTCGTGATTTATTTTTTCAGTGTCCTAAACCATGTTCAACTCTCACATACCATTTGCGATTACTTCTAGTAAATTTATAAATTCAGAACATAAAAATTATTGTGAAAAAATAGGAGTTTGCCACAGTATTGTTTATGTAATATGTATCAGTTTTTCTTATTAGCAGTTCACATGAGCTCTATGTTAGCATATAATATTTGTTGAAGATTACTGTTACTTTAACAGGAATAAAATAATTAATTACTTACTTTAAGAAACAATATCACCATAGGCTGATTTATTATCCCCCTTCGCCCCCTCCCCCTAACTACAAATGTAATGGCCTGCAAAGCTGTAAAATATTACCTGATGACATACGTGCAAAAATATGAGGGACGGAAAAAATTTCGTGTGAAAAATCGACACCAATGATATTTCATTGTACAGTATTTCCTTCGTCCCATTGTAGTAAAAGAACTATTAAGAAATTTTTAAGTCTTAATAGTTCATTTTGCTAGAAAAACGTAACAATTTTTCACTATACGCACAGTGCCTATTGCATCACAGCAACGTATATTTATGGTAAACCCAATAGAATATCTGAACTACGCTTTCGAATTGAACATACATATATTTAGTTCACATAAATATTCACACTGTCGACTACAAAGTTATCACGTTTTGTGTTCTGAACTTTCCGGCGCTCTTCGTTCACTTGGAAAAGAACAGACGAGTACGTGACAACAGCACGGCTTCCTTAGCCCACTGGCCGCGCGAAGCACCTCCCAGCAGAGCACTCCGCGCATTCTAGCGGGCTCTTCGGAAGCAACCTTTACCCTTGCGGTATCCAGAATAGTTTGTTTTTTGACTCCTGCACAAACTAATTACCTTTCTTGAACGCAGTAAACGTACGAATGGGCCCTAACTCTAGCTCTACCTATTTGCATACATGTTTTTTTGCAAATTCGTCACTACGATTTAATAAGATCAATTTATAATTCCATAAAATTTACAATAGCCAAGTAAATAATTTTTTATTTATTATTTATTGCACCACACTAATTTCTATCTATTCTAGGCTCAAGATAAAACCCTTAGGAATGATAAAACAGCAAAATATGTTCGCTAATTATACTTTCATAAAATTTGTAACATAAATATAAATGGTGCAAGAAAAAATTATTAGGTATAATATGCATGAGTTTTCTTTTGTTAAATACATTTATATTGCAGTTAAGTACGCATTTGCGGCTAGAACAAGGTTTATTCTTAACATGAAAAAATTCACAAACACCTGCGATATGTAAGGAATTTATAAAATGTAATTTTCAGGACCCTAAAACGCCCAAATATCTCAACTGCACCCTTAAGGACCATGTTACAATAGCCAATGATGATCGTAAATTTATTTATATCATAATATTTTGAATAAAGTATTATTGTTAATGTGTATTTAAGTTACTAAGGTTTTATTTGGAGTATATTTATATTGACGATTTACGTTCAATAACATACAAATAATTTGGTTACGCTCTCATCATTTGATCAAAAATTTTAGGTACTACTCCACCAGTTAGACCTTTAGTTTAATCTCAATTTACAATTGTATTTTTGAAGACATCTACTTTTGTATCAGGTAAAAAATTTATAAAAAAAACATCAAATGTTTTTTTTTTGCCGATATGGGAGTTAACAACACTTTTCGTATTCGGGGTCAAACTAAAATGGCGAGTAAAACAAACGCTATATTCTGTATTCCGGAACTCTCATTTTGAAAAAAAAAAAAAGGTAAATAAATGCAGACGACTTTTCAATAGTGTTTATTTATTTTGTGGCGTGCTCCTTTAATCGCAATTTAACGTATAATTTTTTAAAAAAATAGTTTTGACTGACCTAAATTTACATGCTTGATTTTGAAAATCTTTAAAGTGATACGCATTTCCAATGAAATGCCTCGCTATTTAATATTTTACTCGTACATTGGTTCTAATTTTAGGTTGGGTGTTTGAATAATAACCACACAATGAAGATTTATGTACACATATATTTCAAATTAATTTATATACCACCAGTATTTCAAGTGGAAATAGATTAGGTTTGGAACGTAGTTATACGTTCTTTGTTTATTCCTGTACTAGAGTTATTAATTGTTTTTGTGTGAGGATTGCCATTTTATAATTATTTTGTTTTTGCAGTTCTATAAAATAGGAATGTTATAATTGCGTGATTAATCTTAAGTAATTTGTTATGTGAGGGGCTTATCCTTAAAGATAAAGAAAAAATTTCATAAATTTTCATAAATTTATTTATTTATTATTTAGTTAGTTCCCGACGACCGCCTAATGAAATGTGAAGGGCATTTATATATTTGAAGTGCGTACGTAACTTTAACTAAGAGCGTAACTAGCAGAAAACAGGAAGTATTTGGGGTAGGCCATTTTTCGGATATCAAGATTGTTAATGGGAAATGTGGTTCTATGATTTAGACCAACTGACACGTTTTATCTGTTTTATAATTAGTTAATTTTAAATTGTTCAAATGCTTAAAAAAAAAAAAATCTCAGTAAATGTTTCATAAGTATATTGTTTGTAATAGGTATATTTTTCTATATTTTGACACTTTCAAAAGGAGAAAGGAGGTAGCTGCTCCCCCTTTTCCTCCATTAGATACGCCCTTAGTTTTAACAGTTTCTTAGATTAGTTAAGGAACATTTGAAATACTGTAAAGGTGTTAGCAAGCTGTGGTTTCTGGAGTAGTGTATAACTATTGCAATTACAGGGTTGCTACAGGTGTGAAAATTGGGAAAATAGGGAAAAATCGGGGATATTAAAATGGCCAGGAAATACCTGGAAAAGTCAGGAATCTCACCAAATATTGCTGTAATTTTTTGTGTGTCAGCAATATTAAACCAAAAATACCATTACCACAAATGTTCAGGTGCTCAAAAACTGCTCAAAGGTCTACTAATTGCCAAATTTTGTTGATCTTCCTTTTCCTGAAACCCTGGTCTTTTTACGGTTAACACAAAGGCATGACACAAATGCTTACTTACAAGTTTGATAGCCTACATTTGATAGTTTTAGGTGAGTCTAATAGCGATTATTTACAAACATGTTTATCTATTTAAAATGGTGGTAATTTTGCTAAGGTGACACATTTGAAAGCAAGTACGTATTTTCCCCTCAAAAAGCAACATGAAGTGATCCACGGAATGATTCGTGTCTGGAAGGTCAGGGAAACTTGTTGATTCAGATCGGAAAAAGCTGTAAATGTCAGGGTATTTCGGAATTTGAAGCTTGTAGCAACCCTGAATCTGGTATGCAAATATGAACTGTATAATAATGCAAGTTCTTTTTTTTTTGCAGAGGTGTGCAGAAGCAAGTGTCGAAGAATAACCCAGCGAAAGCTGATCTGAGTACCATCCAGGGACTGCTTGAGTACGTGGCAAAACTCTTCAGATCCGACACAGAGTCTTCGGTGTATGTCTCCAGCAGGCAAGTGCAGCAGTCTAAGAGTTAGTGTCATCTTTTGTTGATCCTGCTGTGTCAGCTTGTGTCGTCTCACCACTGACATCTAGTACGTGAAGTTACGAGGCTGAGAAGGATGAGGGGAGGCGAGTAGGAATGTGCGAGTCCAGGGTTTCAATGGCAGGCAGATTCTGCAATGGTTAGCCACTGCATTCCGCAGTATGGTGTTGAAAGGGACAACCCAACACACAGTCCTGAACCCGAGAAAGGAAACTCTCCAAAAGTGAAAAATCCCGGACCAGCCCGGAATCGATCTTGGGATGCCTTGCTCACAAGTCAGTAGCGCTAACCAATGAGCCAACCATTTATTCTAAGTTTACACCCGAGTTAAGAAACCTTTCCTGAAAACTAGGGTCGGTCCAGTACAGGTACCAAGGTACTTATCTGTCTTTTTTTGGGTATCTGCATTTGGAAGTATTTGGTAATATATCCAATGTACCAATACTTTATGGTGGTAAAAATAAACAGAGGATTTATTATCAATATTTAATATAAATAAATTGATATCTTGGAAATAAAGGGATACCCTATTAAAATGTGAATGACTTCCCTTTGTATAAAATTGTCGCGTACCCGCCTCCGTAGAATGCGTGGAGACGTGGCAGACGTCGCTCGGTCGTTTTCTAGTGTTGCCCGGCGCCAGCTCTCTCGCGTAGAGCAGCCTCCTGCGGGGAGGCAGGGGTGGACCGTCCGGCCCGTGTAGCTGCCGAGGGACGTCGCGCGCTGGAGAAATGTGCGGTGCAGGCTAGTTGTGTTAGTCCACGTGTTTTGGCCCGCGGACACGCCAGATACAAAACAACACTCACGCACACGGTAAAGAAAACGATAAAAGAGATTATACACACTATAGAACAGAATCCAAAAGCGATAATAGCGGCGAGTTTATGGAGCGTCTCGCGGGCGCGTCTAGCCTCGAAGGTGGCTCGCACGGGACTGGAGACCAGGACGCCGGCGCACTGCTCTCGCGCGCACGGAGCGGAAGTGACGTCATTCCCAAAGCCGCGGCGCGCTGCGGACAGGGCTGTGATCCGGGCTTTAACCCAGAGGCACGGAGGTACGACGTCAGATGCCCCCCCCTGGATAAGCCCGGGTCAATGCCGTCCGTGCTTCCACCCGAGGCAGCAGGATCGGGACGCCCTCTCCCACGGCGGTCGTTGGAGTTAGGGCCACCTTTCTCGCCCCGTACTCGCCGGGTTGTCGTACACAAACGCGTCCAGCTCCGAGCCTGTGACATAGTCTGCCAAGTAACGTGGGGCTCGCCGACGTCGCCGGTTGCGTCTCGGGAACGTCTCAGCCGGCTCCTCGACTGTGACTCTGAACTCTGCATCGGCGATGGAGGCACCATGTCCCCATCCACCTCGGGTGGGGGAGAGTGGCTCAGCTGCCTCCTCCTCGTCCGGCTCGGTCACCAGAGGTTGTTCGCCCGCCGCATCGGCGCCCGCCTCGGGCATCCCGGTGACGTCATCGATCTGTGTCCGCGTCGTGCGTCCCCAACGGCGTCGCCTCGGACTTGTGGCCGAGCTTCCTGCTGTTTCCAGGGTCGCTGTTTCGGGGCTGGGGATGGCATGGAACAGGCCCCGCATGCCTCGGGGTGTGATCGAGTCGTCTGAAGTAGGCGTTTCGTCCACTTCTACTAGGGTGACATCTTCAGAGACCAAATTTTCTCCTGGGACTGATGTTCTCCGTATGGTGTCTCGGTGCACTTTTCGCGCCCGCCGTCCATCAAGGCGGACTAGGTAGGTGCTCCTACTTAGCCGTTTAAGAATCGGGTGTGGTCCCGACCATCTGGGGCTCAACCCGGCACTGTAGTTCTTCGGCGCGCTGGACAGAGGCTGCGTGCGCACGTATACCAGTTCTCCAGGTTGGAGTTCCGGTGGCATTCGGGTCGTCTGCGGTGTTATCTGGCGAGTATAGGCCCTCTGGTGTTCGAGCGCTGTTGTCATTTCTGCCTCTCGCCGTTGACGGCGCTCCTCTGGATCTTCTTCTTCATCGGCTACCCCGTGGGCTGTCCATTCTCCTGGCAAGGGCAAATTGTGGCCTTGGACCATTTCCGCCGGGGTCATTCCTGTGGCTGCATTGGTTCTGCGACGGATACAAAACAGAGCCTCTGCAAGATGGTTGTTCCACTTAGTATGGTCGCTACCCAGCCTTATGCGCATCTGGACTTTCAACTCTTGGTTTCGCCTTTCCGTCGGGTTGGCTCGGGGGTGGTAGGCAGGTGTGGTCCGGTGTTCGACGTGCCACGAGTTGCACATCTCCCGCCACTGCCTCCCGACGAATTGGCTGGCATTGTCCGTCAGCAGGTCTCTCGGGTAGCCCCAACGTGGGAAGAATTCCGTTTGCAATATTGTCCCAATGGTGTTGGCCCGTACATTGCTGGTGGGGTAAGCTTCTACCCAACGGGTAAAGAGATCGGTCACTACCACCAGGAATCTCTTGCCCCGGGCTGTGCGGGGATATGGCCCCATGACATCCAGCGCGATGACTGGAAAGGGGTAGTGGGAATGCGAGGCTGTTGATGCTCCATCCCGTCGCTCCGCCGTGCTTTCCGCTCTTGACACATCTCACAAGTCCTCACGTACTCCCGCACGTCCCGGGCCATGCCGGGCCAGTGGTAGTGCTGACCGACCGCCCGCCGTGTTTGGTCTGCCCCAGGGTGTCCGGCCAGGTCGTGATCATGCATAAAGCGCAACACCGCTTCACGTGCCTCCGGTGGGACATAGGTGCGCCACTCCTGATCGGGTCCCATTCCTCGTATGTAGAGCACACCGTCCCTCGTAGTCCAGGTCTCACATGGTTCCGCTATTTGCTTCGCGCGTCTGCGCTCAGCATCCTGAGAGGTGCGTTGGGCATTGTGCACCCGACGTTTCAGCTCGACCATGTCCGCAGGAGGCGGGTCGTCGTCTACACCTAGAGCAAGCAGGCGGCAGGTTGGGTCCCTTGGGTGGTGGTGATCCGTCTCACGGCCAGGTGGCAGTATCTCGTCCCAAGATACCTCGTCCTTCAGGCACGATCCCTCATCAGGGTCCCGTGACAGGGCATCCGGCAGCTCGTTTTATACTCCTGGAACGTGCTCCATAACGAAGTCGAACGACTGTAGAAACAGCGCCCACCTCACGAGTTTGCTTTTTCGCCCCTGGAGGGTCCGCAACCATGTGAGGCATTGGTTGTCCGTGCGCAATACAAATTGCCTACCCTCGAGGTAGGGACGGTATTTCTTCAGTGCCCATACCACAGCCAGGCACTCCTGTTCATTGCTGTGGTAATTCCGTTCCGCGCGGCCGAACTTGGCACTGGCGTAGTCGATTATGCACCTGTCCCCATTTTCGTCTCGTTGATATAGCACCGCGCCCACCCCCTCGGCGCTCGCATCCGTCTGCACGTACAGCGTCCTCTCGGGGTTTATCCGTGACAGAGTGTGGCATCGGAGAAAAGCCGCCTTCAAGCTGTCCAGCGCCTGCTGTGCAGCCGGTGTCCATTGGTAGCGCTGTCGTGGTGACAACAGATCTGTCAGAGGGGCAGTGAGCGTGGAGAACTGCGGGATATAGTTCCGCAGCCAGTTGGCGAGGCCCAAGAGCTTCTGCAACTGCTTGCGGGTTCTAGGGGGTTCAGCTTCTGCAATTTTCGCCAGGTGCATCGGGTGCGGACGATTACCCTCAGCATCCACCACATGCCCCAAAAACTCCACCTCTCTCCGTCCAATGTGACACTTCTGTGTGGCACAGGTCAAGTGGTGCATCTGGAGCCGCTCCAGGACCAGGGACAGGTGCTGCACATGGTCCTCCCAGGTCTTGGAGTACACAATCACGTCGTCAAGGTAGGCTGTCACGAACTGGCCAATGTACCCTTCCAGTACGCGGGCCATCATAGCTTGAAATGTGGCCGGCGCGCACTTGAGCCCGAAGGGCATGGCACAGAACTGAAATCGTCTACCATCGGGCACCGTGAACGCAGTCTTTTCTCTGTCACCTGGGTGTATTGGCACCTGCCAATACCCCGAACGTAAGTCAAGGGTCGTGAACACTCGTGCATTGCCCAGGCCTGCCAAGGCCTCGTCCACACTGATCTGCGGTGGTGGAGAACTAATGGTGACACTATTCAGGGGACGGAAGTCCACACAGAAGCGCATGGTCCCATCCTTCTTGGCAGCTAGGACGATGCGTGAGTTGTATGCGCTGTTGGAGGGTTCAATGACACCATCTCGCAACATTTCGTGCACTTGCTCACGTATCACCTGTTGCTCGCGGAAACCATATCCCCTGGGGGCCTCATACACTGGTTGGTCATGCATAGTGGGGATTCGGTGTTCTGTCACCGTTGTGCGCCTGAGTGGGTCGGCAGTGGCGAAGATGCTTTGCCTTTCCCTTATGAGGCCCCTGAATGCATCCTGATACTCTGGGGGTACATCATTGTCCACATATTCTAACTTCGTGGGCTCTCTCGGGGGAGGTGGTGCTCTACCTAGTGCATACACTGCCAGGCGCTCATGTTTGCCAACATTCACTAGCCCAGAGGCCGGCGCTATCACTGTGTCATGCTCCACCAATCAAGGCTGTCCGAGCACTAGGTCCTCCCTGAGTCCCTCTACTACAACTGCTGCCGTCTGGGTAACCAGCTCCCTCACACTCACCGTTATGATGGCGTCCCCGATTGCTGTCCCGACTCCGGTGCTCGTGGCCAGACGCAGTGCACAGCGTCTCGGTGTGACGTCCGCTGGCGGCACCAAGTGTTGGGCCACGAACACGTGGCTCGCACCTGTATCTACGAGAGCAGCCGTCTGTCTCCCGTTCAGAGTGACGGGTACCCGCATCAGCCGGTCGTCTGGGGTAGTGAGCTGTCCCAGTGTTATGCGTGTCTCGGCCGTGGCTTCGGGAAGGAGGTTAGGTGGTGTGGGGGGCAGAACTGTTGGTCCTACACCCCCTGCTGCCCGTTTCCCGCCAGTTGTTGTTGTTGTTGTTGTTTTTGTTGTTGTCTTGGGCAGTCCTGGTGCCAATGGAACGTGTCCTGCGGGCATCCAAGGCGACACTGGGGTGGTCGGCCTCCGTCCCGCAGATTCCCCGCGCTCCGCCACTCTGGTGCGGTGGTCTGTCGTCTGCCACTCGGTGGGCCTTCGATTGCCCGTGCTACCATCTGCCGTGGACGTTCGAGCTGCATGTCTCCCTCTGGGAGAGCGGGCGCTCTGTACTCGTGTCTGGGCTCTCGTCCGGGAGTGGTCATAGTTGTCCGTCGCCCCAGAAGGCGCTGCAGGTTGCCCTCCGTGGCTACGGCCTGTCGCACATATTCTTCAACAGACCCGTTGCAATACGCCCTGAGGAAGGGTTGTAATTCTTCCCGCACTAACGCGGTCACGTCCGGCAACGCTTGCTCCGGCGCTTCCCCTGGGGCTATGCGACGATATAGCTGCAACTTGCCCGCCAGGAATCTCTCCACCGATTCCGTGTCCCTCTGCGCCTCGCCGTAGAAACGGGCCTTGCAGCTTAAGACTGCCTGGCGGTCATCAAATCGCTGCATGAGACGCGTGGCGAACTCCCGCCACTGCATATCGTATCGCCCCCATAGAGTCCACCACTCACGAGCTCGACCACGCAACTGTTCGCTTGTGCGCTGGGTCCACTCCTCTACCGGCACACTGCACTGTAACATGCGCCTCTCACACCACCGCACAAACTCCCGTGGGTCTTCGTGCACGAGCCCGCTAAACTCTGGCAGCACTATACGCCCAGCCCCTGTGGCAACCCGCACAGCGTACGCGACTGGCGGCGCTGCCGAGTTCGTAGGTGTGTCCCAGTCAATTAGGTTCGGCGACGGTGGATTCTGGTTCGGTAACATCGACCCGACGCGGTTGCCCGAGCAGCCTCTACACTCGTCACATCCCCCTTTTTCCCGGTACACGGCACTCGCTGTGTTCGGGGCTACCCTATGCATCTGCTCTGATGATGTATCCCTGTCCCATAACAACACACCCTCAGCAGTTTCTGTCTTTACCTCACTGCGCCTCAGTGGCGCGCACGTACACGTGTTCCGACACTGCCACTCTCCTGTCACAAGGTCCATGCCTTTCGGTAGCTGACACGTCGCGCACGTAACTGTCAACCCGCGCGGCAGCATTGTTTACAAACACGGGGCCCACGTGGCCGCTCCGTCTGCGCAGCCTGCCCGCGCAGGCTATCACCGCGCCCGCCGAAGACCGCCGGCGCGCCACGAAGATCACCGATGGCAGAACGGCGAAAGGGTGAAAAAGGAGGGGGTACCACGGTGCGTTATCCCGTTGGAGGGGGGTGGTGGTGAATCGACGGGAAATATAATCCGGTTGCGGGACGGGAGACGGCGATGCGTTATCAGCTGAACCGTGAAACTGATAGGTGTTGGAAACGTGGGAAAGGAATGGTTGTGTCCTCGCGTTGATGAGATCAGAAGTACTGTCTAGGTGAATAAGTGAATCCATCCATTGTCCCAGGTGGATTTTCACGCTGTCTGATCACTCACTGTACACTCTTTTCCCGCACTGCACGCGCTCTCCTGTGGACTTGCAGTTCGCCACACATACGGGCGCCAAATGTCGCGTACCCGCCTCCGTAGAATGCGTGGAGACGTGGCGGACGTCGCTCGGTCGTTTTCTAGTGTTGCCCGGCGCCAGCTCTCTCGCGTAGAGCAGCCTCCTGCGGGGAGGCAGGGGTGGACCGTCCGGCCCGTGTAGCTGCCGAGGGACGTCGCCCGCTGGAGAAATGTGCGGTGCAGGCTAGTTGTGTTAGTCCACGTGTTTTGGCCCGCGGACACGCCAGATACAAAACAACACTCACGCACACGGTAAAGAAAACGATAAAAGAGATTATACACACTATAGAACAGAATCCAAAAGCGATAATAGCGGCGAGTTTATGGAGCGTCTCGCGGCCGCGTCTAGCCTCGAAGGTGGCTCGCACGGGACTGGAGACCAGGACGCCGGCGCACTGCTCTCGCGCGCACGGAGCGGAAGTGACGTCATTCCCAAAGCCGCGGCGCGCTGCGGACAGGGCTGTGATCCGGGCTTTAACCCAGAGGCACGGAGGTACGACGTCAAAATAAAATAAAATTCCAAGTGCCAAATAACTTCATACTCTCAGTTATCCTGGAATTGAAGCTTTTTGGTTGAAAATTAATTTATCTCAAAACAAACTTTTTGTTCTCAGTAATATCTACTTACCTCCTCAAACACCACCAAATACCTAGCTTTCTTATTTTGAGGCCTTAGAAGATAAACTTAGTGCACATCAAGATGATTGAGTGACATTTGGTGACTTCAGTGTTCCTGGTGTCGACTGAATCAACAAACAAGCTGCCCACTTTGCACACGCTCATGTCAGAAACAAGGCACACCATCTGATCAATTTAATTTCTAAACTTGGTCTAGTGCAGTATAACAAAACACTTATCACCTAAAAATAATCTCTTAGACCTTATGTCTTGGCAACACTTCTCAATGCTGATGAAACCCTTGTTAAAGAAGATGTATATCATCCTGCCTTAAATATCAAGATAACATTTTATAATATCCCTCACATGATAAATTCCTCTTGTTTTTAAATTCTCTAAAAATGGTGATTATCTATAAGTCATCATTGGTCAAATTTTTTACAAATCATCTTATGTTAATCATCTTGTAAATGAATTAAATACTTTTATTTGTAACAGTATTAATGCTTTTATCCCTGCTTTTACAAAAAAAAAGCTACCATTTACCCAAACTGTTTTTCAAAACAACTGATTCAATCCTTGAAATTGAAGAAACACTTTCATAAACACTGTATAAGAAACAAAAACATGTTTTATGTACCTAGTCTAAATTCTCTTTCTTCCAGAATTGTGCTAAGTATCTAATCAAGCATGATAAAATCAGTTGGATGAGATAGATTAACAATGATATCAAGAACAGTCCAAAGAAGTTCTGCCATTATGTTAAAATAATGAAAAAATGTAATCAAGAACAGCATTCATTATAAGTGAATGGTAGTGTTTCGAGTGTGATCCAGACATATTATCAAATGCTTTTGCTGAGTACTTCTCAAGTGTTTATGTGTCACGCTCCTTCTACTTCTGTTGTGATACTATTGCTGTTCCTGTAATCACTTTGGGGTATTAAGGCCTTAAAAACTTTATAATAAAAGGGGTGTTCCCACCTATTAGTACGTATTCTAACACATTTATTTAACATGAGTTTGAATACTCAAAGTCTTTTCAAATGAATGGAAAATTGCAAAAGTTATTTTAATTCAAAAAGTGGTTCTAGATTAAAGTCTCCATCTATTAATGACCTATATCTCTTATAAGTGGTTTTTCGAAAATTTTCAAGAAAATTATTTTCAAAAATACAAATTTCCCATTATAAAATAGATTGAGAATCAACATGGTTTCATGTCCACAACTACAAACTTGATTACATTCTTCAATCCAATTAATAACGAAGTCACCAACAGGGGTCAGGTTAATGCCTGCTATTTAAATTTAGCCAAAGCTTTTTTTGACTCTATTAGTCATCCATTATTATCAAGCAAATGATCTAATTTTGGTTTTTGTGATAATTTTGTCAGTTAGTTATCCAGTTTTCTCACAAACAAGATTTTTTTGTGTCTATTAAAAACAGTAACTCCGCACATTTTGAAGCTACTTCTGGTATCCCACAGGGCGTTACGTTATCAGATCACCTTTACTTTTTAATAAATCATTGAAGACATTACTCTTATAATTTCGCATTCTTCCGGTTTATATGTTTGCAGATGACTTAAAAACTTGTAGAAAAATCACCACTTTAAATAATTGTCTTGTTATTTCAATCTGACATTATTACAATTAATTTTTGGTGCAAGTCAAATCTAGTTTGTCTTAACAGTGACAAAAATAAAATAATATCCTTTACCAGGAAATATCGTCTTACAAAATATGATTATAAGTTAGATAATACCTTAATTCCTAAAATTTCTTCTTTAAAAGATCTTGGAATTATTATAGATTCAAAAATATTTTATCATCAACACGTAGATTATCTAACTTCTAGTTTCAGAAGAACACTTTTCCTTATTAAATACATAATTAATTTTGTTACAAATTCTGATTCCATTTTATCTCTTTTCTTAGCACTTATTAGGTCATAACTTGAATATTGTTCAGTAATATGAATCAATATTATTTCCTCTGACAATGATAAAATTGAAAATTTTCAAAATAAATGTATCAATATTATTGTTTAAAAAACTTTCCTTCTTCCGAAATTAACTTCTCTCTTTGACCAGCTGACTTATCTTGATTTTCTCTTCATCACAAACTTTATAGTTATAAAATTCATTGGAAATATGTCTTGGATAACACTGGTATTAGAGTTCCTCATTTTTTTGAGTTGTAAAACACCTACTTTATACTTTACAGGAAAATTTATATTATTTTTAGACTAATCAATAACTATAATAGATTTGATCAACTTGGAAATAAAACTAATTAGCTAGTAAACATAGTTATTGACATAATTAGTGTATTCTCATTTTATATAATTTACTCTCCATGTGTTATAAAATCTATAAATCTGTTTTATTCTCCATCAAATTTTGTAGTTTTTGATTTTATGAATCTTTATAAGTTTGATTTAAGGAATGTTTGTTTGTGTCTGTGTCCATTGTTTGTTGTGCCCTTTGTGTAATGTATTTAAATTTAACATTGTTGCAATCTTTTCAAGGAGTCTTGGTGTGCATGAGACAATTGTAAATAAGTAAATTTTACTAAATTAAATAATTTTATACATGTGTTTATATTAATATTGAATACTGAGTATTTTTTAAAAAATCTAACTATATTGAATTTATACTTTTTCAACAGTATTTATTTTACTCCAGTCCTTTTATTATTTAACTAGCTGCCCGACCCGGCTTCGCACGGCTATACTAATGGAAAAAAATTAAGCCACATCTCCCATTTACAGTAATGGTAAATAAAAAAAAATTCAGTGAAAATTTATTACAATGCTGTATAATGTACCGGAGAGAAAATGAATAGCACCGATGGTTTCCCGACTCGTGCATGCAACGTACAACTGATGTACCCGTACTTCACTACGGCAGTCTACAGGCAGATCACTCTTGCGCCGCTCATTATACATGCCCCTCCTTGTGGGTACGCCACTGCCGCGCGATGCCCGTTGCCATGGAGATGCAGAAGGCATGAACAATGCAAAATCCTGTTCTCATGCAAAGTACCCACTGTTGCCTGGTTTTAACCACCCATGGGATCTAATTTTCGGAAAATGTCATCCTGCGTAACATAAGGAACATTACTGTGAAGTTGCAAGTCTGTAAAATATATATACTTGAAAAAAAGGGCAAAAAAAAAAATTAAACACAGAGAGAGGAAAAAAAAACAATAGTTTAGGTTTGCGATCTAAAGTGATAAAAAGTATTTAAATACTAATTGAACTCTTATGAGGGTACTGATTGCTTCGTTGTTAATATCACACGGGTGTTTTTTTTTACTTGTATGGGAAAATTAAGAATGATAAGGCATCTAGTGCGTGGCAACAATGTTAATAGGCAATAGGAAATAAACTTCTAGCGCCTGCGGCATTGTCAACACACACTTATTACGTGTACTGCATGTTGTATCTAACCCCCTCCAACGCATTTGATTCTAAAGTGGACTTTTAGTAAGGATAATATAATATAGCCTATAGCCTTCCTCGATAAATGTACTATCCAACACTGAAAGAATGTTTCAAAACTGACCAGTGGTTCCTGAGATTAGCGCGTTCAAACAAACAAACAAACTCTTCAGCTTTATAATATTAGTATAGATTTCTATTAATTATTTGCATGCAAAATGAAGTTAGTTTTTTATCATACCAAGTAAGTATAACTTCTAATGCTCGTACATAAGTAAATGCACCCATTCTTTGCATGTGATGTGTGTATTGATTTGCGTATTGGTAGTATATATTGGTCCGTCCTGCACTTGGTGCTGATGCGAGGAGCTGGCGCCGATGTCCGCCATCTTGGACTCTGATGTCATGGCGGCCATCTTGGATGACTGTGACCTTTGACCTTGACTCCAGTTGCTATCTTAGATCATGCCATTTTGGATCCGCCTTCTTGGGCTCTACCATTTGAATTATGTCACATCCACCATTTTGTTTTCTAGAACTTTCCACCATTTTGAATTATGATGTCATCGTTGCAATTTTCGTTACAGCCGCCATATTGAAAATCCATATTTACAATCAGAAAAATTTGGGAAAAATTTTAAAATTTATAAAAAAATTAATAAATCAAATTTTAATAAAATGTTAATTAAATAATGCACTTACGTCATTGAGCTCTGATTCCTTGGCTTGAATCCGGTGAGGGCAAAATAAATAATGGCGATGGATCCTTCTCCCATGGTAGCTGCTGGTAGACTGAGCCCCCAGCACTAATACCAATGCATATATGACCAACGCCCATCCTACACCCCCCCTACTCCTACCCCTCCTTCGTTTCCCAAATTTTTTCCTTGGAATTTTTCCCCGCAACCTCCTACTCCCACCAATTTATCCCCCAAATCCTCCTTCCCTAAAAATTAATTTTTTCCCTGGAATTTTCCCTCTCAACCTCCTACCCCCCACCCCCAATATTTTTTCATGGAATTACCCTCAACCAGGTGGGGCAAGAGTCACCCACCTGACTGCCTCAAACATCACAAGACACAATTAATACAAAAAAGGAGAACAAATAAATAAATAGTGCAGAAATCCATTTGTATAATGTGAACAACATTAATTAATACATTTGATAACTTGTTACATTAGTTAATACTGAAATGGCACATTTATCATACATCAGAATATTGATTTACATAACATTAGTACAAACAAGTATAACAGGTCGTAAACTCAATAACAATTTAACATTTAAATTATAAAAGACAAAATCATAAATATGAGTCGCCCCTGTGGACCTGGTAAGGCGTGGTAACAATCCAGAAAAAACGAGATGGCAAATCAAAAAGGGCAGAAGGCCTGAATCATGCAGCCAAGAGGTGGCAAGGCATCAAAAATTAATCAAGGCAGGCTCGGCCGCAGGGCGAACAGCGCAAAACAATTGGGCATGACGAGCAAAAGCGAACATTAAAGTCAAAGGCAATAACAAGCCCCGACAACAGGCGCCAGCGCCTGGAGTGGAAGAGACATATAAGTCTGAAATGGGCATGGCCGAGCACGCCTACAAATACGCCTTACCAGACACAGGAGCGACGGGAACCAGGATCACTGCCGGTCGACAGACGAGTGAAGTGGCCTGCTCACTAATGGTAAACAAGTGGGCGGGCGAGGGGAAGAGAGAGGGTGGAAGGGGTGGCAAGGAAGGTTTAGAAGGCCGGAACGATCTGGAAGGTCGGAGGAGGAGGTGGAAGGAGGGAGGGAAAGGGGAAAGGAAGAAAGGGGTGGGTTATGACAAGCAAAGGAGGGAAAGGAAGGGAGGAGAAGCAAGAATTGACTGGAAGAAGGGGGGGGGGAGCCAAGGACGGGAGGGGAAGGAAGGGAGGAGAGGTGAGAATGGACTAGAAGAATCTGGCCATTCTTCATCCCCCCTCCTTCTCCCTTTTTCCAAGGAAATGGTCACCCACTTCCTCCACCCCTTTCCCAATAATTATTTTTTTTCTTACAATAAACCTCACACCTTTCCTAACCCCCTTTTTTCCAAAAATTGTCACACCTCATTTCCCCCTCTCCATCCAACATTCTCACCTTATTTTCTGACCCCACCTACCACCTTGACCTTCTTTTAGGCTATAAATATTGTCCTGATGAGCCAGAGGACCCCTTCAGTTTACAGCAGTTCCACCAGTCGTCTATCGAGGAGTCAATGTTTGCTTGTTGTGCAAACGAGGCGAAGATCATATCGGCAATCGTGGCCTATGGTATAGTCGGTATGCTAGCGGCTCTGTACAAGGAGACAGAGTTAGCATACCTGCGTAAAGAGTTTCTGCTTGTTTACGCACTGCACAAAATTAGATACGTCTACAAATCCCTGCCAGCGTACCTACAGCAGGTTGAGGAATTTCAAGACTGTTGTCATGTACAGAGTGCGAAAAGGGTGTGTCTTCCATGCCTGACACACCACACACGAGGTCGTGGTGCAGGAAGTGGCGAGAAGCTTGTAGCAGGTCAGCTCCTGAGTGTTGTACCACCTCCGACACGAGCATCTAGGCGCCCCACCTCGTCAAGGCCAGCCTGGCTGTATGTTTGTGTAACTGTGAGTACTGGCAATTACCTTATTTCTGTGCAACGTCCAGTGTCTTATGTCCTAAGAGGGCCACGTAACTAAGCAACTTTTCGTGACATCCGTCATTGGTGGCAATGAAGTCAGGACTCATTAATTCATTTTTAAACCTCCGTGCAAGTGGTTCGCTCCGAACAGACAATCACAAAGTGATAATCGAAAATTGACTTATGAAGTGCACTCAATATCGTGGAATGATGGTGATGTGGACTATCACCTAGTGAAAACGGTGCTGTCGGACCTTATCGACCCTGAAGATGACGTAGTCGACGTCCTCAGAGGCCATCAGAAACTTATTGTGAGTGAATTGGGCAATGCAAAAATTATTGATCTACATAAACAAGGAAACAGCCCGCATCCAAGAGACTGATCAAGATGTATGGAAACCAAATTGAAAAGTGTGATAAATTTTATAAAGTTTTCCACTGTACACATTGTAATAGCCAGTTACTGAAGCTGTGGCTCTATGCCAATCATTTATACGAAACTAATGAGTATGTGCTAACTTTTTAAATATTGTTTTCTTGGTAAATGGCTGGTGCAGGATGATGAATTGTTGTAAATAAATAGGTATACCATTGTCTTTTGTTTTATTCCATTTTATTCTGATTTTCACATAAAAAATGTAACGTTTATTAATTTTACTTTTTCAAACCATATTAAAAAATAATAATTTTAAATAATGTTCAAAAATATATTTTTTTAATGACAGATGTATTATATTAGAAAAAAAATTCACAGTTCAAAAATTGTATACATATATTTTTGTTAATATACATTTTCAAATATTTTGCTTTTGCATGTAGAACCGCAGGCAGCATCTCTCTCTTCCTCATGAAAATGCTTGCCCCTGTTGCTCTCCGTCTCACCAGCTCTCTCTCTCAAGCTCACCGACTTTCCTGTCAGACACTTAAACAGCATGTCACAGTCTGAAACAAAAACTTTTAAATCGTCACCCTTTGCGTTTTTACACGCTTGGGACCGTCTGTAATACTAGAGTAAGTCATACTTTAGTATTACAGGCGCTTTACAACAATGCAAGCTTACCGGAAAGAATTAGTGCTTAGATTAACATATATGATACATTGTCATAGCAACACTGAAATTGCCCAACAACGATGAAAAAATGCTGAAATCTTGCCTTTCAACGAAGAAACAATGCGGAAACCCTGTGTATCATCAACAGGAAGGGGAAAGATGACAATTTCTTGGAAAAAAATGACCTTGGGTAGGGGTGAGGGGTTTGTTGTAAGATAAAAAATTATTATTTGGAAAGGGGTGAGGGAAGGGGTTAACAATTTTTTTTTGTAAAGGTGATTGGGGTAATTGCGAGAAAAAAAATATGGTGGGGGTAGGATGTGGAGGGGTAAAATACCAAGAATTTTTTTTGGAAAGGGGAAGAGAAAGAGGCGGGAGAGGAGAAGGTGAAGAAGCGAAGGGGTAGAAGGAGCGGAGAGGGTAGGATGGGGTGTTGTTTGTATATGCATTGGTATTAGTGGTGGGGGTTCAGCCTGCCGGCAGCTACCATAGGGAAAGGATCCATCGCCATTTTTAATTTTACCCTCATCGGGTTCGAACCGAGGACTCTGAGCTCCATGATATAAGTACATTTTAAAATATATATTTTATTAGAATTTGATTAATAAATTTTTTTATAAATTTTAAAATTTTTCTTAACATTTTCTGATAATAATTAAGGATTTTCAAGATGGCAACCGTAATGAAAATAACAATGATGACATCATAATTCAAAATGGTGGAAAGTTCTAGATAACAAAATGGTGGAAAGTTCTAGATAACAAAATGGCAGGGTCCAAGATGGCAGATGGGATCAAGGTCAAGGTCATCCATGATGGCCACCGTGATGTCAGAATCCAAGATGGCGGACATCGGCTCCAGCTCCTCGCACCAGCACCAGGTGCAGGAGGAACCAATGTATACTACTCGTATTGCAGTAGGAATTTCCTCATGTTCGAAAGAATTAAAACCAGATCATGGTGTAGCATTTGTTTTAAGTGCTACTCTATAAGTTTTCAGGACTTTTTCAGAACCTTTAACGCACAATTTTTTTTAAAAATAAATGGTAGTTTTAAAATATAAATACATAACAGAAATCAAACATGAGCAAGTCCAGTATGAAATATTCTGCAATTTGCAGAATTGTACAGAATAAGGTAACAAAGCTAAAACATTTTCAGAGATAATTTCCACATGTTAATATAACCTGAGGTGAGGCGTCAAGAACCAAATGAAAGTCAGCTAAAGGCTTCTGGAAACTGAAAGGTCCATGACCTTGAGCATAATTGCTGCTTATTTAGGGACTTCTTGTGACTTCCGTGACCAGTTCTTCAGTTTCCTTACCTTTTCCTTCCTTTCAGTATTTTTGTGACCTGCGGACACACTTTAGAGGGGGGCGCGGAAAAGTACCATACTGGTATGGTACTTTTCCGTATGGCACAATTCCGCCTCTCTTCTTCAAAAAAGACGGAAAAGTTCCATACTGGAAAAGTACCATACTTGAAAAAGGACGAGGTGGAATTGTGCCATATTTTTTTACACGCTCCATGGAATGACTGCAACGCCTCTGTTCTCAGAATAGTGTGGAGAATTCGCCTGTAGACAGCGCTGTCAACTCCAACAGTGTCTTCGGTTAACTCAAATGACGCCAGATAGCAGCACGTCCTTTTTAAAGTATGGCACTTTTCCGGTATGGTACTTTTCTGTCTGTTTCGAAAATGCGAGGCGGAATTGTGCCATACGGAAAACTACCATATTTTACTACCAGATTCAATAACATTCGGGCCAGCAATAGATTGGCTATGATTTTTCATTATTTTTTTTAAGGTTTTAAAAAATATATACAAATATTTACTAGGTATAATCTATA
Organism: Bacillus rossius redtenbacheri; assembly: GCF_032445375.1. NCBI lineage: Eukaryota > Metazoa > Arthropoda > Insecta > Phasmatodea > Bacillidae > Bacillus > Bacillus rossius. The sequence continues at coordinate 27,764,981 of NC_086338.1, read as the reverse complement.
ATACAACATCACTACAAAATTCATACTAAAATTTAAATTTAATATATTTTGCATAAACTAAGAGAAAATGAATGAAATATCTACACCAGAATTTTTTATGTTTATTATACCTCTTCGGATATTATCTTATGAGAATGAAAAATTCACTGAGGTGCAATTCATGTAAATAAATATCCACTAGTGTCAGATATTTTTATTTTATATTATTGTACTGAAAATTTGTGTAAAACATCATGTTAGCTTTTATACTATATGTATCCATGGACTAGAAATTCTGTGATTATTCATAACCGGTATGTTTCAATCTTTAAAATTTGAGTAACTTTTATGATTGACTAACGTATTGAAAAATTTAGCTGGGAATATTGAATTAGCATGTTAAAAAAAGACTGACAGCAAAACACGTATTTTTTGACTTGGTCTGCAAATTCACTTAATGTTTCAATTTTATGTCAGATTTGTCTCGTAGAAATATCTGTCAAGCTTCTAACAATATGCATGTCATCCTTGAAGACGTATTTTACCATAATTGATAATATTTGAGAAATAATGCAACTGTATGTCCAGCAAGCTTCAGTTATGCTTTGTAGCATCCTCTTGCAATTGCACTGGTGAACGATACTATTAAAATTATTATTATTAGGTTGGTTGAATTTTTGTTCACATACATTAAAACTGAACCTGAGAAATAAATCAAACATTCATAACTCTTCTGTGGTAGTCAACTTAAAGTACAGTGGCATACTCTAGAAATTTAGAGATCTTGTGTGATACCAATCCAAACGTGTTAAAAGAAATGTAACTGTTAAAGAAATATATTTATGTCAAACTTACAGTGCTCAAACGACATAGATTTAAGTATATTACTACTTTTTTAACAAAGAACATTTTTTCTACGAGGTGTACATTAACATTAAATGAGAACTTTGATACGTACGTGGTATACTGTTTTGATTGGAACAACTTTACTTTAAAAAAAAATATTAAGTCACATTAACACCAGTTTATGATAATTATAAGGGAAAATTATACTTTTAGTTTAACATAATATGTTTAAGTTCTTATGCATATTTCTACATCTAACTTAAAAAGAGGAAATATTCTGGATATATATTATTGGTTAAATTAAATTAAATAGTATTAAAATAATGAAGGCCGGGCTTCAGCCAAACTCATTGTGGTGGTGGGATAGTAATTTAAATGTAATACATTTACTCATGCGATTTACATAATTTTTGTGATAAAATTGTGAAACAAAAACTATATTATAGATTTTGAAGACCTTAATGGTGCTATGGTTTCAAAAGTTTAAATATTTCCTTAAATATGGTTATATGATGAGATATAATTTTCAAAGTATCATAAATTTCAGGCTATTCATTTAATCACTTAAAGGGCCCGACTGCACTTTTGACTGAGTTGAATTCTTTAAAAAAGTCCGCGAGTATGATACTCTATCTGAAAAACAAAGCGACAGCATCAGTGGTGCCAACAAGGGGGAGGGCAGTACCCAGGGGCAGTTGCCCCCTCTACGAGTTTGACTGGAAAATAGTTTCACATATAATTTGAAGAAAATTACACATAACATATTAACAACTGTAGTGCTAATTAATGATTATGTGAAGAATACTAATAAACAGACAGATTTCCTTAAAAATTGCCTGAATAATTTTTAATTTCTATATTTAGAGTATAAAATTATGAAACAACTGACTTTGCCCCCCCCCCCCCTCCCTCCCTCCCTCCAGGGAAAAAAATCCTGTGGGAGCCCCTGGACAGCATCACATTTTGTAATGGAAACATTGAGGAAGCGAGCTACCAGCACATGATGTTGGTGGGGGGAAGCAGGGGGGAGCGGATGACGCGCGGGTTGGCGGAGATAGGCAGCTGTTGCCAGCTCCTTCCAGGAAGGTCACTTAAACCCTCTCCCCGCCAACGCAACAGTGTGCTTGGTAGTTGTGCCAACCTCTCAGGCTAGGTGCGAGGCAGACAGTTCTTCATTTACAGTCTTCAGTTCGTTAAAGGATAACATACTGGTCTGGTTTCTCTTGTTATATTATGGGAATGTCAAAACACAGCTAATACCTTGGAAGGAGTTAGTCAAAAATTTGTTACATCACGGACACAGTGAGCCAACAAGACGAGACGGTAGCAGCAAGGACAGTAAATTAAGACAAAAAAAGGATTTTGGACAACACCATGACAAACAAATAACACGACGATGATACTAAAAGATAACATTGAAAAAACAATGACAACACAAAGACGCTAAGGTGAATCCAATGATGTAACTCAACAGTATTCCTAACACAAGGATAAATAGCACAGACGAATAAAGGGCTTCTAAAAACAACAGTTGCGACGTACGGGCGAGGGATTGTAGATTGTTCGCGTCCTCAGGACAGATAGTTTCTTGTCACATACACTGTAATAGTGTATGCCCAAAACTTCACCTTCAATTAATTGTCATGTTATTTAAAAGTTTGCGTTTGTCATTGGCAGTTTGATTTTTTTTAAATTACATTAGATATTAATAAATATTAATATTGAATTCTCTTAACAGGCCATTTTTTGTTGACCTGTGATTGTTTTGTTTTATGGATTGTTTTGTTTACACTTCTATTAAAAATAGATACAGGTATTAATGCAGAGAAGGATACTCATAAGAGGAATCGGTGTATTTTCATGTTTTCCGTAACAGTACGTCTCAAAGACAGAGATTTGTCAAATTTGTTCCGAACAATTTGTTTCTCAATTTGTATTGTATTACACAAATAAACACCACAGGGATTATAAAAACACGTAAATGATACTAAGATAATCTAAAATTCCATTATACGTATAGCACTATCTTTGTAGAAGATTTTCTGGAGGTAGGGGGTGGCTTGTTGCCCCCTCCTTCACAAATAATGGTTACTTCCATGGTGCACGATACGCACAAGAGATGTGAAGTAAAATGTTTGTGTAATTTTTATACAACTAGTAGTTACATCAAAAATATTACACATTAAAATTACTTTGAAAACATCAAAAATAATACTACGAAAAGTGTTTATTCAACCAGCTCATTACAGTATTTCGAAATCAACCCCATTCTGCATATTCTGCAACACCATTCCCAATAACTGCATTCATGCAGTTAAAAGCTAAATACACGACAACTTTATCATTATCTTCAATTGCAAACATGAATGGTTCTCAAGTATACATTAAAAAAAAACTGTAATAATGGTTTGACAGGTTGGGCACACTGTCAATATTTTTTTATACATTGATTATTAAGGAAATTTTTTTCCAACACACAAGTACGCAAGAGGCACGCTGGTCGTGTGGTCAGAACACTTGCCTCCCACCAAGAAGACTGGGTTCCAAATCCCAGCGGGGTCGAACCCGCATTTTCACCAGTGGGAAAACGTTGCGGCCTTTGACGGGGTCTGTGGGATTTCTCGGGGTACTCCCGTTTCCCCTACAAAACAATCCCGTCGATGCTTCATACCCCATCCAATCCACCTCATGCACCGATATGTCTGTCCCTCAGGCGGGCAGCCGGGTCCTGTGAATGTGTGCCGCAAATTAGGATTTTTGGCACAATCCTTAATTTTGAATTTTAAAGTTTTTTTTTCGGTAGTCATTTTTAGCGGCTCATATTGGATCTGGATCTGATTTTTGCCGATGCAATGCATGTCGTGCAGTGTACTCGTCTAACCCCGCTTCTAACGCACATTCACTGGCTGATATTCTCCTCCTCCTCTCCGTGTCAAAGAGTGCTTTCCCCAGCAGACTATCAGATCAGGCAGTTCCTGAGAACCCTTCTTACGTGAGCGAGTTTCGGACACGAACACGAGTCGTCTTGCCCAAGCCCTCGGCACGTCCCCAGGCTCGGTAGAGCCTCCTTTCCGACTGAGGTTGCGAGTTTTCACCCCCCCTCCCCCTTCATAAAAGGCATCACAGGGAACATTGGCCAGAGAAATGACCTGGGCCAATAACCCCGACGACTCAAGGCTAAGACACAGCCTTCCTAACGTATGGCCGCGCTACACCACTGCCCCCTGGCAACTTCTGTTATAAGCTATGTCCGCTAGTCCTTTTGCCAGTCGCCAGAGATCGGTACCTGTCCCTCGATTAGCCCCATGTTGTAGCAGACAACTTGAGTGAGTCGATATTTACTCGTTTCGGACACCTCTCAGTAGGTCGCGCGGACATCGGCCAGTGCTACCAACTTCGAGATATCGAAGTCAGAGTTTTATTTATTTACCACTCGGAAAACTACGGACTGAATCATATCATCGGCGAGACGCCCCACAAGACTCCTGTCCGGGCGTAACTAAAGATGTAGTCAGCTCGGCAAGGGATGCTGTCCCTACAAGTCCTTTTATTTAGTTCTTATTCCATCTACATTCATCGTAGAAGTAGTTATATTTAACATATACATATTTTTTTAAATTATGGAAATGTCCGTGACTTCCGTGATTTTGCGATCTTCGGATCCTGGCGAGCTACGCTTCGAACACTAGAAGCCACCTACCTGTCTGACAGGGTCCAAGGGTCCAAGAGCCAGATCCGGACATAGCAGTTCCTCCTTCGAGTCCTCCAGCAATCAGGACGACAAGGGCGCCCTGAAGACATAAGATATCTGTTTCGGCCAGCGAGCACCAAACCTCCGGTGCTAAAGTTTTTTTTTTTAACTTCCCTAACAACTTTTGCATCACGACGTAGACAACATCAAAAACCAGAAATATTTATTTTGGGACTTTATAGCACTTATTGATCACTCTGGGATTGTTTTTTTCTAACGTTTTATTTCTTTATTTTTGTTTACCGACGCTAAATGAAACCTAATATTCCGTTTAGGGCCGGCCCATAATTTCAGATATTTTACAAGACATATTTTTAATTATGTAATTTTAATGAGCTTTAATGTAAATTTAATAATTCAACGATTTAATAATTTAATATAATTATAATATATATGTGAATCAATCAGAGGTTATCAATTTCATGTTAAAAGCATTACCAGTCAAATAAACATATAGATACTTATATCTAGACGAAATCACACCTTGTTTCTTTTTTTTTCCTTTTTGAAACTAAAAGAATCACCGTTACAGCAGTGTATGATAAAAGGTTAACATTGATATGTAATTTAAACTTATTTTCCAACACTGTACAAACGTAACAAATGTCAGCCTCATCCACGTAGACCCTGCCTCAGGCGAGGAAACTGTATGCATATTTACATTTCTTACACCAGTACGTAAAAATAATCTTCTGGTATTTTTCACGGTACATGGCTGAAAACAGCCCCAACACAACCAAAACAGAACCACACCAGATTTCAGACCAAGAAAACTGACTGTGAATCCTGACAATCCATCAGATACATAAAGAAGGTTAAATAAAGTAGTAATATATATTCTGTTTTGTAAAATGATCTGCTGAGTTTCACTTTATCGTACTTTTTATGTAACCTAGTTTATTAACCAAAAAAAAAACTTAATTGAACTGATACCTAAAGGATGACAATAGGTTGTGTCATTTTAAACATAATTTAAATCGTGCAATAATTAATTTATTTTTTATGGGTTGTCAGGGACTTATGATTTTTGGTCACGTGACTAATATCAATACAATGGATTTCATTTCATCTAGTGACCTGGAGTTAACATTTGAAATAAAATCGCAAGCATTTGATTGCTGCTTAATTCTATAGCTTCTTAGATAACAGCCATAATTTACCCATGTCTTTCGAGTATTCGAACTATGTGATAAGCATTTCATTACTTAAGACCATACAACGATTCATAGTAGCATTTTTATATTGAAATTCACACATTTATTTGAAAGTAATTGTTATCGTTTAACAGTTAACCAAATTTAAAGCAATAACAATAAAATTTAATTCGATGTAGCAAGAAAATGATTATTACAATTATTGAACGAATTAACACCTTTATTTCACATGTTTGAAAATGTATTTTTAATACATAAACAAATATTATTCAATGTTTTAAACTACAGCTGTCAATATGATACGAGCTGATATCAGGTTTATGTATGAGAAGGACACAGTTTTGCCATAAAAGAAACAAATGATCTCACTACTCATTCACCACCTCTCATCTCAAACAAATAACAGATATCTTTATGCTTTTTTTTGTAAAGACAATATCAACATTAATCTTTAAAAAGTATGTTCAAAAAATCTAAGAACTTAAATTTAAAAGCTGATATAACTGATTTTCATGTCTTGGAAATTTCTGGAATTTTTGGTGCCAGTGCAAACTTATTGCTTACTGGCTGACGTAATATAGGTATTTAGTAAGTAACAACAATATATTTTGGAGGAAAAAACCTAAAACAAACACCAAACGACCCATTAACTATACCTTTGTAGGTATGCTCGCATCCACGATTATTGTTTCGAGTTTCAATTTACAATACTCTTTAAGACCTTTGGATTTTTATTTGTATGTATCAATAAGCGTTACAAGAGTTCTGAAAGTATTTAAAATTCTTTCAGATAATTAATATTAACTACATTTATTTCTTAAAGACTTTATTTAATAATATAAAATGAAGATTTACTCAGAATTTAACTCATGCCAATGGTAGGCTATGCTATATTTTATTTATTTAGTACAAAGTTATCAGTTTACGGTGACCACATAAATAAGAACAATGATCCACAATACATTGCCTAACTATTTTTTATAAAATACGATCATTATCAAATTTTGAGTATCAACATTAGCACTCTAAAAATTATAACAATTATTTAATTCTTATATTAAATATTATTATATTAAAATAATTTAATTTTTATAGCATTTTTCCTGAAGCATGTTTGCAAAAATATTTTTATTATGAAATACATTAATTAATATTGGTTTATAATTTTTCAATAAAATAAATAACAGAATTTTGAAAAATAAGTGTAAATTAAAGCCGATCCCTCGCGGGTTAATGCAAGTTTTCGATGCACAATATTGTTGCCAAATACATAGGCCTATTATAACAATCTGTCATCCCATATAGAAAAATTGGATAGTGCGTTTTGTTAAGAAAGCATACAGCAATCGATGCTTGAGTTGTAAGATTGGCCTAATAAATTGATTACAGTGAGTTATTTAAAATGTATTTTTTTCGGGAGTAGTAGTAGTTTTCCGTATGGCACAATTCCGCCTCGCCTCTTCGAAACAGGCGGAAAAGTACCATACTGGAAAAGTGCCATACTTTAAAAAGGACACGTGCTGCTATCTGGCATCATTTGAGTTAACCTAAGAAACTGTTGGAGTTGACAGCGCTGTCTACAGACGAATTCTCCACACTATTCTGAGAAAAGAGGCGTTGTAGTCATTCCATGGAGTGTGTAAAAAAATATGGCACAATTCCGCCTCGTCCTTTTTCAAGTATGGTACTTTTCCAGTATGGAACTTTTCCGTCTTTTTCGAAGAAGAGAGGCGGAATTGTGCCATACGGAAAAGTACCATACCAGTATGGTACTTTTCCAGTGTGGTACTTTTCTATCGCCCCCTTTAGAGTGCATTTCAGATCCCTGAAAGATATTCTACACTTAGATCTGTGTAACATCTTGCCCTTGGCTTCCACACAACTTGAGTGTCTGATGTCTTGTGCAGGACGGACACAGGCGTCCACGCTATTCGCTCGTCTGTTCACTTGGACATCCAGAAACCATGGGACCCAGACGAAATAGTGAAGAGCTACAACAGATATTTCTTGAAACATGACTTTGACATCAGGTGAGCTCATTGCTGTGTTCATTTTGTACGATGGATACTAAAATTTCAGTGTTCCCGGGGACAGGGAAAACATTGAAAACAGGGGACTCTCAGAGATTTGGAAAGGCATCTTTGGAACTTTTAAAACAAAAGGGAAATGGACAGAATGTTAATTAGTTAACTGGATTAGTGATTTGTTAATACTGGTGTTTTCCTTTATTGTCAATCACAAGTTTATGTGTAGTTAAAAACCCATTATTTTGCATAATTTATTAAAAATAAGAGAAACAATCTATTAATCAAATATGTAAGTAATTTAATGATTTGAAGTTCGATAAAATGTTAATAGCCATTCATGTACAATCAATAATGTTTTGTTTCAAAATTTGATCAAAATTTGTGGTTTAATATTACAAACTGGTGACATTGGTTGTGTAGCATTAGTGGAAACGATAACAGCATACACTGTGTACGTTTAGGAAAAGACTCTGTGGTCAGTTTGATGTGTTATGTGTGGTTGAAGCGTGTTTATTTGTAGTTTAATATATTTATGCTATCTTACAAGATTGATTTATGAGACATGGAAATAGGTAATGTTTGGTTGGACAGGAAAACTAAGGGAAACGTTTTAGAGGAAAAGTGTGGGAACCCTGTAACTGTATTTTTTTTTGTATTCGCATTTCGTTGCATCGTGACGCTTGTGTTCGCAGGTTGCAGAGCTGCCAGCTTGTGCCCGAGACCTTCCACGCGAGACACAGCGTCAAGTCTCGCACGTATTTGTATCGCTTGGCGGTCAGGAAGCCGGATGTGCCCGTCTCTAAATGCTCACTGAACCAGATCCCAGTCACAGAGTTGAAGAGATGCTACTTTTTACCGTGAGTCCAGTCATTGTGGTCACTTTGGTCTAGAAAGTTTCTGTCTTTACCTTAAAGGCAAGAAGTTTAAATTCTGTCGTGCGTGGACTCCATACCACAATTTTTTTCTAATTAGTTATATTACATTTGTTGTAATATGTATATTCTGCAGTAAAATGTGTTAGTAATTCCTAGGTTATAAAGCATATCAGTTTTCTGGAAAATTAAAAAAACAACACAAGAGTTTTTAAAAATTGTTTTCTTACCGAGGCTAGTCAACAAACTTACAATTTCCAATCTTCTAGAAACCCGACCTTTGATGTCTGCTCCGCGCAGTCTGCTATGTCCCTGTTTCCTGGCGAGAGGAACTTCCGAACGTTCGCCAAGATAAAGAGGATAGAAGAGGAAGAAGGCTCTGCCCCGCCCACGGTGCGGACGGTCTTCAGATTCGTGATCGAGCCGGGAGTGCCGATGTTCGACAGCCTGTACTCCCCGGACAACTTTCACTACAACTTCTGGAACATTATCTGTGAAGCACGCTCCTTCCTGAACAAACAGGTGAGTTACGTGTGTGTTGGGTGGCAGGGCCGTTGCCGGGATTTCGTGAAGGAGGGGCCCCAATATAAGCATTGTATCATTTCTTTGATGAGGTAGTTTTCTTTCTAATTGAATTTCAAAAGAAAACTGATTGTCACACTAAAATCTCAGAATGGTAGACTTTTAGAACTTCAATGATTAAATGGTAATTGATTTTGCTTGAATAAAGATAACTTGAATTTTTTGGTTTTAAGCAATTTTTTTTTCAATACTTTGTTCGTAAGTGGGTTGATTGATGATTTTGTCGAAACAAGTCACAAATACATAATATACAATTAATGTAGCACACATGTCATGTTTCTATGAAAGACATGCATACAGGAACACATGTGCAAACCGGCGTTAAATTTAGATGACTACTTGGAAAAAATTCCTGTTGTTTCTGTGGATGAGGCACATTAGGCTATAATGTGGGTGGAAATACATCGTTGTAGCCTTCTTAAGGATTTCAATAATCCGAAATTCCTCTGTAGCCATTTTACAGTTCAAAACTCGGGCTAACTCAAATTAGTCTGACTATTACATACATAAACACTTGAAAAGGTTGATTGAATGCTGAAAAAAATATTTCAGTTTGTGACAAGTCTGAGTCGTGCCCAGCTTAGACAATGATTGTTCCTTCTTCATATAAAAAAAATTCGAAAAGTATTCCGTCAGATGTTGATTGTAAAGTTTTGTCTGATTATTAATTTACTCAAACCTGTCTGTGGTTATATTTAAATAAAAGATATTAAAATTAATTTGGTTTGATTTATTCTTCTTTCGATGAAAGTACATGTCTGTCACATGATTCCATAACGTAGCAGAAAATGAAATGCTCAATTATGCAGATTGCTCCTGCAGTTGTGCATGTGTGTGCAAGTGAGTAAAAAAGTTTGTGAGGGTACAAACATGTTTAAGTGTGCAAAAATGTACAAAAGTGTGCAAGGGTGTATAATGTGTGTGCAAAAGTGAGTGCAAGTGTGTGCAAGTTGTACTGTTGGTAGTTTATTTTTGTTTATTGCAACTAGTATTTTAATTTTAGTCTGTACAAGTTTGCACTAAAATATTGGACAAGTCTCATGATACAAAAATTACAATGTTGGAATGACAATAGTTGAAGTAAATATATTTTATATGGTTTTTCATTATCATTTTAAATTTTCCAACCCTGAGTCCTTAATGTAAAAAAATAAATAAAGATATTCAGTGCTTTATCATGAAAAGAATAGGTACCGTAATCAAATTTTTTTTTAATTTTTAATTTTAAGAAACTATATATTTTTGATATTTGTTTATTGTAAATGTCAAGGCTGTGTAAGAAGGTTTTATTGTTAGCATGGAAGTAAATGTTTTTTTTTCTCATAGTGTACCACGTATTGAGTTTCCCAAAAACAGTGACAACGCTAATTGTGCGTTCATAGTGAACTGGCACCAGCGTCTCAGTTTGCTAAGAACTCACAGATGCACTGTCCTTATAGAGGCACAAAAATTAATCTTTTTTTTCTTCTTTTGTTTTGTACTGTATTCAAGTGTAAATTATTCCTTTTATTTTTAAGTACTTTATATTATATAGAGAATATCCCAAATAAAAATAGCTGAATTATATATGCACACTATTGTTATTCAGCTAGGTTACTGACACTGAAAATCAAAACAGTTGTCATATTTGTTTTGTGATTTGTTTTCATGTAGCTAATAAACTCTCACAGGACCTGGGGCGGAATCATGGTACAGTCTTCCTGGATTAAGTTTTATCAGTTTTTCATGTTTTTCCATGGGTTTCAGAGGTGTGTGCTTTGCAGGAAGAAAAAAAAAGTATTGTCTTGTGACATAATAACTATTATAATAGTGATGGGAAAACTAGCTGATTCTTGCTTTGACAATCTTGTTCGTAATGGTCACAATACTGTAAATTTTATAAAGTTAATATTTTTTGTAATGGGCTTGTACCAAAATTGATTTTTTGGTTGTTCTAGTGCTAACAGCATACAATTTTCAATCCTCACCACTCTTTTATCATTATATACTAATTGGCAAATAAACAGCAATGAGTGTATATGATAATCTGTGCATGTTGTGTGAAAACAAGAATGTATGTGAACTGTTAAAAATGTTTGCTTATTCAGAGAAATGTTTTGTTACGTTGGTCGCTTAAGTCCCCAAAAAGTCAAAAATTGCTCAAAAATAAGGAAAACATTTCCATGTGTTTTTTGTTTGCTCCTGATTGAAACTGCGTGATCACCTTAAAATAAAAAAAAATGGTTTATAAAACTTTGCTGTAATGTTTTAATAATCAGAATGCAGTTTGTACTAAATTCCACATTTGGAAATTAGGTTAGGGAATATAAAACCAAGGGTAATCAAACATAAGATATTTGGCAGTTTGACGTGTAATTTTGAAAAGACTTGGAAAGGTCACCAAGTTGTATTCCTGCCTGGGTGGCCTGGCTATGTCCCTGTTGGTAGTTTAGTTTTTTCTTAATTGCAACTAGTATTTTTTTATTTTAGTCAGTACAAGTTTGCACTAAAATATTGGACAAGTCACATGATAAAAAAATACAATGTTGCAATGACAATAGTTGAAGTAAATATATCATATATTTTTTTCATTATCATCTTAAAATTTTTTTCAGTCTGCTTCCAGCCGTGGAGTGAGTATATAGCTGGTCAACCGTCTTTCATGTAAAAAAAAAAGTAAAGCACAAAATTAAAACTATTTTGAAATATATATATATATATATATATATATATATATATATATATATATATATATATATATATATATATATATATATATAAATATATATAAATATATAAATATAATAAATATAAATATAGTAGAAAATCATAGGAGGAATGGTCATAGACACACCAAAATGAGTGTGTCATTTCTCTATGTCCATCACACGGTCATATAGTAAAGTCTGGATAAAATTCGGCAATCACTTAAAAACATGTTTTTTTTTTTAATCCGTCAACTTGCTACAATTCACATTTTTACGAGCGTTATTGGGTCAAGGCTGCCTCTTTTGTGCTGGCAAGGATTGCTAATAAAACGTTGGATTTGCCCCTGTGTCATCAACATGGCTGCCGAGGATGGTTCAATTGGAATCCAAGATGGCTTCCCACTAGCATGTAAATAAATGAAATGCGTGTGCCGGCAGGTGCGTCGCATGGTGGGGGTCTCGGTGGCGGTCGCCCAGGGGCGCGTCTCCGTGGAGAGCGTGCGCCGCATGCTGGACCACCCGTCCCCCGACAGCTGGGACCCCCGGGCCGTGCCCGCCCCTCCCTTCGGGCTGTACCTGGCCGATGTCTCCTACGACCCGCGGGACCTGGTGCTCCCGGGGCCATGAGCTTCCTGGAGGAGATCAGCCGGCGCAGGACGGGCCTCCGCCCCTGTGCCACGCGCGTGACCACCGCGACGGGCTCCGTGCGCGAGGAGCGGCGCCGGCCGGACGGCTCCACCGTCTCCATGCCCGCGGCGTGGCGCTCCCCGGGCTTCGTCGTGGACACCCGGCCGGACCTGCAGGTGGCAGACGTGCTCCCGGGGCTGCTGCTGGGGTCCCAGGACGCGGCCCGGGACGCGGGCGTGCTGCGCGGGCGCCGGGTCACCCACGTGCTGAGCCTGGGCGTGTCCGTCCCGCCCCTCCCGGGGATCACGTACCGGCCCGTCGACCTCCTGGACCTGCCGGACTGCCCCCTGGCGCCCGTCCTCGCCCCCTGCTTCTCCTTCATCGACGCCGCGCGGGGGCAGGGGTGCGTGCTGGTCCACTGCAACGCCGGAGTCTCCCGGTCGGCGGCCGTCGTGATCGGCTACCTCATCAGGCTCGGGTGGAGCTACGAGGCCGCGTACCGCCACCTGAAGGAGAGGCGGAGTGCCATCAGGCCAAACGAGGGCTTCGTCCGAGCTCTCAAACTATACGAAAAGGAGATTGCCACGTAGGCTTCGGACTTTCAGGTACTTACAGCAAAATAAAAAAAAAAAAAAAAAACTTTTAAATTGCTTTACACCACACCCAATTGTGATTTGATTGTTAGGAGCAGATAGTTTTGTGTCTAACCTAGATGAGACAGTAGTGTACATGTGTTTAAAATGTATTACAAATATGTTGTCCGAGTGTTTTCGTTTGCTTTTAATTTTTTTTTTTCATCAAATGTTTTATGTTTGAATTAAAATTCACTTGAAAAGTCCATTAATACCATTTTGTTTCCTTTAATCACACAGAAGTGATTTGGAGCCACTAAAATCTTGCAGGTCTCATCAAAAGCCTATCTTTACCACCACTGGCCAACATCTCTGACCACCCTCACAGCCACCAGCTAGCTACGGAGCTGACAGACCAGCTTTCACACCTGGAAGGGATCTTGCTAGTAGAGGCCTGCGAAGACTTGGAAAATATTAGATATTCGTGAATAATTTGATATTTGGCATTTGATTTGACATATCAGTCATATTTTTGATTTTTTTTTTAAATTATTTGTGTATTAATACATCATTTGGGACTCATTTACAAAAATATTTTGGAAATTATGTAACATTTACGAGTCTAAGCTGATTTATTGAGATACTTAGATTTGTTTTCTGCAAAATTATTTACATATTTTTTTTTATATTTAACAATTAATCATTATATTAATATTGTTAAAAAAATAATACATCAGTTGTATAACTAGTTAGATCAACAAAACAATTTTAAAACTTAAAATTTTAGTGATACAAGGAAATGCTTTGCCAGTTTGTTTTTTTATTTCTCTCCATTTTACACCTTTTTATTGTGTTTACATATTATCTAACACTTTCGACCGAAACAATTCTTTATAAGATGATCTATTGCTGCAGGAAGTTGAAAAAAATAAACTAATAATTTCCGTACAATGTGCACTATCAAATAAATTATAATTTATTTTGAACTTTCCAAATATTATCTAAAAAAAATTTTCTGAGACAATTTTTTGTACGACTAACTTTTGCTGAAAAACTTGTAAATATTACCTACAAATTTTCTCTGAATTAATTTTTGGTGCAACAAACCATTACTGCAAGGGATGGAAATAACAAGGATTGACGGTCAAATAAATCATCACTCCTTTAACGGAGTGTAAGTTATTGTAAAAAAATTTAAACATTATCTAAAACTTTGGCTGAAACCAATTTTTCTTGAGATAAACTATTACTGTTCCAGACTTAATTCTGGACAATATGGGTTTACCTGTAAGAATTGAACTAACCAACAAAATATTTTTTTTTTATTCCACAAGGGGGGGGGGGTAAAAAAAAACCACGTAAGAGAGTGGGAACCCTGAAATAATTCCTTACTACAGGGAACGGTCTATGACTTCCCCAGTATCGCTGGTCCTACAGACCCCAGTGGGAAACATGGTGGGAGTTGCCTAGGCTGATGGGTTTTCTCTGGGTACTCCCCCCACCGTCAGTGCTCATTAGCATCTCATCAGTTGATGTCATGACATCAGCAGGTGACATGTTGAAACTGCATTTTAAACTAACTCTTAGATTTTTTTTTAGTTAAGTGTCCTATAATAATTATTACATTATTAGCCATATTTTTTTAATTGCATCTGGTACAGGAAATTTTTGCTGAACATTTTTTAGCAATTGCAAAATCATTAAAAAATTGATACATGTTTGCAACTGCAGCACAAGATATTTTTTTCTACATTCTTCCCAAACTGTTACTACCAGCTTATCAAGAATGCATACCAATTAATGACTAATTAGACTGGTCAGTATTTTAGTTTCCCCACCTTCTAGAAATAGTAAATGGTGATTTGAAGACTGGAATAAAAAGTGCTCATTTTATTTACCACAAATATTTATTCGATCAAGTGCAAATAAATTACATCTCCATTTATCTCCTTATTACAAAATAAAATATATATATTTCCTTCTCTATCATAGTGGTTAACATATGAAGTTTACACATTAACCCTACAACTCTGTCTGCTCAATTTTCCTTAATACTCTGTCTGGGGTCATATTTGACCCCATCCTATAATCCATTAAGAAAATTTTACTGAACTGCCAATATGTATCGGAAATATTTATCAGAATTTGATCCAGTTATTTCCATAGGTATTGCATGGTTTAATGTTTCTTAGTGTTCACTATACAGTATTACACGACATTTGCAGCATTTTGAAAAGTTTCTTTCACTTAACTGCAAACATCATTCAATCACCTCCATCAGAATTTATTCTAGACTCGTCTTCACAGTTTTTGCATGTAGTTAATGTTTCAGAATGTTCCTTGCACACAAATATATTACATCGTTTGCAGATTGAACTGTATTTGGTGTCCTTTGACCGGGGGCAAATGAAGCATCTTCCTCGCTTTCTCATTTGATTGTTTGGGGTTGGTTCTGGATGTTTTTTTTCTAGAATATCACCAAATCCACACATTTTGATGCTACTAACAATAGCCGTGTTTCTTGCTTGTGGTAAACCGACACGGTGCTCCACTTGAGGCTTTGCCATTTCTTTAGCCAACTTCATTAGAAACAGACGTCTCTCTGTTTT
This sequence comes from Bacillus rossius redtenbacheri, assembly GCF_032445375.1. Lineage (NCBI taxonomy): Eukaryota > Metazoa > Arthropoda > Insecta > Phasmatodea > Bacillidae > Bacillus > Bacillus rossius. The sequence goes on along the minus strand of NC_086338.1, from coordinate 27,749,275 downwards.
CTCTAAGCCTACGCAGAAAAGTCTGTAGGCGTTGAGTGCAGCAAGATCAACGAGATCATAAAATATAGCTAACGGCCAACGTTTCGTTCCCTTTTTTACAGAATAATGACGGCTCACTTGGTCGAGTGTGTCAACGCCTGATTTTGTGGAGTTGTAAAACAATACAACTTCCGGTTTTCTTTTCAAGTTGTTTTCTACTGGTACTGAGAATAACTGATGTGTAGACAAGAGAATCACAGCCTTATTTTTTTTTGGAACATAAGAAACTAATAGTGTTTTGCCACTGCATGCAAATTTGGTGGTGTTTTCTTCTCTAGTTTTTGAAGGTAGCATCTCATTTGGGATTTCTTTTCGTGAAGAGCGTAGAGTGCCTACAAGAGTTAAGTTCATTTTCAACAATTCTTGACCTAAGTCAAAGCTCGTGAAAAAATTGTCAGTGGTAATGTTTCTGCCACTCTGAGCTAGATGTTTCACTAAATCTGTGACCACTCTCTTGCCTTGATTCACTTCCCTTCCATCACATGATTTTCCAGTGTAAATCTGAAGATTCACCAAATAACCATTTTCACAGTCTACAGCACACCAAATCTTAATGCCATACTTTCCTGGCTTGGAAGGAATGTAGACCTTGAAACTACATCGACCTCTGTATACACAAAGATGTTCATCTACAGTAATGTTACTAGAAGGTATAAAAGATGTTTTGCACTGCACAACAAACAAATCAAATAGTTCTTGTATAGGTTCAGCCTTATTTCCAGTCCTTTCTTTTCTTTCAAGTCTTGTGTTGCAATCATCGAAACGAAGGGAACGCAAGATTGCCTGAAATCGTACCCGTGACATAGTAGCACGGAAAAGAGGAATGCCGTATTCACAATCCCAAAATTCTTCAATAGGTTTCCCACGACCCTTTTGTACACCATACATAATCAGCAAACCTAAAAATGAAATTAGCTCGCGCCTGTCTATATTACGCCAGTCTAATAGTTTTCCCGACATTTTCAGTTCATTTCCCCGTTGATTGGTGTACCGAATTATAATATCTATCATTTCATCTGTAAAAAACTGTTTGAAGCAATCAGTAGCCGAGTTAACAACAACTGTAGTAGGAATACTTGATACAAATCGTTGTATGTTGCGAGATGGTAACCTACGAACTGTTGGTTCTTTAGTACTCCAGTCAATATTTCTACTTCTACTTACAATTATTGTATCTTGGTTTTCTCTTTCTTCATCCGAAGTATAATTTTCTTCTACTTCAATTTCATTCAGACAAATGTCATCATTTTCTTCTATTTGTGTCTCTGTCCCATCATCATCAGCATCACTACCATCTGAATCACTGCTGCTATGAAACAAGTCTTCCATAGCTTGTTCTACACTGTAGCCACGTGCAAAATTTACACCTTCCATAACTGAACTAGAATGAATCCCAAAACACCCACACAAAATTGTTATTTAGCTAACAATCTCAATCTACAACTTTGAGGTTAGCTCACAATAACAACAAAGGGTAGCATCACCAACTCAGAGTAGCCAACTAACGTGTACTAAAATCAATGTTGCCAAATTACGCTTTCTGAAATCAGTGTTAGACGGGAAAACCAATTGACAATTACAAACTAAACAATTAGTTGGCAATACAACCAGTTAACTCCCAGTGTCTACCAGTCTTTGTACTCCCACCCGACTCATGTACATTAAAATCTCTGGGATATACATAGGTTTTTGAAATCTTAGCAAAAGTTACATTTAATCTATCTGGGGTCATAAATGACCCCATCTTAACTGTTTTTATGAATTGTATGTAAACAAGTGCGTAGAACTTGTCGTAAATTTCAATGAGCAAACTAATTAATGCTGCAAGAAAAGTCATTAAACTTCAGACTTGTAGATTAAATTTTAGACATCCTTCCGCCACATGAAAGATGCTTGGGGTCCCCAATGACCCCAGACAGAGTTCTAGGGTTAAATTGAACAAAGCTATTGGTGATGCATCAGAGTTCTGGTGCTAATGCTACATACAACCCATAACAAATCAACTATGGTGATTAACTAGATAACAACTTTCAGGTCCCCTAGTTAGTGTTAGTAACAATATCTGTGAGTACATGTAAATAGCCTAGAACTGTCCGTAAAAAAAAAAGCTGGTGAAAGATATCTACAAATCTTATACACAACATCCCATTTCACTTGTAAAGATAAGTACAACCTAAACTAACATCACGCAAATGCAAGAAATTGTTAACATTGCAGTAGTACGTATTTACTTTTTGAGTTACATATTTCTTGCATTCACCTGATAATATTAAAAAAAAAAAATTAAAATAGGTGAAGTATATAATGTACATATTTTACAGATTATCCAATCATTTGGCTAGTCAAAGACCATCTGTTACCAGTGCTTGACATGCGTTCTTTCATTATGCTTCATTGTTCAGCACTCTGTTTCACATTTACATGTTTAAAAATTAGTGCCTTTTTCACACAAATACCACCTGCATCACCCATCCATGATGTTACTGTAGGTTAGCCTGACAATTTAAGGAGATTAAGTCCCCCTCATTTTGAATGTTTTAAATCATCGCTACAATTTCAATTTTGTGTTTTATACATGTATGTGAGTGTGAGTATAATACATACATACAACATACACACATATCTAAATTTATGGAATTACATATAAGACATAAAAACCTAGTCTTAAAGTCAGGGGGAAGAAGCTTAGACGGAACAAAAATGGTTCAGCTGACCATTAACAAAGATACATCTGCTTTTAATTTGCTTATGGTTTTAGTTTCAGTGTAACTAACAGCTGCATTTACATTCAAGCCTGTATCATAGTTTTTGCTTTGATTTCTGTTAATGTTGGTTGCTATGAATTTATGACCGTTTCAAGTGACATTACACACTGTATATTAAACTGGTGGTTAAGGCTCTGTCTCAAACATGTTGATTTAAATTTTTTTAAATTTCTTTTATTTAAGGGCTATTTATAAAATTTTCACTTGATGCCTACTTTGCATTTGTTGTTATGTCAGAAAATTTTTCAACAGATTTTTATTTAGTGTAATATCATGGGTATATAAAGGTGCACAACAAAGACATACGTGAATTTTAACACCAACCATATTGTACACCCAAAAACACAAGTTGAAAATGTTTATGACAGAATGACAATTACAAGGGAAGTATTGAATTGATATTAAAGAAATAGATGTTAACTAAAAGTAATAACAAAAAAAAAAAGAAAAGAAAATCAACACAACGTGAGTGTGACTGAGCCTTAATACTGATAATAAAACAAAGATTTTTATTTTATTTTACATCTTGTTTTCGAGGTCGCTGGCAATGAATGTATACCAGACACAATTCTCAGAAATAGAGAAAGGAACCATCTCAGCATTTTCGTGGTATGATTTTGGGAATCCATGGAAAACTAAAATCAAGATGGAATGACTCGGGATTCAGAACCCGGTTCTTACGAAATGCTAGCTCAATGTTTTACAGTTTCGTCACCTCGCTCGGTGACAACACAGAACATAACACCGGGTTTTAATCGACGCGCGTCCTGCTTTGCGTCTGAGGCAAAGCACTATGTCCTGGTTGTTGATTGTCAAATCTGTCTGCCCTGTTCGAGAGACAGGCCTATCATTCCACGATAGAACTTTTAACAAATTTTGTTTAACTCTGCATTATTTTGATTCCTTGTCATTTCTCTTGAATGATAAGTACATTAGGTAATCATTACTGGAATTGCCTTCTCAGACACCCAGCAGTGTGACATGAGACAACCAATTAGATCAACACACACACACACTGCAATGAATATAAGTGAATGTAGGTTTGCTTGACATACATTTTGAAAACACAACCCATTATATTCGAGGTAAAAACTTGACACACAAAAAAATATTCCTTTAACACACCACCCAATAATGAATGATTGGGATTGAGGCACTAATTGGTACGTATACTATCAAGCACCGGTAACAATTATTTATATTTATGTATGAACCACTGAAGTCACTACATTATGTACTGGCAGTTTGCAAGTAATCCCTGAAATGTAACATGTTCTGTAAAATTTATTTTAGGTACATATTTTTAGAATGCATTTTCACAATTTTGGTGTGTGCATGATTAAGTAAAACATTTTTCTTAAAAAACATTTACTCTATTAAATATAAATATATATATATATATATATATATATATATATATATATATATATATATATATATATATATATATATATATATATATCAAAACATGATATGCTACATAAGTGTTCTTGTTGCAAGCATAGATGTTTCCTGGGGGATAAAATAGAACAAATTATTGCAGTTACATACATGTTTCACTAAATAACGTAGAATAGAAGAACTTTATTTACAGGACCCATTTTTTTAAAAAATATAAATGTAAAATATAAATACATTTTTAAACTGACAAAATATAATTTACAAACACGAAAATCATGTAGGTATGCCCGCTTTATTAAAGCTATCAATTTTTTAAAATATGATTAATGTTATGATATGATGGTATATGGTATGATTAATATTAATTTACATTACACATCCATAACTAGTAACATAGATGTGCATTCTCTCACCATGATATGCCACCGGCCAAACTTTCTGCAATAAATTATAATGCTCACAATTTTCACACCAAAAACAATACCGCTACAGCTCAACAATTTTGAGTTACACATATTTATTAACATCACAAAGTGAACTGTTTACTTGTGATAACTTATTGGCTGAATTTCGTATAAAATTCGCTGCTTGGGGGCATGCTTTTTTTCACTAAACAATCTGATCACTCATTTGACTGCAATGAGGTATGCCTGTGATAGCACTTGTTTCCTTTTGATTGGTGGCCATTGCAAAAGAACTCAATCATTTTCACCAGACCATTCAGGATGTGTTGGCTTCCACACTGGAAGGCTATGATTGGTGTTCTGACAGTAGACATGTATCTGAAAAAAGCCCAGCTAACCACGAAATACTGACAATTCTACAAAGTTTTAACACACATCTGGTCTGGAAATCCTTTCACGAAACATACCTGGCCTTATCGGTTGTTATTTGGAAATGTCACTCTCACAATTTTTTGTTTTGTTTTTGAAGGTGCTGCAGAAAAACAGTGCCACGGAATGTATTATAATTCTATTTGACACTATTTCAGCAATAGTACGGTTGCTCATTAATCCAGAAATGTGGCAGTTTTGCGCGGTTAAAAAGTTTCACAACATGTAGAACTTTGCAATGTTTTTCATATTGAATTCCACATTTTTATTTGTGGCCATGTTACACAGAGAAGATTTTTTTGCAAGTCACATTTTATGATATGGCAGTTTTTAATCTGGATTGTTACAAATTCAATTGCTTAATCACAGCTCTCAATAACAAGCAACTAGTGTCTGTACCTATATGTTTTACAACAATACACTTCCACAAATTATAGTTATTCCATTACAAAATGTACTTCCAACTGCACATCAATATTTTCTTTGGTATATATATCTTTCAATACTTTCTTAAAAGTAAGTTTTTTGAGTTGTGGCAGTATTGTTTAAGGTGAGTGAATTATCATCACAAACACTTTGGACCACATTAACCACCTTGTGCTCCTGTGGAGGACATTAACACTGCACACTTACCGTGTTTTATCGCATAATCATCGCACCGTTATTTTAGGACATGAAAATTTATAAAAATAAATTTCTCACATAAATGTCCCATAATTTTTTTAGATTCTGAGCGCTTTGTGTAGGTAGTTTTCCAGTATAAAACAATGTATTTTAAAGTTTAAATCTAATATTCATTAGGATATTACCACTTAATTATTTAATTAACAGAAATACGAAGCTGTCTGATTTGTAAGGTTTCTTTTAAAGACGTTTTCAAACGTTATAAACTATATCTTTTCGTCTTCGTTGCAGCTGTGTACCGCGTATAAAAATGTAGCTAGCGCTAGTTGGCATCATTCATGATTGCCATGATTGGTTATGTTGATTCCCGTATAGAGAACACGCACGTAGTCGAATATCAATACAAATAGCTCAACAATTGCATGCTACACGCATGCTCTATCCAGTGCCGAGTTAACTACATTTAATAGCTCATGCTTTCTCGTGATGGGTACTACGACAATAGTTGTGCATTCCGACTCAAGTTCACATTACAGTTTTGGTTTTTCTATTTATTATTTATTTATTATTTATTATTTATTAAAATTTGTGACATGCACACCAACAGCCGAAGCTTTAGAGGTGTGCACAGAACAAGTAATACAAACACGACACATACAAACGAATAAATACAACATAAACAGGATAATAAAAGACGACACATACAAGCGAATAAATACAACCTACACAGGTGAACAAAATGTTTTTGTTGCATGACATTAATTTAGATTGTTTGGCGTGCATTTGTATACTCTACTTTTTAAATAAAAGTACTTTCTATGCATAGTTTTTGTTTTTACAAATAATTTTACCTAATTATTCCCCCCCCCACAACATAATAGTCGCACACTTACTTTTCAAACTTTATTTTAGTGTAAAACGTGCTACAATTATGCGATAAAACAGGGTATTTGCTGCACCAATGACATTCCCAACCTCATAAGATTCCCTGTCAAGTGTCGAGTTGCAACCAAACTTGTCGTGGTTTCCAGTGTACAAGACCTAGGTCAGCTTTTCAGAAATGAAAATAAGATAAATTGGCACTTTCAAATATGAATATATGACTTTAAGCCACTTGGTGGTAGTATAGCCTTGCTTGTTCACATGTATTCTAGAAACTTTCAGGGCATTATAAGGAAATAATGTGATTGTTAAAAAGCTTCAACAGGTCATCCACATAAATCTGCAATAAAATTTCCCTATTATGCAATTTTCTGGAATAAAGCAAGAAAATCAAGTATGGTTAATTATTTATATGTAACCGAACCATGCATGGTATGTACTTATGACTGCACTAAAATTCCATTTGAAAAAAAGAAATCCCTTTCACAGTCTGAGTGCTGGCAGACTGGAAAATGATTTTCCTTCTTTAATTACTATCTTTCAATAATTTCAATTTCCACAACTTTTCCAGGATTTCAAGTAAATTCCCTGAATTTCTCTGACCAATTAAGGCACAATGTATCACAACTGGCATGTTTCATAAACAAAATGATCACCTGATTCAATCTTGCCAACATATTTTTGTGATTATATTTTTTATATGTTTGCTTCTTTTTTTTTTGGTTTCAAAGTTTAAAAAAAAATATTTAAGTATAAACTATAAAATCATTTCCATAATAGTTTTTGCTTAATAAAATAATTGTCAGTACATAAGGCATGAAAGTCAGGTTTTCTTCGAGACTAACACCATTGAAATAAAGACACAAAAGCTAAGAGTGATAATATACTGACACCTGTGCACTTAAACATAACATTTTGCAGCTATACCAGTTGTACATTGGTTCTAACCTTTGGTTCTATTTCAAGCGAAACAGATTCAAGAAACAATATACCTTACATTTAGCCAGCAGATTTTTACACTTACCAATGGCACATCAATTAGATGATATTGTATACAGGTGAGTTGGGCTTTATGAATAATTAAAAATGAGTGTTATGTCGGTTCTACTTTTAGCAACAATTCTCGGTTTGGTTCCTGTTCTTAAAAATCTGTTCTCTGTTCTCGGTGTTAGGTTAACCCCCACACAATTTCCATTCACACTAAAGATAAAGTATGTCCAAATACATGGCATGTTTAATTGTTCAATATTACTTCTAAGCACCCTACTTTACAATAGTTTCACCTCAAATAAGTCACCTAGCCTCTAGGTAGCACAAGTGCTTAATGTATTACTAGGTGACTACAATAGCAAATAACCTACAACATGTGGTGATGCAAAATCTAGTTATACATTCTAGGTTATGTAATAACTTTTTTTTTGCTGAGTCACTTGTTGGTTTAGGCACATAAAAAGTTAAAAGTATTATAACAGTTCTGATACTACAACAGATCACAAAACACTGAAACTTTAATTGCAAACATCTACAGTGTTCATGAGTAGTAGACAACTGTAAATCATGGTAGTTTATTTTTACACAGGGCTACTTTCAGTTAAAATGATCATCCCTGTCTCCAAGTGAAAAGAGACAGAAAAAGGGTCGGGATCTCATTTGTTTACACTGGACACATCCTGCTGGGGTGGTTATCTTTCCAAATGTAGCAGAAGGGAAGGGGGAGGGTAACTGTGGCCCACAGCAATTTTCCAAGATTCACGAACCTTTCTTTCACTGTCACAAAGGGTTGAAATGGAAGTTACAAGGACATGTGCATTAGTTGCCCAAAATACATGCCCCCCCCCCCCCCCCCCCCCCCTACAACAGCTACAACAACATTTTAAACAAGTCTATTGTATTTTTACCACTGAAAGGTTTGACTGTTCAGCTTTCCTTGGTACCGGTAAGAGGATTATATTTATGGTTCTGGGTGAGAGTTAACTTGCTAAGAACCGGCCACCGGTAAGAGGATTATATTTATGGTTCTGGGTGAGAGTTAACTTGCTAAGAACCGGCCGAAACCAAGAATCGGGACTGACCCATCACTATTAAAAATGTAGATACTGCAAGTTATATTATCACACACATGTAAACACAGCTAAGTTAGCAAATCTCTCACAATTACAACAAAAGTTACAGAACTTATCATCATGAATGTGTAAGTACATAAATCACTTGTGCTGACAGTCCGCAGTTTGCATAAAAAATCCATCTAATGTCTGTGCAACATAAATACAGAAGCTACAAGGGTTACTTTAAATTCTCGCTCTACAATCTCAGTAGCTGCAGTAATATCAACACAATGGGCAAGGATGGCACTTAGTACATGTCTGTCTTCATGTAGATTAAATATAAAAATACTTAATTACTTTGGCCTCATCCATATCACTTGGCTTTAAGTACTACAGTATTCTAGATCTAAAATATCACATGACCTTTCAGTAATACAATATTAATTTTATATAATACAAATTTCATTACTAAATGAAGTTTTATACATACAAATACAAATTAATGAAAATACTTCAAAATATATTATTGTCATCAGAGTAACATTTTATACACATGCTTGCTAACACTTAAATTCAAACAGTCAATATCACCTGAATAAGTAAAAATGCACCATGGAATAAATGGGAATGTTTAGGAAATGGTATAAAAATGAAGGGAATGATTAATATTGTTAATGATCATACAGAAATAGCATCTATGATTATGCCATGTATATAAGGGTTCAATAATATTAGGCTTGATAATTTTCATCAATGAAAGTGCACCACATTTCTATAGTTCAATATTTGTTATAAAAAAGTCCTTTGTTTCAATGGTCGAACAATGGAATCACAAATATGGTAAACAAAAAATATTTCACTAGAGAATGCTTAATTTTTTTTTTTGCAAACTAAATGAAGTTTAAGATATTGGTAATTTATATAAGATTACTAAACTATAAAATTAAGGGACCATTAACATTGGTGTTAGATGAAAGAAAGTTTACAGCAAGGGCTGTAATATAAAGCATTCTTTAACATTATAGTAACATACAATAAAATAATGTAACTTAATATCTTTACACACACAGAATATCCTGGAAATTACAGCCCATTTTATATTACTGTATTTACCCGCAGAAAGGTTACCCCTGTGTATGGATCACACCTATACTTTTGGGTAAAAATATATATAATTTTAACCATAAGGGTCCCCCTCGAATAAGAGCTAAGGGTTACACCATATATCTGTCTTTCCTAAAATTCTGTGGATATGGTGCCCCTAGGTTCTTCTTTGTCTGTATACTACTCCACCCCCTTTTTACGACCCTTTCAATTTCCGCATTACATAACAAAAAGACAAAGGAGAAGACTGCTATTTTTTATACCCTTGTTTCTCTTTCTTCTATTGTATTTTTTTTTTTTATACCCATCCCTTTGCTGCGAGAGAGAGGTGGCGGCAAGCTACTCTGTCAGTTCCTTCTATAAAAACTAGCACTCAACTAAAAGGAGTGGCTGGAGGAATATAAAAGGCACACTTATAAACACCAACAGAATTTTCAGTTCAAAGCGTGGGAAATATCACGCAAAAAAAAACAAGCATGGCTGAGCACAGTTGCGTCATGAACACCTGTCAAGATTGACACATTAACTGTGAAGGGTGCCAGCTGATGGGACATTTACAAAGATGAGGAGGAGGGAGATCCATCAACACTGTCACATAGCCTCACCCACATGTACACACAAATGTACATACACTCTCGCTCTCTCTCGCTGGTTTATTTTTACATTTACCCCTCGTCGTCATGGCAGCACAGCGCAGCACACACGTCACTCGCCGGCAGACGGCAGGTGTAAGATAACTGCGCTGTTCACAGAGCTTCACACTACTGCCGAGATATTTTTAATTTAACAAATTATACCAACTCCTGCAGATAATTAAAAATGAACATAGTTTAGTTATTTGCGCTAATTACTGAAAGGGTTCACTTTTCGGTGCACACACAAGTGGTCTCAGAAAAATTCATGCTGATATTTGCCCAAGTCAAAAAGTATATGAGAATCTGTAACCTCCACACTTTACATGTAACTATTACTTTCTAATACAACCATTCCCGAAACTTTGGTCATATTAACACATGAATTAAAATCACTTTTCGCAACATAACCTAAAAATCCAACCCAGAAACATTTGTCCTATTTACAGTGCAGTATACTTTTTTTTTAAACCCAAAGTGAAAAACCCGCATAAGGGTCACATTATACTTTTAAATCTAAAAATCAGCATAAAATGTGCAACCCATATGCAGGTAAATACGGTATTAGTCTTCATTTGGTTGAAATGAACTTGTGTCTAAAGAAACAAAAACCACTGTCCCATCACTGACACATTGATAAATGTAATAGGTGGATATGTATTACAAATTACGCCCAATGTTTCCTGCTTGCTGCGTAGACTACTCCTCTGTCAGTTCTCCAGGTATGCTGAGTGCTGATGAGCACCTGCAAATTCACCAAGAAGACAAACATAGCATTATAAAGAATTAAAAAACATATTTTGGTTGCAACTGGATGCCAGCATCATGTTAGTCGTAAGGCCAAGAGTGCATAAGATGAGACGGAGAAGGTGGACCTAATTGCTATCACTTCGTCTCACATACACAAGAGCATCTTAGTTTCCCATTATTGCTTTTAAAAAAAAAAAAAAACCTTAGTTAAAAAAAACTACATATCTGCCTCCAAACAGTATCACTTAGCCCCTTACCACCACTGCAGACATGCACATTGATTACAGAACATATAGATTTCTCTATGTATCTTTAAATTTTAACAGGAATGTATTAAACACTTAAACCTTCCGGAAGAAATTCTTTAAATGATGGTGAAAATTGCATAAAAATCCAATGTGTAGTTTAAAAGAAATAAGAGAACAAACAAACAGACGTGGATAGCAACTTTGTTTTATACTATTTAAAGATAATCCAACCACAAACAAGTCACCTAGCCTCGCCTCTAGGTAGCACAGCTTCACTTCTCACTAGATATCTGGACCAGAACTGTACTGACATACCGTGGTGCAGCAATAATATCTAGTAATACATATTAACAACTGTTTTTATTATGGGTCAATTTTTAATTGCTTAAAAAAATTGTAAATTTATGTTCATAAGAGATTAAAGAAATTACAGTAGAACCCTGTTATAATGTTTTTCAAGGGAGCAGAAGAAAAAAACATTATAAGCAGGAAATCTCAATTTAGCACTTAACAATGTTCGAGCTTTGTACCAATGGACTCACCAAGCTATGTAAACAACTTTAATGTTAAAACCAAAGATAGTATACTTGATACATGAATTTTCTGAAACAAGCCAACAATTTTTTAACTTCATCTTGTTCCCTGGTTAAATTTTGTTTGTCTTTAAAGATACACTGCCACATTTTTTGTAAAATTGTCTCACGATTCATGACGACAACATTAAGAGTGAGAACGTCTACTCCTTTGCCACCTGAAAATGTTTAATTTTGGGATTCCTACGTATGAATGAAAAAAAAAATATTTGTAAGCAATAGAAAACACTTTTAGTTATGCCCTCGCTCAATGGTTGGCAACTTAAATATCGTAGGACTATGTACGTGCATCTGAATACCCACTGGAATGGCAAGGAAGAGAAGAGTTGACTAAGGGTGCCAACTGACACGTAACTATGAACATTGTGTACCTTCAGTATATTGCATAAAATTGTATTTTAACAAACTTCATGTATTGTATGACAGTGATTGTAAACATAAACATACATAAAGGAAACTTTTTATCGTAAGTGTTGGAATAATGTGGTTAAAACATTTTTTCCCCATTTATTGAATGTTACAAAGCAAACATTATAAGCAGGAAATTACACTATTTATGAACGTTATATGCAGGAAATAAATGCATTGTCCTTAAGGGGGAAATATTGGGACTTTAAAAATATGACATTATAAGCAGGAAAACATTATTTGCAGGAACATTATAACAGGGTTCTACTGTATATTAAAAAAATACCTAATAAGAAAAACTAGTATATGGCAGCAGCAATACAACAAAATTATTGAAAGTTATGAATGTAGGTATTATAAAATGTAAGGGATGCAACCCTCAGCTAAAATGATTTAGGGCTGCAAAAGTGGAAGCAAACACTACAGATCATGAGTAGTAGACAACACTAAATTATATATATATACAAACACACACACGCATAAATTTTTAAGTACAGTTTATAAACAAATCTATTTGTCCTGTGTTAATTTTCCACAGGTTTACTTTTAGTTGAAATGATCACCCTGTTTCTAACTAAAAAAAATGGATAAAAAAGCGTTAGGAACTATGCACAAAGAGCTCTTTTGTTTACGATTCAACAAATTCTGTTGGTATCTTTCCAACTGGGCGGGCTTTCACAAGGCGATGAAGGAAGGGAAGGGAAGACTGCAGTGTTAAATTATATATTTTCAATCTCATTTCAATGTTCATAGAATATCTTCTTGATTTTGTCTCCAAGAATAAAAACAAAACCTTCTTGTACAGCTCTAATTTCAATTGAAACATAGAATAGCAGTAAGTATTCCCACTCACAGAAAAATTAAATAAATAAAAAATTATGAATCTCTTAACAAACATTATCCAAAGTGCACTTACAATTAAAAGTCGTGCATGTGAGTGTATTTAAAACTATTAAAGGATCAGGACAGAAAAAAAAAAAAATTATGATAAGTTACACATGGACGGCTCACCAGTGAATACGTGAATGGCGGCGGTGTTGAAACGACTGCAAATGCGGAGCAGGTATTGAAGCAGCGGGACTAGACGGCGGTGCGCAGGCTGACTCCGCGGGCGGGCAGGGAGTTGCTCTTGGCCGGGATCTCCCGGGACTGCGAGTGGGCCACCACGATGGACAGGCACTGAACCCACTCCTCCACCTTCTTGCCTCCTTTCGGCTTCAGGATCAGCGACTGGTCCCCGGTGAAGATCTCGAACGCCTTCGGGATGTTGCGGGCCCCCCGGCTCACCTTCACGCTGCGGATCTGGTTCACTTCGATGGGCGTCACGTCTTTGTCGTCCTTCTGCAGGGCACGACACGAACTTAACAGTAGCATACAGCATAGGCACAGCTGGTTCATGCACAAGATCTACTTTCAGTGTTCTTCCGCCACACATAAGTAGCATTGTCACGAGCCAAGTAACCTGTAGGCATGCGTAAAGCTGGAGGGGGGGGGGGGGAAGCATGTGCATGGCAGAACAGAAGTGCAATTTCTTGCTTATGGGATAGGTAGAGCTAAATATTAGTATTTTATTATTGAACAAGAGATAATAATCGAGCATAGTAAGGATGCGGGTATGACCTCGAAGAAGAAGAAAAAAACTCAGTAGTAGACAAACATAAGCAGCATTAAAATAATTCCGTAGCACAACTGCTGCGTCATTTCTAAGTTTCCCCTTCCGATCATTACAACTAGCATATAGCATGCTACGCTACGTACCTATCCCTCCGATTTTGACCCCTAGTGCATGCGTTGCAGTGGCGTCGCAGCTAACGCACTCTCCTCTTCTACCTGTTCCTCCACCATGTACCTAACTATTCCTCTCATGTGTTTGGAGTTTTTGTAACGCTCGAAAATTGTATCCTTCTCAGCAGACGTTTCACTTCAAAAATATTAAATCTTTGGAAACAGAAAAAATGATTTTAATAGACTACATCTTTTTTTAAAGCACATAAATGAAAGAAACAAATCTTAGCAGCCACCAATTTAAAAACACCAATTTAAAGAATACAACTTTTTTTTCCTTGACATCCTAAATATTCAAAGTGTTTACCATAACGTGAACACGTTCTTTCTGTTTTAATTCAGGCAGTAATGTTTTTCAATGATTGATTTACAAAAACACTCAGTAAAGAGTATTATATTATCATATTAAAAAAATATCAACAGCTTTGTTTAAGACTAACTTGCATAAAAACCAGGAAAAAAAAAGATTCCCATTCATTCAGCAGGCTCTATGTTAAAAATATATGTAATAGTACTAGGGCATAACAGCTTGTTGACACCAGGGTGTTACAAATTTAAAAATTCTAGGAAGGCTGTATTTTGGACTACAGCTGCCATTTTTTTTATATAAATTTCAAACTTGCTGAATGGGAATATTGTGTACGGAATAAATAAAATAATTTAACAAAACTGATATTGCTTGGTTTTTTGAAGAGAATTCGAAGAATGTCTTACTTGATGGTCAGGTAGCCATGCCAGAAGAATTGCGACACCAAAAATTGCAACAGCAAACCACGGCAAAATCGGTCCATAGTTCACGGCCACTGGCTCAACTGACTTTATATCAACATACGCAATAATCATCAGAGAGCATATCCACGTCCATTACCAAACAATTTTCTACATGCCCCATCATTTCTCGCAAGGTAGACGGCGGAGGCTCGCTCAAGTGCAAATTTAGCGTCTCGATCGGGGGCTCGTTTTTCTCCACTGGCTCATTTATCTCTGCTACCTTTTAACTCGTTTATACCTATGACACTTCTCTGCATTTTTAATTGCTTCTGTTCCAACGATTTCGCTTGTTTATTTTCTTTTCTCCTACATAACCCGTTTTCGCTTAGGCATTTTACGATTAATGGCTCCAAAACCAAAGTTAGTAACTTTAATGTTATTTCAATCAACTAGCACTACTCAGTGCTCACCCTTGAGCAAATTATAGTTTTAATCACGCAAATCTGTTTATTACTTTCAGAGTTACAGACCTCACTGACTTCAATTGAATGCTCACCACCCAACACTCATTACATTATCACTGCAAATGTTAACCGGTAGGTCAACGTAACGACCACGAGCAAAGTCTGCTTTACTAAGATATATTAACTTCAACTCTGTAGCTTTCATATTTTACTAGTTTTAAGTGGTGTCAAATCCTCAGCTGAAGTGACACCCAACCCGAGATTAGAGACATTCATGTTCCTGTCGGAAAATCATTACAAAAGGGTGATGGGATGAACGGGTGAGGGGAAAATGGAAGTACCTGAGAAAACCCAATTGCTCACAGCAGCGTCTGCCATGCGTTTCCCCCTCACATGTAAATAATAACAAAATGTTGCCCCGCCCGGAACTGAACCCAGTCTCCCTGGGTGGGAGGATCGACAGGGGGCGGACAGCTACGTACAGAGCCCTTGTAGGAGAGGTGGACCCCGGACAGGGTGAAGTATCGCGTCCTCCACCGCCTGAAGAGCCTCCAGCGGCCCTTCTTCTCCTTGAGGCAGCCCTCGATGACTGGCTGGCTGTCCTGCAGGAAGCCCACGGCGCGCTCCGGGTGGTTGCACAGGAAGCAGCCCCACCTAGCCTCCTCTGCGTTGGGGGTCGCCTCGAACACGTCGAAGAAGCCGCTGTGTCGCAGCTCGTTCAGCAGCAAGTCCTGATCCTACAACGCACGTCCTCTGCCTCACACACAGGTGGGGGGAGCAGTGTCAGCTGAAGCCTGCAGTTAAATTATTCACGTGGTGTCTACAAATACACAGTGAACCAATTTCCTGGTCTTTCAGGACATTTTTATTTATTTATTTATTTATTTAATATTGTAAATTGCCATCCAACAGCCGAGGGCTTTAGCGGTGGGCACGACACATATATACAAGGACAACATATAAACAATACAAACAAAATACAAACAAACAAGTAAAGTTAAAATAAGTCTAACTATTAAAAATAAACATCAAAATATAAAAATAAAAATGCACGTAGAAAAAGGAATACACATGCAAAATTTCGAGTTTGTAGGTTCGACAGTTCCTGAGGATTCGAGACGAGTGAGTCAGCGAGTGGTATTTCGCTTCATACAAACCTTACCACCCCTTTAGGAAGGAAGTTAAAAAAAATCCCTCCATAATGTACCCCTAGGGTACTCAGGGAATATTTCCTCTAAATTTCAAATCTATAGGTCCACCAATTTAGGTTGTGCATTGTCTGTCAGTCAGTAAGTGTTAAGAGTTTTATTAAGTAGATTATGGTGCATTATGAATATAAATATTTCACATGAGCTCAAATGTCTGAAAATATTGAAGATGGAACAAAATAATTTAATAAGTAACAAAGTAAAAAGAAATTTATAAATAACGAAAAAAAACTTAAAAACAAATCAAAAAATTTGGTAGGTAAGGCAAGGTGTATTATTATTAGGCCTTTGTGAATATTCTAATTTTTGGATACGAATAATAAACTATTCATATTTGATTCAATCTTGAATACTAACACTTCAAAATAACGAATATGCGTATGCTTACGAATACTTGACATAGTATATATACCTCATGAGCTTGTCATATACTAACGTTCACTGGTGAGACTATGTCATTTTAGCGATATAAATATCCTTTTTTAATGTTTAATAAGACTTCATAATCAAAATCATGGATAATAAGCAATGTTTTAAACATACAAAAAGTACTTTTTTTTATTGCTCTGATGTCTCGCTTAAAAAGTGATGGAATAATTCATGTAAACAATTCAAAAAACAGCATATTTGTCATTTCAAACTTGAAAACAAATTATAAGGTTTGTTTTACTTGAAGTCTCTTTCTGACCTTGTAACTCTCGGGGGGGCACCCTTGATGGTTTTACTTGCTGGAAGCAGTTTGGCTAATGGCCATTTCACCCAAGAGAGCAAGATGCTCTCAGGACACTCGGGTCATGCCCTTGATGCTCCTCCGCTTGAGGAAGAGTTGCAAGGACAAGTCGTCTGCTGGGTGTTTCAGCATGATCATATACGGTACTTCTCTGTTGTTCGTAATGTTCAGTGCATAACGATATTTTAGGGAAATAAATAACTTATTTATCCAGTTACAAATGACAATGATGTTGGCATATTTTTAAAATCATGATATTTTGAATAACTTATTTTTATTAACTTGTTTTTATTTATTACCAAAGGTTATGTGGAATATATTTATTTTGACAATCTTTCATTAAAACACACACAATATAATTGATTAAGCTCTCATTATTTGTGGCACGATATTAGGTATTGCCTAAGAAATTTCCCGTTTAGACGGATCTTACTTCGCAATTATTTTTCAAGACATCTGCTAATGTAATGTGCAAAAATAAATAAATAAATAAATACACCCCAAGTCATTCATTCTCTTCGTATATGAGTGTTATCAACACTTTTTGACCTAGGTACATTTGCTCCTCTTACCACTCCTAGGAAGCAAAAGATACTCCGAGTCAAACAAATCTATTATTTGTAGGGCCTGGAATTTTTCGCGATCGCGAATTTTGCGAAAATTCGCGCGAATTTCGCATGAAAACGCGAAAAGTAAGTACATTCGCGAAAACCACAACATTTCTATATTACACTGCGAATATATCCCCGAAAAGTACCATTACAGTAGAATCCCGCCGATGCGACCCCCCTCTGATGCGTCCATTCCGTTTATACGACCGTTTTTTGAGAAACCGTGAAAAATTTGAGCAGAGAAAGTCGAAAATTTGAGTAAAATCGGCTGAAAAACAAGTCTGTTACACTTTGTTGGGCACTGTGTTCAACTGTCCACGCAGCAGTGTCTAGCCGAGCTCGGCGCGTCCACTATCGCACGAAAAGCCGTCTCAGCTGTCATGTTATCTTACCCACCCGCACGAAAAGCCGCTGAGGTAGCTTCTGCGAGAGCGTAAGAAACTCGTCCGGCCAGGCTGGCGGTAGCGGCGGCTTGACGTCATACGTGACGTGACGCGACGCGGCGCTTACCTCTCCCATCCCCTGCTAATTCTTCAAGGCTCATCCCTCCCAGAGTCACAAACCATGTAAAAACACCCCCCCCCCCCCCCCCTTTTCCATCTAACATTTCAACACATTCTCTTCCTTATTTCAACCTTCTGCATGAGAAACTGTCAGCATCCTCCTCCCCTCCCACAACGCGTGCGCCAAAAGCCAGGTTGTATAGTCCATTCTCGGTAAAATAAATATTTTTATATGCTTATACGACTGTCCTTCGCCGTTAATAAATACTTTATACATAAGTTTAAGTTATTATGAAACAATTTGTTTATTAGTCACACAGCAGTTTCTGCTGAAAAATCACTAATATCTCGAATTTTATTGAATAGAAAAATTTAGCAGGGCTGTAAATATATTTATTTTACTACATAGTTACTTTTCCATCTGCATTCCAACGTGTTTTTATCTTTTTTTTTTTACGCTGTGAAGGGACGTGGACAAGATAATTGCTTCAGCTGTCAAAATAAACATCGCTGACGGCAAAGGCGGGTGCGCATCCTGTCGGTCTGTCGCTGTGATTATCTACTCCAAAAACATGTCACAGCATTTCAGGATAGCATTGTTCTTATATCTTTCGTTTATAGCCGAATGTTTTCTACCCGATTCACACAAATTCCTTTGTCACGTTTTTAACGAAAATAACCACCAGCTGGCTAGCATAGCCGAACTCGCGTGACGCGAATTCACTTAGCGCGAGTATTTATCGGACCCCATTGTTCAGGGTATGCGAGTCCGAGGTGTAAAATGAATTTTAAAAAGTTGTCTTTTTTACTCCATAGACTATCTGAATATGAAATCTATGCGAACAAAGGCAATTTTTTATGTATTTGGATATATTTGGAGGGGAGGGGGGGGGGGGGGGAATTGGCCCGAATTCTCTATTGCGACCATTCTGTTTATAAGTCCGTTTTTCCGGGAACCGTGAGGGGTCGCATCAGCGGGATTCTACGTATTTGCAGATCACTTATACTCACGTAAGGTTAAAGTATCATTTAACCCAAAAAAATTCCATTGACAAACACCTAAATTGGGCTAAGCATGTGGCATCGGCAGCCGAAAAAAAAAAATTGTAGTTGCAAACATCTATAGCAACGTGTCTGTTTTGTGTAACTGTTTTGGATTTAATTGGCTGTTATTATGCATATTAGTCTATTCCTAGTATACATGGATTATTTATTAAATATGTAAACTATTATATTCAATAACTGCACAATTTAGTCAACATTTAAAATACCGGTAAAATTTTCATTGCATAACGAAAATACCGACTTTAAACCACCGCTTTTCTAATTTGAAAGTACCGCTTTTTGCATACTGAAAACACCGAAATTTTCCAGGCCCTAATTATTTGTATTCTTTTCGTCACACGCACAATAAGTGGGAAAAAATAAAAAAATCAACAACCCAGGACTAAGACACCACTAAACACACACTTAATTGAGATCGGTATTAAAAGAAGTAATCATCATAGTTTCAGCAACGTATAAATTGATTGTCACAATCAATCTAACACCATGTGATACAGAAGCAGCTTACTTCATGTATATATCTATAACGAAACAGACGTTCGAACTAAAAAGTATACAAATAAACATAAATAATGGTTTAAGATGCAAGATAAAATGAAATTAGCAAAAATTGTTTTTATACTACTGCTGAACTAAAATTACAATTTACCTGGCTACCATTAACGAAAACCCATGAATAACTAGAGTTTAAATACGTAAATAAGAGCTAATTCAATTAATAATTTGGAAATACAAAATTTAAAAAAAAAAAATTCATATTTTCCGTTTCAATGGATTTTAATGTATTTTGCAGTTCACAAAAATTTTTTGATCACTACGTAGAGTAGCAGGTTATGGAAAATACTGCGAATAAGAACTGAAATGAAAGTTTGGTTGGTTAGGTTAGGTTGAGTTAGGTTAGCTGCATAAATAAAAAAATAAAAAAACCAGTTATGTCATAATTTAAATATTTCAACAAAAAATTTTCCATATAATTATTGTAACTGAGTTAACTTAACCAACCTTCCAAAATTAGTAACATTCGTCTAATTTTCCGAAGTTGTAACATGTGAAAAAACAATTTAGTGCGAATCTAATCCTCCTTGTTACCATTTGAATTTGATATTCGTATTTGATTCAAACCAAAAAACTGATATTCTTACAGGCCTAATTATTACGGTGCTTCATCAGTATAAATATTCCACGTAAGAGCTCAAATTTCATAAAATATTGGAAGAAAATACTGAAGATTGCACAAAACTATTTAATTAGTAACACAGTAAAAACATATTACAAACAAGGACGAAACATAAAAAAAAAATATATAAAAGTTGCCAATTGCAATATAAATATTTCACATAATAAATCAAATGTCTGAAAATACTGAAGTTTGTACAAAACTACTTATTTAGTAATACAGTAAAAACGAATTGCAAATACGGACAGAACACCAAGCACAGATGACAACAGTAGGGCAGGTGCGGGCAAGGGGCCACTCACCTTGGTGCAGGGGAACGCGGAGGTGACGAGGGTGAGGAACGTCTTGTTCTCGCACTTCAGGATGTCCCAGCAGTTCTTCAGGGCGCTCACCGACGAGTCCCTCGAGCTCAGGGCCGACTCCGATCTCGCCTTCGCACAGAGTAAACCCAACCACTTCAAACTTAAATACAGAAGTGTAAACATCAAATCACAAATTTTAACACTTTGTTTTGAAGTGGTATTTCTA
Organism: Bacillus rossius redtenbacheri; assembly: GCF_032445375.1. Lineage (NCBI taxonomy): Eukaryota > Metazoa > Arthropoda > Insecta > Phasmatodea > Bacillidae > Bacillus > Bacillus rossius. The sequence continues at coordinate 27,728,169 of NC_086338.1, read as the reverse complement.
TGATACCGCTTTGAAAAAATGTTACTATTCGCAATGTTTTAGCGGTATTGCCGAAATACCTCGCGTGAGTAAGCCTTGTGCTGATATCTGGCGATCCTAACAAGAACAAGCAACATTGGCTGCTTTAATTTTTCCTTCCGCCACGTCTGCTAAATGTTACACACTAGATTCTATTTATTTTTAATATATTTCTGTATGCCTCAAAGGGTTAATATAAATTTTAAAATGTTACGGTGGTAATGGCTTGCAGTTTAAGGTGGTGTCTCACACCATTTTCTCACAATTACTATTAGTTATAAGCTATTTCTGTAAATTTAACACTACACCTCTTGGATTCGTTTTGCTGTCACAAATAATCTACCAAGTATAATATAATTGCTGTAAAATTTTGTGCAAGTATTCATAATTGTTATCACTTGTGCAACATTTGACACCTATTACATAAAACATAATTATTTGTGACAGAACTACAAATGCAAGGAGGTATTGTTTAAATTGACAGAAATAGCCCTCAAAAGAAGAAATGACAAGAAAATGAAAAACATGAACATTGCATTTAGGAAGGAAAAAATTTTAAGTGTAGACCAGCATAAGAAATAAACATGTATGGGGTACATACCAAGTTATGAAAACTTGTGCTTCAAATTGCTTATGTCACAGACTTATAGGCAGTTGGGGAAAAAAAAAAACCTTAATTCAGTCACAATATTATTTTATATGTTCATATGTTGGTAACCAAATATTATGTTTACTTTTTTGTTTACTTTTTGTTGTTTGAGAAAACAATATTTATGAAATAAATGTGACTCAAGCCATGGTAAATCAATATAAGAATTTAAATTAAAGCGGTATTATATAATGCTGTGGTATATTTTCACAATTTTGCTTTTTTAATGTTTAAGTATACTCTAGTTTTTCTTGGTACAAGATCCCAGGTTGACATGTATTTGTCAGCAGTTTATACGAATATACTAACGTTGGCCTCTACTCGGGTAAACACGATATTCAGATGTGCACTTAGCAAAGCTGGTACCATCTACTTTCAGACACCTAAACAGTGGTACCTGTGAACCACGACAGAAGCCAACTATGTACCTGTAAGGCCAGAAACATGAGGTGTATCCAAATGCGAGGGTTCCTGGTCTTCATGGTGAAGAATGTGCGGTTGTACAGGCAATGTTCGCCACGACCTTGACAGGCAAAGTGCAGCTTCGCCAGTTTCTTGGTGTTTCTTAATTCTGCAAAATACAAGGAGGAGAAAAGACATTTCAGTAAACACAATTAAAAATAGTAAAAAAACACAAAATCCATATTTCAAATTTCTGGACATCCACATGCTTTAATATTTCAAAGTCTTCTTCAGCCATGATAAAAAATTAAATAATAACAAATGTAATTTCATGAATTATTAAACTTAAGAACTATAACCAATTTAAAAGTTTAATCTTAAAGCTTATTTTTACAAAAACAATAAAACAACAAATTTGACCATCACAAGTACAAAAGGTTGGCCAAATTTGTGTGCAATATTTAAGATCAGTTTCTTCCATGTACTTTTTTATAAATCCCATAAATGTTTTACAGCTATTAAAAAATTGGTAAACTGCCAACTGGGGTGATTACTACAAAATAGCGATTTTTGGTACAGTTCCACTGGTTCTTCCCAATTGAACAGACACCGAGAACCGAAAATATAATCACAAGAGCCAGCGCCAAAGTCATAGCATAATACAAGGATAGAATAATGGTGAAATAACAAACCCTCGATGGTGCACTTGGCTGGAGGAGGAATCCGAGCAGAGACTTTCTCCATGTAGGCCTTTATTTTATCCAGGTGCTTCTCGCAGAAGTGCTGGACTGTGTCTCGCATCGGGTACGGCTCAAACACACTGATCCTCTAGCAAGTAACAAATATACCTATTAGATTACGAACAACACACACTAAAAAAACTAATATTATTTTTCTGCCGAATTTACCTTAATATTATTTTTAAGTAAAGAAAAAAAAGTGCTTACTAGAATTTAAGACACCAAAAAAATTTTGTCTATAAGACTATGAGATAAAGATGGACTTAAATTTAAGTCAGAACAAACATTCACTTGATAATCTAGTCGATTCTGCATGTGTTCTAATAATGCTAATTACAAGCATTATCAAACTGTATTTTATAATTTGGTAATTTAAAATTAGCATGTAATAGAAAGGAGCAAATTTTGGCCAGTACACTTAAAATTAACGTAATTTTACAGCAGAAGATTTCCAAAGTAAAAATAAATGCAATACTGGTATGATCATTAATTCCGGGTTTCAAGAGAGATTTATAACATAAAATAAGAACTCATTCATTATTTATCTTTTATTTACCTTATCGCAGCATTGGAATGCAACAGCTAGAGTAACGCAAGTACCCTAAGAAAACCCACCAGCTGATGACAACGCACAAAGTGAGTTTGGCCCTATTAGGTATCAACTCTGGATTGCCGAAACGAGAGTGCGAATGGTCTGACCACAGAACCACAGTGCAGCCTGTGTGGATACTGGTTTTTTTGGATGGAAAGTGACTATCATATTGAATGCTAAATATAATTGCTAATATATTTTTCAGTAAAGAAAAACAAAAATTATTTGTTAATACTTAAATATTTAATTAAAAAATTTAATTTATAATATTGTCAAAACAGATAGAAAAACTTTAAAAATAACACAAATTAAATTTTCATAATAATTTTCATAAAAACAATACTTTATCCATTATTGGATTACAATAAAAGATTTATGGTTTTACATTAAAACAGCATGCAATTGAGGTTCTGTGAATTTAGGGATTTTTTGTGTTTAAAGTTTTTGCATCGTGCTCAAAGCTTCTAATCAAACAAATAGAAATTTTCCTGCCTAAGTCAACTCAAATATCAATGTACAACAGTCTTGGTTTGTTTTGCTTAGTCGCTGCTTCGCACAGGCCTACAACGAAGCCCCACGGAGAATGGGTCGACTCTGCACGCACCTGAGACGCTGCGGCCACCGCCACGTTACCCGCCTGCTGCTGGAGACAGTTGCCGATGATGGTGACGCTGGTGTTGTTGGCAGCCCTGCGGGAGGTGACCACCGCCGCGGGCAGCGTCTGCGAGGTGGCGGTGGTCGCCCCGCGTCCCGGCCCGACCACGTGCGGCTGCGACGACGTCATCGCGTGCAGGCGGCTGCCCGAGTTGTTGAGCTGGCTGCTGCGACTGTTCCCTGCGGCGAGATCGGCAAACCCACCTGTCTGACCGACGCTACGAATAGTTCGGAAGGGATGAGCCAATCAAATCCTCTAATACCGTCAAATCAACAGCACACCCATTTCTCGAAGTAACGCCCTAATTTGATCCAGGAAAACAGAGAGCTAATCAAAACAGAGCAAATCGAATAACTTTATTCCATTAAGAGTATATGCTGATCAAAATAATTTGTCTTGCTATCAGGTAAATGTGATTGCTCCCTAACATTTTAATCAAGACAGTACTCCCGTAAAAATCAATTTACAGTATTGTAGGGGTGGTCGGGCAGAGACATATAGTTTCGGGCGGGCTCGGGCGGGTAACCAGCCTATACCTTCGGGTTCGGGCAGTTTCGGGTCGGGCATCAAATTAAATCAATTTTGCGCATAATGTAGCCTGCTTTCTTTACAAAAGAGTTTTTACACTGACTGTTTAGTATTTATTTAAAAATTAGCTACAATAACATCTATCAATTATTTATTAATTTAATTTCTAACAACAAAATGCAAGGTTATGCCAGTTACTGCATTCCCTTGGTTAAATTTTGACTAAGCATAACTAGTTCCTCAACATGTTCGTCCAGCAGTCTCTCTCTTCGAGAAGTACACACATTTCCTGCTGTAGAAAATACTCTTTCACTGGCAACTTGACTGGCTGGAATTGGCAGATATTTCAAGACTAAGTTTCTCAGAGCAGGAAAGCGCACTATATAGTCAGCCCACCATTTGCAGGGATTTTCATCTTGCTGCAGTAAAGGTTCTGCCAAGTAACTGTCCAGTTGTTCACATGGAGAAGCATTTAAAACATAACCACCAGACAGACGTGTTTCTGATGAAGCTTTCTGCACCCTACTCCAAATACTGCTACTTTGAAAACTTGATTGTCCATCAGAAGTACTAGGTGTATCTGAAAAAATAAAAATTGAATATAAATATTAAATACTAAACTTTCTATATGTCTAAAAGAACCAAAACATTTTTAAAGGACATGCATAATCCTTGAAAGGGCTGTGTAGACCAAAATTGTTCAGTGCTACATTTACATGTGAAGTTATTCTATTAGTATTATAATATGTTATCAGCTTACATTTTACAGTGTTCTCTGATGGTCCCAATTCTTTTTTGAGATTTTTTTTTTACAATTTCCTTTCTTGCTTGTGTCAAAACACAGTCCTTGAATCTTGGGTCCATAACTGTGCAATAGCAATGAGGTTCCATGTTTTCAAACATGGGAAATCTGCTTTTTATTGCAGCATAAAGATTCTTAGCAAATGTTTTAGCGGATTTCTGTGCACACAAACCGTTCACATAATCCTCTAAAAACGAAGTAAGACCATACAAAATGGGAATAACCATTGATGCAGTTGGTAGGTGGTCAGTACTAACATCCCTGGTTGCTTCATCAAGAGGTTTTAACACTTCAACATAACCAGCAATCAATTCCCAGTCATTAGGAAGTAAGTTTTCACAGTTTGACTTCACAAGCTCAATTGATAAAGGCAGCTTGAGTTGCAGCAGTCTGTGAAGCATTGCATACTCGCTGTTCCAGCGTGTCTTTACATCCTGTATAATTTCCAGTGTTGAACTCATTCCACATTCTGTTTGTTGCTTTCTTAAATTTTCCGAAGCTACGTCGCTCGACTTGTAGTGGCCCACAATCTGCCTAGCTTTAGCTAACACTTGAGGAGCTCCAGTAGTCGCCTTCTTGGCATCTGATATTGTCAACTGCAGTGTGTGTGCAAAACATCTCATTCCAGTCAACTGCTCAGCCTTCCTCATTGCTGAACACATGTTCGCAGCATTGTCGGTGATACAGTAAACAGGTATTTCTAACTGTGAGAGCTGATAGTCCTCCAAAATTGACTGCACACACTGGCATATTGCATCTCCTGTATGGCTGCCAACAAAATGTTTGCAGCCCAGGCAGTAACATCTCATTTCAAATTTACCAGTCATATAATGACATGTCAGTGACAAAAAAGATATGTTGCTCCTTGAAGACCACATGTCACTAGTTAGGGAGAGGGACATAAAATTGTCTTTTTCAGAAAGGATTTTTGACAGAATGTCTTCTTTCATAGACATGTACATTGCTGGGATCAATCTACGTGAAAACGTTTGTCTTGAAGGCACTGTATACTGGGGTTGTGCCTCTTCAATCAGTGCAATGAATCCTTCCTCTTCAACAACAGAAAAAGGATGGGAATGCTGAGCTATCCATTTCCCAATTTTGTTGGTAAGTTTCTCAGCTTTCGAATGTGTGGATGGCCATTTTTGTGTTCCAGTAAACTGTTTCATTGTCATCTGCTTCTTGTGTGGCTGATTACCTTCTTTGTCTTTCATCGTTTTTTTCACACTTGCTTCTTTCTTCATAGTTTGCAACTCCATGAACTGTTTTTCAAGATTAGGATGTTTTTTCAAGTGCCTTTGCATGCTTGTTGTGTTGCCGTAAAGTGTTTTAATAACGCCGTCACAGTGTGTGCATTTAGCATTGTCTTTATCCACACGGGTAAAAAACTTCCAAATTGGTGTTTTCAAGATTAGTTGAGAGTCACTATTAGAAAGTATGTGGTCTTGTATGCCTTCACTGGTGTGGGTTGAGCTGCTTGCTTGGCCCTCACAATTATTTATACTCATGATGAGGTAGGAAAACTTATTAATTATTACTTAAGTTTTTGTATTAATGGAGCCATTAACAAGTGCACTTAAATTCCTGAGAACTGCCAAGACAATATCAAATATTAATCAGTTTTGGCCAAACACTTAATAATTTCAACCAGTTAACTTTTTCCGAAAATATGGCCAATGCAATGATACGCTTGAAGAATATCTCGTTTCAAATGTATACAAACAGTACTTCCATTGTTCCAGCAGTTATCATTGTTTGTTGGTTTTACTTCATGGCCAGCGGCTCAGCTACACGGCCAGTCATTTTACCGTGTGTAATAGTAAACACTAGGGTTAGATAATAGGTGAAAACGGTAAAACGTTTTTTCAAATGCGCCAACTGGTTCAAAAAAACTGTTGTTTTTAATTTTATGTCATCCTTAAACATTATACGGACAAAAAGCAATATTGCACTTTTGATTTGAACTGTCAACTTAAAGTCGCCGTCTTCGTCCAACGAAAAAAAAAGTCACAATCGCTCGGGCACGCGCATATCTTTTGTACTGTGTTGTCTTTGGTGCCATGGTGTCTACAATCACAACCAACATGGCCATTCAAATAAAACGATTACCAATAATTTATGTCTCATTTTACGATTGCGAACTTAGTTTTTTAGCCAATCTATTGTAACGCCGTAGAGTTTTAACAAAATGTACGGTATTTAACTTAGCGTAACCTTTTAGGTAATTTACAGTTTATTTAGAGGCTTTTTTTTAATTTACGATGTATAATGTTTTAAGGTTAGTAAATAATTCACGGTTATTTAAAACTTATATAAAGTTCAAAATATATTTAAGTAAACGCATGAAGCTATTTATTTTGCAGTTTTTAACAATTTCGTTACCAATTTCTGAACAATTGATCTTAAACACAAATTTTGCCCGATTTTTCGGGCAAAAACGATACCCGACCGGTACGTCGGGTATTTGTAGTACCCGAAACGTGACCCGAAATTTCGGGTACCCGACCACCCCTACAGTATTGATATATGTCTAAATATATTTGAAGTACAATTAAAACAAGTATTAATAACATTTTGAGATTAAAAAACCTGAATTAATTACAGTGTAAATCTTCACGGACTACATTGTTTACATAACAGGGTAGACATAAACAACATTTATGAGTTACAAAATCATAATTTTAATAATATAGGAGATATTTCAGTAATAAAAAAATTTTAAAAAGCATAAAATAAAAATTTTGTATTATTAGAAATATCATTTAACAGGTTAACTGAATTCCCGATTCAGTTGTTTACTAATTACATGTCAGCCTTGATTTACCACAAGAGCACCCTGCTATGTGTGAGGTAAACTAGCCCTGAAAACTTTTGGCTTTTCTCACCAGAGCTGCTGCTGACATGCAGGATGGCATAACATAAAACTTTGGCTGAGTACTCAGGCATCATTGAATTTCATGCATAATACTAACCACAGAACTACATTAAATGAAAATGGGCTAAAACAAATATGCAATGAAGGAAGCAAATAGCTAAATTACGAAAAGAGCAAAATATGGTTCACTGATTCATCACAGTATTCACTTGTTGTATTAAATGCTACACAAGTACCGTTGCTATTGTAAACACACCGAAATGAAAATGCACATGCTAGATGAAAAAGAACGCTACTTTGAATCTATGCCCGCGCTTCTTCGAATCATGCTGTAAATTATTGGCGTCATTACTTCAAAACAGCGCAAATCGAACAGCGTTATTTCGGGAGGTGTGCATATTCTCAAGGTATTATATTAAATGAAAAAGCTTAAAAAAATATTCTAGAAAGAAAAAACATGTATTCAAACACTCACACTTTTGTAGTTGACAAGACTACATTATTTGTGTCTCAAGAAGCTAATTCACCACTAGCTACTGCGCCTGTGCACGCGCGTGTGTGCGTGTCTACGGATTAAATAATTCTTGCTAGGGTCCCCAAAATCTGCCCAATACCTTAGTAGCATGTTGTAAAATATCCTGGTATTTCACAACATGTTTCAAAAATACTAAAATTCTGTCATTATAACTTTCTCTTATTATAAGCACGTGACTTGACTCCAACAAAGCAACACGTTATCAAGTGTTCCTCACCAACATCCTTGGATGAAGCCTGCACCACGAGGGGGCTGGTGTGTGTGACGCCCTGCGGGTACGAGGTGGACACGGACACCACCATGTCCCGGTCGTCACGAAGACCAGACGAACTGCCGCCTCTGAAACACCAAGCAAACACTCGCTGTGAAACAAGTTGTAGAGCCAAGCAACCATTACATCTTACACTGAAAGATAAGTTGGAATTATAAGCAACAGCTAAAAAAAAAGTTCAGAGAAAACATTTGTGAAACATGACAAAACATGCAAGTTTTCAATGTTTTTCCCCCAAAATTTCATAATTTGTATGAAAACACAAAGTTTGCATGAAATACAATTAATTAGTATATCTCAAGACTTGACCAACCCTACTTATAAACACATAGATAATTCACAAATTTGTAACACAAGAAACAAATTTTGGCAACAAAGTATTTCACTATCTCATATATAGTAATTTTTTCTACAACAGTGCCAATCAATAGTAGTGATGAATGGCATAAACATTATACATTGAAATTCTTAAACTATTTGGAGTTAGTTTTACAATACAGCTTTTATAAAAACAAAAATAATAATGTAGAAATCCTGTGTTTTAAAAAAACAACACTGGACTAAAAATAAAACCGACAGTTCTCATCTCTACCGCTTGCGTGACTTGCCGGAACGAGGACAGGCGGGATGGAGGAGCGGAGGAGTGGCGCTCACCCGGAGCCCTTGCCGGGCAGGACGGTGGTGACGGTCACCCCGCCGCTGGAGACCCTCTGCCGGCCCCCGTTGATGGTGGTGATGCTGCGGCTGCCTGGGCCCGCCGGCACCAGGTTGATCTGCTGGCTGGAGCTGAGGCGCGTCATGCTCTTGTGCAGGCCGCCCACCGAGCCCGCGCGGCTGCCGCCACCTGCCGTCCCCGTTACCACATGTATACCTCTGTTCCTGAACCACTGGACGTTACACTCAGCATTTCAAGTGCAATTACTCCTCGCTAACAGCCACAGCCAGCTGGGAAATGTAAAATAAATGAGTGTTAGATTTAAGAAGCCAAGAAAATATATTCAGAATTTTGGGTCTGTTTTCTGCAACCTAGCACCTACATGCCTTATCATTAAAAATTATTAATAGTAGTGTATTTTCATGCATATAATAAGTTTTATCAAAACTTAAAAAAATTTTCCTGGTTTAAGAAAACATATCGCCAGTTTTTATAATCTCCTTTATTTTACATTACTTCCAGTTTAATGCATTTTTATCAATTTTTCATGACTCCTTTGGGAAAAAATTCCTTTCACTGTGAGTTTAGAGTTGATTAAAAAAATATTGAATAGTTGCGAAAAATTTATCATTTAATTCGAAGTTCAATATTTACTTTAAAAAAACATGATACACACAAATCAATACATGGCAAAATTGACAGAACTTATAAATAAGGATAAGATTATAGAGAACCACTTTAAAACTTTTTCAAAATTAAAAAAAAAAAAAATCTTACATCTTTTTACATGATATTAATTTTGATACTTAATAAGACATATTTTAGATGATATTAAATAGATCTCAAATTCACTGTGCCACTATAACCATTAAATATAGTTTATTAAAAATTACTAGTGTTAGTGATTATTTTGCTACTGCAAAAAAAAAAAACAATTTTAGGCTTTGACTATAATCAAGAAGTTTGCATTTATTGGGTTCTATTATACCAATAATTGCTTTTAAATAAAAAAAAAAAAAAACCTTCCAGGAAGTACAACCAAATATGTAATAACATTTCTGAACTGTCCTGTACAAAATTTAAAATTTCTATTACTAATATTTTAGTTTTTAAATAATTGGCCTATTTTGTGAGATTTTCTGAAATAAATAAAGAAAATTCTGCCTTTACCAACCCACAGATGGCCAGTTCTCTCTTCACTCACTCTTATTTTTGACAGAACCTTGAATAGACATTTAACAGTGTGTGTGACCATGCACTAAAATGCAATCTGAAAAAAAAAATTACAGTCTGGGTGACTGGAGCACATTTTTTTTTGGTAAATTATTATCCTTAGTGAATTTACATATATTTCCCGGATTTCAAGTAAAATCCCTGAAGTTTCCCGACCAATTCCAACTTCCCTGATATTTTCCCTGACTTTTCAGGACGAGGACCCCCTGCGTTCACTTCAAAGTGAACGGCAAGCCCGGAACGACAGGCGAAGACCGTCCATTGGCGTGCCCCCTCACCCGTGTTCAGCCGGGTCATGCTCCTGTGGGCCGCCGACGTGTGCAGTCTCCCCGTGCTGCGGCTGTCCCCGCCCAGCCTCGTCCGGCCAATCACCAGCCGGTTCACCTCCTGCCGGTTCAGCCAGTAGCCATCCTGGTGGCCGTTGTGGTTGTGGCTGTGGTGCGGGTACCTGGCCACAATCCACAATCAACGCCACCGCCTTCCCACAACTGCTGCACTCGCTGTTTCAAAGTCATAAAAAAAAATTGTGTGGGGCTGTGTCGGGACGCACGGCCGCTGTTTAACCTGAAACGTCTGTGTCAGCGAGTCACTCTTAGTGCAATGGATTGAAATGAAAACGAGACATTAACTGCATACTGAAACAGATATGCGAGTGCTATCTTCACTCGAACTGTCCACTGGTGCAGGTGCAATAGCGGTAGAAGTGCTACTGGAGTCGGCATCGTTCACTGAGTGTGGTGCCGTGGCAGCTTTGCGACGTCCCGAAACAGTCTCGCCTACTCAGCACCGTGCATTGGGGTACCTGTGCGTGGCCCACAGCCTCCTCTTTCCAACGATAGGCGTGATTTATATTTTCGGTTAGCTCCTGCACGGGCTGAGGCTGACAATGTATTTTAATACTTTTTTACAGGCTTACTTTACATTGTTACATATAAATATTGTCCAAAATCACTATTTCCGGCTTAAATAGATCAATCTAAATAAACTAATAAACTACATACACAAACACATGAGTCAAAGTGCTATCCCATTTAAGCCGTGAGCAACATTGAAAATAAATGAGCGAGAGCGCAGATTTTACCAATCTGCATGGTTTCCCAGACACAAACTCAAGGTTGTATCAATGACCTGACTATATACAGTAAAAACTCATTTTCACGTACTCATATATCTGTCTTACAGTTCAAGAAAAGTTTCCGTTCTGTCTCAGCTTATTTGTGCGTAAGAAATATGACACTGGTGTCAACCCTCCTCCTATTTTCGTCTGCTTGCTGTGCTACTTTATTACTGTGTACCATATTCACTACAGCTTTTCTGACGTCACTTTCTCATCAGTAGAGTGATTTACTAGAACTCCTTTGAAAAAGCAGGTCATAATTAAAAAATAAAAAGTTTTATGGCTACAATTCAAAAGCAGTTGATCAGAAAGCAAAGAATATTGTGATAAAAGGGGTTTCCTTAACTAGTAGCCGCAGGGAATTGACTCCTCCTCTCCTACATGGCATTCCAGGGTGTTATTCTCTGTCACACCTACTAATGCCCCCTTAGCACCTAAACGAGGTTCAGAATTAAGTAAACAAAAGTGGATTGAAGTGACTTAAAACTTGCAATAGCTTGTTAACCTTGTTATTTATCACAGGGTGCCAAAGCTACAATCATTTCGGGTCTGTATTAACGAGGTTTGCCAGGTGGTGTTCGCGTCCCTCTCGTTCACTCTGAAGGGGTGTCATGACGCACGGAGGTGCATGGATGGACGGAGCACACGGTAAGGTTCAGGGCAGACGCACCTGGCGTTGCCGCCGAGGACTGCCGCCACGTGCTCCTTGCTGCCTCCCGGGGCCGGCTGCTGCGCGGGCTGGCGGGCGCCCTGCTGCGTCTCCGCCCGCCCGCCGCCCACCTTCACGATGGTCACCCCGCCCGAGGTCTGGTTCACCTGCGAGTTGCTGCCCACACACAAGCACAGACACACGTCGGCACTCGGTCCACTTCCGGAGAGGGAGTTGACATTCTTCCCAGTCAGATGTCAACTATAACTGTTTGGAACTTCTACAATCACTGCGTCCGCACAAATATGTAGTTAAACTTTCTCTCACCAAAAACATAAATTTCCCTAATTTGTTTTCAATAATTTACAAATTTTCAATTTTCTGAAAAGAATTAAAGAAAATTGTATCACCTACCATTATGCTTACTTCACACATGATCACTCTCAACTACCACCATACTTAATTAGAATCTATAACCAAACAACAAAAATTAAAACAGAACCTAAGCCATTTCATAGTGTCTGTAACTATGCGGTAAAGCATGGCAGAACGGAGCACGACGTGCCCCTTTTAAGTTGCTATCACTGGGGATTACCCATGACTACTTTTCCACGACTTCCCAGACACCCTGCAATAAATCAAAAGTCTTTAGAAAGGAAAGAATCGAATGATGATCGTAAGTGTTGCATTCTGGAGGACGCAGGCTCCACTCCTGGTCCATCCACTATGATTTTGGCTTCTCATTATTTCCTGAAATCACCTCAGGCAAACACTGGAATGGTTCCTTTGAACAGACAATGACCGGTTTGTTCCCCCAGATTGTTCGGCCTGCACGGCAGCGACGAGAGCGCACCTGCCGAGCGTGCCGTTGGCCGCGGGGTCCTTGTGGCCGCACTGGCGCACCTCGGCCAGCATCTTCTCCGTGAAGAGCACGGGGTAGCTGCTGCACAGGAGCTTGGCCTCGCGCAGCAGGGTGCCCTGGCTGCCACGGTCCGCCTTGGGCAGGTGCTCCAGCACGAAGTTCAGTGCGTCCTGGGCCCGGTCCTAGCACGGCACACCACGCCTCTCATCCACCACCGGCCCGCCCCAACATCCCGGCGTCACTCCGGTCCGCGCCCAACCACCACGGCGAAACATCATTACAAAATTCCTAAATACTAGGGATGGGACGAATCCACATTTTGGTCAAATCCGAATCCTTTTTTCGAATCCTCAGTGTTTGTCATCGAATCTCGAATCCCAGTCCCACACTAAACTTCACCACACATGTTATTAAAAAAAAATCACACATTTATTTTAAAAAATTACATAGGCCTATGTATTAAAAAAAATCACATGTGTATTTATAAAATTATAAAATAAGTGCATAGTGTATACACCTGATATAAACTAGAGACAAATAACCTCAAAAACCACATACGTAAGTTTGCATCTGTCTTAATTCTCTGTTAAATTAATCCTTCCTATGTTTTCAATAAAATAGGTTTGTATAACAGACACCATTTAAAAAAAAGTTACTTTTTGTCTGCAATGCTATATTATTGAAGGTTGGAAATGATCAAGTAGTTATGCTAATTGACAAAATGCAGCGTAGTTATCTTATGTTTGTGCTATTTCCGTTACCTTAATAATATAGTTTAGGTATACAATTTTCAATTACTAGGTAAAACTCTTAAAAACCCACCTCGAATCCTACGAATCCTCGAATCAATAGGATTCGGTATATTCGACAAATCAAAGATTCGATAATCCCATCTCTACTAAATACAGAATGTCCCAGTTTCAACGGTATATTACAACAATTTCATTTAGACTATTTACAACAAAACAAACTACCAAAGCTTCAAGTGCCTAGCTTCAATTTGATACTTCAGGCAATATTTATTGCTGCCAATTGTTCATGCGGTTTGTTCAACTAGCTACTTAACATCTCTAAAACGGGCACCGACATCATTGTTAGTAGTATACTGCTAATGTTGCAGACTATGGTTAGCACAGCTAAATTAAAAATGAAAAGTTTTAATTCACTTTATTTTAAAAGTAAAAATACTGCATTATAAAGGCCTATGCAGTATGTGCTTTAACATTGTTTTTATATCAATCATCAAACATCTTATTTTTCTCGTACAATAGTCTCTAACGTTCTTGCTACCAAATGAAACAAATTCTGGTTGTAGATGGGCAGTAAAAAAGACACTCACAATATACTCCATGTTTGAATTGCTACGCGACTCTATGGACCTGCCATTATCTGTTACCCAATCTTATTTTGTCTGCGTCTGCCTCACACGTGACATAAACGTAGTGTGGCATGAAATAATATTAACTATAACAGACTAGCTTTTTCAATGCTTACTTTCCTAAGTTATGCAATATAACTGACTGAATTTTTTCTGCACATAGAGTTTAAATTAGAGGTAGCATTAATTGACATGAATGTAATACTATTTGTTTGGTAAGTAAAAAAAAAAACACACACACACACACACACACACATATATATATATAAAAAATTTTAATGCAGGAGATAAAGTAAATACAGATGTGTAGTTGTTACTAAAACAGTAATTTACATAGCAGAAAAAATAGGACCCCCTGTAATTAACAAAATAACACTTAATTACATATACGGTTTGTAAAAGTTAGTTTCGCAGAAAACAATATATGTTTTATCTCAACCCTTGTCAATGCTGGTGTTTTATTTTGTTTATTAAAGGAACTTACTTTGATTTGACCATTGAGACTGATTCACTGCTACATAAGCACTTTTACGATATAATAATTTGTAATAAGCATGTCAAGCACTACTGGGGACAACGCAAATAAACCAGCTTGCATTTGAGAAATGTATCAATTTCATAACGTAAAAAGTTAGTTAGTATTAACAGTTACAATACAAAAAAAAAAAAAGGAAATTTTTTCAATCTATTAATTACGTACATCAATTTCGGTACTAACTTAATTCTAAATAATTTTTCATTTATCGAATTTAATACATCAAACGATCATGTTTATTGTAATCTGAGTTGAGATTTGATTAAAAATGCTGATTATCTGAATCCTGAATACTTTCAGTTATATCCAGAATACTTTCAGTTTGTATCCCAGCTGCCGCGGCTACAATTTCATGATTTTTTTTTGTTGAATTTCTTTGCTGTATGGTGTATGAACTTGCACGTTGGTGTCACATGGTGCACGGACAGTGCGAGGAGGGCGTACTACCTTGCTGAGCTTGCCGACGGACGAGATGACCTGCGCGGCGAGGCACAGCGTGCTGGGGTGGGACGCGGCGGCCAGCTTCACCTGGGCCACGTGGTCCACCAGGCACTGGGGGCGCGTGCCCGCCATGTTGAGCAGCACCCGCATGGTGGCGGGAGCCGTCTGGGCCGTGCCCAGGTACTCGCTCAGCTGCGGCAGGCTGGGCTCCAGCAGCTGGGGGGCCGGGGGGCAGGGGGCGACACGCTACCTCTAGCTACCTGCTCCGGTGTCTCTCCGACCACTCCATCATGCATTCACGCTGAGCCAGACCTGACCACGAACTGGAGTAGCAGTCTGGCTAGCAATTAAGAGTTCCAACACAACATGTCTACAAATACCAAGACTTTTTACAGAACCTTTTAATAATATTTTTTTTTTACAATTGTTACATGTATCACAGGATCAATTTTTTATGAACAGTAAACAAAATTAAACATAATACCTAGGGACCCCGAAATGTTTGTGAACTGGAAATTAGCGAAAAAATAAAAAAAATATTAGCTTGATTTTTTTTTAAGTTCTACGTGAAATTTAAACCTTTTTTTGACGAAACATGAATTTGGGTGCGAAATACAGCTGTTTATCACGAGATGATCGACGCCATTTCTAAAATGTCACACCGTTGGTCACAGGTGTAACACAGGAAACAAATTTCAATTAGAAGAGTATTTTAATATCTCAAACATATTTTTTTCCACCACAACGCAAATACAATTTGTTCACACCACTTTACAGAATTTTTTTTTATGTTGCAATCTAACCCACCATTTACACAATGTCTTAGTACTTTTGATGTACCTAACCCAGCAACTTATGAAATAGGTTAAATTACTGTCATAATCTGTTTAACTGAAACCTGGCTTAATAAGTCTAATATTAATACTCATTATTTCAAGGACAATTATCATATCTTAAGGAATGATAGAGATGCTTTGCTGACCGAGAAAGTAACCGGTGGTGATGTTTTAACAGCAACTTTCCTTCAGTTCAACTTATCAACTCTCTAAATTACCCAGGAATTGAAGCTGTGTGGGTGAAAATTAAAACTGTCTAAAAAAATTTGTCATTCTCAGTAATATCTACTTACCTCCACAAACTACTCTAAATTCATTTTTGTCTTTATTTTTAAGCGCTTGAAGATAAACTTGTCTGTTATCAAAATGACAACATTGTGTTTCTCAGTAATTTTAATGTGCCTGGTATTAGTTGGTCCTGTAAGACTCACAATATTGTACATTTGCTCATCAGAAATAAGGTGCTGCCTATGCTTAATTTCTCATCCAGTCTTGGTCTACAACAGTATAACATTTTTATAAGCTTTTTCAATTGTTTTTCTGATTATTTGTATTTTAGTGTAAAAATTTCCGATTTTTCGACAGTTCCTGAGAATGTATTCATGAAATCGCGGCTTCATTAAATCCGGGATTCGTAAAATCTGGTTTCCAGTGTATCTCATGCAATCGAGATAAGTCGAACGACGCAGTTAAAATATTAAGACAGTAAAGGATCATTCCGGTATTAATGATTAATAATCCAGTTTGGCAACTAACATCAAGTTAATTTACCTGTGTTTTACACGTTTTGAAGACACTTTTAAAGTTCCCTGAATTTTCCTTTTTTTTTTTCTTTGGATTCTCCCTGTCTGCAGGAAACCTGCAGTGATTTCTCGAAGCCACTGGAAACTGATGGGGTCTGACATACAAATCCAGCGTCTTGCTCCACAATAAGGGCTAAGACTAGGCCTGTGTGAATAGCAGTTTTTTGGTTCAAATCTAATATAAATACCAAATTATTTGCGAATACGAATATCAAATTTGAATAGTAAGGATGATATTTAGAATCCCACAAAATTTTTTTTTCACATCATGTAACAACTTCTGTAAGTCTTATTAAACATCAAAAAAAGAAGGTTATTTATATTGCACAATTGACTTAACGTCAACAATGAAAATTGGTATAAAATAAAATTAATGAGGTAAGCTGCTGTGACAAATTTTTGTATGGAAAAAAAAATTTATTTCGAAGTGCTAGTATTCGAGATTGAATCTAATATGAATACCGTGTTTTATAGCACAATGGTTGCACGCGCATAATCTTCGCAACCATCTTTTAGGCTGTCAAAATTGGGATAAAAAAACTTCTCGCGTAAACGTCGCATGATGTTTTTGGTCCCACAAGTAGATGCCGAGCGCTTTCCGTATAAAACGATGTATTTTAAAGTAGAAATCTAATATTTATTTGGTAATTACCACTTACTTAATAAATTAACGGAAAAATACGAAGTTATTTGACGTGTAAATTTTCTTATAAAGACGTTTTTAAACATTATTTCCTTTATCTGATTGTCTGCGTTGCCGCAGCGCTTATAAAAATGTAGCCAGCTCAACATTCATGTTTGGTTATGTTGCTTCCCGTATAGAGCGTGCGCACGTAGTCGCTCTCTGTCAGGTGCCGAGTTAACTACATTTGATAGCCCGCATTCTTTCGTGGTAAGTGTGTACTACGACACGTTAGTTCACGCCAGATTCAAGTGGCTTGCGTTCGCGTTTAGAGTTTTGGTTTTTCTATTTAAAGTTGAATAAAGGTTTTTGTTTAAGGAATTATTAATATAGATTGTTTGGCGTGCTCTTGTATACTTCACCTTTTTTTTAAGTAAACGTACTTTCCATGAACGGGTTTTGTTTTTATGAATAACTTTACCTAACAAACCTAACAAAAAAAAAAAATTTTCCGCACATTCGTCGCACCCCTACTTTTCAAACTTGATTTTGGAATACAATGTGCGACGATTATACGAGAAAACACGGTAGTTTACTGCTGGTATTCGCAGAGGCCTGGTAAAGAGCGCACGACACTCACGGAGGAGTTGCTCTTGGCTATGAGCGCAAACAGGCCGAGCAAGGCCAGCTTCTCCGGGTACTCGCAGAGCGGCAGCAAGGACACGAGCGGCATGACGTGCTCGTGGAGAGGCTCCTTGTTCACCTCGTAGATCTGGGGCAGCACGCGACACAAAGGGTAGTTCCCTACCCACACACGTACCAGCACACAGGTAACACACATCGCTCCGCTGGAACCGTTACACCACAGCACTGCACACAGACACTTTTCAACCGGCACTGCAACACAGAATGGCTTGCGCCAACATGCATCACAAGTGACCCACAGTCCAAAATGCATATATTAATACAGTTTTTATCCATCACATAATGAGTTTACAAGCTAAAACAGCAGAGACCCACTAATCCAGATTACAGAACCGGGACATATCCGGATCACCCAAAGTCCATATTAAACGGAATTTGCCTTAAAATGCAAGTAATACAGGTTTTAAATAGCTAAAACTATAAAAATCTATGTTTTTTTTTTTTTTTTTTTTCACAGATAAAACTTTTCCTACAGCTTATGCTGTATACGTGGACTTCAAGATTTAACATATGAACTGATGTAGGATTACAAAACAAAATACGTAAGTATCTTCTTTTTTTTTTAAAATCCATTACTGATTAACAGGATATCCAGATCAGTGGGGTCTGGATTAGTGGGACTATACTGTGCATTCATTAGATATGTAACAAAAAAAGTTATAAGTAAGATTTACTTTGTTGTCATATATTTAGATTACAATTAAATTTTAAAGACATGGCTATAAGAGGTCAGTTTGCAAAAGCTGATTAGTTACAAATTATATAAGTCATTCAAATACTTGTATTAACAGTATGCCTTTGCAAAATATAATATTTTTAGTTGGAATTGAATATGAATATCAAATTATTCTCGAATAAGAATATTGAATTTGAATACATAGTTAGAATGAGAATGAAAATCCCACTATTTTTTTTTCTACATGTAACAAATACACAGGGAAAGAGAAAGTAAATATTTAGTATAGTGGCTCCTGGAAAATTAGACAATTAATACTAAAACGAAAGGTTAGTTGGGTTAAGTCAGCTATGTAACATATTTAAATTACGAATGAAAAAATTGTGTTAGTTATGCAACAATCCTAATCCAACTTAACCTAACAAAACCAACTATTCATTTCAGTTCTTATCAGCCTTGTTTCCCAGAACCTGCTACTCTACATACTGATACAGAAAATACCATGAAATCGAATCCATTTCACGAAAAACATGAATCTTTTATTAAAAGTGCTGTATTCCCAAATTAGTGATTAAATGAGCTCATACTTAAATATTTTGACCCAAGTTATGCATGTGATTTTGTTGTTAACAGCAGCCAGGTAAACTGTATTTTAGTTCAGCACTTTTATAAACCTAATTTATGCTAATTTCTTAATGAAACAATAACCACTATTTATTTATTAGGTTTTTTATTGTGTTTTTGAGTCACAAAATCTGTTTTGTCACCGAAACATACAACAATTAAGCTGTTACTGTGTCGCAATGGTGTTCGATCAATTACGACTATATCAACATACATGCCGTTTAAACTATGGTGTTCACTTCTTTTAATGGCCATCACAACGTATTGTGGTGTTGTAGTCCATGGTGGTTGATGTTCTCCCCCCCCCCCCCCCCCCCCCCGCCATTATTGGCACATGTGACGAAACAATTAGTTTTCAAGTTTGAAATAACAAATATACCATGTTTTGAATCGCGATTTTTCCACTGCCATTTAGCGATGACAGTAGTAAAAATATCTAGAATACTTATTAGCATATTTAAAATGGTACTTCTTGTTCACATATTTGAATGTGAAATCCCATTAAACATCAAAAAAGCACAAATGACTTAACCTCATCAGTAAACATTGGTATAAGACAAACTCAGAAGGTATGTTAATGCTATGTCAACTATTCGTACCCAAACTAATATTTGATAATTCCAAACATTAGTATTTTAAATCGAATCTAATACAAATAATAAACTATTTGAATACATATTCGAAAATTTTAATATTTCCACAGGCCTAATTAAAAGAAAAACAACATTAAACACATTTTAACTATACAACATCATTCTTATTTTATTTTGTTATAATAATTATGATGAATACTAAAGTGAAAGGCTTAATGCCAAAAGTTTCGGTGGAACTGGAATTATTCTGATATGTGGTGTAAAGTCAATCATTTATGTATTTCATTTATTTTACAGAAAAGGAACAACCAACCATATAGCTTTCATTTCGTGACACAAATAAAAATGCCTATTAATTTAGTATTTGGAAATACATAATATAAAACATTAACTAAACTTATTACAGGTGTCCACACAGAAATCTGTAATAAATTTTTTCTGATTTTTCCTAACCAAAATTTCATTTATTTTAAAATAAATTTATTCATTTTGGAATATTTTATAAAATAATTTAAAAACACCCAACCTCCACCATTTCCATAGCTGGCCAAGTTCTCTCTCTACTTTCTTTATTCATTCAGAAACTTCCATTCACCATTTTATAGTATACTGGCTGCCCGAACCGGCTTCGCACGGCTATACTAATGGAAAAAAATTAAGCCACATCTCCCATTTACAGTAATGGTAAATTAAAAAAAATTCAGTGAAAATTTATTACAATGCTGTATAATGTACCGGAGAGAAAATGAATAGCACCGATGGTTTCCAGACTCGTGCACGCAACGTACAACTGATGTACCCGTACTTCACTACGGCAGTCTACAGGCAGATCACTCTTGCGCCGCTCATTATACATGCCCCTCCTTATGGGATCTAATTTTCGGTAAATGTCATCCTGCGTAACATAAGGAACATTACTGTGAAGTTTCAAGTCTGTAAAATATATATACTTGAAAAAAGGGCAATAAAAAAACAAATTAAACACAGAGAGAGAAAAAAACAATAGTTTAGGTTTGCGATTTAAAGTTATAAAAAGTATTTAAATACTAATTGAACTCTTATAAGGGTACTGATTGCTTCATTTTTAATATCACACGGGTGTTTTTTACTTGTATGGGAAAATTAAGAATGATAAGGCATCTAGTGCGTGGCAACAATGTTAATAGGCAATAGGAAATAAACTTCTAGCGCCTGCGGCATTGTCAACACACACTTTGTACGTGTACTGCATGTTGTATCTAACCCCCTCGAACGCATTTGATTCTAAATTGGACTTTTAGTAAGGATCCCTAATGTTATTGATAATATAATATAGCCTATAGCCTTCCTCGATAAATGTACTATCCAACACTGAAAGAATTTTTCAAATCGGACCAGTGGTTCCTGAGATTAGCGCGTTCAAACAAACAAACAAACAAACTCTTCAGCTTTATAATATTAGTATAGATATGACTATGCACTCAAACACTATCTGACAAAAAAAAATGCTTTCATAGTCATTTGATTTTCCTCTCAAATCACTATCACTGGAGGATTTCCACTACTCTTCCAGTATTTCAAGTACAATATATCCCCTAAATTTCACTGACTAGTTCCAAATTCCCTGAGTTTTCTCCGACTTTCCAGAACTTGGACAGCCTGTATGACTAAAACTAAATTTAATGATGGTCTGCTTGCAAGACGGATCCGTTGTTTAGCGTGAATGAGGAATACGTTCTGACAGAAGAGGTAAGGCAGCATGCTGAGACATTCTTTGTTTATTATTATGCAATTGGTTCTTAACGTCTCATCGGCTGGGAGGCCCTTACAGGCGGTCTCACATAACAAACGCAGTTCGAGGGGAATTCGGGGGCAGGAATCGCCCGTGGGTCACGACAAGGAACCAGCCCAGCATTTTCCCTGGATTGTTTGGAAAGCAATGGAAGGTCGCGATAGCCGGACTGGGATTCACACATTGAATGTGAAAGTATTATTTTTAAAAAAAACGCACCATCTTGCGTGATTTACTGAATAAATAAAACCGGGGCTTGATACTCCACTGACAGCGAGGTCATTACAGGTGATGAAGGGTGTTGAGATGGGAACGGAGTTGGGTGAACGGGAGCGCGCAGAGGAACGGGAACCGAACCAGCACCGCCTGGTGGGTGGTGGTGCCGAGGAGAACGCACCTGATATGATGGAGTCGATGATGAGCTGGATGTGCTTGGCCAGCAGGTCGGCGCTCTCGATGGCCGCCAGGGACAGGTACGAGGACATGTTGCGGGACAGCTCCTTGTTGCCCTTGTGCAGGAACTTGACTGCGACGGGCAGGGCCCGCTTCATCACGTCCTTCTTGCTGTAGTTCTGCCGACAAACAACCCGCGCACTGCTGGAGTCGTCGCCGAGCATCTCCTCTGCTTGCCAACAACTTCATGTTAACGCTAATCACTAATACGCCCTTCGAGGTGAGTGAAACAGATTAGTTTTATGTACCCGGCAGGTCACAAAATTGTATTTGGGTGAATCCATGTAAAAGTGAGCCTCAGCATAAAAAAATAAAATAGGTAAAATATTAAATATTACATTCTCATCTTATCATTTATGATTCATGTTATGTGCCTAAACAAATAATTTTACTTTTAAATTAAATTTGATTGTAATTTTTAATGCTTGTATGTTTGCATTCATTGTTTAAGTAGTGTCACACCTTTTTAGGGTGTTTTGGAAACAGTACTATTTGCTACAATGTTTACATCATTCAGCTGAACTATTTACAAATTGAAGCAACAAGTCTACTCTCATTGAAACTGGCAAAAACTTTTGATAGAGGTAAGTGGTATCTATAATATTATTGGCATAATAGTTTAATGTTGTCTTGTCACACCCGTGACAGAAAAAGGCACAAAAGTAAATTTTCTCTTATCTCAGTAGAAGTAGTTAAATCTGCTCTTCTAAAAGTGATGTTATGTAGCTGACAATTATATCCTTAAAGCTCCCATTTTTTGAAACTTATATTTTTTAAAGAAAATTTGCTTCTTTTTATGTCACACCCGTGACTACTTTATGACACCACTACATTAAAATATTGATTCAGCTTTCTTAACGCATACATTTTGTAAGACAATTTTGTAGGACGCCTTTAAAATGTTAAGACTTACTGTTTATACAATAATTTATCTTTCAATGGTTTGGGAATTAAGTAAAACTTTAGTTGATTGTCACACCCATGACAGAAAAGATATATACAAATAATTTTTTGCCTTATTTGAGCAGGATGTAGTAAAAATTGCACATGTCAGATGGAAGTTGTGCACTTGACTGTTATATTATAAAATAACATACAACATAATTAGGAGTACGTCTGTAGATCACCAAAATGTCACTGTTTGTTTTTCAGATAAAATGAGTTCAACAGATCGAATGAGAAAGCTCCGTGAGAAGCTTAAGAAGGACATAGAAAGGAGAGAAATACACTTGCAAAAGGAACGGGAAAGGGACAAAAAAAGAAGAGAGCGTGCGAAAAAAATGATGTCCAAGCAGAAGTTAAAATTAAAGCGTTTACAGGATGCAGAAAGGCAAAAGCGGTGTAGGCAGAGCAAAAAAGGAAAAAAGTGGAATAAATATTAAACCAAACCTAGGCTCATATCGCTGCCGACAATCTCTCGGCAAGGAGGGAAATCAAATAAAAAAAGCATTACCACACAGCCCAGGGAAAAAAATGGCAGTTATAAGAAAGTTAGTGCATGACACACCGGAAGTTGCAAAACATTTACTAGAAGAGAAAAGTGAGCAAAAGAATCCACTTCTTGCGATGAAATGTGTCAACGTACTGTCAAACAGTTTTATTGTCGTGACGATGTAAGCCGCCAGGCACCAGGCATCAAAGATGCCATATCAATCAAAGATTCTAAAATGGATATGTGTTATTTTGTACAGAAGAGACACATGATAATGACTGTTAAGGAAGCATTTATCTTGTTCCGAATAGTGTGTCCTGAAATAAAAATAAAGCAATCAAATTTCCACGAACTTTGCCCCAAACATGTTCTTTTGTCTTTCCAAATGCCTCACAGTGTTTGCATTTGCAGATATCATTCTAACATCAGTTATCTTGTTGAATCTATCAGTAAGAAAGTTAAAACCTTTCCAGGTAATATAAATGAACTGATAAAAAAACTCATGTGATTTATTGAATGAGCAATGTGCAACTGGTTTATGTGAGGTCTGTGCTAATGAAATCTTTCTTCCCCATGACTGTGATGTTAATTCAACCATTATTTGGAAAAAATGGAGTGAATTAGACAATCGACCAAAGCTGGTAGATATCAAAGGTCCTTTACAGAATGCTGTTAAGGAGTTGAATGCACAACTGCCGACATTTAAGGTACATGCTTACGTTAAGAAGGTTCAGGCTAAGTCATTTGAGGAATGCAAGTTAAATGCTCAAGACAACTGCATCTGACTTGTGTGTAGGTGAAAACATAGAAACCCTTCAAATGAATGACTTTGTCCTGGTAGAATTTGCAAGTAAGAATTCTTAGGAATACTTTATTGGTCAAATTGAGGGTAAAGAGTTCAGTGATTTTCATATAACATTTCTGCGTAAGAAAAGTGATTCCTGGATTTTTTTCTTTCAACAACAAAGTGATATTTGTCTGGTGTCAGCCAGTGATATTGTGATGAAACTTCCAGAACCATCATTACCAGGTGCCACATTAAGGGCTGCTTCCACCATGTCATTCGCAGTAGATTTGTTTCAATATACTGTAGGTTGATGTTTCATTTATAATTTCATATCATGCATAGAAAACAAGCCAGAATTGTACATTATCAGTTCCTGTTTATGTAATTACTGTGTTAACTCTGAAAATAATTTTTTCATAGAGTGAATTGGTAAGTGTCACACCCGTGACAAAAGTGTGTCACACCCGTGACAGAATAATTTTTTTTTTAGTAACCAGATGTAATAGTTATTGAATTTTCATGGGCTTGAACCCAATTGTCTTGAAATCCTTTTTTTTGTAGTATCATAGTTTTACATTTTTAATTCTGATAAATTCACAGAATTTAACAATGATATTAATGGCAACGAAATGAACTGTCTATTTTTGTCACACCCGTGACATAACTTTCCCTATTATTGAATCAAAATAACCACCAAATAAAACAAAAACGAATTAGCTCAAAATGTTCACCTGGTATTGTACTACAAATGTGTGACCATTATTTAAAGCTAAATAAATCATAATGTTGTAATAAATTATTTTGAAGGATGAAAACTGCTCTGCAGATGTCACACCCGTGACAATGGATTAACCCATTTCTTTCATGAGAGCAAGTTTACAATTTGTTTCAATCCTTGGTAGTCTTTGGCAGACAAAAATACTGTGATCAATATATTAGTTTTACGTCTTAATTTTTCATTAAAACATGGACTAGGTTTTATTTACCCTCTGGGTGCAGACAGACTATTTAGTAGTACATTTCACCTAATCTGAAAACTCGAAATCAAAAAAACGCACCAAAATTCAACTTAAACATACAGCACAACCTTAAGAAAATCCCACTTAAAAAAATCAAATATTCTGCTTAATTATTTCAAAATGTAGCAATTGCTCTATAGGGCCATAAATGCATACAATTTTACCCTCTTATGAAGTTTTTCTTGTGAGAAAATCAAATTTTCTAAGTACCTTGAGAAAATTCTAAACAAGGTTTCACTGTATCTTCGCTTACACATATTTCAACTGACAATGCATTGGTAAAGAAATTTCATATTTTAACATCTTGAATGAAACAGCACTCAGCAATGATTTTAAAGTGTAACGATTACCTGGAAAGAACGGTATTTAGGAATTGCACAAGCACTTTCCCCTTAAATTTTATAAAACCTAAAAGAAACTATAAACATATACATTTATTTTTTAATGAAAAGTTCTAATTAGTTAACACATTATATATTAATATATATATATATATATATATATATATATATATATATATATATATATATATATATATATCTACTGTGTGGTTCATTTCCCAAGATGAGACTACAATATCCATTCATTCAAATTGACAGATATACTGATACATTACCATTATCAGCAAAATAAAGGATACTGACATCCTTACAATTATGAACAACAAATTATATTAAACTACATTATTTAGAAGTTGGCAAAAAAAAAAAAACACCGTTTTAAGCTTTAATTTAGTTCTAATAAGATTTAGATTTAAAATGATGAAATTAATGTGTAGAACCTTTCTTGGTACGGTATTTTGGTAAGTTGAGGTAGTTCTGGGAGCTTTGATTTACAAAATATTATTTTTCTCCAGGTGCTCCATTTCAAAAACTATTTGGTACTGAATTTTTTTAAAAAACTGTTGCATTTGATGAGTCTAGAAAAATTGGTAACCGCATTCAGTAAATACTGGTATTTGAATCTTGGTACATTCCTACACAATATGAAATCAAAATCATGGATTTCATCACCTTGAGCCCATCTCATGTTTTTTTTTTTTTTTTTTAATTCTAAAATTATATAAAACCTAGTAAGAGGGAAATGATATCGAAGCACAGGCAGCCAAAGGTAGTGGGGAAAAAAAAATTAAGGTCTTTAGAGACGATGAGAAGATATGAGATGAGAATGGCGTATTCATTCAATGAATGTGTGTGTAAGAGTGAGGGGGGGGGGGGGGGGGGGGAAATGGGAATACCCAAAGAAAACCCATTGGCTAACAGCAACATTCACTCAAGGGCAGCTTCAGGAAGATATTAGAGGGGCTATCGTACAAAGAAACGATGCAGATAAAAAAAAAAATTTTTGAAAAAGTCAGATATTGGCCTTGGAATATTTTCAATGTTATGGTCTCAAATATATATTTGTTTCTAGGGGTGTGCGAATATTCGTAAACACGAATAGTTGCGAATAGTAACTGACGAACTATTCGCATTCGTAAGTCGAATAGCAAAATTTAAAATTGCGAATACCGTATTGGCCCGAATATAAGGCGACCTGCCGTTTCAGGAGGCCAAACAAATGTTAAAATAATTTTGGTAGAAATTAATGTGAAAATTCATTAGACATACATTTTGTGTTGATAAATCCTTTTTGCATTTATGTATACAGCATTTAACTTTCCGTTTCACAGCTACGTATTACTATTTAGTAGTGTGTTAAACGTAACAAAGCAAACAAAGAATGCAGCTTGCCGGAACAAAACAAGTGGCTAGCTGCCATGGTGAAGCATATGGCCATGAATAACTTCGGTGACGTGACCACGAATATTTGTCCATATTACTCTCTGACAGTGTCTCTGTCATATGAATTTTAAAGAATAATCTAAAATAATTATGTTGTTTGAATGTTTTTACATAAATAAAGAGTGGATTACTGTGAAATTATTAAAATAGCTTTTGAAGAAACGTACCAAATTCCTGTAAATATGGCGTCTTCGTGCGTGTTCGGCCATGTTCGTTTTACAAAGAAATATTGTGGAAAGATAGTTGGCAGCCATGAATTACCAAACATTACATCTGAAATGTTCTACTTCTTAACTTAACATTTTCTGTTTGTAAACGTAAACAATCGTCCTGAAAATAGCTGTGATATTTTAGTACAAATATTTACGTTAAAAATCTGAAATTAAATTAATGTAAATGTTAACACGCGATTGTACACAAAGTACAAATATGATATGTGTAATAAAAAGTTGACATTTTGAGATGCATCAACATTCACATTTTTACTCAAGAACAAATATTTTAATTTTCAGCTTTAAACAATTGTGAATTACTGCAATATTGGGTGGATTTATCGTTTTGCCCGTGTGAGGTAACAAAGTTTTAGTTAATATAAAAAATCGTGAACATTTTGTTTAAAAATGTTTCTACTGTAGCTTTTAGCTTGGAGCTAATGTTTGCGGTGCTGACGTCTTGGGTGCGAAAATAAGGCGACTTCCAATTTTCTCATTTCTCATTTATGTAAAAATGGTCACCTTATATTCGGACCAATATTTACATCAAATATAAAATAGATAACAATTATTAAATATTAGGTAAATATGTAGTGTACGGATTAGCGCCAAAAAAAATCGTACAAATCTGAAATAACTTTCATTATATGCTCTTTTACGTCCTCTTTTCATAACCGCCTGCGGAGATAAGAAATTCCAATTACTTTTGGAGATATCGCCTTTTTTTTTTGCAATACAAGACCTATGTAATCATTCGACCGTCGCCATTTTATATTTTGCTGTGTACGTGAATGCCTAAATAACAGAAATTTTCCGTTAGGTAAGGTTAGTTACATTATAAATACTTCAAATTAAACGGAAATTAAAAATAATATCAATTTATTTTACTTGTTGTATAGTTTTAAGTATTTATGATGCAACTGACCTGAACTAACAAAACGGGACAAAGGTAGATTAGGTCAGGTCAGCTACATTATAAATACTTTGAAACTGAACGGATATTAAAAATAATAAAATTAATTTTAATGGTTGTTTAGTTTTAAAGTATTTATAATGTAGCTGACCTAACCTAACAAACCGGAACAAAGGATTAACAGTAGGAACGAACGTAATTTTTTAAAGCATAAAAATTTGAAACGTTAAAAACTCAAGTTGAAGGCGGCCTATTGGTTCATTTGAATATTGGCTTATCACGAACTATCACGTGACAACATTATCCAAAAAAAAAAAAAACAATTGATACTCGTAAACAAAAAACAATGATGATAGCCGTGTGAATGTGCAGGTATAGTGATTAAAATTTAAAAATTCGATATCTCCTAAAGTAATTGGAATTTCTTATCTCCGCAAGCTGTAATGAAAAGAGGACATAAAAGAGCATATAATAAAAGTTATTTCAGATTTTTATAAAAAAAATTTTACAATAATTAAAATTTAAAAATTCAATATCTCCAAAAGTAATTGGAATTTCTTATCTCCGCAGGCGGTTATGAAAAGAGGACGTAAAAGAGCATATAATGAAAGTTATTTCAGATTTGTACGATTTTTTTGGCGCTAATCCGTACACTACATATTTACCAAATATTATTATTAATGAAATAAAAATTCATGCCCTCAATAACTCTTATAAATACTAAATGAACTTTTTTTTTGTGGTTTCATTCACAGAAAATATCTTGTATAAACTAAATCGGTAGCCTAAAACTCACGTAGTTTCGGTTCCCTACCATGTTCGTGCAACTTCAGATTTCTCTCAAAAATTGAAATAAAAAATCGAAGGGTTAGGTTAGGTTAGGTCAGTCACAACATGCTTGAACTTGTGATTTAACGGCTGAAGTGGTGTTAATACCAAAACGCAAAACTTCGGAAATCTTCGGAAATTCTTGCAGGGAACCGAAACTAAGTGAGTTGTAGGCTTCCCAAACTAAATATATGAAAACCTGCCATTGTTCAGTGTGGTAACATATAAAAAATATAAATATTACAATTATTCGACTTCGAAACTATTCGCATTATATTCGAAAATTTTACTATTCGATTCGAAAATATTCTACCATCAAAATCCACTATTCGCACACCCCTATTTGTTTCATACATAATTTTGATAAAAGAAAAATATTACATATGAATTTAAGTATTCAAGAAACCATAAATATATCAACATAAAAAAAAAATAGGGCTCGGTAGAGGCTATTCAGGCTCGGCAGAGGCTATTCGGGGCCGCGCTTGCAGCCACCAGGCGCCGAGACCCGGCGCGAGACGAGGGAAAGTACCTGGAAGATGCAGGATACAATGTCGGACGAGATCTTGGCGTGCGGAGGGTCCTCGTCCTTGTGCGAGGGCTTGAGGTTGTGGTTGAGGCACGACTCGAGCAGAGCGACCAGCGCCTCCGCGTGCTGCTCCATGGACCCCGTCTCCCTGCGGGGCACACCGTGCCGGCTCGCTCCGTCTCACACGTACTCTCACAGCTGCCCTTCACAAGTTTCATTACACTTCTTCCTCGATCAGTAAACTACAGTCCTTTCGGGCTTACTTCAAACCTTTAGAAATCAACTGCTGAAGAAAAACATCCCTGCTCGTAAACCGGGAGGAACGTGTTCACTTTCACATCTTAGTGGTATATCACGAAAAGTAAGGCCAGGCACACACAGAATTAGACACAACACAACACAACACGATGCCACAGACCACCATGCAATACACACAGAACCACAAGCGGCACGACACCACAACACTGTCGTCGTCATCAGACATGTAGCAACTACATCGAACGACTGCTCCAACTTCGTCGCGAGCGGACTGATAGGCTGCAGTATGCTGTGCATGTGCAAGCATAAAAAAAAGGCATAGGTAACGTAATGTATTACTGTTTATAGGCGACTCGTTAAAAACTATTTTTCATTGTTACTTTAATTTGAGTAAATATCCAGACACCACTCGGATATCTTGAGCAGTTCTACACATCGCGTGGTTTACTTCTCAAGCTCTGTACACTGTACGTGAGCCCAGGTCGAATTGGATTCGACCCACCACCAATACACACGTATACAAGCATTGCTCGTGTGTAGGACGCACGCTAGAACAAGGTTAAGTGTGATAGCCACAGGGGCATAGCCAGGAGGGGGGGCGAGGTTTAGGGGTTCAACCCCCCTCCCCCAAATTAGGACCCAATCTTTAATTAATTTCTAATTTATCACTCAAACAAATTTCATATTAAAATTAATAAAATTTTTACCATTACAATATTTAAATTTAAGTACCGAAAACTGCTAAAATAGCACTATTTTACACCTTAAAATCCAAATTTTCCCAGGGGAGGACCCCCGGACCCCCGCTTTAATACGGGGGGCCATGCTTCTTAACACCCCCCATACACAAATCCTGGCTACGCCACTGGATAGCTAGAGTTTAGTATCTCCAACATAACAGGACACCAGGCCGGCGGCAATGCGACAGGAGAATGACGGCAGCAGGCGTACCTGATGCAGGAAGTGACGCGGGTGACACATATCTCCACCACGCTCTGGTCATTGTCGTTGTTGACGTAGTCCGGGAGGCTGGTGATCTCGGCGATGGTGTTCACTACCTCCGTCAGGTCGTTGATGATGGCTTGGTCGGACACGGAGAACAAGTCACCGGCCTGCGGACACACCCCACGCTCGGCTCGCATGCATGGTCCAGCTGCCTAAACTTTTGAATCATGTTGGCCCCTTGCCAATCTCTGGATAATAGAGACCAATTAAGATTAAGAGAGCCAAATAAAAAATTATAAGAATAAATAATCTTTGCACAATTATCACAGAGAGCTAGAACACACAACCACACTAGGGTGTCGCCAGGAGGGGGGGGGTAGGGGGGTAGGGGGGTAGGGGGCAGTTGCCCCCCCCCCCTAGAGCCCTACAGATTCAAAAAAATGTAGCCAAATGCAAAAAAAATACGTACTTTTCCCACAACTTGCCCCCCCCCCCCCCCCCCAGGCCATCAGCTGGCGACGCCCTTGCAACCACATATTCTAAAAATGCACTGTGTGAAATTTACAGGCAGCGTTATTGCTTCAATTGATCTGTTAGGAATATGTCTCAAGAGTATGAGTTATTTTTCTAAGTAGAATTCACCATCATGTGTGAGCATGATAACCTGTTTGAAACACATATAAACTTCAGTATGAAATGTATTTAAATTGTGTTGTTTTACATTGATTTTCCTCACATTTTTTTTTTCCAGATCAGCACCAGTCCTAACTAATTCCACTGAACCATGTGAGTTGGCTGTCTCTCTCTCTCTCAGATTCTCAGATGTAAGCATCGCTCACGTATGCTGTGTTATTCATTTTGCCATAGCTTTACACACACATTGATACTTTATTATTATTCTTTTCACCTCCCAACTGCCTTACCATTGAGGAAGGACTGGTAAAACCTTACAGCTCCTTGGCTGCTGTGAGCAACCCAATCAACAGAATACTTCTGGAAGGAAGGAATAGGGAGAGAAGCCTTCGGGACGGCTGAGGGAAGACGTTGCCCGGGCTGAGGCTGGCCAGATCCTTGGTTGCCCGCTCGAGTGGCCGAAGATGCGCATCAACCGTGATTTAATATAAGTCCATCTTCAGAAAGTCTCCAGCTAGCATTTTCTGACTTTGTACGTCAGAAGATAGGGAGTTACGACGCATTGGCGAAACACTTCCGTGTCGGTTGCTTTCGGCCATATTGTGCTTCAAGACAACGTTTGCAACTCTTCACTACGAACATTTCTAACGTTTGGTGAGATCCAATTTGATTATAAACTTTTCAGGACTTAGATGGTATCGTCATCGCCATAGTTGCATTTTCAGCAAAACTGTATAATTTTCAGTGTAGCTGAGTACCACCCGGAGGTCCGCCAGACACAAGAAGATTGGTCCCGACTCCACACAGCTAGTTCCGGCAATTTTATTGTATATCCTCTGGTCCTATCATATTTCAAATTTACAATTCAGTTTTACAACAAAATGAAATACCTAAGTGAAAGGATATCTGCATTATTCGCTCTAGAACTATACAGACATTGCCAATCGTTGAATAAACCTAGTATTTGTGAATCAATTCTATCTCATTGAATATTAATTGGACCATATAGACCTGACAGTAACTTTAAGCAGGGATACGCCACATATCTAATCTCACACTCTCTCTCAACACTTCAGTGGCGTGCTAGCTGGGATAACAGTTTGGTAACCACACCAGCAGCATCTCGGCCTGATGCCGAGGGAGGATAAATTTATTACAGAAACCAAAAACAAAAGTCTATTCGAACTTTAAATAAGTTACAATAAAGAGAGGTAGGAAAACTCTATATGTTCACACAGACATACAGTTTGGTCGTCCAATGCGGGACCATATCCACTATATATAACATGAAAACTACAAATTCTAGCAAAATGTGGTATGGACGAACGTGTAGCGTAGCGTGCTAAGTTTTTTTATGTGTATGTTTCAGGTAGGTGGTGTGTGAAGAGTGAAAGGCACAATGACTTCCATGCAAGAAAAGGCTCAATGTGTTCTGTGGTATCACGACAGCAGGTCCCCTGTTACGGTTCAGCGCAATTTCTGAAGGGAGTATGGACGTCTACCACCTGATCACAAGAGCATAAAAGCTTGGTATGAGACATTTAAAGAGACTGGTAGTTTGGGCCACCGTTCGCGAACAGGTGGGTCATCCTTCTGTAACAGATGACACTGTCCACGCTGTTCAAGAAGCATTCCAACGAAGCCCATCCCAATTCGACACGTCAGGCTTCCTGTCAACCTAGTATTCCACGTTCAACAGTGCACAAAATACTTCATTTGTATGCGTACAAAGTTCAAATTGTTCAAGCCTTGCAACCAAATGACCACAAACATCGCGCTGAATTTGCGACAGAAATGTTGCATCGTATTGACGATGATAATGCATATCTACAGCGTGTGTGTGTCTCCGATGAAGCAACATTTCATACGTCTGGTACAGTGAATAGGCATAACGTGAGTATATGGAGTTCCGAACATCCTCATTCAATTGAGGGACATGAGAGGGATAGCCCAAAAGTCAATGTTTGGTGCGCCCTTCTGCATAACAAAGTCATTGGGCCGTTCTTTTTTGCAGAGAGCTCAAAAACAGCGCACATCTACCTAGACATGTTGGAACTCTATGCAGCACCTCAGCTACAAGAGTTTCAGCCTTGGGTTGTGTTCCATCAGGATGGTGCACCACCACCACATTGGGGATTGAATGTCCGTGAATTCCTTAATGATTCCTTAATGTTGGATTGGACACGATGGACCAACATCCTGGCCACCGAGATCACCCGATGTTACCCCCCTTGACTTTTTTCTTTGGGGATTTGTTAAAGATAAAGTGTATGCAACACATGTGCCTGATGTTAGAACACTGGTTCAACGGATAACAGAGGCAGTCGCTTCTGTTTCAGATGAAATTTTGAAGAAAACGTGGCAAGAAATCGAATATTGCCTTCATGTTCTGCGGGCCACTAACGGTGCACATGTAGAAGTTGTCTAGTCTAGTCTGGCAAATAAACTTTATGAGTTACACAAAAGGTTCGTCCAAACCGCAGTTTGCTAGCATTTGTAGTTTTCATGTTATTAATGTTTTTAATGAGGGAAAGACTTTATGGACACCCTATAGTATCGGTAGGGCTGTACTATAGAATATGATACCTGAAGTTATTTTAATAAAGAAAGGTATTTTATTCAAATCAAGCATGAGAATGATACCCAACCAAAACCACTCTAATACTGTTTGTCCTATAAGAATGTAGGGGTTGTAATTAAGTCAACACCGCCATATTGGTGACGTTATCAATATAGTTCTAGTATCGGAATCCAGACTACTCCCAAAACTGTTTCTGACGATAAGAATAGAAGAAAAAGTAGAAGAGCTGCACAAAAAAAAAAGACTCAAGCATGAAAACTTAATTACTTATAATTGCATACAAGAACTAGTATTATTTAAGACATAGTAACTTATTATATGCATCAATATTGCAGACTATATATTTTAGTTATGACATATTTTAAGAATACTATCAGTGTCATAATAAAAAAAACATATTCAAAAAATTGCCTTACCTTTGACAAGTCTTTCTTGCTAAGAACTTGAGTAAACAGCTCATGCATTTTTTAAAAGCTTTTTAGGTATACTTGGATGAGATCATTTTTTCCTGTCTTCTCTGCCACGAAGCTCCACACAGAAGCTGTAAAATAAAAATTACTGAGGCATAGCACTACTGATATAAATTAAGGAATATGTATCCATACAAAGAATTATAGGTTAGGTGTCAAACACCTAAGTCTTTGCATTAGTAATACATTTACTGTCAAGTTGACGAAAAACATCATTATGACAGGAACCAATATGTAAATCAAACAGACATTAAACTTTGGCACCACAATAACTTTTACGGCATACTTAACACACCTGCCTGCTTTCACCATTCCAAAGATATTATCCTTCAAAACATACGTAACGTTTACCAACACGTCATTAAAGTACTTTATTTTTCTAGGCTTAAATACTAGTTTTCAATAATGAAATGATCTTAAATCATTAAGCAAATATTAGCCAAACCAAAATTGTTATATCTTACAATAAATACATACTTGTAAATCCCAGATTCTTGAAACCACGACTTTCGCTGAGCTGTGTTATCTTATCTTTATGCACTTTGCGGAAGAAACGTGATAGGTCACTGGTTTTTTGGCTTGTTTTGAATTCATTGGAGTGTTGCATGTTGTTCAGATTTTTTTTTACATGTAAAATAAATTAATTATGTATAGTGAATGAATGATTTGTATCGCGTAACGTCAGAACTGTACGTGCATTGGTGATATTGCAATATATACTGTAGTGTTTGTATTGTGACAATTAAAATACTTGTAGAGGTTATGCTCACAATTAAAATACTTGTAGAGGTTATGCTCATATATTTTCTAGTGAGCACACTGTTATAAAAAAAAATTGTCCGCGTGATGACCACGCACGACAGAAGTGAAGATAAATTATTTTCATTTTCGATCCAACTATCCACATAAAAATGAATGTGAATTATAAACTCAATTGCACAAATAAGTAACTCTTTTTCCACACGAATATATAAGTTGTAAATTCTTTAAATTAAATAAAAGAAATATGGCAACGTCAATCATCAGCAGTTATGAAAACTGAGGAGTAGACACACACAAACAGCGTTATGAGAATTTCATAGCATCACTGCTGCGTCATTTCTACCTCTCCCCTGCCGTCTATCCTTCCAGCTATTACAACTAGCATATAGCATGCGGTTCTACGTACCTAACTCCCCCCCTTCCTTTGCCGTCTTCCCATTCAATTTGACCGCTAGTGCATGCGTTGGAGTGGTGTCGCTGCTGATGCACTCTCCTGCTCTACCGGTTCCCCCACCACGTACCTAATTATTCCCCTCATGCGATCAAATTTTTCGTAACGCTCGAAAAAATTACTACCATCTCAGTAAAGAAGTTTCACTTCAAAAACTTTTAAAAGAATTACCCTGTTTCTAATTATTTTAGCATCAGTAAAATTTTGACCCATTAGTGCCTTGTTTTTTTACAGTTAACTTTTGTTTCCTTTTTCTTCCCAATAAATCGTGTTTCCCACTGTCACCTCATTACTTCCTCTTCCATTGCAGCTGACCGGAAATAAGGATTGCTTGGTTATATATTTTACATACGTTCACAAACAAAATAAATAAAGGGGTTGAACTGCCATTTACTTTCACTGTGTCCACTTGGGAGGGTAGGAGACACAATGTAATTTCAATTTTTACTTTAATAGCCCAAGAATAGAGTTACGTTAGTTAAATGGTAATATCCCGTAACCATGAGGTAAACAAAAATGCATTGATTGCTAAACAAAACTAAATGCTAACATTATTTAACTATTCATACAATTTTGTTGGCCTGCAATTCTGCTTTATTTTTTTAATTGAGTTTTATGTCTTGCTGACAAAATTTATTACTGATATAAATCTGTAACATAATTCAGAGACGAGAAGAGTTCTGCTATAATCCAGGATTCATATTAGCATTTACTTGGTGTAATTTCGGCAAAGCAGGATAGCTGGACCTGAGATTCAAACTTGCGTCATTCGTATCAAGAGTCCAGCACCACTGTACCACCTCAGTCCATTACTTGATTTCATAAAACTTAGATAGGTGAACTCAGAGCTTGGAGGCAAATAATTATTTCAGGCCCCCTCCCTATTATTTAATGCACAACGTTTCAAAATCCCCAGTTAAAAAAAAAAAAAGTACGAGTAACTCAGTTCATGTAACAGAAATGAAATTTCTTTGGTAATTCAAACCTCAGCTCATAAGTATATTATAAGGGTTAAAATGGCAGAGAGGGAAATAAGACAATTTTCTAAATAAACATGAATTTAAAAAATTTTTACTCCAAAGTAAGCTCAAACCCCACTGTGTTGCCCTCTGCCCAAATACTCCCTAAAGTCAGGGCGTCGTCAGGCGCAGGCGGGTCCCTACTATCCCTGCAGCATGGCAGGGTTCAACCTGAGCCTCACTCTACCATGTGCAGCCTGCTCAAGGCATCGGGGCCCGACAAATTCTCTGCACCGTCCGTAATCTATCATCCATCCTTTTCACGTCAGAAAAATTTCACAACAATGTTTTACGAAAATGTTGCATTAAAATTTGGCCTTGAAATTTTCTCCGATCGCACCCAAAGAATTTTCACTTCAAAAATTGTGATCTGTGTATATTGTATAACTTGAAAGGTTTCCTATGAAGCACATCAAAATAAACATCTTGAATTTTCCCGGCTTTAAAAAAATTGGGGGCAAATGACATCCATCTTGAAGGGGAGAAGACGTGGTTTGGATACACTACAAATCAAAAGATAATCAATTTTCGAAATTTTTTGGCACTAACCCCCCCCCCCTCCCCCCCCCCCTTTCCATCCTCCTCCACTCGAGGGGGCCTCATAACTACACAAAAAGAATATTCATTGCCCATAGCCCTAAAGTAGTGGTTTTTTTGCCCCTCTTTTCAGCAAATATGAATGAACAAAAGGATGAGAGCTTCGTTGAGAGTTGGCGCACAGTTCTCTTTGATGCTCACAATACCCCATGTTAAACATAGCGTGTGACACAAAACACTTGGTATAGCAACGGTCAACATAACACTCGCTGAAATCTTTTTTTGTATGATCCGTTGAACAAAACCCATGTTAGACTGGAAGAGTGACCCAGTAAACACTTTTTTATTAATTAACTTTTTGTTGAAAAGGGCCATGACTCATTCTCCAAGGGGGGAGGGGGGTGGGTTTTTGACTCACTGACGTCCAACTTCGTAATATTTCTCCAAATTGCACCTCAAAATCAATTTTCAGTCTCTCGTAAATTTCTGGGACAATTAACACCCCTTTCCCCCCCTCCCTCAACCCCAGGAATCACCCAGGGGGTCAGAATCAATGGACTTCAAATCAATTTGAGGGCAAGTGACCCCCTCAAAATGAGGAGGGAAATTGAACCATCTTGGATCTGAAACACAACAAAAAAAGGAATCAATTTTAGAAATTTATGAAATTTTGGGGGTTGACTTTGGGAGGGGGTTGTAGCCTACCCCAGGCAAATTTGCCACCATGCCCCGGCCTCATAGATACACAAAATGCATACCTTGAAAGTAGTGGTTTTTTGCCCCTATTCCTTCAGGTTATAGTCATGAAATTTTTGTATTGTCATTTGGATTACATATACTGGCAAAGTTTCAAATCTATAAGTACAACAATTAGACATAGGTTAAAATCAAATTTTAAGATATAATTACATAGTTACAAGTGAATTAAATTTGTATAAATTCCTCAAAATGCACTTCAAAATCAATTTTATAAGTCCCAAATTTTTGGGCAATTGACCCCCACCCACCATAGAAGTCTGATGGTGCCAGAAGGCCCCAAAATCACGTCAAAATTAACGTACTTTAATGTCCAGACGTTCAAAAAATAGGGGGCAAAAGGCCTCTCACCTGAAAAGGTGGAACGGGAGGTTGAGGACCCTGAATGGCTCGGAAACACTGCAAATTGAATCCGAATCAATTTTTGAAATTTGTAGTTTTGACCCCCCTCCCACCTCATGGGGGGGGGGGGGGGGGGGCAGTTGACTTGTGGCAAATTTCCCACCATGCCCTGGACTCACAGATATACAAAAAGCATAGTTATTGCTCAGAGCACAAAAGTAAGTAGTGTTTTTTTTTTCCCCATATCCCCTATGACTTTTCAGGTCAAAGTAATGAAATTATTGTATTGTCATCAGGATTACATGTACTTGCAAAGTTTCAAATTGATACAATTAGAAGTAGGTTAAAATCTACTTACAAGATTTGATTACGTAGTTAGTTATTTACAAGTGAAGTTGATGAAAGCACGTTAAAAAAAAATAGAACATTTTGTTGCTAGTACAAAATTGTGTGCAAGTTTCCATGGAGCATATTTTATAATTTTTAGAGTGTGTTGTTGCATGTATTAAATGAGGAATTTTAACTATATTTGAATTTGATTAAAAAATTATTTGAAAGTTATAATAACATTTTGTAATGTAATGTATGGATAGTACCAGTGGCGTAGCCGGATTTGTGTATGGCGTGTGTTAAGAGGCATAACCCCCCCCCCCCCCCCCCCCCCCGTATTAAAGCGGGGGGTCCGGGGGTAAAATTTGGATTTTAAGGTGTAAAATAGTGCTATTTTAGCAGTTTTCGGTACTTAAATTTAAATATTGTAATGGTAAAATTTTTATTAATTTTAATATGAAATTTGTTTGAGTGATGAATAAGAAATTAATTAAAGATTTGGTGCTAAGGGGGGGAAGGGGGGTTTAACCCCTAACCCCCCTCCCCCCCTGGCTACACCCCTGGAGAGTTCAAACCTCTTTGTTGCAAAGTGACAGAAATTAAGTTTGTATAGTTGAGGTTTGATTGTTCAGAGATATCTGTCAAGTTGAATGCAGGCACATTGGAACAGTGATGTGTTTGTTTGCGCAGGTACTGGGACTGCTGCTGATGGGAGCGCGATGACGGAGCACGAGCGCGACGACGCGGGGGCCGCCAAAAGGAAGGCCATGCAGGGGGGTGACGCGGCCGAGAAGAAGCTGAAGGCCGGGGACACGGACGGGGAGGACAGCGGGACCGGCGCAGACGTCGCGAGCCACCGCCCGGCCGGGAGCGACGGTGTCGACTCCTCCGACGCGTCGGGTGACGGCGCCGGGACAGACGAGGAACCCAAGCTGTCCAAACGTCAGATGAAGAAAGAGAAAAAGAAGGAACTGTACAGAGCAAACCTGGCTGTTAGAAGGTTCATTTCACGTGCAGCAAATCTTTTAAGAGTGCTGTGTATTTTGGGTGATCTTATGTTTCCAAGGTCTTTGTAGCTCTGATTAACCTCCACACCCATCCTTTCACTCATTTCACTTCATATATGAAGAAAGAACCTCTTTTTCCTATGTTGCAGTTTCAGTCCTCAGTTACATTTATTTTTAATTTTTGCCCCTTAAAATGCCACCTGATGTGTATTTTGATGCTATACAATATGCAAAAATGCTTCGTCCAAAAAAAAAAAAATTAAATTTGAATAATACATGGCAAAAGCGCACAAAGAAACGAGGACAGTGCTAACGGCAGTCGGCGTGTGTTAAGCGCCCATGCACTTACACACTGCAATCTAAGAGTAGGATGCTCTATAGCAATACTTAATTGTTGATTGACTTACCTTCTTTGTATTGAAAATTTAATCCCTAACTTGCAGAAGTCAGCTTCTTTTGTATACTTCTGAGAGACAGCAAAATTTCAATGTACATATTTGTGTTTTCACAGGTGTTTCACAACTTCATGTGAAAGAGTTATTCTTAGAAGTTTCAAAGTGAGGTGTCAAGAAGGGTTTTTCAAACAAATATGCGTATGAAGATCCTAATAATTGCTCCCTATGCACTTAAGTTGGTGATTATGTTCATATTCTCTCATTGAAATACGTCATGTGGATAGCTTATTTGCCACTTAAGAAAATAATGCTTTCTATACTTTTATTTTCGTAAGAATCACAATACTTGAATTGTTTAGCTCATCTTTAAAGACACTTATTGTTTAAACTGAAATTTTTTTGAAAAGTTTGCTTTTATATTTGTATGCT
This sequence comes from Bacillus rossius redtenbacheri, assembly GCF_032445375.1. Lineage (NCBI taxonomy): Eukaryota > Metazoa > Arthropoda > Insecta > Phasmatodea > Bacillidae > Bacillus > Bacillus rossius. Next base: position 27,687,730 of record NC_086338.1, on the reverse strand, counting down.
TGTATTAATTATGTTTACCATAGGATGTGTGAACTTACATCAGAAATATTTGTTTAAGAGTAATCACTAGAGGCGAGATTGTATGGTAAATAGAGATAAAATCAAAATACTGTAACAGCAAAATTAAGTCAATAAACTGCCAAACATCATAATGGAAGTCAATAACACTGAAATACAGCAAAATTCACCTCAATTTCCTCATTATAGCTATTAAAATATGAAATTCATTTTTCAAATCTTTAGTTTAGGTTTTCCTTTAAAAACTTTAAAGTAAAGTATTTAAAGCAGTTTATAGCTGATACCATACAGTAATGGGTAAAGGTCTAGTATAGAGAAACATCACAAGAAAATGTACTTGTATAAAGATTTTGGACTTTTGACATTTTATATCGATTTCTTGATTATTTAATATTTTAGTTGCAGATTTTGGTTTAACCGACTCTCATAAATATATTAGCAGTATTGTTTAATTCACACATTTTAAGTGTCTTATCACGAATGGTTGAAGCAGTCGACATGTACTTACTATTACATGTTTCTTAATTTTTAATGGCAATAAATATGAAATCCGCTATTGTTAATGGTGAAATTGACTATTTTCATAATACCGTAGAATCTTGGCTCTGGTGATCAGCGATATTGTGAGCACTTGCATACGTGTTTGTGTGTGTTTGTGTGTGTGTGTTTCTTTGTGTTTGTGTGTGGGTGTGTGTGATTGTGTGTGTTTGCGTGTGTGTGTGTGTGTGTGTGTGTGTGTGTGCTGCAGGGACTCGAGATGTGTGTGACGGATGGTGTTCCAGGGCGAGGGAGAAGGAGCGGCAGCGACAGAGGAAGCGCGAGGCGCGGCTGAACAACGTCGCGCTGGGTCCGTCGCGGAAGGAGCTGAAGCGCTGCACGATGGCCGGCAGCGACTGCAGGGTCAGGATCGCGATAGACATGTCGTTCGATCACCTCATGAGCGAAAAGGTTGGTGCGGTTGTAGCCGCTGCGTTGGGCTGCACTGCGGCGTCACCTGTTCGGACCTTGTTCCGCAAGTACATTTCCCCTTGTTTCCTGTACCGTGGTTCTTTCATTTGAGAAATAAAACTGTAGCGGACAATAACATACTAAGATTTGCTACAGAAGAATATTTAATATTTTAGTTGCAGTTTTTTTGTTTAATTTTCAACAATATATGTAGTATTGGTGTATGTACAAATTTTCAGTGTCTCACCAAGAATTTTTGAAGCAGTTCATATGTGCATATTATCACATGTGTTTTAGATTTTAATTATGATAAAATTTTAATGACTATAACACCATCAAATCTTATTAATGTATGATTGTGATAAAACCAAATGTCTGGGTGTAAATGTTTGTGAAATTTTGGCTGTTTGGTAACCAACCTAAATTAATTTTATCAATATTATCATATTATAACAATATGCTATTTTTGTGTACTCTTATCTTTTACAGCAACATCATTACTGTTTATATGCCACTGGCCAATCATTTCTTGATTTGAGTGAAGAGCGAATTTTTGTAGTTAAAGAACCATGTGTAACAATGACAGCATGTATTGTGGAACTGTTTCAGTGAAAAATAAAATTGGTTAAGTTCCAGCACTCTTTTTTTTTTCATGAACTTTTGAACAAAAATCCTGAACTCACACGGGAGGAAAAAACCTAGAAATTGGTAAATTATTCTTATATTGTAAGGGAACTTGTACTGTAATTATGTCTGGTCATCTTTACCCCAGCCAATCTGATTTGTTACATGTTAAAACATACATGGTAGTTTAGTGCAATACACTATTTTCATGCTGATGCTGCTAAATTGTTTAGAGAACTTAAGAAAAGGTGTGAAAATTACATATTTAAAGTTTTACCATGTTGATCTATGTACATGACGTATTGTGTATACATATTCTTGTTTATTTTCTTTAATTTGCATCACACTTATGTCTAGGGCTGTTCTGATACCTCATTTTCCAATACTGATCAACATTAATAATTAGTGGCCACACTATATGACTAGATAGGTAATTGAAAGATAGTTTTTTTATAAATATGTTTGAGAATTAATTAAATTATTTTATTTCTAAGTCTAAATTCAAAACAAGTTATTTGAAAATTGTGCATTATATATTTATTAGATAAACTTCTTCATTTCTATTTATTTTTAACAGTGCTTAAGGTATTAATTTCTATGATTTAACTTTAAAAATGTAGTTACATAAAATTATTTTATTGAAGATAAAAATATCATTAAAACTATGACAAATAAACATAGCAAGTATTTAAAAAAATCAAAGTTCTGAGTATATTTTTCCAATACCTGTGTTGATACCTTGGTATGGAACAAGAGCTAAATATCAGCTGATATCCGATACCAGTTTTAGGTATCGGAATAGCCCTATTTATGTCCTTAAACTTTATTTTTGTGGAGTGCACAGTTAACAAAATGTCATGCATATAATTAATAATAACTTTACTGTTTTCTTTAGTTTCAAATTCTAATGATACATACTAATAAAGTAATATACTGTTTTTACTGATCGTGGTACAAAATTTTGTTTCAGGACTTGGGAAAGTGCATTAAACAGATCCTGAGGTGCTACAGTGCCAACAGACGGGCCAAGAACCCCTTGCAACTTCACATCACAAGCTTCGATGGCAAGACGAAAGATGCAATGGCCAAACACTCTGGTTACAACAACTGGGATGTTCGTAAATTGTACATACGTACATCCGTACATACTGCCTGCATTTTTACTGTCCAGATCTTATTCCATAAGTGTGTCATCCAATTGTATTTTGTTGTAGGTATATTTTCAACCAGACTCGTATTTGGACTTATTTGACCGTGAAGACATTGTGTATTTGACAAGCGAATCAGAGAACGTCTTACACGAGTTGCAAGATGACAAAGTGTACGTTATTGGAGGCCTCGTGGACCATAATTCACAAAAGGTGAAGCACATTGTTGTTTTTAACTGTACAGTTTTGCCAGCATGAAGTGATAGTGTTTTTGTAACTTAGTAAATCACAGATGATGCTGTCCTTTCCACATAACTAGAGCCAAGATTATATGGTTTTATTTTGAACCTGATTTCGTCATTTAAAACCACACATTTCGTCGTTTATTCGTCTTTTAAAAAAATATGGCTTTTTTAAGTTATTCATGGTACTTACACAATATATTTCACGATTGTGACATAAAAAAAAGCAGTTGGGCCTATTGTGTTGTTTAGAATCACATGTAATCAACATTTTAATGTTATGGTTAAACATTTTCTCTTAAAAAGTACCATACATTCTCAGGAACCGTCAAAAAATCTGATATTTTGGCACCAAAACAAAAATACATGGGGAAAAAATTGTAAAACTCACAATAAAAGTTTTTAAAAAGCCATTATTTAACACGCAGCATATATTGTGTGTGGGTTTATAATAATCATACTAATGTTCGTATAAGAGAGAAAAAAAAAGGACATTCTGCTTAAAAATACGCTAGCAGTAGCTTGTGCAACGTAAGTGGGAGCGCGGGATTCTCGTCTAGATAGGCTGGCGGCAGCACAGGCGGCGGATGCATGACGTCATACGGCCTACCTCTCCTTCCCTTTTCCAGATTTCAAGGTTCATCCCTCCCAGGCATACAAACCATCGTGTCTCTCTCCCCCTCCTCCATCAACATCCTTTGGCATGTGAAACTGTCAACATCCTTCCTCCCCTTCTCCAAACTGCGTGCGACCTTTGAATATATATACTGTATAGAAGTCGCCAGCCCAGGTTAAAATTTCTAATACGGTTTTGAGGTAGTTGGTTAATTCACCGCCGCAATCGCCACCATCTCTAGGGCATCGACTTGTGGTGGTCCCTAGCGGACAAGTGTCAAACTCTTCAAACACCCCTTCCCCCTCCTGTTGAACGACATTGAGCTGCAGTGAATGATAGGTGGGGGTGCGGGGGAATGACAGCGGGCGACAGTGCTGCACTCTAACGTGTAAATAACTAAGACCATACAGGGCGTTACGGCAGCACACTGCAGCGGTGAAGTTCCCAAGCTGCTCATCATACGCTTCTGAAAAACATAGAGTAAATCCTATCCATTCGCGACTTCTATACAGTACCTATATATATTCAAAGGTGCGACGGAAGCCAGGTTTGTATAGTCCATTTCTGGTAAAATGAAAAATTTTTAAGGGGCCCTGCGACAGCCATTTACCGTTAATTGTTTTGATGCAATTTGTTTGTTAGTTACACAACATTATTTCTACTGGAATATCACTGAAACTTCAAAATTTATTTAATGAAAAAATTAGCAGGGCCGTAAAAGTATTCATTTTTACCGAAAATGAACTATACTCTCCCTTCCTGCCGGACAACATTCTCGGCGCATGACGCATGGCAACTACAGTCGTGTGCCGCGCACAGCCACGAAAAACCTACGTGATTTCCAAACTACACAAAATATCCGACTGGAGTCTGTTTACGAAAAGCATTTAAGAATTTGTTAATGCCCAACTGGTTCTTTTGATATCGGATCAAGAGGATTTAGAGGAGATAAAATGGCTAAAAGGCATGTCTTCGAAGTTTTAGGTGTAAAAAACCCGTTACAAATTTCTTGAAAGTATCTGAGGGAAATGCATTACACATTTATCTTTATTTTTCCACCATATAATGTTACGGTCACCGCTCAAATTTCACAATTATCTGACAGGAACGAGATGACTGCGCACCAGTTCAGAGCCGTGCTAGAACTACCATTGAGCGTCGCTCTTATTATCCCGTTTTACTAACACACACGCTGACCAGACGGCGCCCTAAAGCTTATTAGAGGAAGCACGTAGAAATGCAAGGCAGGAAATTCTTCCAGCTTAACCAGGACCCGGGCAAGTCTTGACTATCAAGCTTTTCACATTAAAATATAACAGACTTGTATTGTGTAATTTCTGTGTTATTTAGAGGTTTTTCTTAAAAATCGCTTTTTTCGCATTTTCCATATAAATTCGCGGAAAATATCGCGATTTCGCGATTCACCATATAATCGTGGCCCTACACATAACATTAAATTTATTATGTATTTGGTTAGAAACTACACTAGTGCTCTGATCCCACATCAGGCATGAATAAATTGTGAGACCATATTGCTGATTTGAAACATAGAAACCGCTGAATGTGTTGGTTAAAGATACTACATAAAAGGTTAGTTTTTTTTGTGAGCTCAGCACATGTATGAAGCTTATTCAGATCACCATGTTACGTCACTCCAACCATGGATGTTAACCTTGTCACCAAGTGGGAAAGGCAATGTATTTCATCAAATGTAATTTCTTTTGATAGGGCTTAACTCTCGAGATTGCGGAAGAGAATGGCATACAGCACGCGCAACTACCTATCGCAAGCTTTCTTGAGATGAAGACAAGAAAAGTTCTGTCAATTGTACATGGTATGTAGGTGAAGGACTCAAGTACATATTTTCACCGTGAGGAACAGTCTTAATGGTGGAAATATTTTGGTCTGACTCACAGTCTACTGGGTTCAGGATGCCATAGGAATGTATGACATCTGTAATGACATGTAGGAGAACAATGGAAAAGTTTTATGTCATTATTGTGGTATCCATAATCTATAGCAAACATTTCTTGTCTAAAGGTTTCTATCTGATAATATTTTATGTTGAGCATGGTAGTATGTATGTGACCAGTGAATATAGTTTTTTCCATATACAGGGATTAAGCCCTGCTATTGTGGACTTTTTAAATTTTTTTGCTGTCAATTACATTTAGAGTTATTTATATTAATTTTTGGCATGACAGGGCATAAATAATTTTTATCATGCTCCTATGTCATTCTACAGTCTGATGTACGTTTATGAACAGGCTACTGTCTGAAACTGCTGGGGTAAGAGTAGTTGATTACTTCTCAGAAGCTACTACAAGTGTTGTAGTCATAATCATGACTTCAATCCATGAATGTTGGCAGTAATTTAAGTGTTCAGAGCTATGTCCTATGCATGTCGAGACAAAAAACGGCTGTTTGGCAGTCTGTGGCTTAATATTTAAAAAACCAAGATCGCAGGATCTAGTTTCCTTATTAAGGAGTACTGCATTTTGGAGAACAGAATCATAAGTTTTCAGTTCTTTAGAAAAGTATGATGTAGGGTTTTTTTCTGGTATTCACTAAATTTTCTATCTGTGTCATTGTGGATTTTGTTTCTGACTGTATTTAAATAATTGTGTACTTTTTTGACGTACAGTCAATTCTGGTTTATCTAATTATCTCCTTAGCTGCTTATCTGCACCACCTGTAGAACTATTTAATAAGCTTAAGGAACCCGCCTAGTCAGGGGTGTATTTGTGTTAGTGAGGCAAGATTATAAGTGCCACTCTTGTTAATGTTTATAGCGCAGTGTTGCCTCTAAGTGCAAAGCTGTGGACTGGTGCATAGTCTTCTCATTGTGTATGAGGTAACTATGAGGTTGTAATGGTGAACATAACAGTATGTGGTGTAAAAATGAAGATAAAGGTGTATTGCAGGTCGTTTGAGTGGGAGTTACATGCTTGACATTATTCTGAAAACACTTATTTTAGCTTATTTCATTCTCCTACAAATAGTTTAAAATTGAAATTCAGAAGCAGAACTACAGTAAAACCCCATAGTTTCGACCCCTCACGATTCCCGGTAATAGGGTCATAATAGAAGAGGGGCAATAAACATTTTGGACTGCATTCATTTTAACAGCTGAAATCTTCCAAAAAGAAAAGCGTTTTGGACCACCTACTACTGTTGCTAAAACGACTATAAACACAATGCAATAGTATCTTTAACAAGCGCTAAGTCCATTGTGACACTGATTACATAAGGAAAATGTTAAGTAGAAGTGGGCCGTAAATATATACCTACCAGAGAGGTCAAGAATGTTAAGCACCGTGACAGAGCTTTGTTATCGCAGGCGCAAGCAAGCAAGACGTGGAATGTTCTGAAGAGACGAGGGTAATGCAGGGTAGGACCGGACAGCAGCCAACTGTGCAGTGTGTGCCGTGCACGGGTAAAAGGGACAAACTTTTTTTTTTGTTTCAACTCACGGAAAAAGATTATTGCCCGAGCTGTAAATGATAAACATCGCCTGTGGCTATCGTGAATATCGCTAAACCAGAAAGATGCGAGTGTCGAAGTGTTCACTATACTGTCTTATGATGACTAATATTTAACGTTAACAGTTAGAATTTTTGTGCACCAAGTATTAAGGACAGTAAATTAAGACATATACAAAATTAATTTCTGTAAAATTATTATTTAATTTTTTTTTTTAATATTTTAAGTTACTGAACAAAAGCACACATAAAATAAAATAACCTTGTTTTTGGTTGTGAATTTGATAAAAAAAAATTACTTCCCCTTATTATTGGCTCTAGAATACATATTTATATTTCTGTATATTGGAGCCAATCGACCTAAATCCAATTTTGTATATATTTGTCTTTATTTCCAGAGCTTTAGTTGAGCCAGATAAGACTTGTGTAGTTACAATGTTATGTACCAGTGGCTGTCACAAGAAGTCCTTTATTTGGAATAAATTAAACATAAGTTCATTCTTGCTGGCCCCATATCATAGTGGTTGATGGAAAAAATCATTTCACTATCCTGTAAAGTTTTCTAACTGTGACAGGCTAGTTGGTACTTACTTATCCATCACTATTTTACCCAGACAAAAACTCTGACTTTCGCCAATCTGTGGATAGGCCTCAGTAGAGACAAGATTTTGTAGTTTTATTTTTAGTACAATTTTGTTTTTAAAACAGAAGATTTCAATGTTGCTGTTTTTATTTTTTACATATTGTCTTTAAACATTTTAAAAAAAGTGTTATTATTCAGCGAATGTGAAACTGAAATATTTATTAATACTTAATTCACCAAAATAGTCTTTACTTTGATTGACACCTGATGCACATATACAGTAAAATCATTAAGTAATAACAATGTCTAGAATGGAACTACTCTGACAAACAAAAAATAAATCTGCAAATTTTTGTGTTTGAAACATGTGCCGCCATTAGCCCATTAATGCAAATGTGTGTTACTGGCGTAAGAGATGCAAGATCAAACAGTTTAATATCAATTTCTTTTCAGTCAAATTAGGTCATACATTCTGGTACAAAATTAATGGTACATAAGTTACATGCAATGAATTAACCATGATAAAACAATTCTTTTTGTAATTTGAGTAAAGTTTTGTCAAATTGCTGATTGATTTCATGTTTACGGTTGCATCTCGGTGTTATATATTGTATTGGCATCAGGGGCGTAGCCAGGCGAAGGGGGGTTTTAGGGGTTCAAACACCCTCCCCCCCCTTAGCACCAAATCTTTAATTAAATGTCTTATTCATCACTCAAACAAAATTCATATTAAAAATTAAAAAAAAAAATTGCCGTTTCAATATTAAAATTTAAGTACCAAAAACTGCTGAAATAGCACTATTTTACACCTTAAAATTCAAATTTTCCCGGGGGAGGACCCCCTTACCCCCCGCTTTAATACGGGAAGGGGGGGGCATGCTTCTTAACACCCCCCATACACAAATACTGGCTACGCCGCCGATTGGCATGCTTTGCAGTGTTATTTCGGTGTTGTTGCAATTCACCATACAGTCTTGTCCCTACTCATTAAGTGATAACATAAATTTGAGATTGATTGCTGTTTCACGTTTGTGCTGCCCCTCCCTCGTGCAGTGTTCGAGATCGTGCTGTTGGTGAGCGAGGGCATGTCGTGGAAGGAGGCGCTGCTGCACGTGATGCCCGCTCGCAAGGGGGCGGCGGAGAAGAGCACCGCGCCCGCCCCCGGACGCGAGGCCTGCGGAGTCGCAGACGGCAGCCCGGGAGACGCGGACCGGGCCCCCGTGGATGCCGGCGGTCCGCCCGACACCGTGCCGGCAGCCAGCCTGCCCCCGGGGGTCACGGCCCAGCCCGACGCATGAAGCCACGAAGCACGCTCATCTACCGACACGCGCAACATCAGCTCGTGCAGATGCTTCAGCAATGTATCGGCAAGTACCTTGCAAAACTTGAAAATTTGTACAGAAAGCGATGCTGTGATTAGTGCTTAAGTGAGGAATAAATTTTTGTTATGAACCAGTGCCTTTTTATTGATGTGTTAAAAAAAACTTTATGATGGGTTCATTTTGCAATTCCTGCTTAGATAATTTTTCTTCTTCATATTGTTACGATTTACAGGGTTCGTGAAGGGATAGCCCAATTAAAGATTTAATTTCACACACAGTTTTATTGATGGCCACTACTTATGTCACTTACAATTAATGTTCTAAGATGGCAAATAATTAACTACACTTAAAGAAATGTCTATTCCCCAGTCGCTCGTTTTCACACACTGCACACCTCACTGGGTCGCACCTCTGGCACAACTCTTGCCGTAGCACCCCTTGTGGTCCTCCGTCGCAGGACTCCGTCACCGCCGTCGCACTTCCCCTTCACCGAGATCCCACTCGACGCCTCGCTCGGAACTTCACTCAGGACTCCGCCGCACCCGCGGCACTATTGCCCAAAAACTTCGCCGCGGGAAAACTCCCAACTCCACTAACTCACTCCCTGCCCTGGAACCTTCGTCCAAGGATTTCGCCACTCTGCCGCACCCACGGCACTATCGCCCCGGAAGCTCCGCCGCGGGAAGGCTCCCGCCTGAACTCTCTGAACTCCACTGACTCCCTGCCCTGACGTCCTCAGGCATATATATATAGGCACCGGCGCAATTCCAGAACTCACGAGAGCATCCAAGGCCAGTCGCGTCATTTCGAGCCGTCCCGACGGCGGAAATCTCTCGAAAACACGTGTCGGCGGCTTGCGTAACTCCGCAGCTGGCAGGTTTCGGATGTCAAACTAACACTGCCGTGCTGGGGTGAGCAGAGGGCTGGAGGGAGATAAAGCGGCGACCCAGGTGTGCACGGCACATCTCATGTTACGGCGGCATGTGATGCAGCCCAGCTAGCTCTGCACCTGCACGTGACGTGGCCAAGCTCATGTTCGTAATAGGAACTTTTAGCACGTTTAATTATTTTTTTGGCAAAATATGAAGCCCGTAAGGTAATTCTTACTGTAATAAATATTAAAAATTGAGTTTCAGTTACAAGTTAAAACTATATATATTTTTTTGGTAATACAGTAGAACCTTTATTATCTGCGACCCCAATTAACCGGGTATTTGGTTGACCGGGGTCGCAATTAAAAATTAAACTTTTGGGGAGGGGGGTTCCAAGCTTGTAAAGTGTGATTCATTAGGAAAGGGACGAAAAATAAGTAAAACTAAAAACTTCATATTAAAAGTAGAAACGAATGGAGAAAAAAAAATGGACTAGAATTGCCTGTGAGAACACTTATAACTTTCTTTGAGCAGGAAGATTTTGATTACCTTCATATTATAACTTTAAGGAATATTAAAACAGAAACAAAATTGTTTTCAAAAGTAAAAAGCAAAAATTTGTAAGACTACTTTACTAAAACGTAACTAGTACATATATATGTACATATTTCCAGAATTTGTTGATTAAATGTAAGTTATTCGTTAAATTGTACGTAGCTATGCATATCAAATTGTAAATATCATTTATATTTTTCACTTAACTGTGTCTTAGGTCATTACAAATAATTTAATTCATACATATTTTTAAAAATTAATAATTAGTGTCAGTAATATTTGTACATTTGTTTTGTAAAATTTCTTACGAAATTTTGCTGTATTGTATAACCTAAATACATTTGAATTAGCTTCTCCGTGTTGACTTCTCCCCATTACCCTGGTTAATCAATGTTCTACTGTACATTATTTCTAATGTGCTAGCATCATGATAGTAAAGTAGGTTAATTATATGCAGTAGTGAGTAGGTATTGTAACTTTTCCCCTTCAATAATTAATTTTAAACGAATTCATATTACTACTGAAAAAACACTGCGAGTTAGCTGAAAAACAACAATTGGAAAAATTAGTGTGCAATTGACTTGTTAAAATCATTACCTCCAGTTTACAAACAGTTGTGGTTGCAAAAATTCATCCGTTATCTCAACATTGCCCACAATGTGTACTTAAAGTGCATCAAGTTTAGTACCATTAAGGATTCTACAGATCTAATTGTGTTTGCCATACTGCTGAAATTAGACTTGCAGAATAAAGATTAACAGAAAAAATATATTTGAATTAAGCATGTTAACCCAACACAATCAAAAATTGAAGGTTTTTTTTATAAATAATTTAATTTGTTTTAAGGTTACAAAACATTACAATTACATACATACTTCCTTTAAAAACATAACATTTTGCATCCAGTTCATTGGACAGACACACAGATCAGAGCACTTGTTTGTAACATACTGATAAGGCTTTCAGTACCAATAAAAAAAAAATTACATATCCAATAAATGTATGTACCATCAGTTCTGAACTGAAAATTGAGCATTTAAGTAATAATCAGTTTCTTCAAGAAACTTCCTGCTGTAAGGAACATTGTTTTAAAACATTGTACTTAACACAAACTCTATTATTGATTGCATTACTGCATGCCACATCACGAAGCTACTAATGCATGCAAAAATATTCATTAAAATATCACACATCATTAATTCATTAAGTATCCATTCTGACATAAAAATCTAAATTGCTATTCATTTAACTAAATTATACATAAAACTAACTTCAAGTTTGCAGTATTAAATTTTAAACTGCAAAAATACTTTGAAAAATAGTCAACTACTACACAGCACGGGAAAAAGAAACTATTTCAGACAAGCAGAATAACAATAAAAATAATTAAAATCGAAAAAGCACCAATTCCTTTTTCTATAATCAATATTCCATGAAAATGTAAAAAAAAATACTAAAAGACAAACCTGCAAAATTAGCTTTCAACATATATGCAGAAAACCGTTATTTTTCTAAAATTTCAGAGGGTCATGAATCTTGAGATCGTAAAGCACCTAAGAATAGTTACTGCTGTTTCTCACAGTTATGAAGTTTTCTGACATGCCTGTATTGCCAGTAACGATCGACCCATTCTGAATGAATGTGCATTCAAACCGGTACACCCCTCAAGTTCACAGCCAGCTACCGCAGTAGGCAGATGGACGAACTACGTAACACCCCGCCCAGGAAACCAGGACATGTGAACAATTCTCAACATGGTCAGTAATCAAACCCTGAACCCTGGAGTCTTCACAGCAGACTTCACAGTCTGTCAAAGTACAGGTGCAGGAGTATATATTCTGATTACTGATGTACACAATACTTATTGAGGAATAATTATGTAATTGAATTTAAGTGAATAATTAATAATGAGATAAAATTTATTGCATGTAACTGGATAGTAGCTCAATTTTGTATTAATAAAAACTGTAAAAATTGTCTACTAACATGCTATGTTCACCCAAATAATCCAAGCACAAGTTTTCATAAAATGTGTGTTGAAAAAGCACAGTGTGCAACTTATTTAAAACTTGGAAATGCTGCATAGCACAAGTTCCGTCAAGCTCCAACGTTGGTTAACCTGCTGTCTGAATGAACAAAGGACATCTTGCATGTGGTTTGAAAGTGCATGTTTTTGCGAGAAAGATGTTGCTACCAAAGGTTTGCAGTTGTAATCATATATGGTTGACGTTGCTGGAAAACCCTAAAATGATTAAAATTATGAGGAAATGGGAAATCATGCTACAGGAAAAAAGTACATTATTGTGGAAAGTCGTATACGTATCGAGAGTAAAAAAAATTGATTTTCAGTGATGGCAGTATTGCAGTAAAAATTTTATTTCAAAGGTGAGGATTTGTAGTGTGTGCTTCTTCAAAAGTTTCCTGAATTATCTTGTTTATGATCTTTGTAACGTAGCACTGGTTTTAGACATTCATGGCTGAGAAATTAATGCAGTAAACATAACAGCTGTGGTCGGTAGACATTTTATATTCATGGCGTTTTTCCGTCCATCACTGTTAACATGTTATTTAACAGTACCACCATAAATAAAATATTTACTGCCTGATATATTTACAGATGTGTATTTACATAAAGATTCTTAACATAAATACTGATACATTAAATAGTACTACATACTCTTGTAACAAGAACAAAGAATGCTGGAGAAAATAACCGGTAGACATAATGAATGGTACCAAATATGCAATTATTTTTACAGAAAACCTTAAAAATTAATTAATTCAAATAATTACATTAAGTCCAGAATAAATATTTCCTATAAACTTGAAATATGGTGCCAAGTTCTGTTTTTAAAAATTTGGTGCCAAGCTTATTTTATGCAACAAATATTTTTGGTTATGGTCTAAATAATAGGTGTGCAAGGCTCATTCAGGTAAATACGGTATCTATTCAATGTGAGTTTGTCGACGATCTAATGATGGCCAATGTGTTTAACATTAATGCAGTTAAATCTCCTTAATCAAGCACATTCAGGACTACGGCCATGTTGGATTAGCAATTAGGCCAGATTATTGAACATTGATAGTTTTGTTGGATATGCCAAAGAAAAATTATAATACAATTGAAATAAGCTACCTGATGGCAATAAAACGTACACATGAGCATAATATTGTTTGCTGAATGTCAAAATCCAGTGCTAGATTCCCAAAACGTTCCTTTCGAAAAACACAGTATGTTAGTTAGGCTTTGAAGGTTAGTAAGTACTTAGTCTACATATAAATCAAAATGAGAGCAATGAACTTGCAAGTTCAGGCAACCGTTGAGTACTTGTAAATTTGGCAGTAAGAATCATGTTATTTTTAATATCCCTCGAAGAATAAAGCTCTTATTCTCACTGGCAGGTTTCGAAAAGCCCTATCGAACAAGGACTAGGTGCGACACCATAGAACTTGCAGGAAATTTGTCTCATCATAGTTAATCCATGCAACCTGCTTGCCTAGAACTGCCTCCTGATGGCACAGTTTCTGTCATGATAAAAAATTATAATCTATCGGCTGGTTCTTCTCCGGGAAAAGCCACTACGAATAGTCCTCCTCGGATATCATTTCAAAGTCGTCACTGTCGCCGGAGGAGACCTCCTCGTCCCTGCCGGGAGTCTGTGCCCGACCCGTCGACAGGCCGCCCACCACGGTCGACAGCAGGCTCTGCCCCATCAGCCCCAGGCTCGACATGTTCTTGGAGACCGCCCCCACGACCGTGGACGCCAGCATCCCGCCCAGCGACTGCCTCGGGGCTTCCTGCCGGGGCCTCTCGTCCGAGAACGACAGCCCCCGCGCCAGCTTCTCCTCCTCCTCCTCGGAGCTGTCGCCATTGAAGTGCGAGCTCTGGAACTGGATCTCGGCGACATCGTCTTCGTCCGAGTCGGAGGCCTCGGGGTCCAGCCGCCGTTCGGCGCGGCCGAGCGTCTCGGCGGGGCCGGGCGCCGGGAGGTCGAACTCGCTCTCGTCCAGGCCGTCGACGCTGCCGTCGTCGTGGGAGGGCATCGCGTTCACGCCCGCGCTGAAGGACGTCTGTGTCCCGGTGCCCGACGAATCTGGAAGATGACGAGCCCGGCGCGTAACCGAACACTGACCCAAGTGGAGGGCACGAATCAAGACTAGGGATGCACCTTCGTTGAAACAATACTGCCTGTCATTCCGGTATTATATACGTTCATGATTTGATCAGATGTATAACTTTTTTTTTATTACCTTCTTTTATTTTATTATTATTATTATTACTACTACCGCTGCTACAACCTAAAAGGTACCTCAGGAAACCTAAAGTAAGCAAACACCTTGTAACGGTTCGTTACATACAAAAATAAAAAGATTTAAAGCGTCGATTTTAGTTTTTGTTTTATTCTTTCAAACTATAATGCACAGACGAATCCAAACACTTTCAATAGTTTGTTCATTCACTCGACACACATTCGCCCGTCGAGAATACTCACGGTTCGCGCGATGAGAATTAATAAAAAAAAATAACGTTGATTAAGTCTTTCAACAACCTTTTGCAGGAAATATCCTAAATATGTGCAGCCTAGAACACGGCCGCACCTAGCGAAAAACCGCGAGCCGCCGAAACGCGGCCTCGCCTGGCAGCGATCGCCCGACAACTACTGATGAACTCATGACACGTCTCCTCCACGTAGGGAGTAGACGTCACATGACCTCACCGACGAATCACACGCACGCCTCATTCATGCTTACAGATACAAGCCAATCAGAGAACAAATTACAATACATGAAAAACCCTGTACACACATAACTCGGGGCTTCCCTTGATCTGTCTCTTTTCAATTTCACATCAAAATCGGGGACTCCCATTCTCGTTTTCTCTCCCACACCGTGAGACAGCAGTAATCACTCAGTTCCCACGCAGTGGGGGAATTCCCGTCTTTATCTCGGTTGGCGGGGAAGCACTGTTTCTTTCTCACTCACACTTACAGGCCTCTTATGCCTCTCTTTCTACACATCACCCCAGCCCAGACACAGTACCGTGATCTATAATATTATATTGCAGCACGTTAATTAAAATTAAGAACAGCAATCATAATACAAATTACTTTACAACATTAAACTTATTGAGAAAAACCTAAAAAGTAGGCCCAAACAGACAAAAATCTAGTAAAACGGCTCATTTGTGAATAATTACATAAAAAATAGTAATGATTAAAAATGTCTGTTAAAATACAAGGTACATTCTTAAAACACATAGCAAGTGAAAAATATCAACCCTAAAATATATAACAAACGGTAAAATATCATTAGAAAGACTTTTTAAGAAATATTTACATTCATGAAAATAGTTTAAAAGAAAAATATTTATTTAGGAGGGCAGGGTTCTTGCAACGTTACAACCTGCTGGTAAAGTTGCAGGTTTTACCTTTCTTTCTGTAAACATATCACAATACCTTTCTTGCATTAAATATTATCTAATGGCTTTAAGAAGATACTTTAAGAAGAACAATACTGCCTGTCAATAAGGCCTGTGTGAATACCAGTTTCTTGATGTGAAGCAAATATCAAAAGTGAATATAAAAAATATTCAAGGCTGTATTACACTTAGTTTTATAAAATACTGTAATGAAGTAAAAAAGTAATATTTTAACATTTGTAATGATTATAAAACCAATTGGGCCCTATGTTTAACACCATTTAATAGAAATAGTGCAAAGTAAACCTACGTGCAAAATTTGATTTTTTTTAAGTAGCCCACTTTATTCCCACAAAACAAACGTGACACCAGGGTTGAAAGAAAAAAACAGGTTTTCGTAAAAAAAAAATTGGTTGTCTGTAAAGTCGGTTTATGGATTATAGTTTAACGTGTCAACGTCATAACAAAACATTGATGTAATGATTGCATACTTTTATGAATAAAATTGAATCATTTTTATTGAATTATCACTGTTTTGTATGGATACAAAGGAGGAGTGCAATGAAATCTACAATTTAATTGATAAATTTAGAATTTACTTTTATTTGCACTAATTAATTCAAATATGTTTATTGCTTTAACGAAGAGATTATTTTAACTATAACTTTTATACGTGTTTGCTATTTAACTTCTTCCAATCTGTGTTATTCTGTTAAGGATAGGACGATGATAGGAAAAGTAGGAAACGAATGTGAGTGTTTCAAGTTTAATGTGCTTTGAAAAAGTCAAATTGATGGTTGTTCCAATCGAGTGGAAGAGAGATAGATGCGACGCAAGCGTACAATGAGCGTAACGGGACACAGTGTAATGGGACAATGTGCGTAACAGGACACTTTTTTGTGTGCGAGCCGGCATTCATCGATTTATTAGACGTCACGTGAAAAACCAAACTTTTTTTTTTGTAAAAACCAGGTTTTTTTTGTTTAAACAAAGTTTTTTTATTACATTAGTTATTTTAGTTCTCAGCATGTTCATGTTTCTGCCACTCATGCTGAACCAAATAAGTTATAACATCAAAGAACTAATAAGTCCAGCAAATCTGCACATCTGACTGGGACTTAACCACAGAAAGGGTACTTAGGTAAATATTTTACGTCATGGCATTTCCACAAAGTAAAAATAAAATTATAAAACATCAATTTTCCAACACTAGAGGCGTTCCTGCATTTACCCTGAAAATGGTATTAATAAATTCCTACTAGTTTCTCAGAATTCCCAGTTTTTAGCTCACATTTCACATGTCGCTGCCTGCCATTAATTGTTTATCCATGTCTGTGTGTTTATTTTGGAGAAGTCAATGGTATTGGTTTATAATAAAAGTAGGTAGTTAATATGATGACGTATTGCAGTTGTAGGGGAATATTAATGTTTATATTTTCTGTTTGTTGATTGTTCAAATATCATTGAATTATGAAAGTTTTTTTTTTATCAATTCATTTAAAGTAGTGTTTTGAATCACGTAGTAAATGAACAATTCATATGTTAGGTTAGCAACGTAAAAAAATACTCTCAAGTATTGTGGAGAGTTGGTTGGGTTATTATATTATATAGCCTTAACTAATCGACCATTCACAATATTTGAAGTTCAGTACAAATTCACAAACTGACGAGTAAACAATTAATGGCGGCAGGAGTGGCAAAGCACAGATATTGAAATGTGAGCTAAAAAAATGATATTTCTAAGAAACTAGTAGGAATTTATTAACACTGCTTTCTGGGTAAATACAGGAACTACTCCAGAGTTGGAAAATGGCACCATTATCGCTTAAAATATTTTAAGACTACCAACATATTAAAAAAATCTTAGAAATAACTAGGGATGGCCCAATCAAATCCTCAAATACCATCAAATCCTTAATATTCAAAGGATTTGAAATTCGAGGAAAAATATTTGAACGATAATATTTGAGTAAGTTAAGTAGATTATGATAACCTCTGAAGTTTAGTTCAATTTTATTTCTTCATACCTATCTCATTACCATTCCCCAAGATACTGTACTTTTAACATGTAATTAATTTAATAAGATTAAAATATGTATTAATTCTTGAAACTTAATCTGTGAATAATCCATTTAAAGTGTAGAATCTTTCAATACCATAGTCAATATTTTTCCATTTATTGCAAATTAGTTTAATTTTGACCCTTGACACCTAGATTTGAATCCAAGGGTGTATTCGAGGTACTTCTTGAGATTCAAATTCGAGATTTGGATTCGAGAAAATTGGGATTTGGCCCATCACTAGAAAAAAAAAACCTTACTAGCAATCGGGAGACATGACAGCAAATCAAAGAGAGAATGCTAGTCTCACCTCCGGGCTCAGAGTCGAGAGTAAGTGATTCTGCGAAGTGGTTGGTCTCTTCAAGGTCGTTTTCCTTGTCAGAGTCCTCTCCCGCACGCTGGAGGAACACCAAGTTCTCGCCCGACTGGTCGGGCAGGTACTCTTCCTCGCTGTCGTTATCTGCGGCACCCAACACCAACGATGGATACAGTCTTTCAATGATTCTTGCAATGGAAGAAGCTTGATTAAAATTTTATTTTAAGACACATGCCATTGGAATATGCAAACACACAGAAAACAAGCCTAAATCAGCCAATGTCAAAGGTTAAATACATGGATAGCACAGAGAACTCAGGAATAGGTCAGAAAAATATCTCAGCACAGACTAACACGTAGGTCGATGACATGACAGCTGAAAAAAAAAGTAAATAAGACAAAAAAACGACCTAGGACAAAACAGCGACAAACAGGCAAACCCAATGATGATACTATACAGATAATCTTGACAACACAGAGATGCACAGGCGAACCCAGCAATGTGACTTAAGATATTCTGGACACCACCACGACAGCACAGTAAAACACGGTAGGCTTCGTACGGCAAAACAGCCGAGACGTTTCGGGAACTGAGATCTGTTTCCGTCAGCAGGCATCACTCTTGTCTATTAATGTGCTTGAAAGGAACTATCTGCTACCCAACATTGTTACATGCATCAAAAGATATGGTGAAACAAATCTGAGGTGTTAAATTTTTTCTGATCTATCCAATTATCCAGATATGCCTGTCATAAAAAAAAAAGGAGCTTATTGAAGTTAAATTTTTTTAACGATTGGGCAATTTTTGAGTTAGTAAGTGAAATGGCGCAGCAAAATTAAAATTCAATGCACTAAAAAATTACCTTGACCAACACAGATAAGCAAAAATAAAAGTAAATTAGTTATAACAATTTTGAGAAATTTTGGAGAAAAGCTGTGAATTAAAATTAGTTTACTCATTCATATTCACAATTGAATAGAGCCATTTATGGCATCAACAACAATGATGAGAATTAAGGTGAGCAGAGCAACTAATGCAAAATCTTGAGAAATGTGAACGTTAAAAAATAAGGATCTACTTAAAAATTACTATGTACAAGAGATGAACAGACGTAAAATGTTTAACAACTGGCGTCATACTTAAGGACTTTATGATTTCACCTAAGACGTAAGGATATACTACTGGCTCGCTGTAGGAAAGGTTTTGATGGAGATTGAAAACTGACGAAAACTAGCTTCTACTGCGCAGCTTAGGTTCCCCCCTTTCCCTTCTTTGCGACAGAGAGGGAAGTGACAGAAATTCTCTGTCGCAAAGAAGGGAGTGAGTGGGGAACCTAAGCTGCGCAGTAGAATCTCGTTTTCGTCAGTTTTTAATCTCCATCAAAACCTTTCCTACAGCGAGCTAGTAGTTAAGGTTTGAGGAGGGTTTTCTCTTCCAGGTACGTATTCCAGTTCTGCCCTGCCACATACTTCAGGCAGCCTTCACCGCCCTGCTCTGCAGTGCCCGATAGCTGCCGGCATCGGCGTAGCTGTGTTCATAAAGTTGGGGGGGACAAATAATGATTTTGATGTCATGTAAACCCATTCCCCTCCTACTAAGACGGGGGGTCCGGGGGTCCTCCACCGGAAAATTTTGATTTTAAAAGTGCAAAATAGCGCTTTTTAAGCAGTTTTTGTATCTAACCATTGGATACATCGATGTTAAAATTATTATTGTTTCCTTAAGATAAAATTTGATGAGTGAAGAAATTACAAATAAAGTTGGGCAGAATAATATTATAACATAAAAATATCACGGTCTAGAAAGTTGGGGGGGACAGTCCCCTCCACCCAAAAAGTTCAGGGGGACACGTCCCCCCTGTCCCCCCGGTTCCTACGCCACTGGCTGCCGGCCACGCGAGGCAGAGGCGTGCGCTACTGACCCGCCCTGAAGACCGCAGGCAGGGCCCGCAGTCTGTCGAGCGCAGACTCCGGCAGCAGGTGGTTGCACGCCCCGGGCAGCGTCATGGCGCCCATCACCAGCACGTACAGGATCAGGAGGCCGGGCACGGCGCGGCCAATCACGGTCAGGCCCAGGAAGAACGAGCACATTCCCACGCAGAACTGGAAAAACCAGTCAACTTTTTCAATTAGTCATTTCATTAGGGTTTAAATGCCTCAACAACTCTCGGTCATCAGAGATGATGAGAACAGAATGGAGTTTATCAAAAACTAATGTTTTGGGGAGTCTGCAGTAATGCTGTTTACCCATTTTTTTTTGCACTGTATCTGACGGATTCTGATAAGTGCTGCTATCTGCCATCTCACAGTATCTTAGAACATCAGTGTTCTCCCTGTAAAGAGTTGTGGGCCATAAACATGTTTTGGAGTGATATCTTTATAATTTTTGCTTCAGGTACACATCAGTGTTAGTAGATGGCTTCGAGAATTCATTTAGTACTTTTCACTTAGTGAAATCTACTGTCATAGTTTTTAAGTTCTATGTTGCAGAAATGTAAGACCTACATTTTTATTATTTTTGCACATAATCTCATTGATGGCGAATGCGTTTGGGGTTAAAGCCGATCACAGTGATCGGTATTCCTCACATGATTGTTGGGACATATAATTTCCCCTATGGAAATGTTTGATGTTGATGAGAATGGCATGGGAACTGTGCAGGAACCAGCAAAGTTTCCACCCCAAAAAGTAAAAAGATTGCATGCTCTGTGACAAGTTGGGAAAGAGGTAAAAACATCCTAATCTGTGCCATGAATGTTGCAGGAAAGTTCATTCCACCTATGATCATATTCCCTCGCCAAAGAATGAGCCCTATTCTTCAGAAAGGTGGCCCCCCCCTGGAGTTATTATTCTTGTTCTAAAAATGGGTGTTCAAATGAAGAGTTATTTTTGGACTGGCTCAAACAATTCAATGAACACACATAACCACACTCAGAGAAACCATTATTTCTAATACATGACAACCATAACATTTATATCACACTAGAAGCTTATGAACTCTGCAGGAAGAATGGTATTATATTAATATCTATTCCACCTCATACGTGCCATCATTTGTAACCACTGAATGACACCTTTTATGGGTCTCTAAAGAAGGCTTACAACAGGAGTGTGATGTATTTATGAAAGAAATCACTGGAAAATCATCCACCCTGATGACTTTTCTGACCCTTTTTTGCAAAGCATATCCATGTGTGCTTACATTACGATGGGAATTTATGCTTTTAAATCAAAAGTTTTTTTTTTCCTTTGAATGAAGATTTCCTACATAAGAACATATGCCAAGTGATTCAATCTTAGAGCTTCCTATGCTAAAAAAAAAACTGAAAATAATAAGTTTCTGATGATGTCTTTGCATTGTAGATACCAGGTCCATCCAGTAGGCATATCAATGATTTTTTTTTTAAATTGAAAAAAGTCTGGTTAAAAGTGCAATATAAGGGTATCAACTATCAAGTGATATAACAAAGATAATTACGCCACCAAAAAAGAAGAAAAATATTGGTTTGGAAACTGCAGCAAGTATCTCTGTTCTGTCACTTAATACTTGTGGCTGAGTGACGGGTTCTGATTGTAGGGTCCCTGTCATCGTCAAGGCAAGCTGTCTGCAAGCACGGTAGGGACGACTCTTGTGTGGCAGTGTCCGCGTTACTTCTCAGGCGAACGTTAAAACAGTTTATTGCACACAAAGGTCAAAAAATATCAAAGTCAAACAGAAGCAAGTATCTGGGCATGCCCGAAAGGATTTGTGAATGGTAGGATTCCCCCAGTAATGAACGTTTGGTATGCACTCACCACTTCTGGTTGCTCACTTCGCACTGTGCGTAGCCACACGTAGTAATCCCTGGCAAGGCAGTGTGCCATGCTGAGGTAGTGGCTTATCTCAGGTACTGTCAGGATGCTGCCAAACAAACGTACAAATGTGGCAACGATCAGAATCAGCGGGCTCTGTGTCTACAATGCTCTCCCCACTGCTACAAGCAATAAAATATCACAAATTGATATGTTACTAGCTGAAGTACCCGGCCTTTCCCGGGCCAAGCACAGGTGAAGGAAATGTTTAAAAAAAAATTGTATGTAGATAGTAATTGTATTCTTAGTTTTAGCATCACGTGTGCAATATTTCATTATGAGTTGCCCAAATATTGATTCAAGGGGTAGAAAAAAGGTGTTTGTTAAGGAAGGGGGGGGAAGACAGAAAAAAGGTTTACGAAATTCTCATGTATTCAAATAACATTTTGTTGAATATCAGATGTGGATACTAGTGTTCTTTATTTTTAACGTCAAGAGTGCAAAATTTTGTCTAAATAATGTCAAAATAATGCTTTATGGGGTAAGAAAGGAAAATGGGGGTTGCTTTTCGTAATCTCATGTTTTTAGTGAATGTTTTCTTCAATTGGATGTTGTCGATAACTTCCCCTTTTTCTGTATGTCAACTGTTCAAAATTTCACCAACGGAAGCCTAAAATCTGCTTTAAGTGGTAGTAAATTGAAATGGGGATAGTTATTTCTAAATTTCATTTAGCAAGGAAAAAGGGTAGGTTTACAGTTTTTTTTTTTTTAATGAAAATCAGATGACAGTAATTTCCCTTCTCTTTTGAATTAAAGTGTGCAAGATGTTATCAAGTAATACCAATTCTATACTTTCAGTGGTGGGAAAGGTAGACAGGGGTGGTTTTTCCAAATCTCATACAGATGGATTGATAGAGATAAATTTTTAATTAAATGTACAGTTAATTTTTTTTTAACTTGAACGTCAAGTTTGCCTAATTTCATTATATAATACCATAATACTGCTTAAGGGGTAGTAAGGGGAATTAGGGATGGTTTAACAAAATCTAATGTAGATTCAGGGATGTAATAATTTCTTTAAAATGGGACATACAGTTATCTTCCTCTAAATTGCAAAATTTCATCAAAAAGTAAAAAAACTCTGTTTTAGGGGGTGGTAAAGGGGGGATGGCTGTGGTTTTTCGAAGTATTTTTTTCTAAATTATATGTTGAGCAATAATTTTCTTCTTATTTGAATGACATGTAAGAAAATTTTCATCAAGAAGTACTATGTTTCTACCTTGAAGGAAGGGAAAGGTGATAGGGTGGTTTTTCGACATTCCTCTTTTTTCTAAATTTGTTTAAGACAGCAATTCCCCCTATAAATTTAAATGCAGTGTGTACTAAATTTCATCAAAAAAATATAAAAATTTTGTTTTAAGGGGCGGGGGGAAGGGAGAAGTAGATGGTTTTTTCAAAATCTCACCTAGATGGTGATGCTCCTTGTGTTTCCAAGGTCAAGTGTGGCAAATTTCATTGTGATTGGATTAATTATTTAGGAACGTATTCAGAACAAACAAACATTCATTTTTATACCTATAGATTTCAAAAACCTTAACTAGATCTGTCTATCTTGTTTATCTTTGGATTATTTATTCGGTCATGTTCCACTTTACTGCAAAACACTTAACATTTCAAGCAACAAGTACACCAATCAAGCCACTTTCCTACAATGTGTGTCGCTCTAGATTGCACCGCAGAGAAAACAGTGAACACTGAGGCCAGACATATTGTAGGGTTACGTTTTAAGGGGTCCACCTGTTCAGGGGTGTATCTGTGTTAGTGAGGCAAGATGATAAGCGTGACGCTCGCTGGTGCTTCTAGCGCGGAATCGCTTATAACCGTAAGAGAATGAACTGGCCCGCACTCTTCTCATCCTGCTTGGAGCAACTGTGAGATCTGAGCGGTAATCGAAACAGTAGATGGCAGATAAATGAAAATAAAGGTGTAATGCAAGGCCCTTGGATGCATTCGAGAAGCTCTACCGGGCATTTTATGTCAAAAGACCACTCTGAAGACACACGTTTTACCCAATATAAAAAATAAAAAAAACAGCTACTCATTTGCCCTCAGCACATTCTTAAACGCAGTTCGTGAAGAGACACCACTCGGATATCTTTAGTGGTTTTCAAATTACATGGCTTCTTCTGAACCTCTGCAAACCGTGCGTGTGCCCACGTATATGTGCTTATTTTCACTGATAGGTGCTCAGTTACATTTTAAATTGTATATTAAAAAAAGTTTTACTTTTAACCACATTGTACTAATCATGTATGTTTTAAGTTATCCCTGCATCCAAGTTAATACATTCATAATTACTAACATTAGTTAATATAATAACAAGCCTACATAAACACACAATGAAAATACAACATAATTTTTTTATACCGATACATAATTACAAAATACTATCATGCATTTGTAATAAAATAAATAACTTGTGCTAAATGTATCAGAATGTGTTAATGTTTCATAGCGAAACATATATAAGTACGACTAAACAGGTGTAAGCAATAAAACGTAAGTATGTATGGTACCTAGTATGTATGTACGATAAAAGTTAGATGAACATTCAAGTTTTATGAAAAGATCTGTTTAGCCTAGAGCCGTAAAAACCTAGCCTTTGTGGAAAAACCGACCATTCACAGAATTACATAAACAATGGTCAAATGAGTTACCATAAAAATTAGACAAAAAATTCTACTAATTCGACACTATGAATTCTAAGCATGGCTCTAGAAAAAAATTAGTGTTTAGTGAAAAAAAATATGAAACGCAACATAAAATTCATGAAATATTCAAATAACTGTGGAATACCGCACACATTCAGATGGCCAAATCTTCATAAAAAAAAAACAGTTTAAAAATGCACCATTACAAATTCTGCATTCAAAAACTAAATTAGAATTTCAGAACGACTAGACAAGGTTTGCTACATTCCAAAGACTGAGCCTAGATACAAAAGCAAATTCTTGCGATTTACACGGCCAGAACGTTCCAGTAACAAACTCTAATTATTTAGAAAGACCTTCAAATAAAGAAAAAAAAGACATAAATAATTCATAAGATTGCAGAAAATAAATTATTTTTAGATAAGTCCAAAATTTGGGAAACAGCACGAATTTTTTTCTCGGCATTATTTAGGCATGTGTGAGTGATGTGACAGCATTTGAAATGTAGCTAACCTAACCACATCTAATGTTCAAAACAGTGAACTATTGTATTGCAATGTTGTTTAGCAGTCATTAAGTAGACTGAGAGGAATTTAAAAATACAATTTTCCCAATATTAATTAATTTTTTTTTAGAAGAACATCTTTTCTATCAAATTATTATTTACTATTTACAAAATTACTTTTATAATAGTATTATACATAAAAAAATTATTATTATTTAAAATGTTTAAACGTTGAAGGTAGGTATTCAACTTCTTTACATCATACTCAGTAATTTTATTTAGATTTGTTTCTATAAAGGTTGTTGACACACTTTTTTTTTTTCACATTTAGAAGTAGCCAATAATAATATTCCTCTTAATTTAAAATTAGTTGTACAACATTTCACCAAGAAGTACCAAAATTCCACTTTAAAGGGTGGAAAAATTTAATGGGGATGGTTTTTAGGAATATTGTGTAGACAATGACATTTCTCTGTTTTTGAAGGTCAAGAGAGCAAATTTCATCAAGCTTTAAATTTGTATAAAAAAATGCCTACAATCATAAACTCTTATTTAAATGTATGTATATTAACATATTCACATACACCCAATCAATCATTTAGTTATATAATTATAAGATTAATTTTTAGTACGTACCAGTAAAAAATTAATGTTATATGCCTACCTAGTGTAAAGTATGTAACCAATACAATGTACTGAGCAGTGTATTTAAAGTTATTAGTTTGACAACTTACTTCAAATAACAATAACATGATTTTCTCAATTACAGTGTTCACTTAAAGTGTAATAATGAGTCATATGTGAAAATGTTTAAAAAAAAAATTAATTAACCAGGATTTGATCCCATGAGTTTAAAATTAACAGCTAAGCATAATAACACAATGCTAAATATAAAAGCTCTGTAATAAAGGTAAAATACTGGGTTATTATTGTTTAATCCCAAAACAATAATGTTATTTTTTAAGTTGTTACTTTTTCTATGTGTAACTATTAAGGTCTATAAAATTTATTCCAGAATATTTTTGCCATCACAGGGATTTATTTGGCACACAGATACACTTGATTATGTCCCCCGGAGTTTATGCAAAAGAATATAAAATAGGTTATTGCCGGTACACGCAGATGACTTCGGCACCAAAGCACCTAGAGAAATTTAACATCAAAAAATGATTTCAAGCAGTTAGCAACATTGTATTGTTTTAATCAAACCTGCACAAACTTTACCAGCCATAATAAATTACAACTGCGTAAAACTGGGAGAAAACGTACATTGAAAATTGACCAAATATCCTTATCGCAAATGTTTTAATGTGGTAGGATCAAGCGATACTGCTAGAATGAATGTGCTGCGTAATAATTCTCCCGTTTTCTGACGACTTTCCTACTTATATTGTCCTACTACAATATTTGATAACACCATCAAACAATTGTGTATAATATTTCCTCTTTTGTCTATCATTTAGTTGAACACATGCCTTCTTTTTATTTTGTGTAACCCATCAGGTAACTCAAATGTTTGTGGAGAAGAAAACAAAGTTTCTATACATACCTTGGATGTACAGGTGTCCAGTCTTGTGTTTCAACCCCTGTAGGATGGGGTAAATAACATTTCTCCGAAACAAAATTATATGCACTTATCACAAGAAGAGCCATAAACACGAAACAATAGAAGGACAACTCAAAACTGGTGGAAAACCTGCAAAATAAAAACACAATAAAAACCTATACATCAGGCAACTCCCGTATGAAAATTACAGCTCTGACACTCCTGTAGAGAGAGAAGCTACTAACCAAAACAAAACATTAACCACAATTACGCTCACGAGACTATACACAGGATTTTCCCATATCAACAATTTTTGAACTTCGACAACATAATTTTCAAATCTCCCCAAAGTTCGTGCTAAAGTATCTTGTTTAGATGTGCTAGCAGCAGCTGCATGGTTCCGTTTTTTCCACGGCAAAAGTCGCGAAAACCACTCTTGCACTCGTTTAGCCATCGATATTAACGTCACTGCTTCCAATTTTATTTATCAACACCAAAACACAATACTGCGTATTATCAAAATATTTTGCGTTACATTCCGACCGCACGTGACCGTCCACTTCTCACATAAAACTGACTGTTATTCTCTGCGTCTCTTCACCTACGCTGTTTCTCCCTTCTGGTCTGTGCTTCTGGTTTTCTACGCGTTATTTTTGTTGTTCTCCCTCGGTCGGTCTCGTCCGCGAACAGTTGAGCATCGCAGTATCGCAGTGCGCACCACAGCTGTGACGACTGACAACCACAACACATCTGGCGAATGGCTATGTTGCGCAATCGCTCGGTGTCGGCTACAGCTCAATGTTACGTGTGTCAAGTTGGCGACCACACATTGGAATTTCAAGGTCAAAATTTGTCACGAATTAGTGCTCAATTTGTGCTAATTTGTGCCGTAGAAATCAGAATTTGTGCTGCATTACGTAAAAAGTTATAGCATTTATTAAGGTGGTCGCCAACTTGACGTCAAGTTGGCGACCACCCAAAGAAAATATCAATTTTTTGAAATGAATTTTATGTCACGAATTAGTGCTCAATTTGTGCTGCCAGAAGCCAAAAATTCGAGCTTATCGCAACGTAAACTAAAAAGTTATAGCCCTTGATATGTTTGAAGCGAATTGACAGCTGGCGACCACACATTGGAATTTCAAGGTCAAAATTTGTCAAAAATTAGTGCTCCATTTGTGCTAATTTGTGCCGTAGAAATCAGAGTTTGTGCTGCATTACGTAAAAAGTTATAGCATATATTAAGGTGGTCGCCAACTTGACGTCAAGTTGGCGACCACCCAAAGAAAATATCAATTTTTTGGAATGAATTTTATGTCACGAATTAGTGCTCAATTTGTGCTAATTTGTGCCGTCGAAATCAGAATTTGTGCTGCATTACGTAAAAAGTTATAGCAAATATTAAGGTGGTCGCCAACTTGACGTCAAGTTGGCGACCACCCAATGAAAATATCAATTTTTTGGAATGAATTTTATATCACGAATTAGTGCTCAATTTGTGCTAATTTGTGCCGTAGAAATCAGAGTTTGTGCTGCATTACGTAAAAAGTTATAGCATATAGTAAGTTGGTCGCCAACTTGACGTCAAGTTGGCGACCACCCAAGGAAAATATGAATTTTTTGGAATGAATTTTATATCACGAATTAGTGCTCAATTTGTGCTGCCAGAAGCCAAAATTTCGAGCTTATCGCAACGTAATTTAAAAAGTTATAGCCCTTGATATGTTTGAAGCGAATTGACAGCTGGCGACCACACATTGGAATTTCAAGGTCAAAATTTGTCACGAATTAGTGCTCCATTTGTGCTAATTTGTGCCGTAGAAAAAAGAGTTTGTGCTGCATTACGTAAAAAGTTATAGCATATAGTAAGTTGGTCGCCAACTTGACGTCAAGTTGGCGACCACCCAAGGAAAATATCAATTTTTTGGAATGAATTTTATATCACGAATTAGTGCTCAATTTGTGCTGCGAGATGCCAAAATTTCGTGCTTATCGCAACGTAAACTAAAAAGTTATAGCCCTTGATATGTTTGAAGCGAATTGACAGCTGGCGACCACACATTGGAATTTCAAGGTCAAAATTTGTCACGAATTAGTGCTCCATTTGTGCTAATTTGTGCCGTAGAAATCAGAGTTTGTGCTGCATTACGTAAAAAGTTATATCATATAATAAGTTGGTCGCCAACTTGACGTCAAGTTGGCGACCACCCAAGGAAAATATCAATTTTTTGGAATGAATTTTATATCACGAATTAGTGCTCAATTTGTGCTGCGAGATGCCAAAATTTCGTGCTTATCGCAACGTAAACTAAAAAGTTATAGCACTTGATATGTTTGAAGCGAATTGACAGCTGGCGACCACACATTGGAATTTCAAGGTCAAAATTTGTCACGAATTAGTGCTCAATTTGTGCTAATTTGTGCCGTAGAAATCAGAGTTTGTGCTGCATTACGTAAAAAGTTATAGCATATAGTAAGTTGGTCGCCAACTTGACGTCAAGTTGGCGACCACTTAAGGAAAATATTAATATTTTGGAATGAATTTGATATCACGAATTAGTGCTCAATTTGTGCTGCCAGATGCCAAAATTTCGAGCTTATCGCAACGTAATTTAAAAAGTTATAGCCCTTGATATGTTTGAAGCGAATTGACAGCTGGCGACCACACATTGGAATTTCAAGGTCAAAATTTGTCACGAATTAGTGCTCCATTTGTGCTAATTTGTGCCGTAGAAATCAGAATTTGTGCTGCATTACGTAAAAAGTTATAGCATTTATTAAGGTGGTCGCCAACTTGACGTCAAGTTGGCGACCACCCAAAGAAAATATCAATTTTTTGAAATGAATTTTATGTCACGAATTAGTGCTCAATTTGTGCTGCCAGAAGCCAAAAATTCGAGCTTATCGCAACGTAAACTAAAAAGTTATAGCCCTTGATATGTTTGAAGCGAATTGACAGCTGGCGACCACACATTGGAATTTCAAGGTCAAAATTTGTCAAAAATTAGTGCTCCATTTGTGCTAATTTGTGCCGTAGAAATCAGAGTTTGTGCTGCATTACGTAAAAAGTTATAGCATATATTAAGGTGGTCGCCAACTTGACGTCAAGTTGGCGACCACCCAAAGAAAATATCAATTTTTTGGAATGAATTTTATGTCACGAATTAGTGCTCAATTTGTGCTAATTTGTGCCGTCGAAATCAGAATTTGTGCTGCATTACGTAAAAAGTTATAGCAAATATTAAGGTGGTCGCCAACTTGACGTCAAGTTGGCGACCACCCAATGAAAATATCAATTTTTTGGAATGAATTTTATATCACGAATTAGTGCTCAATTTGTGCTAATTTGTGCCGTAGAAATCAGAGTTTGTGCTGCATTACGTAAAAAGTTATAGCATATAGTAAGTTGGTCGCCAACTTGACGTCAAGTTGGCGACCACCCAAGGAAAATATGAATTTTTTGGAATGAATTTTATATCACGAATTAGTGCTCAATTTGTGCTGCCAGAAGCCAAAATTTCGAGCTTATCGCAACGTAATTTAAAAAGTTATAGCCCTTGATATGTTTGAAGCGAATTGACAGCTGGCGACCACACATTGGAATTTCAAGGTCAAAATTTGTCACGAATTAGTGCTCCATTTGTGCTAATTTGTGCCGTAGAAAAAAGAGTTTGTGCTGCATTACGTAAAAAGTTATAGCATATAGTAAGTTGGTCGCCAACTTGACGTCAAGTTGGCGACCACCCAAGGAAAATATCAATTTTTTGGAATGAATTTTATATCACGAATTAGTGCTCAATTTGTGCTGCGAGATGCCAAAATTTCGTGCTTATCGCAACGTAAACTAAAAAGTTATAGCCCTTGATATGTTTGAAGCGAATTGACAGCTGGCGACCACACATTGGAATTTCAAGGTCAAAATTTGTCACGAATTAGTGCTCCATTTGTGCTAATTTGTGCCGTAGAAATCAGAGTTTGTGCTGCATTACGTAAAAAGTTATATCATATAATAAGTTGGTCGCCAACTTGACGTCAAGTTGGCGACCACCCAAGGAAAATATCAATTTTTTGGAATGAATTTTATATCACGAATTAGTGCTCAATTTGTGCTGCGAGATGCCAAAATTTCGTGCTTATCGCAACGTAAACTAAAAAGTTATAGCACTTGATATGTTTGAAGCGAATTGACAGCTGGCGACCACACATTGGAATTTCAAGGTCAAAATTTGTCACGAATTAGTGCTCAATTTGTGCTAATTTGTGCCGTAGAAATCAGAGTTTGTGCTGCATTACGTAAAAAGTTATAGCATATAGTAAGTTGGTCGCCAACTTGACGTCAAGTTGGCGACCACTTAAGGAAAATATTAATATTTTGGAATGAATTTGATATCACGAATTAGTGCTCAATTTGTGCTGCCAGATGCCAAAATTTCGAGCTTATCGCAACGTAATTTAAAAAGTTATAGCCCTTGATATGTTTGAAGCGAATTGACAGCTGGCGACCACACATTGGAATTTCAAGGTCAAAATTTGTCACGAATTAGTGCTCCATTTGTGCTAATTTGTGCCGTAGAAATCAGAGTTTGTGCTGCATTACGTAAAAAGTTATAGCATATAGTAAGTTGGTCGCCAACTTGACGTCAAGTTGGCGACCATTTAAGGAAAATATTAATATTTTGGAATGAATTTGATATCACGAATTAGTGCTCAATTTGTGCTGCCAGATGCCAAAATTTCGAGCTTATCGCAACGTAATTTAAAAAGGTTATAGCCTTTGATATGTTTGAAGCGAATTGACAGCTGGCGACCACACATTGGAATTTCAAGGTCAAAATTTGTCACGAATTAGTGCTCAATTTGTGCTAATTTGTGCCGTAAAAATCAGAGTTTGTGCTGCATTACGTAAAAAGTTATAGCATATAGTAAGTTGGTCGCCAACTTGACGTCAAGTTGGCGACCACTTAAGGAAAATATTCATTTGTTGGAATGAATTTTATATCACGAATTAGTGCTCAATTTGTGCTGCCAGATGCCAAAATTTCGAGCTTATCGCAACGTAATTAAAAAAGTTATAGCCCTTGATATGTTTGAAGTGAATTGACAGCTGGCGACCACACATTGGAATTTCAAGGTCAAAATTTGTCACGAATTAGTGCTCAATTTGTGCTAATTTGTGCCGTAGAAATCAGAGTTTGTGCTGCATTACGTAAAAAGTTGTAGCATATAGTAAGTTGGTCGCCAACTTGACGTCAAGTTGGCGACCACTTAAGGAAAATATTAATTTTTTGGAATGAATTTTATATCACGAATTAGTGCTCAATTTGTGCTGCCAGAAGCCAAAATTTCGAGCTTATCGCAACGTAATTTAAAAAGTTATAGCCCTTGATATGTTTGAAGCGAATTGACAGCTGGCGACCACACATTGGAATTTCAAGGTCAAAATTTGTCACGAATTAGTGCTCAATTTGTGCTAATTTGTGCCGTAGAAATCAGAGTTTGTGCTGCATTACGTAAAATGTTGTAGCATATAGTAAGTTGGTCGCCAACTTGACGTCAAGTTGGCGACCACTTAAGGAAAATATTAATTTTTTGGAATGAATTTTATATCACGAATTAGTGCTCAATTTGTGCTGCGAGATGCCAAAATTTCGTGCTTATCGCAACGTAAACTAAAAAGTTATAGCACTTGATATGTTTGAAGCGAATTGACAGCTGGCGACCACACATTGGAATTTCAAGGTCAAAATTTGTCAAAAATTAGTGCTCAATTTGTGCTAATTTGTGCCGTAGAAATCAGAGTTTGTGCTGCATTACGTAAAATGTTGTAGCATATAGTAAGTTGGTCGCCAACTTGACGTCAAGTTGGCGACCACTTAAGGAAAATATTAATTTTTTGGAATGAATTTTATATCACGAATTAGTGCTCAATTTGTGCTGCGAGATGCCAAAATTTCGTGCTTATCGCAACGTAATTTAAAAAGGTTATAGCCTTTGATATGTTTGAAGCGAATTGACAGCTGGCGACCACACATTGGAATTTCAAGGTCAAAATTTGTCAAAAATTAGTGCTCCATTTGTGCTAATTTGTGCCGTAGAAATCAGAGTTTGTGCTGCATTACGTAAAAAGTTATAGCATATATTATGGTGGTCGCCAACTTGACGTCAAGTTGGCGACCACCCAAAGAAAATATCAATTTTTTGGAATGAATTTTATGTCACGAATTAGTGCTCAATTTGTGCTAATTTGTGCCGTCGAAATCAGAATTTGTGCTGCATTACGTAAAAAGTTATAGCAAATATTAAGGTGGTCGCCAACTTGACGTCAAGTTGGCGACCACCCAATGAAAATATCAATTTTTTGGAATGAATTTTATATCACGAATTAGTGCTCAATTTGTGCTAATTTGTGCCGTAGAAATCAGAGTTTGTGCTGCATTACGTAAAAAGTTATAGCATATAGTAAGTTGGTCGCCAACTTGACGTCAAGTTGGCGACCACCCAAGGAAAATATGAATTTTTTGGAATGAATTTTATATCACGAATTAGTGCTCAATTTGTGCTGCCAGAAGCCAAAATTTCGAGCTTATCGCAACGTAATTTAAAAAGTTATAGCCCTTGATATGTTTGAAGCGAATTGACAGCTGGCGACCACACATTGGAATTTCAAGGTCAAAATTTGTCACGAATTAGTGCTCAATTTGTGCTAATTTGTGCCGTAAAAATCAGAGTTTGTGCTGCATTACGTAAAAAGTTATAGCATATAGTAAGTTGGTCGCCAACTTGACGTCAAGTTGGCGACCACTTAAGGAAAATATTCATTTGTTGGAATGAATTTTATATCACGAATTAGTGCTCAATTTGTGCTGCCAGATGCCAAAATTTCGAGCTTATCGCAACGTAATTAAAAAAGTTATAGCCCTTGATATGTTTGAAGTGAATTGACAGCTGGCGACCACACATTGGAATTTCAAGGTCAAAATTTGTCACGAATTAGTGCTCAATTTGTGCTAATTTGTGCCGTAGAAATCAGAGTTTGTGCTGCATTACGTAAAAAGTTGTAGCATATAGTAAGTTGGTCGCCAACTTGACGTCAAGTTGGCGACCACTTAAGGAAAATATTAATTTTTTGGAATGAATTTTATATCACGAATTAGTGCTCAATTTGTGCTGCCAGAAGCCAAAATTTCGAGCTTATCGCAACGTAATTTAAAAAGTTATAGCCCTTGATATGTTTGAAGCGAATTGACAGCTGGCGACCACACATTGGAATTTCAAGGTCAAAATTTGTCACGAATTAGTGCTCAATTTGTGCTAATTTGTGCCGTAGAAATCAGAGTTTGTGCTGCATTACGTAAAATGTTGTAGCATATAGTAAGTTGGTCGCCAACTTGACGTCAAGTTGGCGACCACTTAAGGAAAATATTAATTTTTTGGAATGAATTTTATATCACGAATTAGTGCTCAATTTGTGCTGCGAGATGCCAAAATTTCGTGCTTATCGCAACGTAAACTAAAAAGTTATAGCACTTGATATGTTTGAAGCGAATTGACAGCTGGCGACCACACATTGGAATTTCAAGGTCCAAATTTGTCACGAATTAGTGCTCAATTTGTGCTAATTTGTGCCGTAGAAATCAGAGTTTGTGCTGCATTACGTAAAAAGTTATAGCATATAGTAAGTTGGTCGCCAACTTGACGTCAAGTTGGCGACCGCTTAAGGAAAATATTAATATTTTGGAATGAATTTGATATCACGAATTAGTGCTCAATTTGTGCTGCCAGAAGCCAAAATTTCGAGCTTATCGCAACGTAATTTAAAAAGTTATAGCCCTTGATATGTTTAAAGTGAATTGACAGCTGGCGACCACACATTGGAATTTCAAGGTCAAAATTTGTCACGAATTAGTGCTCCATTTGTGCTAATTTGTGCCGTAGAAATCAGAGTTTGTGCTTCATTACGTAAAAAGTTATAGCATATAGTAAGTTGGTCGCCAACTTGACGTCAAGTTGGCGACCACCCAAGGAAAATATCAATTTTTCGAAATGAATTTTTATCACGAATTAGTGCTCAATTTGTGCTGCGAGATGCCAAAATTTCGTGCTTATCGCAACGTAAACTAAGAAGTTATAGCACTTGATATGTTTGAAGCGAATTGACAGCTGGCGACCACACATTGGAATTTCAAGGTCAAAATTTGTCACGAATTAGTGCTCAATTTGTGCTAATTTGTGCCGTAGAAATCAGAGTTTGTGCTGCATTACGTAAAAAGTTATAGCATATAGTAAGTTGGTCGCCAACTTGACGTCAAGTTGGCGACCACTTAAGGAAAATATTAATATTTTGGAATGAATTTGATATCACGAATTAGTGCTCAATTTGTGCTGCCAGATGCCAAAATTTCGAGCTTATCGCAACGTAATTTAAAAAGTTATAGCCCTTGATATGTTTGAAGCGAATTGACAGCTGGCGACCACACTTTGGAATTTCAAGGTCAAAATTTGTCACGAATTAGTGCTCAATTTGTGCTAATTTGTGCCGTAGAAATCAGAGTTTGTGCTGCATTACGTAAAAAGTTATAGCATATAGTAAGTTGGTCGCCAAATTGACGTCAAGTTGGCGACCACTTAAGGAAAATATTAATATTTTGGAATGAATTTGAAATCACGAATTAGTGCTCAATTTGTGCTGCCAGATGCCAAAATTTCGAGCTTATCGCAACGTAATTTAAAAAGTTATAGCCCTTGATATGTTTGAAGCGAATTGACAGCTGGCGACCACACATTGGAATTTCAAGGTCAAAATTTGTCACGAATTAGTGCTCCATTTGTGCTAATTTGTGCCGTAGAAAAAAGAGTTTGTGCTGCATTACGTAAAAAGTTATAGCATATAGTATGTTGGTCGCCAACTTGACGTCAAGTTGGCGACCACCCAAGGAAAATATCAATTTTTTGGAATGAATTTTTTATCACGAATTAGTGCTCAATTTGTGCTGCGAGATGCCAAAATTTCGTGCTTATCGCAACGTAAACTAAGAAGTTATAGCACTTGATATGTTTGAAGCGAATTGACAGCTGGCGACCACACATTGGAATTTCAAGGTCAAAATTTGTCACGAATTAGTGCTCAATTTGTGCTAATTTGTGCCGTAGAAATCAGAGTTTGTGCTGCATTACGTAAAAAGTTATAGCATATAGTAAGTTGGTCGCCAACTTGACGTCAAGTTGGCGACCACTTAAGGAAAATATTAATATTTTGGAATGAATTTGATATCACGAATTAGTGCTCAATTTGTGCTGCCAGATGCCAAAATTTCGAGCTTATCGCAACGTAATTTAAAAAGTTATAGCCCTTGATATGTTTGAAGCGAATTGACAGCTGGCGACCACACTTTGGAATTTCAAGGTCAAAATTTGTCACGAATTAGTGCTCAATTTGTGCTAATTTGTGCCGTAGAATTCAGAGTTTGTGCTGCATTACGTAAAAAGTTATAGCATATAGTAAGTTGGTCGCCAACTTGACGTCAAGTTGGCGACCACTTAAGGAAAATATTAATATTTTGGAATGAATTTGATATCACGAATTAGTGCTCAATTTGTGCTGCCAGATGCCAAAATTTCGAGCTTATCGCAACGTAATTTAAAAAGTTATAGCCCTTGATATGTTTGAAGCGAATTGACAGCTGGCGACCACACATTGGAATTTCAAGGTCAAAATTTGTCACGAATTAGTGCTCCATTTGTGCTAATTTGTGCCGTAGAAATCAGAGTTTGTGCTGCATTACGTAAAAAGTTATAGCATATAGTAAGTTGGTCGCCAACTTGACGTCAAGTTGGCGACCACTTAAGGAAAATATTAATATTTTGGAATGAATTTGATATCACGAATTAGTGCTCAATTTGTGCTGCCAGATGCCAAAATTTCGAGCTTATCGCAACGTAATATAAAAAGTTATAGCCCTTGATATGTTTGAAGCGAATTGACAGCTGGCGACCACACATTGGAATTTCAAGGTCAAAATTTGTCACGAATTAGTGCTCAATTTGTGCTAATTTGTGCCGTAGCAATCAGAGTTTGTGCTGCATTACGTAAAAAGTTATAGCATATAGTAAGTTGGTCGCCAACTTGACGTCAAGTTGGCGACCACTTAAGGAAAATATTAATATTTTGGAATGAATTTGATATCACGAATTAGTGCTCAATTTGTGCTGCCAGATGCCAAAATTTCGAGCTTATCGCAACGTAATTTAAAAAGTTATAGCCCTTGATATGTTTGAAGCGAATTGACAGCTGGCGACCACACATTGGAATTTCAAGGTCAAAATTTGTCACGAATTAGTGCTCCATTTGTGCTAATTTGTGCCGTAGAAATCAGAGTTTGTGCTGCATTACGTAAAAAGTTATAGCATATAGTAAGTTGGTCGCCAACTTGACGTCAAGTTGGCGACCACTTAAGGAAAATATTAATATTTTGGAATGAATTTGATATCACGAATTAGTGCTCAATTTGTGCTGCCAGATGCCAAAATTTCGAGCTTATCGCAACGTAATTTAAAAAGTTATAGCCCTTGATATGTTTGAAGCGAATTGACAGCTGGCGACCACACTTTGGAATTTCAAGGTCAAAATTTGTCACGAATTAGTGCTCAATTTGTGCTAATTTGTGCCGTAGAAATCAGAGTTTGTGCTGCATTATGTAAAAAGTTATAGCATATAGTAAGTTTATATCACCGTAAACTAAAAAGTTATAGCCCTTAATTCGTTTTGCACATGTGTCTAGTTGGCGACCACACATTGGAATTAAATGTTCAAAATTTGTCAAAAAATAGTGCTCAATTGTGTTAATTTGTGCTGTAATTAACAGAATTTGTGCAACACTACATAAAACGTTATAGCATATAGTATGTAACTATCCAACTTAACTTCAATTTGGCGGCACTCTTAAAAATATCAATATTCTGAAATCAATTTTATATCTCGAATTAGTGCTCAATCGTTGCTGATAATAGCAAAAATTTCATAATTTCAGCTGCATTATTTAAAACGTTATAGTGTATAGTACGTTCGTCAATTTGGGACCACCCGTTAAAAATATCAATTATTTTGTAAAAATTCAATGTAACGAGTTAGTGCTCAATTAATGCTAATCACAGCCAAAATTAAACTTAACGTAAACTTTATATACAGCAAGATTATTATAAGTTTAATTATAATTATTGTGCAAAAACAATAAGCGTATATTTGATAAAGGCCATATTCCCATTATTTTCCCACGAGTAAAACAGCTGGGTATTATGTTTTCTATGTCGGTACGAGAAGAAGAAACAACTCTGTGCTGATAGGGGTATTTGAGCTTTAGCATTGAATATATGTAACGTATAGAAGTCGCGAGCCCAGGTTAATTTTTCTGCCCGGTTTCTCAGAAGAATTGTTGTAGTTCCAAGCTCCACCGCTGCGATCGCTTCAATCGCTGGGTATCGACAGCGCACGCCCCTAGCGGTCTTAGGGCGTACTAGGTTAACCAGCCATTCACCCTCCCATATACGGGAAGCTGGTATCAGCACAGTTCGGCGACCTTGACGATAAGTATTCCTTACCACTGTCTTTTAGTTATGGGCAGAACGGATCTTTTGACCGAATCGGTTCTTTTGGATCAGTTCCGTGAAATGATTCGTCCAGAACGATTCGTTCATCTCGGTCAATTCGTTCTTTTCTGTGTATGGGATCTGGCTCTTTTATCAGGTGTCGTAACTCGTTCATCCTTTAGAGTATTACGTACGTGTTTTTGTATTTGAATTTGAACATTGCTTTCCGTAGCCAGTGAATCACAGTTGCGTATATGAAACAAGATTATTTATATTTTATTACTTTTTAAGTTACAAATATTAATATATAGGCTATTTACACTCTAGTGACAGTAAAGTGTTTACATGTAGACCAACACATTTAGGGAAAAAAGATAAAAATTCAATACTACTACTGCGATTCAGTATGAAGAGAAACAAATGAAGTACATTAATTAACCCAAAAATGGTAAGTGTGATCATTTGTAGTTACTTTCCCTGTTATTTTTTAATTCATACGGTTTTTTTTAGTTTTTTATTTCCAAACTTGTGTATGTGAATATGAAAAAGCAATTTTAAACCACTACTTAACAGTTGACATTTTCAGGTATAGATACTTTTCATGTTACCCTGTTTTATTTTATCAGTTATCGTTTGCTCTTGTGAACATGCGCACGTTGTGATTACTAATTCTTCAGACTCTTGACGTCATGAATCATTTCACGAACGAATCAGACCGGGCGCGTGGCCGGTTCTCTAATCTCGTTCTCTCGTTCTCTCGTTCTCTCCGCGTTTTCTTTCTTCCGAATCTTTCAAGGTACCGGCTCTCAAAGAGCCGCACAGACTGGTATTTGAGCTAAAAAGCTGGCCAAAAATATTTTTTTGGGTTTTTGTGCCCAGGTGTTAATTACTCAATTAAAAACGATTTATATCAATAAAGTTATAGTTATATACATACATATAGCCCAGTTGTTTACTCAAGCGCAAACCATATAAATTATACTGGCTACAGTCTTGATTGGGTGTATAACAAAAATATATAATGAAATAATTTTTAAGTGCAAAACTAATATATATTAAATAGACACGGGTTAACAAAAGTTACAATACAACTTTATGTATATCAATAAACTCACGATAGTTATAGTTATATAGATACTCTTGGCTGATTACTCAAGCAAAACCCATATAAATTAAACTGCTTTCATGTTTGATTGGGTGTATACCAAAAAAATTAATGAAATAATTTTAAAGTACATAAATTAATAGATATTAAACAGACGCAGGTTATCAAAAGTAATAATACAACTTACAACATTTCATCATCATTATCACTATCATCAAAAGAACCGGCTGATGGTTGTAAAAAAACGAAGGCTTCCTTTTATATTGTCTGCCTTTTTCTTTTTAAGTTAGATCTAATCCCACTCAAAAATAGGTCCGAAGTTAACAAGAGCCTATTTAAAACGTCCTCATTACAATCTATTCTGGAAAATTTTCTGGAGAAGCTTTCTCTGTACTGGCGAAAATGTTTGTTCCTCGCAGCCTCTTCCGACAACTGACCAATTGGTAACAAAGCATGCGATATAATACTCGGAGCATGAGTTAATATCTTGTGGACTGTCATAGGTTGCCAGGCATAAAATTATACATAATGCTTTGCAGTATCCATTGTGTATGTACCAAATTTTTCGACATTTGTGTCGTAACCCGAAGATATCACCTCCGATATTATTTTAAATCGGAGAATCACTTCGAGATCTATCCCTGTAATGGCAGCTGCTACATTAACGTCACCGAAAAATCTACGGGATGTATTGCCGTCATTTGTATTGCCATAACCAACTTGAAGTACGTCAACCAGCAATCCCATTTTTTCCTTAAATTGTTTTTGGATTTATTCTTTGGCGACTTTTATTTTTTCTTTGTCATTTTTAGTTGTGACGTGACCTTTGTGTACTTCTGCTTTTATCTTACACGATAAATGTAAAAGGAATTCAAAGAATCGAATCTTAGCGTGCAAAATGGATAATCCGAATTTGAAAGTCTCCGGATCTTCCGTGCTTCTTATTGATAAATCATTAAAAGTTTTTGACGTGCTACCACATATATAGCAGTGTGAGTGGCTGCGTTGCACACTTTTCCGTCCACCATTGTGGGAAGTAACAAGAGTTTTATTTTTATTTTTTTGCTGATATTTGTTGCTATCAAATTTTTTGATTGATTTTCTATGTATTCAATCTCTTCGTTTGTGATGTCCTTGTTCTCTTTAATAAATCTAATTCTAATAGGCCTGCAGAATCTAGGTGACGATGGACACGGATTCTGCCAGATGACCTTTTTACCAGACATTAATCTTAAAGGCACAAGGGAACTGTCTTCATTATGTTTAATTTTTTGTTTGTATTGGCTTTGCTGAGATCCATCACATCCCCACTTAAAGACTAGCACAAAATCTTTAGTTACTTCATGACTTTAGGCATCTAATAATTGTTGTGTGATCCACCAAATCTTGCAATTTTACTTCAGCACACGTTTCACCGACAATCTTTTTTCGGGTAGCAATGTTGTTTTGCTTTTTGAACATATTTATAACAGGGGTACACATCTTTGTTAGCATGATGTGTAACTTCGTACTGACTCGTTGATAAGTTAGCTTCCACAAATATTGCCAAAGCCTCTTCCGGCGAGTGTTTTTTGGTAGTAGTACATTGACTACCAGCAGCGACTGCTTTACGAAACTTTGTTGCTCTGGTTGGAGACTTTGTTATGTGTTTAAGTACTTTAACCACATCTTTATTGCCTGCCGCACGATTACTCATTTGCGCTGCGTAAGTCAATTCATCTACAGGAACATTATTTCTAAGTTCTATTGTTTTTCGGCGCTTTGATCGATCACTTGATTCCCCGAATTATTTATTCGGTCGCCCTTTTAATAAAGGATCTGCGGCAGTAGGTAAATAAACTTCTTCATTTAACCAGTCTCGATCCTTTTCCAAGAAACGACTTTCTGTACTGTTACATGCAGTCCATTTTCGCCTGTAAACAATCTTAAAACTGTTAATGATGTTTGTCAATTCCGATAATTTCTCAGAAGGGCACTTTATAATTTCAGCTATTTTTTTTCTAATTATTTGAGCTTTGCATCAAAGAGCCTTTCTGCACTTCCTCTTATAAGCTCGTGTAGTTGTTTTCGAGTCATAGACATCACTGAAGCCTGAGAACCTGAAAATAATCAAAAAATAAAAATAAATGAATAACCGCAATCTTATCTATTAATGGTCATTATTATTTTTTGTGAAAATTGGGGACAACTTTGACTTCTCAATCTGAAAATAGACATTCTGAAGTATCATAAAGTATAACTTTGAAGTAGTATAAATGAGTACAACATGTTTAAAAACATTCACTTATGTAAAAATCACGAAACAAATTTACGTAATTTTTGTGAGGTTTGTAGAATGGCATGAACATTAAAAATAACAGTTTTAAATAAATAAAAAATGGTCAGTAAAAAGGTAAATACCTTACTCAAACACATCCATAGTAAATTATTTCACCAAAACCACTCATAACACGAAAACAACACAAAACAGTTTCGTTAGCATACTGTAATGCCGCGAACAAAGACAACCATGCCACGCGAGTGCTGGGTTCCAACTGCTTGTACAGAAGTCTGGTTAGTCCTACTGAGTTGGGGACACTGCCACATGATGTCATATTTATCTGCCTGTTTTGGGACCCAAGGCCAAAGCTAATCATTCAAGTTGACATTTTTGACTTTTGACCAGCTTTTCAGCTCAAATACCAGTCTGTGAGCCGGTTCTTTACATCGCGAACGAATCGCAAGATTTCGTTCTCTCAAAGATTCGTTCTTTTCGAACGAATCGTTCACGAACGACCCATCACTACTGGGATCACTGTATGGAGGGATTGTGTACCCTAGTAACATGAAAATTAGCTGCTAAGAACTTTGTATCAGGCCTACAGTCAGTGTTGAGTTTAAAATATTATTTAATTAAAAAGTTAAATACATACTTATTTTAACTTTATTTCGCATTGATAATTTTATAGTGCCAAACATTTTGACGGGTAAGAAATGTGCGTACACGGGCTGTCAGAATACGAGGATCAGTTCACGAGGCACATTAATGTTCCGTTTTCCAGTTAAGAATAAGGACAGGGAAGTTGTTAATTATAACTTGCCAATTTTGTTTTACATTATGTATCAGTTAGATACTGTGTAAAGAAAAAGTTGACGCGAGTATGCGAGGAAGGTCCTAATTATTTAATATGAATTAGTATAGATTTCTTTTCTTTTATATTTAAAATATCCACGTTTTAATTACTTAAAAAAACTAATTAGATTACAACAAACACATAATTTTAATTTCATCATTTTGACTAAAACCGAGTGAACGCTAGTTAATTTTCGATGTAAATTTCAATAAGCGCAAAGTTTTAGCCAAGTATTACACACGTCGTCTGTTTCACATAAAATGCATTTGTTTGGCAAGCGTTTCAAATAAAATTTTAAGATTGATTGCAAAATGTACTTAATAAATAACTAAACAATAATTATTTGTGAGTAGATAGACTGCAGCTGCATTAGTATTTTTTTGTTTATTACTTTACAATATTAAGATTATAGTAGCTTAATGATCGCTGTTAAAAAAGGTCAGGTGAAAAATTTTGCGTTTATTTACCACAGAACGTACTTTGTAAGTGGATTAGTGTAAGAAAAACATAAATTCGAACTTTAGTTTTATACAAAAATAAAAACAAAAACGTGGTAAAAATTGGTCGACACAACCACCATAGTACTTTTTTTAAGTAGCTAAAACTGTTTAAAATGCTTAATTCTACTGTTGTTACCTAAGTTATGAACAATTTAAATTCCAAAATATTTTATTATGTATACAGAAAAAAAATTAGCATGGAAGACACTAGCCCAGTCAAAGTAAATCATGTGCTCAAATTCAATCCGATGTTTATGATTTTGTGTTACAGTTGTTCAGTGGTCTGCACGGAATGTCACATCAACAGTCATGATAAATAGGAAATGATAATGTAATTGACATATTTTGGGCAAATAGATGAATCAGTACCACTTGTCGGCTATGACTGTGTAGTAAGAATCCACCATTAAGAACAAAGTCAGCGTTCTCCAAGTCCAAATTCTCCCTTGTCACATGAAACATGTACGGGGTTGCTTTCTTGGTTTTGCGTATCCCAGCTTCGTCAAAGAGAGCTAAATGAAATGGAGCCAACTCATACTGCATATACATGATCAAGTCATCCTATTTTTCTTAACTTATCGTTATCCTCTGGAAAACTAACAAATTATAAATAAATGAGCTATTACAATTGAAAGTAATAGTGTAGCTAATATTCGCCAGAGTGAGAGCTTGATCTTTTCGTGACAATACTTGATTAGAATTTTTCCAACATTACTCTGTATTGATTGCTTGCCAATTACTATAGCATTGAAAAAGGTAACTGTGGCATCCCCTACTAGTCCAGTTGCTATAGACATGATTTGTTGTGATCCAGGAAATGGTGGGTGATTATTTAGCTAAGCAGAGATCTTATATTGATCTGTGGCATCCCTACTTCTTCGAGATTGTCAGAAATCAAGTTGTTCAAAGATATAAAATGAATACCGCATAACTCTTCAATGATGAGCAGATGCAGTTGCAGTCATACCCAAGGTCCACTCGCTCAAGAAATTATCAGTGAATCCTCGTCCTCGTGTGAGGCTCCCAACAATTTTCATGTTACAAATTTAAGTCGGTTCTTTGGTCTGTCTGACCAAACACTATCAGTTCTTTTCTTTGAGAAAAGACCCTGATATGCAACAATTTTGAATTCTGGGGTCATCATGGACTCTAGCTTAAACATGTCTTATAAAGTCAAGTGACAGCATTTGGCATACGAGAGGCACGGTTCAGAAATAAATAGG
Organism: Bacillus rossius redtenbacheri; assembly: GCF_032445375.1. Classification (NCBI taxonomy): domain Eukaryota; kingdom Metazoa; phylum Arthropoda; class Insecta; order Phasmatodea; family Bacillidae; genus Bacillus; species Bacillus rossius. Next base: position 27,643,447 of record NC_086338.1, on the reverse strand, counting down.
TCAGTGGCTATAGGAAAAATGTTTGAGATAAAATTTAAAAAAAAAAAAAAAATTAAGTGAGACCATTTCAAACAATTTTGGAGATATGAAAAAAGTGAAATAATCTTTTATAGGATTTTTAATGCTCTTTCATTTTTTATTAATAAAGTGTTCTTTTAAGGTTAATCATTTACGAGATATTTCTTTAAAAATAAAAAGAAATGCCTTTTTTCTATAATTCTTTCTAGTTTCTGACTCTACCTCACTTCCTATTCATCAGGACTTTTTGTTTTAATTCCCCTGGACACTACTAAATACGTGTAAAGTGTAACAAAAATATCAGATTTAATTCGACTACGAGCGAAATTTTAGCAAATTTTGACTGGGCTATTCCTTTATTATAACTATTGCTAGTTTGAAACTTTTAGTTCAAATTGTTTTAAGATATTGCATCGTACCCAAGAAATTTAAATATTAACATGGACGACTCGCCGCCGATCCATCACATTGCCATCCGGGGCAGTTAGTGTGTGCGAGACCAGAAACCGAAGTTTCTATAACTCGCTTAGTGCATTGTAAATCAGGTGCACCCCACACTTTTATAGAATCACTTGGATCAACGGGCGGGGCGCGTGTCTTGTTGGATAAGTTTGGCCACGGGCCTGTGTGTGCGCTGGTATGTTGTGTAATGCTAGAAAAGTTACGTGTACCTAATTCGGCGGGGGAGAGAAGCTCCCCATCAGCTAGATCGGCTAGCTGGCGTGATGTAGTGTCGTGTTGGTGTGCAATAAGGCTTGTCTGTGTGCTGTAATTTCAAGTGACCTAGTTAAATTCGGGTGTGGCGTGTAGTGTAAAGCTGGGAACACAGAAACATGCTAGGGTAGTTAGCCCATTATTGCATGTAACAAGGTAGTTCAGGCCGTCACTCGCACAGGCATATCATCGTGTGGTCGTGTTGGTGATACGGTAAAAGAAAATACATAGATTTGTAAACAACTGGCCGCCTTAAGGACCGAACTATTGCGTTCCAATATAGTTCGGTCAAAGTTAGGCTAAACCAGTATTGCTGTAGCTAGCCCCCAGGCTGTTGTCTTCTATAACTGAAAAATAGAAAATGAAATTAATAAATGAATGTCGTCCTATTCTATTATTATTCGAGCAGAGAGATGCCCTCGTCCAGTATTTTTTGTTATTTATTTATGGACAACTCGAAGCTCTCCGGGGCTTAAATACCTTATCACCCGGTTCACCGCGCAAGCGCATTGATCAGGAGGGGGGAAGAAAGGAGAAGGGCGGCGAGAACCAAGGGAGGAGAAGGTAAGAGGGGGGGGGGGGGGGGTAGGACGGCGGTGGTCGTGATGTGACGTCATACGCGAAGTAAACTTCAACATTTTGTTAGTTTTTGTGTAACGTATATTTTACGTGATGCCTAAAATACGTGAACAAGTATGAACTATAAATTTTCGCGCCAAAAAAAAATTGGTTGTCTGTAAAGTCGGTTTACGGACGATAGTTTAACGTGACAACGTTATAACAAAACATTGATGAAATGATTGATCCAGAAGAAAAGGAAATATATTCGGCCTGAGACTGAGCCGTAATAGGTTTTTGCAACCAAACCATTTGGGCATTAAAAATATTATATTCTTTGAGGAAGAATTTTTTTTAATTTTTCTATGTTTTGTATGATAAAATCTACCTATGCATACCTTTTATGAATAAAATTGAATCATTTTTATTCTATTATCACTATTTTGTATGGATACAAAGGAGTGAAATGAAATCTACAATTTAATTAATAAATTAACTTTTTTGCATTAATTAATTGAAATATATTTATTACTTTTGAAATGTTGCGTGCGCCGTATTTATTTTACAAGTACAAAAAAAAATTCGCAGCTGCCGGGATCCGAACCGACAATATTTGGATTGTAAATTAGCCATTCTAACCTCACGGCCACGAAGCCATGTTGAGATATCGATTACAGATAGTATAAATTTAAATCATTCCACGCACGATATTTGTTTGAATTTCTTTTAACTAGCATATTCTCTGTTGGACTCGAAATATTTACACGCTCGTGGGCTCATAACTATAATACGGTGTGTGATTTAGTTGATCAAATAATAACTCATGACAAATAATTACCAATGTCAAACTAAAGCGTGAAAAGTATCACACCAGCAATAAATATTTAGTTACACAGCTAAAACAATACTCATACAAAATTGTTTAAATATACTGATTTACACTAGTAATTAAAATAATACGTACTTGTAACAACGTCATTTCCTTGCGAATATACTCCCGAGGCGTGGTGTACAACAATAACCTTGGTTTGCCGCCACGTGCCGGCCGAGTTCTCTGTACCGTCCGCCACATACCAGAGAGATGCCACGCATGCGTACCTGCGCTGCGGAGGTGGACGGACGTGTCCCGGAGCAGCTCCTGCAGTCTCGCTTGTTTAGTTGTTGATAGCACTTCTCAGTGCTATCACAGCCGACAGCAGACAGTCTATAAAGGTGCCTGTGTGCCTAGTGCGCACAGGCGGTAACAGTTGTAGCTGTACAGGTAAAGGTATTGACGACCGACGAACTCAGCGACACACGGGGTGTTAGAACCCCTGTAGCCTAGCCACGAACACGGCTAACTAGCCCCGGGCAGTGGTCAGTGGGTGCAACTGAGCGATTAGGACTGAGTGACATCAGCGACATGGACGAAGGCCCTTCAGGCAGTGGCGAGCAGCCAGGCTGGACCACAGTGTCCAACAAGAGGGCAAAGCGTGCCCACGGCGATAGAAGTGCGGACAACAGCGACGAGGAGGGCCCCGCCCCTACTCCCGCCCCCCAAGCGCCTTCAGCGCCAGCGACCAAGGTTCCCAAAATGAAGCCATTATTTGTGTTCCTGGATGCCGGGCATCAATATCCGAGGGTCTATCACGCCCTGAAATCAGCCCTGGCAGAGAAGTTTGTCTGCCAGAACCGCGGCCGCGATGAGCTCATGGTCCATACGGCCAATATCACGGAGTACCACCGCGCCATTAAGGCCCTTCAGGTCATCGGCGCTCAGCACTCCGTCCTGCTCCAGCGGGAGGAGACGCCCCAGAAGTTCGTGTTGCGTGGCGTGCACCGCCACACGCCCAACGACTCCCTACAGCAGGAATTCGCTGCAGCCAACTTGCCGGTACAAAACTTCTGGTTTCTTGAAAACCGGCAGAAACGCGAAAAATGTGACGTGCTCGTAATAGAGGTGCCGCAGACGTACGACGCCGAGAAAATCCGCGCCCTGACAGAATTTGCTGGCATGCAGATCCGCGTCGACGACTACCACCGCCCCTCAGGCCCTAGTCAATGCAGTGTTTGCCAGCGATTCAACCACGTCGGCAAGGGCTGTAGAGCCGCCCCAGTCTGCAGGTGGTGCAGTGGCCCGCACCGCGCCCCCGACTGCCCTCTGGCCGGGCAACAGGAACACACTGCCAGCAGCAGCACTGCGCCAACTACAAGGGCTGCAGTGCCTACAAAGAGGAAAGCCGCAGGCACCTTCCCCCCCAGGTCCGCAAAGCGCGCGAACAGCAGTCTCGCCGCGACATCCGCGAGAACAGACGAGCCGCGACACAGCCCGCGCCCCAGCAACAACCCCCACCGGGCTTCTTCGGTCCCCCAGGCCCCCAACCATGGGGCCCCCCGAGGCACCACCCGCCTCCGGGCTTCACGCAGTTCACCAACAACAGGTTCGAGGCACTGACACACCACGGTGTACCCAGCTACAACGAGCTGGACTTCCCTGTCGTCGCCAACAATCCCTGGCAGCGCAGGCCGCGACAAAAGCAGCCAACGAAAAACTGGACGGACCACAAGAAGGGCAATGGCAAACAACAGCAAAAACAACAACACCAACAACCGACCCCAGCTGCCCCAGCTGCCCCAGCTGCCCCGGCCAAGGAAAAACCCGCCGCGGCCCCGCGACGAGTGACGCCACCAGCAGCTGCCCAGACCATGGTTGTTGACACAGCACCTGTGTCACCACCTCCCCCACCCTCACCCGCCACCGACACGCAGGTGCCACTCCTGGAGGATGTCCAATCCTTCCTCCTGAACAATAAGTCCTTAAGGGCCAACACTCAATTGCGCGGTGCCATCGGCCCACTTTGCCAACTGATGGCAATCTGGCTCGACCCAGCGAAATCCATGGCCGATAAAATCCGTGCAACCATGGATTGCGTGTGTGCGCTCGCCGACACCATCCATGGCGGCGATGAATAATGCGGCCCCGGTTCACAACACAAACTCGGCCAGTAATTTTAAGTTAAATTCCCTCCTATTCTGGAATGCACGTGGCATTAAAAATAAATTAACGGAATTAATAAACCACCTGTATACATATCAAATAAAAATAGCAGCGATAAGTGAAACGCACTTAAAACCGACTGATAGGCTAACCATTTTAAATTATGTCATCTACAGGCGCGACCGCGATGCCAGAGGCGGCGGAGTCGCCCTGGCAGTACACAACAGTATCAGGCACTCTGCCTGCCAGCTCCCCGATTTTCAAAATTTAGAAGCAATAGGTATTAATTTGACTATTAACCGCCAACAAATAAACCTCATTTCAATGTATGCGATCCCTGGTAGGTCCCTCAGCGTGGCGGATCTGGACGCTCTGTATGGTGCGGCCCCGAGCTTCCTCGCTGTAGGCGACATAAATGCTAAACACATAGAGTGGAGCTGCAGGCGCGCTACAGCGAACGGCAGATTACTCTACACTCTGGTCTGTAGTTTTGTGGTAGTGTTTTGTCTTTACCCGGTTTGTGGAAGACTATAACTTGTGCTTCTTTCCACTGAGAGGGGAAAATATTTAATCGAAACATTGCATTTATGCATTCCGCTAAGTATTCAAGTGTTTCGTTTGTGAGTTGTTTAAGAACAACAGCTTGTATGCCATCGTTTCCAGGAGCTTTGCGCGGCTTCATTTTTCTGATTAGATTGCTCGCTTTATTTCTTGTGCTTGTGTTCGCAAGGGCTCAGAGACTGTGGGCTGTCGCAATTTAACACGAAGTTCGCGGTAAATTTGTGCGGTGAATTGCCTGTCGCAGGGCTGCATATTAGGCTGGAAAGCTGTTTCCAGTGTGTCGGCGAAGGCCTGTGCCTTGTGTTGGGGCTGAAAAACTACGCCGTTGTTTGTTTGTAGGGGCGGGATTTTATCCGTTTTGTTTAGAATTCGTTTAGTCAGGGCCCAGGCACTGTCGTCCTGGGTCTTGAGTTTTGATATTTTTGTTTCCCACTGGCTGCTGCGCCAGACTGAGATTTCGTCGGATATGACTGTTTTGAGTTCATTGATTCGGCGTTTCGTCTGTTGTGTACGGCGCCGCGTGTATTCGCGCCGCAGTCGATTCTTTTGTGCGATCAAGCTGCGGTTGTACTCTGGCAGTTCGTCATGCGCTAATCTAGCCTCCTTTTCAGGGATGCACTGGCTGATACCCTCCTGGATTTTTACAGTTAATTCAGTTATCGCAGAGTCTAGATTTTCACAATTTTCAATATTAATTTCGGCCGCGTCAGGGAGATTAATCATTAAGTAATGTTTAAATCGTTGCAATCTGCGTTCTTGTAATCCCTAACTTTGCGCGGTGGATTTTTATCTACAGTTGCGTCATCGAAGATTAAGATCTGGACGCTCTGTATGGTGCGGCCCCGAGCTTCCTCGCTGTAGGCGACATAAATGCTAAACACATAGAGTGGAGCTGCAGGCGCGCTACAGCGAACGGCAGATTACTCTACACTCACCAGCTTAGTAAAAACTATCATGTACATGCTCCCTCAGAGCCAACACATGACTCTGGCAGACTAAATAGCATACCCGATATATTAGATATCGCCCTAAATAAGCGTGTCAACACGGGATTCGAACTCGAGGTTGTACACGACATGTCATCAGATCATTTCCCTGTTCACTTAATCTTCGATGACGCAACTGTAGATAAAAATCCACCGCGCAAAGTTAGGGATTACAAGAACGCAGATTGCAACGATTTAAACATTACTTAATGATTAATCTCCCTGACGCGGCCGAAATTAATATTGAAAATTGTGAAAATCTAGACTCTGCGATAACTGAATTAACTGTAAAAATCCAGGAGGGTATCAGCCAGTGCATCCCTGAAAAGGAGGCTAGATTAGCGCATGACGAACTGCCAGAGTACAACCGCAGCTTGATCGCACAAAAGAATCGACTGCGGCGCGAATACACGCGGCGCCGTACACAACAGACGAAACGCCGAATCAATGAACTCAAAACAGTCATATCCGACGAAATCTCAGTCTGGCGCAGCAGCCAGTGGGAAACAAAAATATCAAAACTCAAGACCCAGGACGACAGTGCCTGGGCCCTGACTAAACGAATTCTAAACAAAACGGATAAAATCCCGCCCCTACAAACAAACAACGGCGTAGTTTTTCAGCCCCAACACAAGGCACAGGCCTTCGCCGACACACTGGAAACAGCTTTCCAGCCTAATATGCAGCCCTGCGACAGGCAATTCACCGCACAAATTTACCGCGAACTTCGTGTTAAATTGCGACAGCCCACAGTCTCTGAGCCCTTGCGAACACAAGCACAAGAAATAAAGCGAGCAATCTAATCAGAAAAATGAAGCCGCGCAAAGCTCCTGGAAACGATGGCATACAAGCTGTTGTTCTTAAACAACTCACAAACGAAACACTTGAATACTTAGCGGAATGCATAAATGCAATGTTTCGATTAAATATTTTCCCCTCTCAGTGGAAAGAAGCACAAGTTATAGTCTTCCACAAACCGGGTAAAGACAAAACACTACCACAAAACTACAGACCAATCAGCCTTTTAAGCACTGTGTCGAAAGTCGCAGAATGCATTATACTAAATCGTCTCAACAGATACATTTGCGATAACAACATACTGCCTAATGAACAGTTCGGCTTCCGCAGTACTCACTCAACAGTACACCAATTAGTGCGTCTCACAGAAGAGATAACAAGTGCATTTAACGCACACGATTATGTAGTCGCAACGTTTATAGATGTAGAATAAGCCTTCGACAGAGTTTTTCATGCGGGGCTGATTTGTAAACTCTATCAAACAGGATTTCCAGACTGCTACATCAAGCTAGTCGCGTCCTACCTAGCAGACAGAACATTCAGAGTATTCACAGAAGGAGCTCTATCAGACATCAAACAAATACGAGCAGGAGTACCAGAAGGTAGCATCCTAGGCCCTGTCTTATTTAACATATACGTAAGCGATATGCCACGCCCCACACACCGCCTCGTCAAACTAGGCTGCTACGCAGACGATACGGTGCTGTATAGCAGGTCTCACAACCTCCAGCTAGCCACAGACAGACTACAAGTCGCACTGACCGAGTTCCAACACTGGTGCACGACCTGGCGAATCAAAGTAAATACAACTAAGTCTGAAGCAATTGTGTTTACCCGCAAACGCATTACTCCTGTCGAAAACAGGCCACACATTAGTTTGTTTGACGAAAACATCCCTCACAAAGATGTAGTCAAATATTAAGGCGTATAAATGGACAGGAAACTGCTTTGGCGCAATCACAGACGCCAAACGAACGCAAGCGCAGGCTAGAATCAGTGCCCTATACCCAGTCATGAGTAGGCGACGCGGCAGCACAGTCAAAAATGGCTTGCTGCTTTACAAAGCCCTTATCCGCCCCATCATAACATATGCAGCCCCTGTCTGGGCAACCGCAGCTCGCACACACTTGCCGAAACTACAGCGAATTCAAAACAAATGTTTTCGAATCGCTACAGACGCCCCAGTGTATTGTCCTGTAGAAGCTTTGCATCGCGAAACGGAAACGGAAACTTTGCAAGACTTTTACATTCGTACAACACAAACATTTTACGATAAATGTTTTAACAGTTTAAATCCGCATGTTTCATCACTTGGGAATTATGATCCAGACATAACACAAAAATACAAACGGTCCGAAATCAATCCTCGCGCATCGCCCCCCGTAGCGATGCGCGATTGGCCGAGCAGCCGGCCAATCACTGCTGCCTGCGGCGGCCGAGGCCGGACCCCAACTACGTGGGTGCGGACTGGTGGGAAAATTTCGCACATACACTTGTATTGCTGGCTGTTCGTCATAGATAGATTTAGTTACTAGCTTTTATCACACTAAAAATTTCGCGTTAAACATGCGAAACTCCTCCCCTGCCCCCTGAACAACACACACAATCTAGATTATAGGTGTCAAAAAAAATTAGTTTTTTTGGCATCTAGCTTTAAGTACACAACATTTTGCGTTAAACATGCGAAATCAACACACCACAACACCACCAGCGATAAGGACACACAGTGCCAATTCAAAACAGTGCGAAGCACACAGGTGAATGGTTGACCCCCTGGGGTTCTCTACCTGTTGTGTTAGTGCTGACCCTCATGTCTGATGGCACAGCTCGCCTGGCAGACCTCACCTCCAGTGCCGGCTGTGTTCTGAAAGGCATGAGATTTTGAATTACAGCTTAAATTAATTAATTAACTTAAATTTTTCCTTCTTCGTAATTTTTGGGCTGGCTGGCAGCCTGGCGGGAAACGACTAAAGTCGCCCCCGAAACAACCAGCGCCACCCAAAACAATGCGGACAGCAATGTCCAAGCCCCCAACCCCCCCACATGGTAGACTCTTTTATACTCTGTCCAACTCATCTTCCAGATCCATCCTTCTGTTTTCCCGTAAGCCTCCTGCTTGATATTAATGCATGAAATTTTGCATCCCGCATGTCAGAGCCCAGGGTTTTCCCTGTGTCTATGCAGGTTTTACCTGGGCCCAACTTATCTAGTTTTAGCCTAGTATAGTCAGTGAGGGGAGTTAGCTATAGCGCCAATCGCTGCCATGGCTGGCCAATCCCCTCCTAGCACACGATGCATGCTACCCCTCCTGCATGGCTAATACCCTGCATGATTAGAGCGTATGGGCTTCGTCCTGAGACGCACTTTGTCTCCCTCCCTAACCCGGAACCCTCCCCAACACACTTAGATTTAATTTAGGTTAGGAAAAATAAAAAAAAATAAAAAATCGTGGGCGGGACATCCCACTTCCATCCTAGCTACCGAGTCGTGAGCATCGTCGGAGTGCGGCCCTGCCTCCTCTCTGCGCGTCGCTTCGCCTCGTTAGCTCCGCGGACACAAGAGTTACAGCCGGCCTGAAGAGGTTATAAATCCCAAAAGGTCACCTCGAGCCTAGCCCGTTTAGATCAGCGGCGAGTCCTCTTACACCGAGATAGCACTACAACATTTACTTCAGACTGCCCCTAGCAAACACCGAACACAGGACTCTCCCATGGCTTCCCACCCCTCCCACGACCGAGCCTCTGGACCGGCCCTGAGGGGGGTCAGCGGAATGAACGAGCAGGGACTCCCAGCTAGGTCCATGCCAGAACAAATACCGCCCGGTGCAGCCTATCCTGGCGGCAGTTTCCAGCCCGACAAGCTCAGCACATTGACTCTACTCGTTTCCTCCCAGGACAATACAGATACAACCATGGATACGGCAAACTACCCAGACTCAGACTGCGAATCTGTTGCATCTAGGTCTTCTAGGTCCTCTGTAAAATCCATCACAGTGTCAGCTGAATCGTACAGCGCATCTTTGCGGGATCGTGCAAGGTGGGAGAGGGAGCAACACGAGAAAACCCAAGACTGGCAACAGCAAACAAAAAGGCAGCGGAAACTTCCGCAGGCGACCACGGTCTCGAACTCGAACCGCTACGCGCCACTTGCTGACACAGCGCCCCCCCCCCCCCCCCCCACGACAGGGTCAGTACTTGAGTCAGCGCCTCGCACACACAGCGCTATCACACGCGAGCCTGTGTCAGCTGCATCGACCACCCAGACAGTGACAACACAAAACACAGCAGCCTCCCCTGGCATACAGGGCGTTGCAGCACAGCCTGCCACCCCGCGCGCCAAGAAAATTAACAAACATGCTCTGAGGCTGGTCATCCCCGATACCATTCTCTACAACCAGCTCGTCACTCGCGTGCGAGCCTTGGCCCCTGGCGGCGCACAAATCGCTCTTGTGCGGGAGGGACTTCAGATCGCTTGCGAGCACGAGCAGGCCTACCAACTGATCAAACTATTTCTCGACTCTGCCCCCATTTCGTACTACACGTTCAGCACGGCATCAGAGCTGCCACAAAAAGTGGTAATAAAAATGGCCAAACAAACACCCACAGCTGCTATCAAAGAGGACCTCGAGGCGGGCGGGTACTCAGTCCTCGATGTATACCAGTTCAAGGCTCGAACCACACACCCTGTCGATCCCACTCACTCCTGGGAGGAGCCCCTTCCCCGCTTCTGTGTAACTGCAAGTAAAAATGACACACTGCCGCCACTCACGACACTATCTGTCATCAATATGACGAAAGTCGTTGTCACACAATACAAAAAACGAGTTTCTGATGTCGCCCAATGCAATAAATGCTGGCAGTTTTTGCACTTCTGCCGCCTGGCGACACGATGCAAACACTGCGCCGGGCCCCACACTCACGCCGCCTGCCTAAATATTGACAAAAACCCAAATTGCGCCAATTGCAAAGGGAAAGGAATACATGAGGGAAACTGTAAACTTTGCCCAGTGTACCTCAAACATGTCCAGGCCAGACAGGATTCCGCGAACTCGCGAGCTGAAAAACTTAAGCAGTGTCCCTCAGATCACGCCAGCCAGCTTCCCACTTTTCGCAACAGTACCACCTACAAAACCAGTTCGGCCCACAGTTTATTACGCACAGGTGGCTAACAATAGTACGAAAACTGGCGATCACACCGCCCCCCCCCCCCCAAACTCCCTGCCACTCCCCCGGGCCATCCTCTCTCGGCGACTGTGGTGGCATTCCGTCCGCACTCTCCGATCTCCAAGACCTGCTAAAATTCCTTCGCGAAACCAATTTTGCTTCCTTCATGGCACACCTAAAACCATTCATGCTCCTCGCCAATACTGTCGCTGATCCTTCCATGAAAACTCTCCTGCTGGTTCAGGCCCTGGCAACCTTCACGGGCTGCGAGTAAGGTCGTGAATTCCCTGAAATAACCGTAAATACCTACTCCTACGCCACGGGAATCCCGCACCGCGTATCAATCCACGGAAAACACCGCGGCCAGCCCGCAGAGCGGACTGAGCTGTGATTGGCTGGAGCCAAATACACACAGCCAATCAGAGCGAAGCACCGACTTCGACGAATTCTAGCCAGTTTTTTCAACTCAAAAACACGCGGTACTTCTCGCATACACAATATTAATACTTATAGTAATAAATACACAGGAATTAAAAATTTATTAAAAATCCGCACGCAGTTTAAATTAATGTTAAGTCAGAAAAACTGAGCAAATAATTGGCCAGAACCAATTCCCTTTCACACCTGACGAAGCACCGACTTCGACAAACGTCCGGCCATTAATAACTAATTAAATTCCACACAAATTAATTAATTCATATATTATTTAATTAAAAATTAACTACCAAATTTTATTATTATATAGGAGACATGGTCGTATTCCACGATCACAGACTAACTTGCAACAAATAATTTCGGCTAAATGCTTAAACTCACGTACGAAAGACCCACAATATTCCAAATTACGACTGTTTTAGGGAAAATGTGCAGGAGGGTAATCCTGCACTCTCCCTCATCCTCATTGTGCGGGGGGGGGGGGGGGGGGGGGGGGGGAGAAAAACAAAAAGTAACCCGGGGGAAAATTGCCAACACTTTTCTCCTGTTAGATAACTGCTGGGCTCGCTACCCAGAAAAACCACTGACTGACGAGAGGGGGAGGGGGAATATTCCTCTAACCCCTCACGCACTTGTAAGATGACTAAAAGGGAGGACAAGAGCCCCTCACAGGACTTGTACCTCCCCCGCGCTGAGGGGCTTCGCCCCAGTGATGACAAGCGGCGCGCGGCGGGAGGGACATCCGTAGTGGGACAATTTCGTGCGTGCAGCCAGCGTTCATCGATTTATTAGACGGTGTCACGTCAAAAAATTATATGTAACTCTATATATTATTGTTATCTTTATTAATCAAATTAATCAACGTTTCTATTATACGCCCATTTCCATCATTCGCTTTTAAATGCTATTTATTTAAGAAATGGAAAACTATTATTAAGAATTAGAAAAAAGATTAGCTTACAACTTTAGGCAGTATAATGTTATTGCTATTATCTTACTGTTCACTGAAGATAGTAGTAATCGCCAATGTAACGACACCGTCACGTCTTTGACAGTCGAACTATTTTTAGTTACATTTTATCTAGAGCATCAAATACCAACAGGAATATTTCACAATGCAGTAATTTCATAAAAGGATTTTTATAAAATACCTTATTTTCTTTATAAGGAAAATAAAAATAATCTCGTGCGTGACATGCATTAACTACAATTTATTCTAACTTATAACGGATATAAATAAGCAATTTTAAAAGAGATCGGTAACATCTGATATTTTTACAATTATCTTCAAAATGGTTTGCTTTTTCATGAAGTGTACGAAAAAAACCAAAGTAAAAAGGTTTTTGAGAAGTTACAGATTATTTTTCAATGTCATGTGTGGGACACTGAACACCCAATGTATGATTTAGAACATAAAGTGTTCTGAAATATGAAGTAAAAAATTTAAAATTCGCACTCCTAGCAAGGAAGTCAGCTATTTATTTCCTTAAAAAAAAGAACAACGATTTTCTTTTGATAACATTTTAAGCAACATTATTATTTCAAAAGATGTAACAGAAAAACTCTTTATACATTTTACTTTTTATAAGGAAACTGCTATTACTTTTTTAAAAATAAAATACTACATGTGTAGTGATGTGTTAATTTGTATAACTTTAACTAGCCCTTTTAAATAACACCGATGAAAACTTGGCTAACGATTTATTGTTAAGACTATCTTTCCTAGGTAGCCATCTCTATTTTCCTAAGAAATTTAAGTTTTTTGAATAGGCCTACACTTATGATCTCGCCATGCCTACATATTTATACTTCTAGTAAGTATGTAACTTACGAGGAAACTTAACACATTCCGCTAAAGTGAAGAATAATTAAAACTGAAATAAAACGTATATGATTCAATATTTCATACTATAAAATAGTATACCTCGAATACTTGGTAAAAGGCCATGGAAAGGTTTTACAACCTTTCTTGTTAAAAAGAAGCTTTATGAGTCAAGTTCTTTTCTTTAAAATAGTAGAACGTTTAATTATACTTGTTTTTCACGCTTCTTTTGCTTTGTTTTACAGACTTGAATTTATGTAACCATATATCATGTAAGGTATGAATAAAAGTGAATGTTTCAGAATTGAGTAAAAGTAAAAAAATTGTTTTAAAGAAACATTAATCATGTGTTGTTCAGAATTAATTTTTTTTATGTTTATGTATTTATTCATTTGAAAATAGGAAATATGAGCGTTGTACAATCATTTTAAGTGTTCATATTCATGTGATTTTTAATTTTATATGATATATAGGAATTTATAAATTTTAAGTTATCACTGTGCCACATCATTTTAATGAAGGCCACTTAAAAAAAATTAATGCCACTATGTAACTTGCTCCTATAGGTTATGAGTAGAGGCACACATATTTTGCAGAAAAATGTTTTATGCCAAGCTATTTTTCTCACCTTTATGTTTGGTACAGCAATTTTACTTCGGTTTATGTGGCGAATAATAGACGTTCGGTAGAGCATTGGCTTCATTATCATTGCTCCAGTGAAGCGTGAAAAAGCACATCTCACCAACCATAGCCAGAAATAAAAGAATCTCTACAAGTTTGATATATTTTCACAGTGCCAGAACAGTAGCAAAGTAACTTGATGCACAGGATTTTTTCTCTCCACTGAATAATGTTACTTTTTGCTAAGAGTGTGTAAAGTACAGATCCGGACAGGATGAGTAGATTATTTTAATGTATATATATTTATAAGTTAATATTTACACTTTTTATGTAATTACAATAGTTTTAATGTATGTCCAAAAAGTAATCACACTTTCTTAAGTCCACTATTTTTACTCTACCCACTCTACACTCAAACATATTAGGTAAACTATAGATATTTTTACAATGTGATACAATTGATTGTGCAAAACAAAGATGCCAATTTTTACATTAAAATAAAACCTCCATCAAACAGCATTGATTGGACCAATCGGTCAATTCACTGAGATATAAAAAAGTAAATAAACGAGCTTGTGTAACAAAATACAATCATGCAACGGTCTTAACAACGATCTCAGTTCACACACGTACACATTATATACATATATCACTTTAATGGTGTGAGTCTTCTTAGAGGCAGTCAAATTTTCCCGAAAGACAAAGTTCACCTGTGAATCACGTGTGTACCAGTACGAACGCTCCAAGAGACTACTATGCAACTGGATCAGCGACTGCCCGTCGCTGTCGGAACTGTGGGAGCTGTAGTCTCTCAGCGCGAACGCTCCGATTACAAGCGATGTACCTGCAGGACCGGACACTGGTGATGGCGCCGGTATGGGACACTAGTGATCCAGCGTGAAAGGGCTCTTAGCGCTGTCACTAGTTTAGACCTCAGATACGCAGGAGCGGTTACAGGGTTCACTTGTGGGAAGGGCACCGGAAATTTCAATACACCATCCCAATAAAATCTGGGAATGAGACTTCATATCTATATATCTTCGTAGTCTATGTAATTTACACAGACTATGTTATTAACAGCTAAGTTATACAAACGTGCATGCATTTTCACATAAAAAAAAATATCTCATCGCTCATTAGACTGCAATAAGGTATGCCTGCACTAGCGACTGTTTCAGGGGCGAATATTCTACATAAGCATTGTAAGCAGCGCTTACAGTTTGAAAATGTCCTACATATGTGGTAATGCATTCTGAAGTGGCATCTATCAATGATAAATGCTGGAATAGCTAAAACACAGTCTGTTATCATACCGCCTCATTGACGCCTCGCTGTTTGTAATTGTTAGACCGTGGACACCCCTCCCTAACCGCACGGCATCCCTACAGGCTGGCTGAAGCCGGCCGAGCTGCCTACTCGCCCTCACCCCTCTACAGCAGCGCGACACCCCTCTGTAAGCACTTCTCCTCTTGAATACAGGCAGCTGTGAGCTCTTATTGGCCAGACCGTCACCCCCTCCCTCGAATGTGCGTGCCAGAGGGAGGGCGGAGGTCCGCTCAGCTGGGCATCCCGTTACCATCCGCCTGTAAGTTGTCAACCCAGCCGTGCACGCTGTAAGCAGATAGCTTCCTGCTTGCAGCCACTATCAGCCGACTGGAAATTCAGACACCGCTTATCGAAGCGGGGAAAGGGGAAACTCTCCTCTACGACGATCTTAGCACCATGATTGTCCTGTCAACAGCTTTCTTGTTTTAATCATGTAACGTACAGCGATTGTCAATAATTGAAACGTGGTTAAAGTGCGAGATATTATAAACGCATCAGGAACAAGGTTTAGACATTTTTTTTTAATTTTATGTGGTGTTAAAAATGCATTGAAAGGGTAGAACAATTTCAGCAATATCTTGAGAAACTACGTGATAGTTTCGATGATTTCTGGTGCAAAATTGAGAATAATTTGGTAGCTTGACAGAAGATAGTCAGCCCAAAAAAAGAATAGATAGATGACATTTCGGATGACAAGAATACTTGTTACAGACGATTATATTTTGAAATCATAGACACAATTAAAGAAAAAATAAGTAAAGATTTGGTGATATTGGCAGTCTCTTCTTCATTGGTTTGCTCAATTTCATTGAGTTTTCTGTTTATTCACGATCATTTCCCGAAAAACTATTCCAGTCCTTAAAATTTTCTTATGGAAAATTCTTCGATTATGCCAGACTGAGAAGCGAACTTTCCGTGGTTTATTCTTCAAAAGAATTTCACAAGAACAGCGTGGCCGAGTTACATAAATATTTGTACTTGAATGATTTGCACGAAACTCTTCCCGATGCATAGAAACATTTGTTTGGTGTTGACGATTCCGACCACTATTTCATCTGCAGAAAGATCCTTGTCCTGAAGATAATAACATATACAGGTATTTCCGTAACTCTCAAGGGCAATCGAGGGTCTCAGCATTGTCTTTGTTATCAATTGAAAAAAAAAAGGTATTGTAAGACCTAACAAAAATAATACGTTTTACGACGATGTGATCAACATGTTTGCGAAGCAGGGCCGTCGAAATCAGCTTATATATAAGTAGTGACTGAACACTTGGGTTACGTTTGGTATTTTTAGAACTAAAAACATTAGTGCATAGCTTTCCTTTCATGACACAGAGAATGAAGTACATGAGCGTCGTCCATCTTGGCGGAGCGTTTCACCACCAGTACCAGGCTCATCAAATCTGAGGGTGAGTTTAATCTACTATGGCAGGGATTTACATCCACTCGTGATAAATTAGTAAATAAACATTATAAACATTTTACTAAAACAAAATTCTCTATTCCTTAGGCATGTTGGTTTTCTGAACTGTCTCCTAGTAGTAAGTTCGTAATGATTTAGTAATTTAAGTTAAAATGGTTTAATGCATTGCTTACACATTCAATCAACCCACATATCGCCACTGGACTGTTCCCTTGTAATATTGGTAGCCGCCTGCAAGCGAAGCAACTGCCTTATTAAGGGGCCCGCCTCGTCAGGGGTGTATGTGTGTTAGTGAGGCGGGATGATAAGCGCGACGCTCGCTGGTGCTTCCAGCGCGGTATAGCCTCTAAGCGCAAGGCTCTGAACTGGCGCGCATTCGTCTCGTCGTCACAGGATAACTATGAAATTTGAGCGGTGACCGTAACATTATATGGCGGAGAAATGAAGATAAAGGTGTTATGCAAGCCCCTTAAGTGCTTTCAAGAATTTGTACTGATTGTTTTATGCCTAAAAATTACTCTGAAAACACGCGTTTTAGGCATTTTAACGCTTCTAAAAATACAGTTTAAAAACTTAATCCGAACTTAAAAGTACTTTTCGGGCCTCAGCGAACTCTTAAATGCTATTCGTAAACAGGCCCCACTCGGATATCTTGAGTAGTTTTGAAATCGCGTTGTTTTTCCTGAAGCTCTGCACACCGTATGTGTGCCCAGGTAGGCGGGGCCCTTAAGGACTCGCCTCTACAGACACGAATATGATTCCACGTACTGAAGACTAACAGCCTCGCCTATCTCAGTACCAACAAGCGCGGAGATCCACTGAAATGCCTCCGTAAATATAATAAAGACAACTGATATGAATATTTATCTGATAATCATTTCCTTCTCGTAAAAGTATTTTGAATGTAGTTTCGTAATAAGTAAAATAAGTTCATGTGGCATAATAATTTTATAGATATATAATTCCAACCATTTTTGTTTCTCACGAACAACAGAATAATATTTTCTTCCGGCTAGAAGTCATTAACCTACGGCACAAGTCATAGAAGGTTTTTATGTTGATATAAGTGTATGTTGGCGGATGTTTATTGATGTGAGAAGGGTGTCGTTGCACATTTGAATGGCGCTGGAAAAATAATAGCTAAATATATTACGCACTTTGCATACATATATATGTATATAAGTAGTATATAATAGGGGCTCCTGCGCCAGGATTCAGGATGTGGATGGTGCGGATTGTGATTGTCGGTCCGCCATCTTGGATTGTGACGTCACGTCGGCCATCTTGGACGAGCGTAACGGGACACGGTGTAACGGGACACGGTGTAACGGGACATAACGTAACGGGACAAGTAGATCACGGCGGCCATTTTGGATCCGCCATCTTGGATGACGTCATTTTGTTTTCTCGAACTTTCCACCATTTTGTTTTCCGCCATCTTGGATTATGACGTCACCGTTGCAATTTCCGTTACGGCCGCCATCTTTAACTTTTTTATTTATTATCCGATTTTAATGAAATTTTTTTTAAATTTATAAAAAAAATTAAATTAATAAAATTTTAATAAAATATTTATAAATATTGAACTTTTTAGACACGGAGTTCGGAGTCCTCGGTTCGAACCCGACGAGGTCAAAAAATTAAAAATGGCGACCGATCCTTCCCCCTGTGGTGGCTGCTGACAGACTGCCCCCCACCACTTTTTTCAAAGCATATATATCGACAGTGAGCATGACGTCATGTCCGCCATCTTGTCTTCGATGTTGGAAACCATCATCATTGTATCGGCGGCGAGAGTGCGCTGACGCCTAGTTAGTTTGATTCTTACCCGCTAGAGTGCAGTAATCATTTATTACTGTGACACCCGCCATCTTGAAATTTGGCCGCCATCTTGAAAATCCGTAATTTTAATGCTAGAGATTCGGGAAAAAGTTCAAAATCCATTAAATAAATTTGTAATCTATATACTGATTGATTAGATCGACTAAGGTCCTTGGTTTGATCCCTGGCCGATACAAAACAACTTTAATTTAAAAAAATACTAAAAAAGTGACAGGATTGAGAAAATAAAAAACACCGCAAGTACTTTTAAAAACTTTTATTACATAAATTCAATACACTACTACAAGCACAAAAAATAATACACAGACATAGAACTAAAGTCTTGTGGATTTCTCGATGTCTGCATCTGCCACCCACGAATTAAAGCGAGGTGGAAAGCCCCACCACTTGACGTAGGACAGTCCGTTTCTTCGTTTTATTATCTTCTCCACCAAGTACATATCAGGATACAACGTAGGCTGAATCTCTTCGGCATAGAAGCCGCCACGGATAGGTTTGTGGTCCAAATCTTCGAGGTAGTAGGTCCTAGGCTCTGATTCACGAACATGTGTCACACGGAAAAGTTCGGGACTCCAGTTCGCAGTGAAACCTTTCTCGAAGATACCTTTCTGCTTGGAGATTCGCACAATGTCACCGACGTTAGCTTTACGCTTTCGTGGATCTTTCTTCTTCATGTTGGAAAACACTGTTCGAAGCAGGCGATTGTCCCTTACATCCTTTGGCTTCATTTTCGTGGTAGAATGCACCGCGGAATTATACTCGTTTATTAGTTTCGACAAGATGTCAAGCCACTTGTAATTCCCGTTAGCCGTGAACTGCCGCCACATCTTGGAACGCAAAGTTCTGTTAAACCTTTCGACAACGGAGGCTTTGACGTTACTAAATGTAGAGTAGTGTTTGATGCCATACTTCTTCATCAAAGCCTTGAAGGTTGCATTGTAGAATTCTTTCCCGAGGTCCGTTTGCAGGTGCGACGGTACACGTCCATCACACAAAATATTGTTCATGGCCTTGGATACTTCAGTTGCAGTCTTTGATTTGACAGGTCTAGCCCAAGCGAACTTGCTATAAACATCGATGACTGTCAACATGTACTTGAAACCTTTATTCATTCGGGAATACGGTATCATCTCAACAAGGTCCGCCTGGAATAAATCATCAATTCCACGAACTATGACTTTGCGACGAAGGTATTTTCGTCTAGCAGGAGCATGAAGTTCGTGAGCGATTCCGGTTCGACTCATTGTATGTAGCCGGCTTCCCTCAGTTCTTCAAGTATGGAGACTATTTCGTTGATGTGCGAATAGTTTCCTACGCTAAGCGAAGCATGTAGAATTCTAAGGCGATCAACTAATTCATTAGGATCGTCCCAATATACATAGTCAAATATCTGACCACTTTCTAGCTTTTTTAAACCTTCGCCATGTATTGTTAGTTCACTGAAGAGATTAGCGAGAATGTCGATTTTTTCATGATCTACGTCTTTATATACACCACTATCTGGATCGTTATCGCGAAAATGTGCATTGGTTAGCTCTAGCAGTTTTTTGTACTCTTGTAAGTCTTTGTGAGAATATCCTTTAGGCTCCCTGCGAAACAGCAATTCGTACAGACCAGGAGTCCCGCGCGTTTTGAACTCTTCTACGCGAACGATATTTCCTGGTAGAAAGTCTATTTCTTTAGCACCGAGGAACCACTTATTATGTTTTCTGTACACTCCGTAGGTCGTGTCATTATTCCGACTCGTAAACGATATCAGGTATGGTCGGACCATTGCATTCACTTGATGTCCCTTTTTCGGTATTTTTTTCTTGTGCATGGTCTCTGTACTTGTTAAGTCTTCTTCTTCTCGATCTGGTTCATACTTTCTCTTCTTTACAGTTGGCATTTCATCTTCAACTTCTGTCTTCACAATGATAGCTGGTTCTTCCATGTTTTTAAGTTCGTCGAGGCGACTAGTGATTGGTTTAAATATCTCCTCATTTTCCATCTCACGTGCAAGTCTGGTTCGTCTAGCAAGTAAATATTTTTCACGAACAGACTGTATAGCTCGATGAAGGTCACTGGCCAGGTCTGACATTGTACTGGCTGAAAACGTATTGCAAGTCCTCTTTATATACTTTTTTATTCATTCGCAGAAACTTCTTTCTTGTGTGTGGCAAAATCTTAATTAGTTGACAAGTGAGATAGTGATGCTTTCAGACTACTTTGAAAAGTCCTCAAATCGTCACGTCTTTGTGCATTCGATACTTCGATCATGTCGCGAATGCGAGAATCCGAGGCTTCCACACGCAGGTCGATGGCAACGAGATACTCTATTATTTCGTTTTTCACACTTTCTACTTTTTGAGACAGTAGTATAATGTATTTGCGGATATCAGAGTCGGGGCATACAGTATGTCTGCTGCTACGACCGAATTTCGAAATGCTATGACTCATGTTTGACGATAAACTGATCGAAACCTCGTCTGTACCTGCCCTTATATAGAGGCCAGTCCTTTACGATGACTATGAATCCGTGCTCGTCTTTCCAACACAAGGAACACATGTCTTTGAATTCCTGAAACGACATGTCGGTGTTTACGTGGTCGTCGTAGGCGTGACGTAAATTAAGTTCGTCCATGCGAAAAAGCACTATAACATTCGCATTATCTCGTAGGAGATGTTTTGGAATACGACTGTACGTCTGACACAGGTATACGCAGTCTACCTTGGCGTGTCTGCCCATGGAAAAGTACTCTTGTATAATACCCTGCTTCTCGCACATTACATCGTCGAAAACAAACACGGAATTGGCTTTTGCTTCGTCGGTAGACACCACATCGATATTATCGCTAAACGGAAAATACTCCAGTCCTTCCACCGAGCGTAGAAGAGTTGCTAGGCGCTGGTACTTTGGCTGTTGCAACGACTTGGAATACAAGTAAACGTTCTCGAACCGAAGACCATTTGGTTCCTCCAGTAAACTCAGTAGAACGCACGTCTTGCCACAGTTTGACGGTCCCGTCATTATGCATCGTACAGCAGAAGGCAACAGTAAGCCATGTCGCGATTCGCGACCGCTAGTTTCATCGTTTTGCGTAATGCGCACGGGCAAACAAACATCTTGCTTGACGACCTGCATTGTACTAAATAAATTGTATATAATCAAACACATTTATACTTTCTGGTCAGTTGCGCGTAATGACTCGAAGAGGTAAGAATAAAAAACACAGCGGTGCAGGACTCGTGAACTCGCTGATAAACAATCTGCCATTCGAGCTACACATTCCCGGATACAGATTTTGCGGCCCCGGCACCAAACTAGCGAAAAGGTTAGCTCGCGGTGACGTGGGCATTAATTCTCTCGACGAAAAGTGCAAGCAGCACGATATTACGTATTCCCTCAGCAAGGATCTAGAATCCAGGCACCAGGCCGACGAGACATTGGCACAGGAAGCTGAATATATTAGTAAATCGTCGCACGCGGGTCTAGGAGAAAAAATCGCGGCCTGGGGCGTATCTAAAATCATGAAGGCAAAGACCAAATTAGGACTGGGTGCTCGTCGAGCCAGCTCCATCAAGTCAAAGACTAACTCACGCAAGACCAAACGCAAGACTGGAGCAGGCATACAAAAAGCCAAGCAAAAATTACAGACTCTCGACAAGAAGATTATAGGAGGATTTCTTCCTTTGCTTTTGCCTGCATTGGGTGCTCTCGGAGGCCTTATCGGTGCAACGAGCGGTATAGTGCGGGCAGTCAACACTTCGAAGAATGAGCGAAAGCAGTTAAAAGAAGCACGTAGACATAATGCAAGCATGGAAGCCATTGCCATCGGTAAAAAAAACGGCGCAGGACTGTACTTACGTCCTCACAAGGCCGGCCGAGGCATGAAAAAGAAACGAAAATCCTAAGTTCTTTGCCGAAACGTCCGCTCACCAACGTAGATTTAATAAAGTACGCACGCAAATTGAAAATACCAAATTTCCGCGGCGTGTTTATGCGAGACACTTTGCCCAGCAAACCAAAAACGCACGAACGCGCCATAATTAATTTAGACACATCGGCAGGTCGCGGCACGCACTGGGTGGCGTACATAAAGTCTGGAAAAAAAGCTACTTACTACGACAGTTTCGGTAATTTGAGACCTCCGCCTGAACTTAGGCGGTACCTGGGCCGATCCACTACATTGTTCTACAATTACGAAACGGAACAGAAGCCTAATCAAACAAACTGCGGTCACTTGTGTCTTCGCTTTTTAACTAAAAAAATAATTTAGCTGACAAATAAAAATTGCTACTTAAAGGTTGTGCAGTGATGATAATTTATTAGTCATGTCGATAACACTTACCTTGACAGGTCACGCATCTGAGCTGCGGGCGGTTCATTTCCCTCCTCTGGATTTAGACGGAGAATGGTGTATCGGACTCGTAGATTTTCAAACGTATAATGCCATACCGAATATCGACGAAGAAAACTGCAAGATCTGCTTCCTGAAAAGCGATGGGACCGCTCATGAAATACAGTTACCTGTTGGATCTTACGAAATTGACGACATTGCAAATTACATCAGGGATATGTTACCGCAGGATGTAGACTTTCAACTGCGTGGAAATCCAAACACTCAAAAAAGCATTCTAACATGCAGTGAAATTGTCGACTTTACGAAACCTGGGTCCATAGGTTCTATGCTCGGATTCGAATCAAAGGTGTATGATGCAGGAAGAACGTACGAATCTACGCGCGCAGTAAACATTTTGCCTGTGAATGTCATAAGAATAAACTGTAATTTGGCAAGTGGAACGTATCTCAACGGAAGACTAAGCAACATGCTGCACGAATTTTCGCCGATGGTCCCGCCAGGATATAAACTGGTCGAAGTACCGCAAAGTATCATTTACGTTCCAGTCGTCGTGAAGTGTGCACACGAAGTCGTCGTCAGAATCGTTGACCAGCGAGGACGATTGATGAATTTTCAAGACGAAGAAATTACATTACGGCTGCACTTGAAGCGATGGGCATAAAGTTCGTAACACCGAACAGTTATAAAAGAAGTCGTATTGACGTGAATAAGAACAGTTCTCTACCAGACATCGGTGCATTAACACCTGACAACATAAAGTATCTTCTTAGTATTGGACAAGTGCCGAATAAATATGGAAGACGAAATCCTCAACGTGGAAGATCCGGTAATTTTTGATGACAGCATTACGAAAATGGAATTGCACGAGTACCAGCCTTTCCTGCTCGGACCGTACGCACTTCCATCGGAAGTACGCATTGCTGTACAGCACCAAGATATTTGTACTTTACCTTCACAGTCATTTCTACGTATAAGAGGCATGCTTACAAAGGCGGATGGTACGCATCCGACAACGACGTCAATATCCTGCAATGGTATTCTTCACCTCATCGAGCGCATTACTTATGTACTCAATGGCGTCGAGGTAGACCAGACAAGAGATGTAGGCATAACATCTGCTATGAAAAATTACCTTTCGCTCACGCCAAATGAACTGACTGCTGCAAAGATGGCCGGTTGGGCTCTCGAGGATGAATATAAGCTTCCAATTTATGCCGAAGGAAAGTTCGAAGTTTGTGTTCCTCTGTCCATGCTTCTTGGATTCGCTGAGGACTACAGGCATATAATCATTAATTCGAAACAAGAGCTCGTACTGCTTCTAGCCAACACGCACATTAATGCAATTGTCGTCGCTGCAGAAAACCCTCAAGATGTCTCGCTAACACTACAGTCTATCGAGTGGATGCTGCCCCACATCCAAGTGAGCACCGTTGAACGAGTCAAGATGTTGAAGAACATAGAAAATGGTAAGAACTTCGATGTGCCATTCCGATCCTGGAGCCTGGAAACTTATCCTGGCTTGCCTCATAGTCAGCGTATCAATTGGATAGTAAAGTCCAGCTTCGCTACGGAAAAACCAAGATACATCATCGTCGGGCTTCAGACCGGAAGACAGCTCAATGCAGGAGTAAGTCGTTCCTTATTCGATAACTGTCAATTACGTAATGTAAAAATATTTTTAAACAGCGAAAGTTATCCGTACGTTGATATGAACATGGACTTTGAAAGTGGAAGATTTCTTCTCGCATATCAAATGTATGCCAAGTTTCAGCAAGCTTACTATGGACGGAGACAGTCACCGATACTGAGTCCCGACAGTTTCAAGAACAAGGCTCCGTTAATGGTGTTTGACGTTTCCAAACAGGATGATCGATTAAATTCAAACATCATCGACTGTAGGATCGAGATAACGACTAGCGGAAATATTCCACCAAACACCTATGCCTTTTGTCTGATACTTCACGATCGGCTTGCATCGTACAATTGTCGAGACAAACTTGTGAAAATTCTGACTTAAATACTGTTTTGTTTGCGATAATAATTCAGTTACGATCGAGCATTGCTAGCGACAAGATGTACTGCAACCTGCAAGGTTTTCAGAGCCAAAACGGCTTTGTTCTCAAAGAAATTGCAGTCACCTCTGGAGACAAGACTCGAACCCGCAGCTTCCGACCTCCGTATCCTTGGAAACTACTAGACGAAAAAAGTAAACGCTCGAACGAATGGCTATGCAAATATTATCACGGACTAGAGTGGGACGAAGGAAAAATCCCATACCACCAAGTGAAAAACACACTTCAAGATTTACTAGTTCAAAACGAAACAATATACGTTGCCGGACCTGAACAGAAAAAATGGCTACGAGATCTATGTGACGACGGAACAGTTGAAATTGTAGACTTACAGACCGACTATGGCTGTCCTTCCCTGCGCAAGCTTAGTGCAATATACGACGTGCAGCTACGTGACAAGTTTGAATGTGTCTGTGCCTGTACAAACTCGCAGTTAATGCAGAAATGGCACACACAGTGTTAGTAGGAGCCTGCATATATAAATGACGTACCTACGTACATGCCTTCAGTTGACGTTCAACCTGCAAGAAGATGTTTACGTTTCATCCTGCTAACGTGTACGTGAGCGCAAGACCTAGCTTCAGCAGTGTCGAGTACAGCTACTGGGATTCCGGGTATCTACGTACATATACAGAAACCTGTGATGGAGATGCTCAGCATTGGCGGTTTGCTCACTTTCCTGTGTCCTACGAACCGACTCAGCAGCTATTAGATTGTTGCGAACCTGGAAACTGTGCCGTCTATCACATGAGACCGCACACAATCCTTCCTGCTAGCATCGCTGAGGTAGTTGCCTCGTCTGCACGTGTAACACCAAACATGAGCGTGTTGCAACCTTTTGCTACCTGTGATGCTTCTACGCAGACTTCCAAACGGCGTGCGTCACGTCGTCGAAGTTCAGGCAGTGAATCTGTCCCAACAAGCACTGCAGTAGAGCCAAGGCGCAGACGTGGTCACAGACGTCATCGACCAAGTCTCGCTCGAGATGACGACATCGCAGAAGATGACCAGCTGGAAACCTGTGTTCCTGATCCCGTGACCTGCGAACCAGTTGGAACCGGAGTCGAAGAGGCAGTTCGTGCGGCATTAAAGACTTTGCTTGCGAAAATGCTTAATTCCTTAACCTAACATGCATTTGTGTAATTTTTTTATAAATAAATGTGTAAAACCTGAACTTGTGTTTGTTTTTTATTTCTACAATTTTTAGCTACCTAATAAAAATTAATTTTAATTACAGACAATATTTTGACTAATGTAGTATTCCAGTAGACCGCGGGTATATAAGCGAAGTTCAGACGAGTGGACCCTCAATATACCTCTGACCGCGGTGCAGTACGGACCTGCTCTCTTCAGTCAATTTCGTGAGATTTAGTTATGTAGACCGGGATAGACTGTTTACCGTCAGCAGCGGGGACCTCGATGACAGCAATGATGATGGAGTCGGAGATTCCGATACCGGATGCAGAGGAGACCACGACAGCGGAGAGCTCAGTGGCTGCGGTGTCGACAGTCGCGGAGATCCCGATACCGACTGCAGAGGAGACTTCAATTAATGAAGAGCGTACTTCGCATCAGTGCAAATACTGTGGCGCATCATTTACTAGCACTTCAAGCGCTCGCAGACATGAAAGAAGCAGTTGTCCGAATAATTTACTGAAACCAATACAATTTCAGTGCAATAAGTGTAATAAACTAATTTCACGCCTCGACAGCTTACATCGTCATTATATAAAATGCTCCGAGACAGTTAAGTGCAAGTATAATGAACATGGTTATTGTTTTGACTCATGTGTTGTACCAGCTGATGAGAACATATAAGTGAGACCCTGGTGATATGAACTTTAGTCCGTCTCTGGCTGCGGTGATGAACGCATCGGGTAGTTAGACTTGAATAATAGACCAAAAACTAGCTGTTCTTGAGACCTCGATGGCGTCTTTACCAGTATCAACACCGACCTGGATCGAAGGTCTACCATCATCAGTGCAGACCACGATGACTACGTCGTCTACAGCTACACCTGCTCTCTCAGCACAGCAGGAGATTTCGTCGCGTGCAACATCTTCTGCAGAGCAGACCTCAAAGGCTTCCGAAGTTAACATGACAGCAGTGTTACAATGGTTGTCAACAGTTCCAGTGTCATTGATAAAGGAAGGAGCATCCAACGGTGTTCCATCGCCCAACTGTACGTACTGTGAGAAGATCAAAAACTTGAAATTACGTGATTATGTAATACACAATTGTAATAATAACTCTGATCGTATTAAATATCAGTGCAACAGGTGTTTAAGCAAGTTTATACACTATGGAAGATTAAAACGACACCTCAGGAATTGTAATAGACTGGCTGTACATTCATCAGAATCAAGCTGTATATTTTGTAACAAAACATTTACAACTATTCGAAGTGCTAAACAACATGAAATATATCACTGTCCTTTTAATGAAGTCGATAATTCGGTTTTGTGTGAAAATTGTAGTGTACCAATATGTCGACCTGATAGACTGAATAGACATTTACGAACATGTAAAGGACTTAGTCCATACAATAGGAAGACTGTTTGAATCGAGAAATCCACAAGACTTTAGTTCTATGTCTGTGTATTATTTTTTGTGCTTGTAGTAGTGTATTGAATTTATGTAATAAAAGTTTTTAAAAGTACTTGCGGTGTTTTTTATTTTCTCAATCCTGTCACTTTTTTAGTATTTTTTTAAATTAAAGTTGTTTTGTATCGGCCAGGGATCAAACCAAGGACCTTAGTCGATCTAATCAATCAGTATATAGATTACAAATTTATTTAATGGATTTTGAACTTTTTCCCGAATCTCTAGCATTAAAATTACGGATTTTCAAGATGGCGGCCAAATTTCAAGATGGCGGGTGTCACAGTAATAAATGATTACTGCACTCTAGCGGGTAAGAATCAAACTAACTAGGCGTCAGCGCACTCTCGCCGCCGATACAATGATGATGGTTTCCAACATCGAAGACAAGATGGCGGACATGACGTCATGCTCACTGTCGATATATATGCTTTGAAAAAAGTGGTGGGGGGCAGTCTGTCAGCAGCCACCACAGGGGGAAGGATCGGTCGCCATTTTTAATTTTTTGACCTCGTCGGGTTCGAACCGAGGACTCCGAACTCCGTGTCTAAAAAGTTCAATATTTATAAATATTTTATTAAAATTTTATTAATTTAATTTTTTTTATAAATTTAAAAAAAATTTCATTAAAATCGGATAATAAATAAAAAAGTTAAAGATGGCGGCCGTAACGGAAATTGCAACGGTGACGTCATAATCCAAGATGGCGGAAAACAAAATGGTGGAAAGTTCGAGAAAACAAAATGACGTCATCCAAGATGGCGGATCCAAAATGGCCGCCGTGATCTACTTGTCCCGTTACGTTATGTCCCGTTACACCGTGTCCCGTTACGCTGTGTCCCGTTACGCTCGTCCAAGATGGCCGACGTGACGTCACAATCCAAGATGGCGGACCGACAATCACAATCCGCACCATCCACATCCTGAATCCTGGCGCAGGAGCCCCTATTATATACTACTTATATAAAACAATAATGAAATAGAAAAAGCTATAAATAATTAAAGAATGAAAGATTCACTCAGTGTATATGAGTGTTTAACTCGTTTTACTTCCCAAGTAACACTAAAAAAATTTCAACCCACACAAAATATGGTGGGAAAACGAATATCAGAGTGGTTTTTTTCTACATAAAGAGCCTACAGCATCTTATATGTCAATGGCAGTTACGATGAAATAGCCGATGATCAAAACTTAATATGTTTAACATTAAAACTAACTACCAGCAATAGCCAACAAACGAAAGTCAACCGGACTTACAAACAACTGTCCACCACCATCACTGGCCACGAACATTTAGAAGTTATAACCTAACTTACAACTGTCACAAAAACAACTAATAGAAGATTAAATTTTACTGTAATGTATTCAATCTCAATCAAATTTACTTGCAGTGAATACAGGATTGCTGCCCGAATTACACAAGTACATTTAAAGAACACTGAAGTATGATAAATAATTGTGGCAAGTACTTTTCTTATATTCTCAATGGAGTTCCTTAAGGCATTCCAGTATGATTGTGTGATTAAAGGAAGTGCATAAAGATAGATAATTCGTAGGCTATATAAAATTATTAGAAAGTATATTCAATTGTCGTGTCTTTAAAGAGCGTACAATACATGTTAATCGATTTTAAGGTACGACTGACTTACAATCGTAATATCAGATAGTTATTTCTTAGCTAACAGTGAAGAGTATGAGGAGTTAATAAAGGCATAGTTGTTTAACACCGTGAATTAATGATCTACATACAACTAATTTGAAAAAATATTTCTTTCCCTCAATTTTAAACATGAATCATCTTTAAAAACATTAAAAAAAATGTTAATGTATTTAAATTAAGAACATCTTGTATATATTTATAAAATAATGATCGTTTTTACAACCATCCCAGAGCAGATATGATCAAATATAGAATAAATCCAATACCAACAAAATGAGCTTTATTTATGGGGCGATGTTAACACACAAGCGGCGCGCACAATAAACAAAGAATATACCCTGTTATTTTGTCTATCGTGCTCTTTGTTGACGGGAAAGAAGCAGATAGCGTTTCCATAACTCTGTATTTTTCACGGGAATTTAGGGCAAGAAACGAACATCTATTCCCAGAAGCTTGGACAGCACATGTGAGTTTAAAGTGAGGGTAGAGACCCCTACAGTTATAACCTTATCTTCCAAACCGAAGTAGTTTATTGCTGCTGTCACCCCTAGCTCTGGTATCTGTAACGTTTCACATGAAACTATAAACAACCACAGTGTGGAGTTCAGGTATTCTAGCTGTACAAAAATATTTTTCCTGACATTTTAAAGACAAAAAGGAGATTCTAAATGAGTTCCTGAACGATCAGTGGTAGACATTTTTTGTAGAAGTCAGAGAAGTGTTGTGGTGCAAACAGATAAAAGCCAACACCAAGCACAACTCCCTCAGCCTATTGAACACACGTGTGCCATGCTGCGAGATAAGAAACCTGTAAAAACGTTCAGTAACTATTTAGTGCAGCTAAATGATATGGTAATAAATAATAGTTTCAAAAACAAAAACACGCTTTATATAGAAAACCAAACTAAAAAAAATAGAAAATATATTTTAATAAATTTGAATTACGAATAGTGTAAAATAAGATATTTTTAATGGGTGGTCACCAACTAGACGAATATAATATATGCTATAACATTTTATGTAATGCAGCACAAATTATGAAATATTGGCTTTGATCAGCAATAATTGAGCACTAGTTCTAGGCATAGGATGTTTAAAAAAAAAATGATAATTTAATGGGTGGTCGCCAATTTGTCGAATAAACTATATGCTATAACTTTTTATGTAACGCATCAAAAATTCTCTTTTTTACGTCACAAATTAGCACAAATTGAGCACTAATTTAGACAATTTTGAACATTTAATTCCTATGTGTGGTCGCCAACTTGACTCATGTACAAAGAGAATTAAGGGCTATAACTTTTAGGTTTACTTGTTTACAAATCGCAAAATTTTGGTGAATGGCAGAACAAATTGAGCACTAATTCGTGACATGAAGTTCATTCAAAAAATTGGTTTTCCTTAGGTGGTACCAACTTGACGAACATACTATACGCAATTACTTGTTATGTAATGCAGCACAAATTATGAAATTTTGGATGTGATAAGCTCTAATTGAGCACTAATTCGTAACATAGAATTATTTTAAAAACTGAAATTTTTAATGGGTGGTACCCAAATTGACGAACGTACTATATGCTATAACGTTTTATATAATGCAGCTGAAAAAATGAAATTTTGGCAATTATCAACACTTATTGAGCAAGAATTAGTGGCATAGCGTGTTTTCAAAAAAATTGATAATTTAATTGGTGGTCGCCAAATTGACGAACATACTATAGGCTATAACTTTATATGAATTTCAGCACAAATTCTCTTTTTTACGACACAAATTAACACAAATTGAGCACTAATTTTTGACAAATTTTTAACTTTGAATTCCAATGTGTGGTCGCCAACATGACACATGTGCAAAACGAATTAAGGGCTATAACGTTTAGGTTTACATTGCACAAATCTCAAAATTTTGGCGTCGGGCAGCACAAATTGAGCACTAATTCGTGGCATAGAGTGTTTTCAAAAAAATTGATATTTTTAATGGGTGGTCGCCAACTTGACTAACATACTATACGCAAAAACTTTTTATGTAATGGAGCACAAATTATCTTTTTTATGGCACAAAATAGCACTAATTGAGCAGTAGTTTTTTACAAATTTTGAACTTTAAATTCCCATGTGTGGTCGCCAACTTGACACATGTGCAAAACGAATTAAGGGCTATAACTTTTTGGTTTACGTTGCGATAAGCTCGAAATTTTGGCATCTGGCAGCACAAATTGAGCACTAATTCGTGATAAAAATTCATTTCGAAAAATTGATATTTTCCTTGGGTGGTCGCCAACTTGACGTCAAGTTGGCGACCAACTTACTATATGCTATAACGTTTTACGTAATGAAGCACAAACTCTGATTTCTACGGCACAAATTAGCACAAATGGAGCACTAATTCGTGACAAATTTTGACCTTGAAATTCCAATGTGTGGTCGCCAGCTGTCAATTCACTTCAAACATATCAAGGGCTATAACTTTTTAGTTTACGTTGCGATAAGCACGAAATTTTGGCATCTCGCAGCACAAATTGAGCACTAATTCGTGATATAAAATTCATTCCAAAAAATTAATATTTTCCTTAAGTGGTCGCCAACTTGACGTCAAGTTGGCGACCAACTTACTATATGCTACAACTTTTTACGTAATGCAGCACAAACTCTGATTTCTACGGCACAAATTAGCACAAATTGAGCACTAATTCGTGACAAATTTTGACCTTGAAATTCCAATGTGTGGTCGCCAGCTGTCAATTCGCTTCAAACATATCAAGGGCTATAACTTTTTAAATTACGTTGCGATAAGCTCGAAATTTTGGCTTCTGGCAGCACAAATTGAGCACTAATTCGTGATATAAAATTCATTCCAAAAAATTAATATTTTCCTTAAGTGGTCGCCAACTTGACGTCAAGTTGGCGACCAACTTACTATATGCTACAACTTTTTACGTAATGCAGCACAAACTCTGATTTCTACGGCACAAATTAGCACAAATTGAGCACTAATTCGTGACAAATTTTGACCTTGAAATTCCAATGTGTGGTCGCCAGCTGTCAATTCACTTCAAACATATCAAGGGCTATAACTTTTTTAATTACGTTGCGATAAGCTCGAAATTTTGGCATCTGGCAGCACAAATTGAGCACTAATTCGTGATATAAAATTCATTCCAACAAATGAATATTTTCCTTAAGTGGTCGCCAACTTGACGTCAAGTTGGCGACCAACTTACTATATGCTATAACTTTTTACGTAATGCAGCACAAACTCTGATTTTTACGGCACAAATTAGCACAAATTGAGCACTAATTCGTGACAAATTTTGACCTTGAAATTCCAATGTGTGGTCGCCAGCTGTCAATTCGCTTCAAACATATCAAAGGCTATAACCTTTTTAAATTACGTTGCGATAAGCTCGAAATTTTGGCATCTGGCAGCACAAATTGAGCACTAATTCGTGATATCAAATTCATTCCAAAATATTAATATTTTCCTTAAGTGGTCGCCAACTTGACGTCAAGTTGGCGACCAACTTACTATATGCTATAACTTTTTACGTAATGCAGCACAAACTCTGATTTCTACGGCACAAATTAGCACAAATTGAGCACTAATTCGTGACAAATTTTGACCTTGAAATTCCAATGTGTGGTCGCCAGCTGTCAATTCGCTTCAAACATATCAAGTGCTATAACTTTTTAGTTTACGTTGCGATAAGCACGAAATTTTGGCATCTCGCAGCACAAATTGAGCACTAATTCGTGATATAAAATTCATTCCAAAAAATTGATATTTTCCTTGGGTGGTCGCCAACTTGACGTCAAGTTGGCGACCAACTTATTATATGATATAACTTTTTACGTAATGCAGCACAAACTCTGATTTCTACGGCACAAATTAGCACAAATGGAGCACTAATTCGTGACAAATTTTGACCTTGAAATTCCAATGTGTGGTCGCCAGCTGTCAATTCGCTTCAAACATATCAAGGGCTATAACTTTTTAGTTTACGTTGCGATAAGCACGAAATTTTGGCATCTCGCAGCACAAATTGAGCACTAATTCGTGATATAAAATTCATTCCAA
Organism: Bacillus rossius redtenbacheri; assembly: GCF_032445375.1. Taxonomy (NCBI): domain Eukaryota; kingdom Metazoa; phylum Arthropoda; class Insecta; order Phasmatodea; family Bacillidae; genus Bacillus; species Bacillus rossius. The sequence continues at coordinate 27,610,448 of NC_086338.1, read as the reverse complement.
AAAATTGATATTTTCCTTGGGTGGTCGCCAACTTGACGTCAAGTTGGCGACCAACTTACTATATGCTATAACTTTTTACGTAATGCAGCACAAACTCTTTTTTCTACGGCACAAATTAGCACAAATGGAGCACTAATTCGTGACAAATTTTGACCTTGAAATTCCAATGTGTGGTCGCCAGCTGTCAATTCGCTTCAAACATATCAAGGGCTATAACTTTTTAAATTACGTTGCGATAAGCTCGAAATTTTGGCTTCTGGCAGCACAAATTGAGCACTAATTCGTGATATAAAATTCATTCCAAAAAATTCATATTTTCCTTGGGTGGTCGCCAACTTGACGTCAAGTTGGCGACCAACTTACTATATGCTATAACTTTTTACGTAATGCAGCACAAACTCTGATTTCTACGGCACAAATTAGAACAAATTGAGCACTAATTCGTGATATAAAATTCATTCCAAAAAATTGATATTTTCATTGGGTGGTCGCCAACTTGACGTCAAGTTGGCGACCACCATAATATTTGCTATAACTTTTTACGTAATGCAGCACAAATTCTGATTTCGACGGCACAAATTAGCACAAATTGAGCACTAATTCGTGACATAAAATTCATTCCAAAAAATTGATATTTTCTTTGGGTGGTCGCCAACTTGACGTCAAGTTGGCGACCACCTTAATATATGCTATAACTTTTTACGTAATGCAGCACAAACTCTGATTTCTACGGCACAAATTAGCACAAATGGAGCACTAATTTTTGACAAATTTTGACCTTGAAATTCCAATGTGTGGTCGCCAGCTGTCAATTCGCTTCAAACATATCAAGGGCTATAACTTTTTAAATTACGTTGCGATAAGCTCGAAATTTTGGCTTCTGGCAGCACAAATTGAGCACTAATTCGTGATATCAAATTCATTCCAAAAAATTAATATTTTCCTTAAGTGGTCGCCAACTTGACGTCAAGTTGGCGACCAACTTACTATATGCTATAACTTTTTACGTAATGCAGCACAAACTCTGATTTTTACGGCACAAATTAGCACAAATGGAGCACTAATTCGTGACAAATTTTGACCTTGAAATTCCAATGTGTGGTCGCCAGCTGTCAATTAGCTTCAAACATATCAAGGGCTATAACTTTTTAAATTACGTTGCGATAAGCTCGAAATTTTGGCTTCTGGCAGCACAAATTGAGCACTAATTCGTGATATCAAATTCATTCCAAAATATTAATATTTTCCTTAAGTGGTCGCCAACTTGACGTCAAGTTGGCGACCAACTTACTATATGCTATAACTTTTTACGTAATGCAGCACAAACTCTGATTTCTACGGCACAAATTAGCACAAATTGAGCACTAATTCGTGACAAATTTGGACCTTGAAATTCCAATGTGTGGTCGCCAGCTGTCAATTCGCTTCAAACATATCAAGTGCTATAACTTTTTAGTTTACGTTGCGATAAGCACGAAATTTTGGCATCTCGCAGCACAAATTGAGCACTAATTCGTGATATAAAATTCATTCCAAAAAATTGATATTTTCCTTGGGTGGTCGCCAACTTGACGTCAAGTTGGCGACCAACTTACTATATGCTATAACTTTTTACGTAATGCAGCACAAACTCTGATTTCTACGGCACAAATTAGCACAAATTGAGCACTAATTCGTGACAAATTTTGACCTTGAAATTCCAATGTGTGGTCGCCAGCTGTCAATTCGCTTCAAACATATCAAGTGCTATAACTTTTTAGTTTACGTTGCGATAAGCACGAAATTTTGGCATCTCGCAGCACAAATTGAGCACTAATTCGTGATATAAAATTCATTCCAAAAAATTGATATTTTCCTTGGGTGGTCGCCAACTTGACGTCAAGTTGGCGACCAACTTACTATATGCTATAACTTTTTACGTAATGCAGCACAAACTCTTTTTTCTACGGCACAAATTAGCACAAATGGAGCACTAATTCGTGACAAATTTTGACCTTGAAATTCCAATGTGTGGTCGCCAGCTGTCAATTCGCTTCAAACATATCAAGGGCTATAACTTTTTAAATTACGTTGCGATAAGCTCGAAATTTTGGCATCTGGCAGCACAAATTGAGCACTAATTCGTGATATCAAATTCATTCCAAAATATTAATATTTTCCTTAAGTGGTCGCCAACTTGACGTCAAGTTGGCGACCAACTTACTATATGCTATAACTTTTTACGTAATGCAGCACAAACTCTGATTTCTACGGCACAAATTAGCACAAATGGAGCACTAATTCGTGACAAATTTTGACCTTGAAATTCCAATGTGTGGTCGCCAGCTGTCAATTCGCTTCAAACATATCAAGTGCTATAACTTTTTAGTTTACGTTGCGATAAGCACGAAATTTTGGCATCTCGCAGCACAAATTGAGCACTAATTCGTGATATAAAATTCATTCCAAAAAATTGATATTTTCCTTGGGTGGTCGCCAACTTGACGTCAAGTTGGCGACCAACTTACTATATGCTATAACTTTTTACGTAATGCAGCACAAACTCTTTTTTCTACGGCACAAATTAGCACAAATGGAGCACTAATTCGTGACAAATTTTGACCTTGAAATTCTAATGTGTGGTCGCCAGCTGTCAATTCGCTTCAAACATATCAAGGGCTATAACTTTTTAAATTACGTTGCGATAAGCTCGAAATTTTGGCATCTGGCAGCACAAATTGAGCACTAATTCGTGATATCAAATTCATTCCAAAATATTAATATTTTCCTTAAGTGGTCGCCAACTTGACGTCAAGTTGGCGACCAACTTACTATATGCTATAACTTTTTACGTAATGCAGCACAAACTCTGATTTCTACGGCACAAATTAGCACAAATGGAGCACTAATTCGTGACAAATTTTGACCTTGAAATTCCAATGTGTGGTCGCCAGCTGTCAATTCGCTTCAAACATATCAAGGGCTATAACTTTTTAAATTACGTTGCGATAAGCTCGAAATTTTGGGATCTGGCAGCACAAATTGAGCACTAATTCGTGATATCAAATTCATTCCAAAATATTAATATTTTCCTTAAGTGACGTCAAGTTGGCGACCACCTTAATATATGCTATAACTTTGTACGTAATGCAGCACAAATTCTGATTTCTGCGGCACAAATTAGCACAAATTGAGCACTAATTCGTGACATAAAATTCATTCCAAAAAATTGATATTTTCTTTGGGTGGTCGCCAACTTGACGTCAAGTTGGCGACCACCTTAATATTTGCTATAACTTTTTACGTAATGCAGCACAAATTCTGATTTCTACGGCACAAATTAGCACAAATTGAGCACTAATTCGTGACATAAAATTCATTCCAAAAAATTGATATTTTCTTTGGGTGGTCGCCAACTTGACGTCAAGTTGGCGACCACCTTAATATTTGCTATAACTTTTTACGTAATGCAGCACAAATTCTGATTTCTACGGCACAAATTAGCACAAATTGAGCACTAATTCGTGTCAAATTTTGACCTTGAAATTCCAATGTGTGGTCGCCAACTTGACACACGTCTCAATGTTCTATAGCTATACTAAAAGTGGGTGGGGGTTAGGGTGAGAAGGGTTGTCTTGCTACGAAGAATGGGAAGTGGGAGAGTGCAGGTATAGTGCATTCAACCTCAACTTAATAATTTTAAATCTGTTCTAAAGTATATTTATTCAGTCAATAGACTTTCAAGTATGAAACTATCTACCGTACATGTTCTTTTAATATGGTAATTTGGAACAGGTGTAAACTCTGATATATTTTATAAGTTAAAATTTTGTACAAATTCTACTGTCGTGGTCAGAAGACATAAGTTCTTCCTGTCCCAAAATTTCTGTTATCTTGAGCTCTCTGTTCCATAGCCACACAGCTGAATGATTGCTTAGGTGTTTCATTTAACCGTATGGCGATTAGAATAATTTTTCCCGATTGCTCAATTAGAGCGTAGTGTCTTACATAAAGCCGTGGGAGCAAAAGCTTTAAAGCAGTTGAGTTTATCATGGTAGGGTGATTCTGTAGTGGCTTACCATTGGACGATGATGAAGAAACTGCACAACAACCAGTCCGCAAGTGAAAAATTCTTCACACGGCCTGGGAATCGAACATGAGACCTGGCTCACGACCCAAGAATCCTGACCACTAGAAATTTATAATATCAGCATTATTTAATCTTTTAAAAACCGTAAAAACTTATTCGTACAAAATAGGACAATCCATCTCATTTTAACATTCTGTTAACTACAACTGACAGTCATTCCTGTCAAGACCTATACAGAATTCCATTTACTTTATATACCTAATACACTTGTTCCAAATGATAACATATTTTGGTTTCAGTGATTTCTTGATTGCAAGAAAACTCTTTGCACTGAGAATAATACATAAATCGGCATCCGAGAGCAGGGTCTAGAGGTGGAGCCATTGTCAGCCACCTTGAATTTTGATGTCACAGTGGCCATCTTGGATAACCTTTCCCTTGCCCTTCAAATTTTGCCAAAAGTTGTTAAAATTGGCTTAAAAATTCAAAAATTGATTTTTCAAGAGAAAAACTCCATAAAACATTATAAATTTGAAATTATAAAATAGCCACGAAAAATTTAAAAAAAAATTCCCAATTGAGGCTTAAATTCTCTATCGCCAAGCCTCCAATAATCCCTCGAGGGAAGCTTTGACCTCGACTTTGACCTCAGCTGCCATCTTAGAAGACTTCACGTCCGCCATATTGAAAATCCGCAATTATTATCCGATTTTAACAGGAAATATTTTAAAAAATTATAAAAAATAATTAAAAATAATTAAATAAAATTTTACTGAAAACGCACAAGCTGAGGTCCCAAGACAGCGACCCAGGTGAAGGTTGAAGTCAAAGCTTCCCTCCAGAGGCTTATTGGAGGCTTGACGACGGAGAATTTAAGCCTCAATGGGGACTTTTCGTTTTGTTAGAGACAAAATTATTTTTATACATTTAGAATTTTAATTATATGATTTTTTTATGTGTTTTTTTCTCTTTAAAATTTAATTTGGGAATTTTTAGAATTCTTTAGATTTCGGTGGAATTTTTTTCCCCAAAACGGGATATTTTGGCGTAGTTTGAAGAATTATTGGCAAAATTGGAGTATTTTTTGACATTTAATGGCGAATTTTGAAGATCAAGGTCAACCAAGATGGCGGTCGTGCGTGACGTCACAATCCAAGATGGCGGACATGGGCTCCAGCTCCAGACCCTGTACCCTGCACTCGGACGCCCATTTATATACTTCTAATGAGGATTCATAAATGTTCAGAAAAGCTAGTATGTGCTACTTGTGTGCGTTTCGTGTAGTTTATTGTTGTATTTGATGCTTACTACAAATAGTGTAATATCACACTGTAAGGCAATAGTGAGCAAATATAAGTTTAATAAACTGATATTTGTTGATATTATAGTCGTAGGCCTACATCCCATAGCATTATTCTAATTATAGATATTTATTTACAAATAAAATACTTGACCAATAAGCGACTTCTGAAAATTTTATTCGTGTGACATGCAAGTCTAGGCTACTTGGCAAAGGCCTTTTATTGCAGCTGAGAACGAGACCAAACACATTCCGATAGGTAATGTAGCCTATAGTATACATTGTATAAGTTCGGCTATGACTGTTGTCCTTGCGTACGTTTTTTTTTTTTGTGTTTATGTTTGTGTATTATTATTTTTGGTTGGTAATTATCATTAGTTGATTCTAACCATTGGCAGGCATGATACAAATCCAAACAAAAAACATTTAGTTCGTAATCACAAATCACAAGTCTTTCTCTTTCTCATTTATTTTTCTTGTTTCATTCACACTTCCCTCATTTTTCTTTGTTTTTTTCCCCCTGCCTTCTATTAATAATTGTGCGCGCTCTCGTACGAACAACTGCTGGCAAAAACATGCCTCACGTGACGTCACTGTATTATTTACTATCCTGGCAATGCGCCAACCGTCACGCGACATGTTCGCCGCGTGTGGGGGCCTCGATAGCGTCCCGCAGTGAAAGGGCTTCAAGGAGGTCGCCTGGCTGGGCTCACAGCCCAAGAAGTGTGCGGCGACGCTAAGGGCGACACCGACTCGCGCATCACACGCCTCTTTGCCTCTACGCGCCAGGCATCGACCTGGTGCACAGCCTTCGCGTTGATAACGTTCTACTACCATGTTATCAATGGACAATGGCGCAACAACAGGGGGGGGGGGGCAAGGGTATTTTGCCCCCCCCCCCTTCTGAAACCTTGAAGTGGGGGGGGGCAAGGGTATTTTGCCCCCCCCCCCCTCTGAAACCTTGAAACGGGGGCAAAGAAAGTGCTGTGTAATCAATTTTTAGATAATAAAACTGCTTAAATATCACCATTTTCCACCTTGAACCCGCTTCAATAGGGGGGATCGATGATTCTTTATAAAAAGGCATATTGCCCCCCCTTTGGATATTTAGTTGTTGCGCCCCTGCATGTTATGGTGGGAAAATAAAGACGAAGGCTTCCTGCACTTCTCTGTACCACTCACAATACTGTGTTGAGAATTTTTCATACTCAAAACATTCGAGAAAACAACCTTTTTCACTATCCAAAAATTACACGTTAAAGAAACCACGAAACGAAACTTATGTAGACAATTACAATGGTTCTTAAATGCTGTTCGTAATCAGGCACTGCTGATAAATCTTGAGTGGTTTGTAAATGGCGCGTTAACACCTGGAACTCTGCACGCAGTTCGGCGACATGGCCAGACGGCCGGTGATCAAAGCATCAGAAGAAATCAAGCGTTTCGAAAACTACTCAAGATATCCGAGTGGTGTCCGTTTACGAAAAGAATTTAAGACTGCACTGAGGGCTGTTGGGTAGTTCTGTTTCCGTATTTCGTTTTCAAACTGTATTTTTAGAAGAGTTAAAATGGCTAAAACGCATGTTTTCAGATTTATTTTAGCACACGAAACGCCTGGTAAAAGATTCTTGAAAGTACCCAAAGGCCTTGCATTACAGCTTTATTTTCATTTCACCGCCATATATTGTCATGGTCACCGCTCAACGATAATACCAAATGCGGAAAAGTAACCGGTAAGAAAACAGGCAACACTGTGCTGAAATGAAAACAGACAGTAACGATAAACGTCAGCAGCGTCCAACAGCCAAAATCCACCCGAAAAAAATATATATATTGAACTTGGGCGGCTCGATTGTTGCTGGGTTCCCAGAACACGCCAAAACATAGAATGTCGGAATAAATACCTTTCGCTGACCCTTTATACACGCCAGCACCTCTGCTACATAGAGCTGGGTTCGAATAGACCACATAATCAACCATTTTCTAATAACTGTCGTTGAATGTTTGCTCGCCTGTGCGGGAGAGCTGGGCCTGGCGACAGTGATGCCAACCTTCGCAGTCTGATGCACGTCGGTGTTTAGCTCGAGGGGTTAGAGTTAGGGTTCGAGTCCCGAATAAGGCAAGAGTTTGAATTTGTAACGTCTAAATATGGCTCCTCCCGAGCCCATGTATTTTTTTTTTTGTAGGGTATATTTATTCTAACCGAAATACTTTAATAAACGTGTAAAACTTTTATTTCATCAAAATGTGTTTGAAACTATTAAACAACAGTATTTAAGACTATAAATGTGTAAATATTCTAAGCCTATCTCCTTTACACCTCGCCACTCAAAACACGCCACAGAGCGGGGGCGTGGCGTAGTGGAAAATGTGCAAGAATTGTCTCCAGGCACTCCGACACATCCCTAAAGCTTGTCTAAAATGTATCTGAAGGAATTAAGTGATTTGTGTTTTTGATACGGTAAAAGAAATGCCGTTAAAAAATAATATATTGGATTTATCCTATTTTTTGTTGAGCAATAACATAACAATTTTTTTTTTAACTCTCTAAATATTCCTTTGCAAATGTGTACAAGATTGCATCTCCCTCATGCACTTCTGAAATAAACCTTTCGACGTGGAAACTTGACTCCGCCATCGCTCGAAGAAACAGCTGTATAGCAGGAAGCGGCTTGATGAAATAGGCACCAGTGTGTGCTCGCCCCCCATGCACTGATTGTGTGAGTAGCTCTGTTTGGTTTCATGTCACCGCAGTGTGGTGCATTTCTATTGGCGTGTTCGCAGTGGCCCAGTGTGAGTGAGCCTTGAATTGGTGTTTTACAATTGAGTCCTTTTGACGTGACGTCTAATAAATCGATGAACGCCGGCTGCACGCACGAAAAAGTGTCCCGTTACGCACATTGTTCCGTTACGCTGTGTCCCATTACGCTGTCGGCGAGTGCAGTAATAATAAGTTATGTTACAATTGACTAAAAAATTATGGTGATTCATATAATTGATGATAGATATTTGATTACAGTTTATTTATATGAAAACTTGTTCATAATTATATTTAAACTTTATAGCTAAACGCCAGTTTTTAAAATTAATTACAAGTCATCTACCCGTGAACGGTTTCGTCGACTGTTTATAAAGTAAAGTGAAAAGTTAATGTGGTTTTCATTGCTTATTACAACAACAATTTCGGCAATAAATGTTTAAATTATTCTTGCATTTTAAAAATCTGATTACTAGTATAATTTCAAGTATTTATTCTTTTATTAGTAAAATAAAAAATATTCAATTTTATTCATAAAAGTATGCAATCATTTAATCAATGTTTTGTTATGATGTTGTCACGTTAAATCATCGTCCGTAAACCGACTTTACAGACAACCAATTTTTTTTTTTTTTTAAGTGAAACTTCTTTGGGCGCGACGAGAGTAAAATTTCAAGGCCGAATTTTAATGCAGCGTTTTCGTGAATCATTGTTGTGAAACGTTTCGGACACGAAAAGGACAGAGAATGGATACTTTGCCAAAGAGAGCACTTTTCTATGTACGTTGCTGGGCTTGTTTTCGTTCTCTTAGTGTGATAATTCGTCCCGCGCAAAAAAAAAAAAAAAAAAAAAAACGACCGAAAGAACGAAAGAATTAGACAGAGTGTGTTCGCATGCGCTTGTTTCAGAAAATAGATATAGCTATCCTATACAGTCATCTGTGAATGCCTTGAATTTTATATTTGCTACCAGCGTGCTCGCGTTCCTCCTTGTTCAACCAGCAGCGTAGAGAGCGCTGTTGAGACAGTCCTTGCATATTGATTTTATATTTCGTTCAGAGATTTGACGTGTTCCCAATGAAGGAAATTTTTTAAGAAACAGTAACACGCACAGTTTTTTCTGTATGGTGTATTTTAACAGTGAGTAATATTTATTTAGAAAAATGTCTTCTTTCTTTCTCTCCCTGTCGTTTTACCTCTTACGATATACTTACGAGACGAGGTTAGAATTGCCAAAAAAAAAGGTTCACTTCTATCATGTGTACTGAGTTAAACGCGCCCTTTTTTTTTTATGATAGCCTCTCCTGAAAAGTGTTCCTGGAGTCACCACGCCATATTGTTTTGTGACCGCCAGTAGTCATGACGCCCGGTCGCGTATTTTGGAAGTGCACATTTGAACGAGAGATTGTGACGCGTCAGCCAATCAGAGACGCGCCTGACGTCACGCAAGCCACGCCCACGCCAGATGCCATGCACGCACGCATGCATACACTCCTATCTTCTCTTTTCAAGAACGCTGGGCAGACATCGCGACAGGAAGCAGTTAAACATTACACGCCTTTTGTTTGACTTGGTGGCGTGTGTCCATAGTTGAGACAATTTTAAGAAATGCATTGTTCGAGCAATAAAAGTGTTTAGAAAAATTAACGTAAAATTATTGAAAATTCATTCAGTTATTCAGAAAACTTATAATCGATTGTGGAGGAGGAAAATATTTTGTACACTGTACTATAACGATGGCAAAAATAGAGTTTGATCACTAGGCGTAATTAGTGGGATAGCCGAATATTATACCAAAATATTTGGATTCAGATAGTACCTACATGTGTAGAACGAGTCTGAAAAGCCCGGGACACAAATTTTCCTGGCCCTCTAGTGGTGTTCCATGACGTAGTCAATATGGCCGCCAAAGTTTTGTGACACGCTTCTACATTTCCCTATATAACTTGAGTTTTTATTTCGATGTTAACGTATATTGTTAGTCAAGCTTTAACGGGAGCAATTTCCCTTATTAAAAAAATATATATTGAAAGGAAACTTTGTAACAGCAAGTAGGGTAAGTGTATGCGATGACGTCACCAGAGCTTACTGCGTAATGAAACGTGAAATGATCAAGAAGAGATTGCCATCTGGCGCAGGGGCGTAGCCAGGGGGGGGGGGGGGTTAGGGGTTCAAACACCCCCCCCCCCCCTTAGCTCCAAATCTTTAATTAAATTTCTTATTCATCACTCAAACAAATTGCATATTAAAAATTAATAAAATTTTTACCATTACAATATTTAAATTTAAGTACCGAAAACTGCTAAAATAGCACTATTTTACACCTTCAAATCCAAATTTTCCCGGGGGAGGACCCCCCCACCCCCCGCTTTAATAGGGGGGGGGGGGCATGCTTCTTAACACCCCCCATACACAAATCCTGGCTACGCCACTGATCTGGCGTCATGTTGGCGAAACTGGCGAGGCATTGTGGCTGTGGCGGGTACGTCAACTGCGCGTTACACGTTGTTATGAAAACTCTCTCAACATTGTTGAATTTTCAGGTGTGCACAAATGTGAAAACACATAGCCTGCTGTTATATTGCACTAGTTGCTTGCCGAAAGCACAGACTACCGCGAACTGACGTGTGGAGTCTGCGAGGTTCCACTTGTGATGGCGCGTGGTGTGGATACACTCCCGCGGGTTTTTGGAGATGTAGATCGCTATCATCGCCCGTGTTCCCATTGACGGGCGGGTAACCAGGACGGGCGACAGGCGGGTTTCGCCAACAATAACCCGTTCCCCGACTAGGAGTGATCCGGTCGACCTTCTTACGGTCCGACGGCTGGGCTTTCACCCCAACCGGCTGCGGGGTGATCACGACCCGGGTCGCTGCATCGGACCACAGACCAACTTGCGGGCTGTTCCGTTATGATCGGCGAGACTTGCGAACCACGTCAGAGGGCCAGCAACCACTAAACAATTAACGTCTGCGTTATATATATAAAATATGAAAAAATTTGTTTCGCTGATAAATTAAAGATACTTTTTTAAATATTATTTTTATTTTGAGCGTTTAAAACATCGGTGGTTTGTTTGATAATTATTTAATTTAAAGTTGGACGATATCAATGTGTGTCTTCAATGCTGTAGTACCTGTATATTCCCATAGCAAACATTGAACCACTGATAAAAATACTACCGTAACAGTTCCTAACCTCAAATATTGTTCACCGTTAAACTTCATTGTAAATATGTCCCAGCTATGATAAAAAGAAAATCGTGCCACTGAAATGTCATATCATTTAATACTTATTATTGTTAAATTACATCTCTGATCTCTTATTCGTTTCACACCACCGACAGATAAACGCGTGGTACGTAACGTGCAACAGATGGCGCCCGAAATGCGTGTTCATGCTGAAAAGGTTACGGCACGTACCGTCGGAACGTCATCAATGGTCGGAGCTTAACGAGAAATGTTGTGTTCGTAATGTCGCAGCTTCTTCCTGCGGGAATCTCTAGGGCCTTCCATGTTTATGGTGTCCTGTGTCGCAGAATGTGTGTTCATAATCAGTGTAGTGGCCTCGTGGTCCCCCCCCCCTCCACCCTTTCCCATCCTACCGCGGGCAGACTTATTGCAGGCGCGGGCAGACATATTACATGCTGATGGGCGCTCATGATTTTTTTTTTGCGAAACTTTTCTACCCCTACTCACGGGGCCTACGATAGCACAAATGAAAAAAAAAGGCAATCTTAAAGTTTTTTTTTTTTTTAATTTTCAGGGGTGGATACCTGGAACCCCCGTTTGCCTGGGAGTATTCCATATCGCTCCCCCCTCCTCCCGGTTCCCCTTCCCGTACAAAGAACTGTCCTGTCAAAAATTATTTCCTTAGATCTTTATTCACAAACCACCCCCCCCCCCCCCCGCATCTTCCACGAATCCTGGCTACATCCATGTCTGATGTCTCCACTTAGTACTTATGAAGTGTTTGGTCTCACGTTTGCTTCTATATATTGGTCTATACTCCAGCAAACACTGCCGGAATTAGTTACTTGTTCATACATTCCGTTCAGCCTTGTTTTCTGTTGATTCCATAAGGCAATGGAACACGTCATTTACATATTTTCAGTTTACATATCTATAACTTGCAAATTCTCAAGTGATACATTGACACACTAAAAAATAAATTTGCAAGAAAATAATACTTACGTAGATTTGAAAGATTTTAAAATTTTACAATATTTTATAATTTGGTTTCTAAGATTTAAAAATATATATACATTTTTTATACACACATCTGTGATAAATATTAGCATGTTTAACATTTACAATATATAAACAGTATTAACAGTATTAGTAGTATTTGAATGTTCCTCCGGGGACACGGGAATTGGCGTGAGGATTGTGTCCGCCATCTTGGATGACCTTGGCCTTGACCTTTTACCTTGCCTTTCAAAATTTGCCAAACATTACTCAAGATTTTCCCAAATTTGTCCAAATTCTCCAAAATTTGGCAAATTCTTAAAAAATTCTCCAAAATGTCCAGTATTTAGGGGGAAAAATTCCGCCAAAAAAATCTCAAAAATCTGAAAAACAAAAATTTTCCTATTTCAAGAGAAAATTTCCCGTTTTAACCTCAAAATTGCGAGTGGCTTAAAATGTTCGCAAAGCGGCTAAAAGTCCGCATCTACAAGCCGCCATAAGCCACTGAGGTCAATTAGGATGTCATGGCCGCCATTTTGAATATTTATGTAACCGTTGAAATTGTCATACGGCCGCCATCTTAAAAATCCGTAATAAATTATTATCTGATTTTAATGAGAAAATTTTTTAAATAATAAAAAAATAAAAAATAAATAAATAAAAAAAATAAAAATTTTAATAAAAAACTTTTCAGCATATTGGATTATGTCGTCACGGCCGCAATCTTGGTAATAAGTAATTATTTAACTACAAAATCGGGAAAAAAAATTTAATTTATAAAAAAATTTATTAATCAAATTTTAATATCGTTTTAATTAAAAACGCACTTAAATAGTGGTGTCATCGGTTAAAAACCCGTGAGGGCAAAAATAAAAATGGCGACGGATCCTTTCTCTGCGGAAGCCACCGACAGACTGACCCCCCACTACTAATATCAAGGTATAGTATATATATAGCCAGCTTGTATGACGTCACGTCCGCCATCTTGTTTACGTCCGCTGGAGGACGTTATCTCGAAGATAATCTTGCTTGAAGAAATCTATCTGGCTAGAAGATGCTGCTGCCATATTAGTTTCATTTTTACCTGTTACAGTGCAGTAATCATTTATAACCGTGGCGCCTGCAATCTTGAAATGAGGGCACCATTTTGGAAATTCGTATTATTTAGCTAGAAATTCTAAAAAAAATTCTAAAATTCTTAAAAAAAATCACTTATAATAATGATTGACTTGATGGATTTCCATCCTTAGTTTGATTCTCGACCAGTAGTAAGAGAAACTAAAGTTTAAAATAAAATAAAATTCTGTTTTCAATTACCTATCTTTTGTTGAGTTTATTAATCATTCTCTCTACGAAAAAGACTCTATATAAGATAACTGTCCGTCTAAATAAATATTCATTCAAGGATAATTTTTTAAATCATCGAAAAGATAATCGAATAAACAGTAATTTGGCTAAATATTTTTATTATGCCTATTATGTGCGCAGTTAGTAATGGAAAGCTATTCGGGGAACGGTTTACAAATAACTTTAATTTTTGGAGGTACTGGGACAACACAAAGCATTAATGCCCGTGTAGAAATCTGAACCCACTTTTACTGTGAACATTTTTTCTAGTGGTACCGTTGTTTTCATGAGAATGTAAAAATTTACAAACGTCTGTAATTTTACATGAATATAGCTGTTTCATTTTCAAAAAAATTATAATTACAGTGTAGCATTCGCATTTTTCGAACACGCAAGATCACTCTGAGTTGTTGGAGTCAAAAAAATATATCAGGAGTCGAATTTTCATGTTATTTTTATATAAAGAAAATTCTCCAGATTTTCCCAAATCATTTTTAAATTAAAAATAACAATTATCAACAAGCGTTTCTAATGATATACTATTTAAAAAAAACATAGATTAAGTACTGCATTATAGTTAATTGCGTCTTACGATAGCTACTGTTCTTTGTTTCAACGAATTTCTTCCGGAGGACCATAAATATAATAAAACTATAAGAGTCTGATTTAGTGAATACAACTATGACAGCGAAACGATAGCCATGTACAAATAAAACGAACGGTATGCACGCGGCCAGCCATATTTCCGAACTGTTTATACGACACGCAAAAGGGGCACAAGTAACACTTCACACAACAAGGACATAAGTCACAAAGTCCGAACAGCTACAGTTTTCTTTTTCTTTTTCCCCATTAGTACATACCTATAGTTTTAACTTCCAAATATTTCAATTACATCGCTTTCAGTTTGAAGGTTGAAATCAAATTCGCGGATTCATTTCGCAGTAGGGCTGAACTTCAAACATGTCTGCTTCGGGCCACTCTGAGCCAATGAGCAGGCAACATCTGTCCGGAAACAGCACGGGATTGCGCAGTGCTATAATTTTCCAAAGTCCGTCCTGATTCGTGAATCATCAGTGTAGTAAATTCGTCGTTCTTGAGAGTTGCGTTACGGGCACCCGGCAATAAACACGAAGTACGGCATACCTAAGCCCATGGGCGTAGATCCTCCTGGAGTTAACGAGTCCCTCACTGAGAGGGCTAGTTTGCGCTCGCCGAATAGTGCCTGTGAAACGGGGTTGATAAACTAAAACATCGATCTGCTTATTGCATGCATGTAGGCCAACATATTGGGCAGTATACAACGTACGGGAAGCCTAAGATGTACATCAAGCTCTGTCCCTGCCCGAACACGCCCGAATATTCACCTTCGGCCAACCTCGGGTTTATTTATATACATATTTATATTTCTCTGTTTTATTTTAATGTAGCTATACTAACCTAACTAACCGTCCATAGTGTTTTAAAAATGTGTTGTAATGTAGCTAACCTAACCGACCACTTTTAATATTTGAATTCATTTTTCCCTGCGCAAAAATAAAACAAATCCCGTGGTTGGCCGAAGGTGAATATTCGGGCGTGTTCGGACAGGGGCAGAACTTGATGTGCATCTTAGGCTTCTCTACAACGTACAAGCATCTTTTCCAGTGTGTCGGTTAAAACCCCCCGCGCAAAACTCTCGAGCTGTGAACCCCCTCTCCAACGCCACTTCCCCCCCCCCCCCCCCCCCGGAAGGTTTTCGATGACGACCGTCCTTGAGAACCCCACAGATCTGCGCCCCCGCCCAAGCCATCAATTCGGTTTACGTGATCGTCTGACAGTGGAACCTGCCCACTCGAGCACGACCTGAGATCTACGGCTCGAAAAGCGGTCATTGCAATTGAGCAACAAACACAATCACAGTGTACATCGCACGCCAGGGCTGTTTGTTGCTGGCGCATGCGAGGCCACGCGACTAGAAAGAAGCTTCGCCGTTGAAGATTGTAAAACCAGGCGCGTTCAATAATAATAATAAAAAAATGTTTTAATTGTGTGTCCATAGAAGCAAACATGTAAGAATTTCCCAAATGAAAAAAAAAAACCCCTTCTAATGGGCACCTACGATGCAATGATACATAAAAATATTGCGATCATGAATAAATTTCCCAATTTCAAAAAAAAAAAGGAATAACAGAAGGCACGTAGGCAAATGCCTACGCTGATGCCTTCGAAGTGTTCAAGGCCGTGCAAATTTCTTTTCACACAGTTCACACTGATGTGAACCTTCACCAAGAGGTTTTCTTTGTCTTGGAACGGAATTAATTCCAGAATTACATTCGGACACATGTCTGCGCAAACTACGGTTAATTTCAAATTGCCTACTACAGTCAGAACATGAAAACATGTTGTTTCGGTTAATGTTTATTCACATAAAATCCCTGAAAAAAAACAACAATGTCATTGTTTTCTATGTGTCAACAACATTTAGAAACAAACTTTATTTCGCGATATTACAACACTAATAAATAGTATAACTAATGACGAACACACAACTCATATATTCCCGCAATTATTTTTTTTCTCCCTAACCTAACTAATAACTACATATGTGTATTTGGGAGGGGTCTGGGTTCGGGAGAGACTAAGTGCGTCTCAGGCCGAAGCCTATACGCTCTAATCATGCAAAACGTTTTGTGGACTCGCCTCCCCCCCCCCCCCCCCATTTTTCATCATGCCATCAACACCAATGCTGTATCCGAATACTGGCCTAATGGATCCCTTAGCTAAGGGATCCACTAAAAGTGCATCGTAGTGGACGCGGCCATCTTTGTGTTGAATCCGAATTCTCACAAGGGATGCCGATGCATCCCTTCACGCATCCACTAATTCGAGATTTCTAGGGATGCGACACTCGCATCCACTAACGCGTCCCTACATCCATTAGCTTCGGAATCGGGTTTTATTTTGTTTGTGTATAATATTACTTCAGATTTTCAGCATAATATTTGTTTAAAACATTATAAGTGAAAGTGATAACTTAAACAGAGACAAATGAAGACGTTAATAAATATAATAAAAATACGAATTTAAACTTAAAGGATAATTCAAAACTCATAAGTATTTTTAAAGTTTACAATTTATAAAATGTATTTTATTTGGATCGCTAACATCTATAACATACACGTTACATTATTTTTTAATTGGTAGGTATTTATTATTTACGTTTTGCTGAATATTCGTAGATATTCCTACACAAAATGGCTGCGTGAACATTAGTACGACTGACAGTAAACAGGTGGTGCTAGTAGTAAAAGTATTCGGATACTATCCATCCATTAGAAATGCGTCCTCTACATTGTGGCTGCATTTGCTAAGGGATGTAGGGATGTGTGTGCTAAGGACGCATCCCTATGTATTCGGATACAGCCCAACTCTTTTTTTCCCCTTTCCCTTTTGGATTCGCGCTCTCGTGGCCTCACCCCGGGAGGGGGGGGGGGGGCTGAGAAGCAGCCCCAAGCAGTCGTCCCGACTGTCATCGCCAGTGCGGGCCCAGGGGCCGAGCACCGGAACTTGGCGAGGCCCGTGTAGGAGTCCCAGGTCGCTTAACTGCCACCCCTAACCTCCTGGTTTGGTTCCTGTAAGTTTGGTTTTGGCGTTTTTGTATACAGTGTCTTTGAAAATATTGCTGCGAAGCACTGGGGGCTGCAAGTGGCCAATGAAATTTAATTTAATTTCGTGGGATGAATTTATTTTTACTTTGAAATCGTAGTGCTTTCCAGTCGACGTGAACTGGGTTGCCTGGTGGGGAGGGGGGTGCATCCCCTCAGGAACCCCGCCCCTCCCTTCTCTAAACCCCTCTGGAAACCCCTTCCACCGGCCGGCATGTCGCGCATGCGCAGAAAGATTCCGGCTCATTGTACGATCCTGTCTAGAGGTGTAAAAATAAGGGAAAAAAAAGCGTACCCGTATGTATTCGTTACTATAACAATTAGTACTCGTTACTATCGTATCGTTACGTTACTCGTCACTTCTGATACCGCATAACATGCTATGTTATGTTGCAGCAACGAATCGAGTCGTATTGCGTACGCGTACAGTATGACGTCGCGTAAATAATAATAAATCGAATATAAACAATTAACAATATTTGATAATTAACAGTTTTTGTTAACCAAGAAACATTAGAGTGGCTTTATTATATTATCTCTTTTAAGTTAAGAACAAAAAACGTGAAAATACGCGATAATAAAAAACAAAAAACATACATATTTCTAATTTGTAAAAAATACTTTCTTACGTTATTTCTGTTCCAATCTCAAACTTTGTCTACACACACAATACCTTTAATAAACAGTAAACAACTTGGACGACGAATTTTCAAATTATACTTTACTTAATAAACAAACATAGTTCTTTGTAACGTACGTTTTTAAATTCATCGAATAAGCGCGCGCATGCGTAAAACATACGAAAAATGCGAGTAACGAAATGCACTCGTGTGTAACGTTTCGTTACTCGTTACTAGATGCCGCACCCGTTACTCAGTACCGAATACATACGGTTTGCTACAGCTCTAATCCTGTCTAGGCGCTAGTAGATTTGCAGAGGGCCGGCAGGCTGGAGGGTCGAAAGAAAACACCTCGCGAATGGTGTGGAGAAGACCGTACGAGAGCGATAACTGAAATATATTTGTCCCCTCCTTTTGCTCTCTTCGCGGTCACACACACACACACACACACACACACACACACACACACACACACACACACACACACACACACACACACACACACACACACACACACACACACACAGCAGAGAGCTGACAACTGTCTGCTCTCATGAAAATTAAATATTAGTTTGTCCCAATAACGTCCATATTCTTAACAACGAAACGGAAAATTTAATGTGCTTGCGCAACAGATATTTACTATGTATTAACTCATAGGGTAAAAAACAAAAGTTACGCAGTCTTTCATAATTACATGATAACCCGCTTGACCTTGTATAGCTCTAAAACAACGTTTAATGAATAAGCCGTGTCGAAGTGAGTGACCGAATCGGAATAAATTTACAAGAAAATCCCTTAGTAAATACTAATGACAAAAAATTAATTAATTAACCAATATGCGTGTATGTAACCAGTATGCCTACCCGGGCACACATACGGTGTGCAGAGCTTCAGGAAAAACAACGCGATTTCAAAACTACCCAAGATATCCGAGTGGGGGCTGCTTACGAAAATAATTTAAGAGTTCGCTGAGGGCTGATAAGTACTTTTGAATTCGGATTAAGTTTTTAAACTGTAGTTTTAGAAAAGTTAAAATGACTAAAACGCATGTTTTCAGAGTAATTTTTTGACGTAAAACAACCAGTACAGATTCTTGCATTACCCCTTTACCATCATTTCTCGGCCGTATAATGTTACGGTCACTGCTCAAATTTCACAGTTCTTCTGTGACGACGAGAAGACTGCGCGCCAGTTCACAGCCTTGCGCTTAGGGGCGACACCGCGCTAGAAACATCAGCAAGCGTCGCACTAACACAGATACTTCCCTGACTGGGGAAGCCCCTTGAACACAGTCTCTGCCATAGAGTACAGATCTTTAAAGACTGCTTCTACAATGCAAGCAGTTGCAATGGGGCATATGCTGCACTTCAGCCAATGTTTTGGATGTCCCGCAAACACGACGCGGACAGTCTGATGAACGAAAAAGAGGCTCCGAACATTTACAAAAGCCAGTTACCAAGAAATAGTTCGTAAGGCTACAAGGAAAATATTGTAACTTTGTGCAGCATATAATTATGGTTATTTTCGCATATATAGAAATATGTTATTCAAAATAGTAATGAGTATGAAATATTTTATATTCAGACTGATATTTCATTCAAGCATAATTTTCTTGGACGTAACATTTTTTTTTTTTATCGTGCTTATTATGGGTGCAGATAATACTGGAAATCTATCCAGGGAAACGATTTCACAAATAACTTGAACTATGGGTGGTAATGGGACGACAGAAAGCAGAAATGTGCCCTGGCACGAAGCACGGCAGTGACACAGTTTACATGAATATTTCGTTCCGTTTGCCGCGGAAGGCTCGTCGCTTCGAGGCCGGCCGTCACGTGACACTCGGTCAGCTGACGGGTGACGCACCAACGAGGTCGCGATTAGCACACGGGCGGCTCGCACTCCCGACCTTCGACGCCCGGCTCCGCAGACTCAGCAGAGATAGATTTTTAAAAAAAAAGTTGAAACCAAGATGGCATCTTTCGATTATGCTTCCTAATATATAAAATAAAAAAAACGATAATATTAGATGATGCACTTGATATAGAACAAGAAAATGTATTTCCATAATTCCCATCCCAAATCTTACTTTGAAATAACACAATGATTCAGAAAACTGTATTAAAAAAATTGGTTGTCTGTAAAGTCGGTGTACGGACGATAGTTTAACGTGACAACGTCATAACAAAACATTGATGAAATGATTGCATACTTTTATGAATAAAATTGAATCATTTTTATTTTAATAATAAAATAATAAATACTGGAAATTATACTAGTAATCAGATTTTTAAAATGCAAGAATAATTAACCTTTATTGTCGAAATTGTTGTAATAAGCAATGAAAACCACATTAACTTTTCACTTCACTTTATAACTAGTCGACGAAAAGGTTCACGTGTAAATGTAAGTTGTGTGCTGCCGCTGTCTTTCTTGTCCTCGGACGCAAAGGCCAATCGAGTGGAAGAGAGATAGATGCGGCGCAAGCGTACAATGAGCGTAACGGAACAATGTGCGCAACGGGACACTTTTTCGTGCGTGTAGCCGGCGTTAATCGATTTATTAGACGTTGTCACGTCAAAATTACACGTTATAGACGAAACCAAGGAACGAAACTCGTTTAGAAACATGCAATGGCTCTTAAATGCTATTCGTAATAAGACATTTTTAATCAATCTCGAGCTGTTTATAAATGGCGCGTTAACAGCTACAGCTCTTCACGCTTTATTTAAACCATTTAGACATTAGTTCCGTTGATGGAAAACGCATTATCATTGAATGAGCAGGTATTTAACTGTAGTGTAATGTCGCCCAATTGTGACCTAGGCTATTTAGTTCTGAGATGTAGCACTGTGGAGTGAATAACAGAGTTCATTAACTCCACGTAATTTTCTTGCCTGTACCAGCTGTAGCGAACAACAAAATGTCATTTGAGGTTTATTGTTATCAGTATCCAGATACCAAAAGTAGATCAATTATCTCGTTCTGGTTTCCCACCAGATTTTCTTTACCCCGTACTGATTGGTCAATAATTAATTTTTTGGTTCTTTCCTTCTGGGTACTGTTTAATTAAGGCATGAGAATGCATAACTTTATTAAAGACTGCCCTTCTTAGGTAACATTGTTTTGATATGAAGCACCGCACAAAAATGTCATTATTTTATTTTATTTTCTATATGGAGGCATTATCTTTAAAAACAGACACGCATGTTCGCGTTACCAACAGCAGGCGGGCCTTTCCAACTCCAACTGCACGTTATCTGAGCAAAGCTAAAAGCGAGATTGCTATCTCATGCCAGTTCAAATATACACATTCTCTCTCTCTCTCTCTCTCTCTCTCTCTCTCTCTCTCCCTCCCTCCCTCCCTCTCTCGCTCGCCTATATATATATATATATATATATATATATATATATATATATATATATATCTCTCTAAACGTAGCACCGACAGTGATGGCAATCTCCTGCAGATCATAAAAAAAAAAAAACACGCGATGGTTAAGCGCTGAGAAACGAACTTTCAACGGGTGAGGTTATGGAGGATGAAGAAATTGCTGGACTGAACAGCGTACCCAGTGACGTAACAGCCGTAAGGCTGGGTTTAGAAACTACGAAAGGAACACAACGACGCTACAGCTCCACATGCAACCGAAGCAAGAAAATCACTGTCGTTTATCAAGTACGCACATCGCAAGAAGTCACCAACAATATAACTTAAAATATTAAAACAGTAGAAAGAAAATCTTACGATAGTCCATATATATCACGAAACAAAAAGAAATTGTTAATAATCTGATTTTAAAAAAGTTAATTTCTTCAAGGTGTAAAAGTTTAACATTGCAGTAGGTATAAAGTATGTTCAACTCCAACACCGATTGTCAATATTGTTATTGAACGAATGTGTCGTGTATCCTATTTATTTGAGCACGTGTACCTCTGTTAGAGAATTACCGTCAGCATCAATTTAAAAAAAAACAATAAAATATTTACTTGTTAATATATTTTTGTATTGCAGTCGGTAAAATACTACACGAACTTGTTCCAGGAACATTCTCACTCTTGCGTTTTTTTTGTTTTTTTTCCGCAAAGGACTGTTTATACACTCAACACTCAACATCCAATCAGTGGCTCATGTAGAAGATGTTTAGGTTGAATGAGGAACGGCCTCGAACGTAACATGTTCAGACGGTGTGTGATCGCTCGCAAAGGTTGATCATGTTTACCTGAAGTAGTTCAGAGTCCTGTGTAGTCGCGCCCCAAGAGCAAGTTATAGTTTTTTTTATATAGTTTTAACAAGTCAAGTATCACCTATTGAGCAAGATACTCACTCGTGTAAATTACACAATCCCACCACCGACAGTTGGGTTCAAACGCTCCAGCTCTTGGAGATCTTTCGTAAACACTGCTACGAGCGGGGGGAAAATAAAGCAAAAGAATTCAAATAAAGTATTACCAGCAAAGGAATAAGATGCAAGTAGTTGAAGTGGTAAGGGAAAGAACGTCTGAATGAGAAAGAGGCTGGGGCGCCGTCGCTGATCCATCATAATATTCCACCCGGGGCTGTTAGTGTGTGCGAGGCCAGAAACCGAAGTTACTGCAACTCGCTTAGAAAGGCAACCTCCTTGCAGCTGTTATTTCGCATGTTCACCTCTCTCGGATCTTGTAAGTTTGCAGAAAGCAACAAATTGGCATTTTTCTCAGTAGTTAGTCACAAATATTGTTATCTCTCATGA
This sequence comes from Bacillus rossius redtenbacheri, assembly GCF_032445375.1. Taxonomy (NCBI): domain Eukaryota; kingdom Metazoa; phylum Arthropoda; class Insecta; order Phasmatodea; family Bacillidae; genus Bacillus; species Bacillus rossius. The sequence goes on along the minus strand of NC_086338.1, from coordinate 27,587,785 downwards.
AACCACAATTTATTAAATAAATATATAAAATAAAACAAATCCAACGTCCATTTGGAATAATACAACTTTATAACAGTGAAATTATTTTTTTGGAAAGTTCCAGTAGTGTTTAAGTTTACTTATAACAAACAAACGAACAATTTCACACACTCTCTTTACACTCAAGTTTAAATTTGCACGTACATTATCTTGTGGGTTTCACTTTGTTCCTTCCTGATATGCATGTCTTAATAATAAATATAATTTAGGTCTATATGCGTGTTTGTTTACTGATGTAGTAATTTTTAATTTTTTTTTTAAAATAAAATATAGTACATGTCCATGTGAAATAATATAGATTTATAACAGTGTAGGAATTTTAAAAATAGTTAAAGTAGTTTTCGAGTTAACTTCTTACAAAAAAAGAACAAACTTACTTTATCTATCTTTGTAATATAAGTGTAGTATAGATATTGACATAAACTAATTCTGATTATTCTGATTATTACCTGAAGTATGTTACGAAGATAAAGAGGAATATTAATTTGAATGTTAAGAGTGCACTTGTAGAACACCTTCAGGCGTAGAATTTGCTGCCAAGTCGGCTGGACAGTGTTATTATAGATACTGCTGCAGCCTTTAATCACGAAAGTCCCCAATTAACTGTGGGACTATTTTCAGGCTGGCGGACGGCTACAGGAAGTGGTTTTATTTATCTTTTTTTGACAAGGAGGAAGCGAGTGCCAGTGACACAGTTATACCAGCTCGCGCATAAAACCTCGCGACATTGCCGCAAGGATACAGCTCGGGGTTCCGAGACGATGGACTATGGTGACGAATACAAAATGTTGCATCTGTTCGTACCTGAGGACGGGAACATAACATGCCTCAGTGCTCGAAACGTCGCAACTGTTGTCTCAAGGATCCTATTGTTCGTCTTGTGCTGTCGTCGTGGTCAGGGCCGGATTTAGGGGAGGGCAACCGGGGCGAAAGCCCCGGGGCCCCCACAAACGGAGGGCCCCCACAATAGAGACTTCGGAAAAAAAAAATCTTTCAAATTCCGACAAGTAAACACTAGTAAACATCTTTTCCTTTGATATTCTTTTTCGCTGTTTTACCTTTACCTACAGTACTTTTTATATACATGATTATATTATTGTTAAATATTAACAGAAATATTCATTAACACTAAAATTTAATTTCACATAATTCTTATCTCCGATTATATTTATGTATGTTTTTTTAAATACTAAGAGAATCTACTTGATATCACAATAAATTATTTATTGGAAAACTCGACTGAAAAAAATTGTTCATTTTATTTGGAAAATAATTTGGGGCCAGGGGGCCTCCGCTCCTCTGTTGCCCCGAGGCCTCCAGACCTCTAAATCCGGCCCTGGTTGTGGTGTCCAGAATGTCTGTTTCGGCACATCGCTGTGTTGTCCAAGGTCTTGTTATTGTTGCAACTGTCTCGTCGTTGACAGTCCTCTGTGTCTGTCTGTGCTGTGGTAGTTTTCTTACTTATTCTTTCCACGATATTTTACTGTGTGTGCTGTTTATGATTTTAACTTTTAAAATCGGCTGATTTTGGCCTGTTTTCTGCGTGTTTGCATATTTATCTTTTTTTTGTGTGTCAATTATTGAGGTTTCTTATGATATAAAGTGTAACCAGCAACGGCAAAATTAAAAGAAAAAAAATCTTAAATCAATCTTTTCCATTGCAAGGGTCATTCAAAGAAAATATCTTACAATTTATCACGAAGAAAATTTTTTTTCGTGAAGGTACTAGCCTGTCTAAGCCATAAGTGCAGATATCACAATTAATAAAATATTACCATCTCACATTAATAGCAGCAAATAATTTAATAAGACAATATGGGCAACTATGGCCAATTATCATTGGCAAAGCGGAGACTATTTAGTGCATTGCTTTTACGCTAGGTTACACTCCGCGCCGCTAGATGCCACTAGTGTAAACCAATTTTTACGCATTTAAATTGTAGGTTCATTCCACACCGCCAGGTTCGCTGGCATCACTTGTCTCACGTATTTCTTACCAGTTTCTCATATTTTTCTCTATTAAGGCCCGTCTACAATAGCAATGTCCTAAACTGTGTCCGAAGGACACTCGTCGCTGATTGGTCCACGTGACCCTCTGACGTCATGCGTCAAGTGGGCGAAGGTCCGAACCTACCTGGTCCGAATACATTCGTCAATTTGAACTTTTTGTCCCAACCTGTGTACTTCGGACACAGAAAAAGAACAGAACACTCACGATATTTGAATTTCCGGTTCCCGTTTGAAAACGTGGTGTTTGTTTTTGCTATTGATGGAAATGGAATTTGTTGTATGTCACTTATAACTTACATAACTTTTATAATTTCAATCTCAAACTACAAAGCATCAAAACAATAAACAAAAACATTTGGTTTGGCACATTTACTGGGCTCTGGTGACAACATTAGAAATCAACACATTCGGACATCGGACATCGCAATTGTGGACAGGGCAGTTTTCGGTGAGACAATGTGACGTCACTCACATTCGGATAAGGACACGGACCACGCACAGGTTCGGACTATTGTAGACGAGCTCTTACAATATTTGATTGCACCAATATTTTGTAATGAAAATATAAAGAATGAACAAATTACTAGGACGTGTGCCACGCTATTGTCCCTATTGTGTGAGGCGCTACATGCAGCGGTGCAGCAGAACTGCCCACATGCACACGAGGAGTGGCCAAATGAACGGGCAAGCTCTGGCAGACAGCCACGCCGGACAGGCGACGCAGTTGCCGCAGGGATGTCGTTCATACAACTCCTGTCCCGTCTGCGACAGTTTGCACGAGTGCATTTCCCATTGGCGTAGCTGTGTTCATAATGTTGGGGGGGGGGGGGGGGGACATATAATGATTTTGATGTCATGTAAACCCATTCCCCTCTTACTAAGACGGGGGTTCGGGGGGTCCTCCACTGGAAAATTTTGATTTTAAAAGTGCAAAATAGCGTTTTTTAAGCATTTTTTGTATCCAACCATTGGATACATCAATGTTAAAATTATTATTGTTTCCTTAAGATAAAATTTGTGAGTGAAGAAATTACAAATAAAGTTGTGCAGAATAATATTATAACATAAAAATATCACGGTCTAGAAAGTTGGGGGGGACAGTCCCCTCCACCCAAAAAGTTCAGGGGGACACGTCCCCCCTGTGCCCCCCCCCCCCCCCCCCCGGTTCCTACGCCCCTGGAATTTCCAACACGCACAGAGTAGGACCCAGCACCGAACTGAACTCATTAACAACATCTCATCATCACATTTCCTTTTCGCCGCACATGCAACCAACCTGAAGTCTATAAATGAATCACAAGCAGAGGTAACGGGCCCTTTGGTTCGATGCCCGGGTGTGTCAGTCGCACCACGAGGCCCGCAGCTGCTGTGACGACGTCGCAGATTGCAGAGATTCTCTGCCACAGCGTTGTCTGGTCTGAACAGCAGCAGCGTCGCATATTAACTCAACTCCGACGATGAATATTTCTGTCTTTGGATGATTCTTGCACTGGGGAAGATGGGAAGACTTCTTTTCACAGATGAGAGAGCCAAACGTCCGATCGTGCATCTTCGGATTTTTTTGTTCATTGTAACTCATGATAACTAATGGTCAATTCGAATCCAAATCCCATAGAGTAACACGAATATAATCCTAGAACGTGATTGGTGTCAAGAGTTAAAAATAAAATAATGCAAAAGAAATGAAAAATATTATCTATGGTGTTGAAACCTTCAACCTTTTAAATGCTTGTTTCACAATTTATAAGATGCCATAATCAATACATGTTGTAATTTCATTTATATCATTACATGTTCAAAGTACACCATCTTGGGTAACGGTAACTGGATAGGTATGGAGAAAAAAAAATTCCCGAGTAAATCCATCCTGTTTTCCCGTAAAGCCTCCTGCTTGATATTAATGCATGAAATTTTGCATCCCGCATGTCAGAGCCCGGGGTTTTCCCTGTGTCTATGCAGGTTTTACCTGGGCTCAACTTATCTAGTTTTAGTCTAGTATAGTCAGTGAGGGAAGTTAGTCATGGCGCCAATCGCTGCCATGGCTGGCCAATTCCCTCCTAGCACACGATGCATGCTCCCTCTCCTGCATGGCTAATACCCTGCATGATTAGAGCGTATGGGCTTCGGCCTGAGACGCACTTAGTCTCCCTCCCTAACCCGGAAACCTCCAAAATACACTTGGTTTTAATTTAGGTTAGGAAAAAAATATAATCCAGAGGTTATCAGTGTTGAAATTGCAGATTTACTTTATTTCCTCTAATATTTTCTTAGAATCTTGTTCCTTGAATATCGAATCCTTAGAATAGTAAGGATCTGATAGTGCTTGAGGATTTGAGGGTTGTGATTGGCCCATTTAAAACTGAATATCCCCCCCTCCCTCCGTCCACAAACTTCGCGTGACCAGCGCCCAACAACACTGTCTCCTGGGTGGACTAGTTGGGCCAAAACTCCAGTCACGCGTGACAGGACCAAACATCGCGTCCAAAGAAATGAAGTGATTTCCTGGTATTCTAAATGTGGCCGTTGCAAAAGACAAAGGAACAGTCGGTTCCCAGACGACGCTTTGGACGGGCGTGTTGGCTTGAGGAGTGTGTTTGCTTGCCTCACGAGTTTCCGCGATTTGCCACGTAGCTTCCTGAACAAGTGCTTTTAGAATTCAATCCCACGCGACGTGACGTACTCTCAGAAAATAAATGCACACGAAGCCAGATACAAGTTCTGTTGAAATATCGAACATTAAAACTTTTGTTTAAATATAAAAAAGCACTAAAATAAATTAAACAAATATGCTTTTAGTCAGCCGTGGTGTTATACTGTATGAACACATACCCACATCTCCGTGTTTTAAGTGTGTTTTTAAAATTGGTTGATTCGTTTCCAATTTTGTCCAATGAACTCGACAGCAACAATACAGCTGTTCGTGTTCTGGTGTAAATATAGCGTCATCTACAGTCGCCCTCTTAAAACAATCGACTGTCTCATTAGGGAGCCTGCTAATTAATGCCAAACTATAGCAGAGCAAATAATATGAAAAAAAATAAATATTTCATTTGTTTATACAGCCAAAAACTTATGAAAAAAATGGGGCGAGGTATGGAATGCTTGTACATTATGCAACCCCTCACCCCCCACTTTCGAAATATATAAGCTGCTCTGACGACCAGAATGAACGGGAAAGTGTCAGGTTTCTACTACGAGGTTATAGTAAAATTCGACTGTTGTGGAGATCGAAACGAACAACGCAAACAAAACCAAGCAAATAAAAAAAAACTGATTATTCTTCAGGTTTGCCCGCAGGAACGCCGAGTTGGGAAACGTGGCGGACGTTGCCTAGAGTCGGTGGGTTCTCACAGGGTGCCCCCGTGTTCCTTCACACAGCATTAACCTCATTGCTTCGTCCCTCGCACGTCTCCAATGACGTTGAAGTCACCCGATGAAAGCAAGTGGCGAGTTGCACTGGTCACAGGGAGGTCCGTGGCTCCATGTTTTAAAAGAGAAAAAAAAATTGGTTGTCTGTAAAGTCGGTTTACGGACGATAGTTTAACGTGACGTCATAACAAAACATTGATGAAATGATTGCATACTTTTATGAATAAAATTGAATAATTTTTTTTGAATTATCACTATTGAGTATGGATACAAAGGAGTGAAATGAAATCTACAATTTAATTTATAAATTTACTTTTATTTGCACTCATTCATTCAAATATGTTTATTACTTTAACGAACAGATTATTTTAACTATAACTTTTATACATGTTTGCTATTTAACTTCTTCCAATCTGTGTTATTCTGTTAAGGATAGGACGATAATAGGAAAAGTAGGAAATGAATGGGAGTGTTTCAAGTTTAATGTTCCTCGAAAAAGTCAAATCGATGGTTGTTCCAATCGAGTGGAAGAGATATAGATGCGGCGCAAGTGTACAATGAGCGTAACGGGACAAAGCGTAATGGGACAACGAGTCATCCTTTTTCGTGAGTGCAGCCGGCGTTCATCGATTTATTAGACGTCACGTCAAAAGTGAGGATGGAATAAGGTATTTACAGCAACATAGCTACACGAGGTTGCAGAAGAATTATTGTAATCCTTGTAGTTCTGTATTCATTCGCCATTACAGCCCGACACGCCTCGTATACAGAAGCGGCAGCCAAGTAGTCTGTATTTAATAACAACTTGCTCACATGGCACATACTCCTGATTAGGAGGACCCCACGCCGTCTACAAACCTGCCATTTCTTGAAAGTGTCTGAATATGTATAGCCGTTGTATGGTTTCGTCTTTAACGTGTATTTTATTTTATTTTTCTTGGAAAGTGAAACGGGTGCTTTCAGGTATGAAATATTCTATATCTAGTATTGTAAGTGGTATGGGGAAGTGTAGGAAGCCTTTAATTTTGATATTCCACCTGAAAACTACAGGGCCACGGCTTCAAGTCCCTCAGAGGCGCATTACACGCCAGTCCAGTGCCCGGCGCGTAGAGGCGAATGTGCGTGAGATGCGCGAGCGAGTGTCGCCCTTGCGGGTTCACCCCCTCAGTGTGGACGCGCTGCAGTCGGATAAGCTCGGCCGAGCGGCAGCCAGGCGCAAACGACGCCGCTTCCTGGATTGCTCCCAAAAACCTGCGGCGCGCTATTTCCAGTTCGCTTCCGCGGCCAGGGCGTAAACACGGCCGCGAGCCAAGCGAGGCACGCTGCTTTGTTGTCATCTCCCGTCGCCCGCGGACAAGTGCCGTCCAGACGAGCGACGTCATCAGCTTTGAAGCTTTACCTCGCCCGGGGCAGACATCATCTTCCCCTCTTCGACAATGTCAAGGAAACTGATCCAGACCCGTAGTACATCCACGTTTCGCTATCCGCAGGGGCGGCGCGTCCATATAGGCGAACTAGGCAACCGCCTAGGGCGCCAAGTAGCTGGGGGCGGCGCAGCACGACACATAACAGCTCATATCATATGTTTAACGATTATTGAAACTAGATGAAAATGGATTTTTGTAACAGTTTGGAATGTTTATATTAATATAAGTAATTATTTAAAGTCCACGCTGACCTGTTCATGATTTGTAATACGTAAAAAAGTAAAAAAAAAAAAAAACACAAGCCTGCTTACACTTGATTGTTGACAAAATCTTAGGCTTACGTGATGTATTTTGAGGCAAGGAAAATATTTTTTGTGGTGTCGGGGGGGGGGGGGGGGGGGGGGGCATTAAGGTTTTTCGCCTAGGGTGCCAATTTACCTTGCAACGGCCCTGGCTATCCGTCTGTCACGTCCACATTGCAGGGAACCGCAACAAAAGGAAACCATTGAGTTTGAACTCAACGGTTACGAAAAAATTTAATATTTAAAAAAAAAAAATGTTGAGCGAGTCTTTCCGTTCTACTCGCCAGTGATGTGTACCTAAGCATCTGACCTCGATAACGAACAAATTCAAGTGTTCTCGTGTTGCAAATAAACTTATAATACTATACTCAAGTAGGTACAAGAAAAATTTGGACACAAAATTTAACATATAATACTTTAGAATAATGAACAGCATGATGAATATACGAAAATGATTAATTTTAAGTAAAAATGGTAAAAAAATATGTTCCTGGTGTGCGCCCATCAGCGTCTATGAAACTAAATCATGAATACATTTTGTAAACTTCGATAGTCATAACAAGATATAATCGCAACTTGAAAATTTTTGTTACGAACGTGAGCAGGGCCGGGGCGCGCGCAGGTTCAGAGCAGGCTGGCGGCCCCGCACGGCCACTGACGTCACGTGACCGCCGCAACGTGAGACGTGCCGCGTGCGCCTGGTGGATTACAAGGGTCGCCGCAGTTCCCCCTCCAGCCCTCCACTCCCCGCACGGCGCCCGTTACCTGACACCTGGCAGCTGGGGAGTTCCGCTGCCGACGCGTGTCTCGAGATTTCTGGCGTCGGTTCGGCGCGGAATGACGCGACTTCTAGAAGTGGCGCCTGGGCCTATATAAGCCCGGGACGCCGGCCTCCGTGGAGTGGAGTTGATCCGGGCGATAGTGTCGCGGGTGCGGCGGAGTTCCTGGGCGAGGTGTTCCTCGGCGAGTTGAGTTCTCGGCGATAGTTGGGTGGCGAGAGTGCTGCGGGTCCGGCGAGAGTCCCGAGCGAAGTTTCGAGCGAAGCGTCGAGTGAAATCCTCGGCGAAGGGAAGTGCAACGGCGGTGGCGGAGTGCGGCGACGGAGGACCACGAGGAGTGCTACGGCGAGAGTTGCGCCAGAGGTACGGCCCAGCGAGGCGTGTGGATTGTGAGAAACGAGTGACTGGAGGAAGCAACATTTTTTAAAATGTAATTGATTACTAGGCATTTTTATAAGATTATTTGTAGTGATGTAAATATTGACGATCAATAAAACTGTGTAGTAAAATCTTTAATTGGGCTATCCTTTACGAACCCAGTAGTTTTCCACACAACGATTTATTATTTCATTTTAATAAATCGTATTAATATCTATAATTTAGGTCAGGAATATTCTGTGGGAACTAACATGGAGTCAAGATATTTAACATTTTGTTGGTTCTCTACAGAATTACAAAAGCGGCGCTATCTTTCGAGTATTCTTCAAACTAAAATTTGTAGTCCAATTAATACATAACAATATCAACCTGAAAGATTTAAAAAACACTAATTATAACATTAAGTATAGGTACTTACTTATATTTGTTTTTGTTTTAACGACAGAAATAAGTTTGTATATACTCCCTGAACATACAAACAAACCTCAATCTTATTGAGCTGATCCAACATTTAACAGTGAAAATTTAGCCACAAAATTAGTTTATTCCAGGGGCGTAGCCAGGGGGGGGTTTTAGGGGTTCAAACCCCCCCCTTAGCGCCAAATCTTTAATTAATTTCTTATTAATCACTCAAACAAATTTCATATTAAAATTAATAAAATTTTTACCATTATAATATTTAAATATAAGTACCGGAAACTGCTAAAATAGCACTATTTTACAACTTAAAATCCAAATTTTCCCGGGGGAGGACCCCCGGACCCCCCGCTTTAATACGGGGGGGGGGGGGGGGGGGGCATGCTTCTTAACACCCCCCATACACAAATCCTGGCTACGCCACTGGTTTATTCAATATAGTATAAAATATATTTAGACTAACAATTTATTGTGTGTCTATAGTATGATGAATGCTGCACTGTATCTAAATTTCAATGTTAACTAAGGATTGTCAAATTGTATTGAATATTTTTTAAGTTGACTTTATTTATTTTTATGACTATAAATTATAACACAAAGTAATAAAGGATAGTTGTACCATCATAAAGTTTAATTTGGCACATCAATATGTTTGGTATGACCCCTAACATTTACATAAGTGACTATATGCGGGTGTATGTTGCTACACATGGGTCTGCCATCATGGTGGCACATTTCCGTTCATAGACTTCTGTAACATTTTCAAGAAATTACCGCTAATAAATGCCATATGGAGAGATCCGACAGCAAAACATAGTCAGAATTTATATATTTAATAAAAATAAACCAGAAATTAATGATAGAACAGTAGATATTATTGTACCTACTTGAAACAATTTTTTCACTTATTTAAATTTTAAACAAACAAATACTCAGCTTCTATTGGTCACATGGAGTAATGTAATCGAGAGAGCTGGGCATTGCTGAGCTAATTCGTACAGGTCTGGATCCGAATGCATGCCATTGTAGACTGTGTTCCATTAGACCCGTCTTCGTTTAGGTGATCTGCCTCCGTTTCATTTTATAACGGGCCTTCTGCGATAAACGTAAAAGGCATCATTTGTTTTGCGTGCATGTAAATTATACCTACATAAAAATTGTAAGTTAAAATTTATCAAAACCTGTGTACTTACCAGTATTTAAGTGTACTATTTTTTTTTTCACATACTGCATTTATAGCAATAATATAGTGTTCAAAGTTCAGGTTCAAAGTAAAAACAAAATATTTTAAAAAAGAAAAAAAAGTACCGTGGAGTTCACGCGCAAAAAAAGTGAAAATTTTTGCTTATTAGGTATAGATAGAGAAGAATTATTTACATTTTCAAAGTCATTATTCACATAAAAATGCATGATACTTATACAGTTAATTGCACCAATCAATAACTCTTTTCCAAATGAATAAATAAATCGTAGATACTTTTAATGAAATAAAATGAATATGGCCTTAGCCATTACAAAAACTAAGGAGTAGACAAACACAAGCAACATTACAAGAATTCCGTAGCATAACTGCTGCGTCATTTCTATCTCTTCCCTGCCGTTTCTTCTTCCGGCCGTTACAACTAGCTTATAACATGCTACGCTATGTACATATCCTCCCCACCTTTGCCATATTTCCATTCGACTGTGGAGTCACGTCGCCGCTTATACACTCTTCTCCTCTACTTGTTCTCCCAACGTACCTACCTAACTATTCCCCTCATGCTAACATAATTTTCGTAACGCTCGAAAATTGTAGCCCCCTCAGCAAAGAAGTTTCACATCAAAAATGTACTAACAATTTTTTCTCGTACACTTAAAACAAACTTTAATTTTAAACAATTCTTTAACTTGAACTTTGCCAATAATTACGTAGTTTATGCAGCTTAACTAATTGTCCAAATAGACGTGTGTAGTCTGAGGTAGGTATCTGGCATGTGGAAGTGACAACATGGCATATGAATAGGACCTAGCTCAATGCTACTTTGTTGAGCCACATTTTATGTAAATAGTGTAACACTTAAGAGTATTCTTAAGTGTACTCAAGACTATGCCTAATAAGCAAGTGTTTCACTTATGTTATGCATGGTGCATGGACTCCATGTATACATTTTTTTTCTATTCATTTTCTAATTTACATATTCTGTAGCCTACAAAATTTTTGTAGGCCCATCATCCTGCACCCTATTCTAAGCCCGATTTATGAAACAGGACCTCCCCCCACCCCCCAAAAAAACCCGTTCATTGCCTTGGGACTCAACTGATAATACATTTTTTTTTTTATATTATTTTGGGCTCTTTGAAAACTAGATGAGATCTTACTTGACACACAATAGTGCCCACTGCAGAATACTTCTCTCTGTTGAAGAATATAAACACTGACAAGGAAAATGCATAAATTTGTACATAACATGGTAAACAAGCAGGGCTTGGGTATTGTCCATGTTTTTTTCCCCTTTGATTTTTTGCATTCTACTGATAATGTGTAAGTTTGGATGTTTGGTTGTTTGTTACTCATTCACGACTTTAATACAGAATGGATTTGGATAAAACATGAAAGAGAGAGAACCTATATATTTACTGTATTAACATATAAGCTACATTTTGCTACGATAATCACCCCTAAGGGAGGAAAAATTACGTAAATTCGCCTCAATAAAGGACACAACAGAGGTTCACAATGGTGACAAACATGGCGACAAATAACCTGCAAAAAGTCTCATAAAAATTCACAGTGGTTTCTATACATTACTTGTTTACATTCATGGTTTATAAAAAACCTTACAATAGTTTAGTAAAAAATTTTATTTACACACTGATGAATCAGTGCCCCAACCTGCCCTAAAGCTGTAAAATAAATTTACTTCGGATATCATAGACAGTACGACACTGGGCACGAATATGAGAACGTACAAATGGTGGGTGATGTTTCTTCGGGTCCCCCGTGCACAATCACTGAAACCTTGGAGTTATGCTATTGTTTCTCCAAAGACAATACATTGGGATTTCCATCTGAATGAAAGTTAAACTAGTGTGAGTTTTTACGCAACATACTATGATAATTTTTTACATGTTCCAGTGATTTCAGTTGAATTACCAGACCAAAATTTTGTATTACTATAATTATTTATAAACTTTTTTAAACTGAATAGAATCACTTATGCTTTACTCCCTACTATCGTTGTTATGAAAGTTTGAGAATGTGGATATGTGTTACTCAATTTCATATTATTGAACAGGTTTTGATGAATTAATGGCCTAGATGTAGTCCATAAATTGGATTGTAACACGTGGTACTTTTCATCATGTAAAAAAACCACAGTTCCTTATGTTAGGGGTTCCCAAACTTTTTTTTTCAGTTTGTAGCACACTTACAGGTTTAATATTTTGTCGTGGTGCCCTACCTAGTCCAAATGTGTGTGCAATGACCAAAAAGATGATATATTTTTATGACATTAGGCACAGAAATGAAAACAACTACAATCTGAGGCTCACATAGGTGTGTATATATTAGAAGTGACACACAAGAATATATTACAGAAAAAAAATTGTAAAAAATTCCGGGTCAAGTTAATCAATGTGACGCGTGGTCTTGGTGGTCTCGTTTCCGAATACAACCCGAGCGTGAGAAACGGCAAACGCAGCGAGTGTGTGAATGCAGCGCGCACAATTTGAATTGTTTATTGCGAATATAAGTTAAGTTTCCGTGGAAGAGAGAGGAGGAGCGAGCACTGTGGGAACTTCTGCCTTAGGCCATTGTTATTCAGTCCACTTACACAGATAGGCAAGGCCGACAAGGGGTTCATAATCATGAGCGAGGGGGCAAAGAATTAACATGTTCACATGGCTGGGTTGAGAGTATGTTCGATTTTGTTTGTCATGCTTTTACCCCACGTGGAGTAAGCACCACAACTTCGTCCAAAATTGAGTTCCAATCAGCATATTATCCTAAATTAATTTACAATGCAGGAAAAAGAAAATTGATTTAAACAAATTTTTTTCTTGGATAATCTATATATATATATATATATATATATATATATATATATATATATATATATATATATTTCTTTATCATAAATCTTTTTTTATTTTTCTGAGTTGCAGTACACATATTTGCTTTTATCTACAAAATTAGCAGGGGGCTAAATGCCCTTTGGAAATGGCCACCTTATTTACATAGTTAATATTGGCATTAAATTTTGGCTATTTATTAACATTTTGTAAATAAATAGACGTTAATAAATGTTACACACGCTTTTAAAAATTAAAATTTGCAGTAAAATAGTTATCCATAATCCCACAAGATTTAGTGTCAATACATGTTTTTTCAGGTTTAACATCCTCCATGGCATTTTTGACAAATTTCTTCACCACTATGTAAACAAAGATACTTAATTTCATTCAACATTTGTGTATTGTACTATACTTCCTTTAACCTTTGAGCACATACTCTGCATCACTCGTGCATGTGAACCACCTTCTTTCCTTGTACCTGCCTCCATTTAACAGAGTTCACTTTTGTTACCATTGCAGAGTGACTATTACGCATGACTGTTGTAAGGTACCTGTATGATTCTTTATTTATCTTATTGCAGGTTTCACGTTTAGTATTAGCTTCCAGTCCACAGAACGTATCCAAAAACATTATCATATCCCATCGTTTAAGATCAGTAGTAGCTTTAAGCTCTTCAAATCATCAACCATCATATATTCTGGAAAATACATACAATACAGTATTTTCAATCTATTCAGGTTGAAAGTTTAGCTTCAATTACTGCAACTGACACAAAAAATGAATTTTAAGCATACAATGGTTTCATTATGAGGCATGTCTGGAAAGGAAGTACTGTTTCGTTCTACCGCCACCAGTCGGTAGTGTCACAGTTCCGCGCATGCGCACGTGTGTCTCTGGTTCTTGCCTGTCCACTGACGCCATTACAGCCGGACTGTGTTGTGTTGACACGTGTTAGTGTGCGTTCAAATTGTATAAGACGATTACCAATCCCGCCGACCATGAAGTGAGTTCTGTGATATGGTTTTTGAACTCAAAGAATGTTAAGCCAGCTGAAATTCATTGTCAACTTGTAGAGATTTATGGATAAAACGTAATGGCAGATGGAATGGTTAGAAAGTAAGTTTCGACGATTCAATGATGGACGCACAATTCAATGATGGACGCACGATTCAATGATGGACACACCAATGTTCATGACGAAACACGAAGTGGGCAATCTTCTGTTGTCAATGATGGTTTGGTTGCAAAAGTGAATGACAAAATTCGTGAAAACTGACAGTTCATGATAAGAATGCTTTGTGATGAGTTTCCACAAATATCAAAAACTGTTTTTCATGAGTGTTTAGCAGTGGCTGTCTTCACTGGCAGTATCTTTCTTCGAAGAGGGTATGGACAAGTTGGTTTCCCACTATGATAAATATCTTAACAATGGTGGTAACTATGTAGACAAATAGTTTAAGAAATGCCCTTTCATGTAAAAATAAATTTCCTGTTGGCAAAACATTTTTCATGCGAGTTTTCCCAAAACCGTACTTACTTTCCAGACACACCTCATATTAATCTATTTTCTTCAGACACACATAAAATTAAAAAGTACAGTTTGTTAAGAGAATTAATTTATTTCCAACTAAAACACTGTTACATGACAATGAAGTAACGTTCGAGTGGCAGTGTGCATCATGTAAAAGCCTTATACTATTTATAAGATGATATACTTACGAATATGCTTGATATTTATATACAGTGAAATTATGTAAACTGTTTTTGAATAGACAAAGGTTTCAACTTTCTGACCAGTAAAGCGTATAACAAAGGCCTAATAATGTGAGTTTTTACAGAGTAGGAAAACTACTTGAAAGTTGTTTATTGTAATTTAATTTTTAAGGCAAGGCACTAGTAACGAGACACTTAAGTCATTCATCAGTCCTTAAAAATGCAGGATTAACTACTTAAATAAAGGATAAGCAGAATAAACTATGGATACTTAACTTTTCATTCAACTAAGAATAGCAAAAGAGAAACTTACCAAGGGAAGCCTTCTTTTCACAGACGAGAGAGCCAAACACACGATCATGCATCTCCGGTTTTTTTTTTGTTCATTGTAAAAGGTTAGGTTAACTACATTATAAATACTTTAAAACAGTTTCCTAGCACTGGATAGTTACATATTAAAAAGTTATTTGCTAAGCAACCATAAAATGATTTTACAGTATTTTTAATGTAGCTATACTTACCTAATATAACCAACCATCCACAATGTTTTAAAGTATTTATAATGTAGCTAACCTATCCTAATCGACCGCAAAATTTCATGCCACACCGGTTTATACAATGAGATAGAACGGAAAAAAAAGCGAGCATGAACTTCGGGGAACTTCGGGGAACTTCGGGTGTAGCTCTCTCGTCTGTGAAATGAAGTCTTTCCAGCTCACCAATAGCATTCACTCACAGATTCTGAAATGAGGGAAAGTAATGGAAAACCAAAAGGCAGCAACCTGCGGAAAACACTTGGAGAAAGTACACTAACTCACATTACAATCCATTATCACCAATAAACCCTAATAGTAATGATTAAGCAGAAAGCAATGAACAGTCTTGATTGAAAATAATAATTATGTATCTAGCAGGCATTTTCTTTTAGAAATAAATGAAATAATATGCAAACAGAATGTCAGTATGTATGTACGTACAGTCCGTATGTCTAGCCGGAATAATAACAGCCTGTAGCCTCCATCCGTTTGTCAAAAGTTTGGCATTCTAATACTTTTGACTGAAGGACGATTGAATTACATCTTTAATTTGGTTACGCCAGTAAATTTTTACCAGAATACAGGCCTGTGGAGTTTGTATCTGTTCACTCAGGCGTTTTGCATGATAAAATTACGGCTGTAAAAACCCACGTCCAAACAACTATATCATTACTGAATTTTTCCGAGGATTTGCTAATATATTACATACAGGAACACTACATAACCAACTAAATAATTTCCGAGAGAGAAACAATAGATTATTGGCAGCACTACTTGCTTGGTTAACTGCGTGGCATTGGACGAAAGAGCGATGGAAAGACAGATGTCGCACAGATGCGACAGGCTAGTATAATCCCGGCTTTAGTCTGTACAACATTCATAATATTTAGACAGTTTTCATTTGGTACAAAATCATATTAAATAAGTTTAGTGTTTTACACAATGTTTCACTTTGAGCACAAACTAAATAAGTATTGCCTTTGCACATTTGTTAGAGATATATAAATAGTTTTTACAATATAATAGGTACTTTATGAAACCATGGCCTGAAGTAATTTCTAGAGGTGACCAAAATACGCTCCAATTTAGGTATGTTGCAGTAAATAAAAAATAAAAAACTCCAGTAAAATTTCTCAAAACTAGAAAAAAAATACTTCATCAGTTTAAAATATTTCATCATGCAATATTCTTTGTGCTGAGAGTTAAATACTTAAGATAAACTAACTGCTTTAAATTAAATTACCTGCAGAACATTTTTTTCAAGAACTTGACACACATTCAAATAAAAAAAATGAAAGGAAATAACACATGACAACTGAATGCAACTTGATTTACAAAATATAGAAAATATTTTCCATTCACTAGACAATTAATTCATGAAAATAGTGCTAGAGACATCTTTGAGCTTAGAATTAAGCTTGGACACAATTATTCGTGACAAATGGCAAACTAAAATAACTTAAAATGTTCACAGTTAAAATATTAATGTCGAAACCCTTTCAAACTTATGATAAACTAAAGTACATGTACAAATCAGTGACCACAAAAACAACACAGTTTAAGTTGAACAGATAGTCATGTATATTCCGTTCTTGCTGCACCTTGGAATATAAAATACCACAAATACGAACTCATAAATATTATTATTAAAAAATTTATACTTCAATAATTAACTTCCATTAAACAGAAAAAATTTATATATGTATATTTTTATATAAAATTACTTTTTTTTTAATCTGTAACAACTAGTTTAAACATACAAGAGAATACTAGGTTTCACATATAGGTACATAAATTATTTTACATCTATGCATTAACAACAAATATTAGCAAAAGCATACTCTACAAAAATTAGACAAAGTTTATATTTTGAGTGTTTTCTTTAGTAAGATACATGAGGTTCACTTCAAAGGCACATACCAGTTGAATGACAGCTGACATCGCTGCAACATTAATACCTGATTCCCCCTTAAAAAATGAAGAGAGATTCACTTCACCTGTGTGTTAAAAACTATCGAGTTAAGGCACTTTTGGGATCTTTGCAAGATCAGGTGCATTTCCAAAATATGTTTCACACACAAGACACATGAGCTCACTCTGAAATCAGTCTGTGAATAAATTATCTTTAGTTACTTTTAGGATAGTTTACAGGTAATTTTTTTTTTCTTTCCTGTTCTTTACACCAAAGGTTGTGATGCTTCATAAATATCTTTTCACAATGTCACCAATACAAGCACCCACTTCGTAATGGCTACCAACACGGCGCCTCGGAGATCACACCTGCTTACAAAGCAGCCCATATAGTGCGCATTAAAATATTAAAACTGAAAGCACACACATCACAAAAAAAAATTGTTATATAAATATTTCACATTGTCTATGCACTAGCCCTAAATTACTTGGTGGTGCAGTTGCCTGCCTGTCTTTAAATACATAACCAGTTACACCAACAGAAAACTGGCTGACCACACAAATAAAAAAAACAACCACTTTCAAGCACATAATCTTCACAAGGGGCACTGTGCACTATCAAGGCCAGTACCGAGCACGGTGATAGAATCAATTCACTTCAAGTTTCAGCACAATCTTTCAAAATTTATTTTGTAAATTTTTTCAGTCATTTTTAACACAAACACTCATCGACTCTTAACCTATAAAAATAATCTACAACACATCATACTTGAGGAAAAAAAAATGCATATGGCACAAAAAATTGCATATAAAAAATTCTAAATATATAAGCTGCACAATTAATATAGAAAAAATAAAAAGATTTAATAAAAACATATCTAATGCACAAAATGACAATCTAATTTGGCTGGACTTCATTGATGTGCCCAAATCATAGTCAAAATATTTAATTTACTTTAGGAAAGCACCAGCCAAACATTGTTCAAACTTGAACATTCTTGAATACTTGAATTGACTGTAGAACGCTGCACTTAGAAAAACATACGGTACAAAACATGTTGGGCTGGATAAAATCAACTGTGTCTCAGTATCATTTGCCAGCATACGTTGGGTTCTTGAATGTAGACGTAGCTTGTTTGTAGATGGGGTTCTCACCCTGAAAAAGTAGAGCCAACATTTAGAAAGGAAGACATGAAAAAAAATAATGAAAAATTTTAATTTTTAATCTGATTTTACACTACAGGGTAAAGGATTGGAAATAGGAAGATGGAAAATGAGAATAGGGGGATTAGAGAGATGTTGAGAGGAGGGGGGGGGGGGGTAAGAGATATGGGAGAGGGGATGGGAAGAGGGAATTTGTCTTTCAACCTGAAATCACTTTTAGGGAGAACGGATCTGAAAGTTTTAGGATGTCCCTATTTTTACATGCTTTATATTAGCTTCACCTGTATGTTTGTCTGTCCGTCTGTAACTCTGTCTGTCCGTCTGTAACTCTTTCGACTAAGAGTGAGTGACTCATCACTGTAAAATGTCCCACCCATTTCATTACGTTCATTAGCCGAGCGGTCTAAGGCGCGCGACTTCTGTGACGTCAGCTTTCGGATTCAGCGATCGTGGGTTCTACTCCCAGCCACGCCGAAAAAAAAAAAAAGGTTTTTTTTTTTCCCCGGTAAATTCTAATATTATATCCATACATCTAACTGCAAATGATTCGTAGAGACTTTACCATTTCTTTGTGACGTTGCAACTCCAAATAGTTATCTCAGATGGTAATAGGTAGTGTCGGTAACTCATTTCCCTATGATAATTATACATAAATATAGTTTAAAAAACTAAAAAAACATGCTTTTAAAGAATATCAAACTAAAAAGTTAAAAATAAATATAGTTTAAAAAACTAAAAAACATGCTTTTAAAGAATATCAAACTAAAAAGTTAAAAATAAATATAGTTTAAAAAACTAAAGAAACATGCTTTTAAAGATTATCAAACTAAAAAGTAAAAAATAATTTTAAAATTAAATTTATGACAATAGTATATAAGCAATACTAGTATAAATGATAAAAAAGCATGGGGCGCTTAATATTCAAAAAATAAGGCACAAACCTTTTTAGTTTGATATTCTTTAAAAGCATGTTTTTTAGTTTTTTAAACTATATTTATTATATCAAATTTTACAATATATCAATACAGGAACTTTTAAATAATAAAAATGTCTAACATCTTGAAAGACTGAAGGGTTAAAACTAGGGATGGTAAAATTATGTCAATCTTCGCTGTGATCAAAATCGTCGATCCTTTATGTTTTATTTTCCAGGATGCATACAGGTGTACCTTTGTTTTGTTATTGTAACACCCCTCGTGCCTCAAAATAGAATTATTTGGAATTAATTAATAGAGCCTTGGAAACAAGCTGGAAAAAAAATACGTTAAATGAAATGATTTACCAGAGGCGACACGAGGTGGGAACAAACACAATTTAGGAACTTCCTGTAACAAGCAAAGGGGAAGTTGGGGGATCGTTATAATCAATAAAATAAAAACTACACAATTAACTTGATCTATAGTTTCCCTGTTTTATTTGCCCTGAGGAATATCATGTTTCAATTATTTTAACATACATACAAAAGATTTAACAATTTTCCAAGATTAACAAAAGGAACACGAAATTGGGGCCGGCCCGGCTTACTGAGAATAATTTACATTTTTAGTTTGAACTATAAACATTTGCATTATGAGTTTTACACCCAAAGTTGGATGGATCCGATGATTACATTGATAATTAGTTCGATTAGTTTTACATTTTCTTGAGAAAAACACTGGTCGCTGGTGGGTTGGTCATCCGGTGAAGATAGTTCGTAGCTAGGTAAGGGGGAAATGTTGAATTTACATTACCACCCGGGGTCTTCAAACGATCACTTCGGGTGGTAGAAAAGTTTCTTCTAATGTTTCTTCCCACGGAACAGGGAAGGGGGGGGAGGCCACGAGATGAGGGCATCAATCTCTCCCGGTCATCGAACCCTGTCTGCAACAGTTCAAATCAAAACTGATTAGAACTGGTATACAGGCAGTCTATGGGGCAGAAAATGCCCGGAAAAAAAAATTTAAAGGGAAAAAGGAGGGTTCGCGAATTATCACTCACCAAAACAGGGGAGTTGCCCAGCACGCTGCAGTCGTGGAGTCAGCCAGGCTCGGGAGCTCGCGAATTGCGCGGCAGGACGCCGATGATTTCTTCATAATAATAAATTTCAAAGAGAAAAATTTCTAAGGCAAATAACTAAACTATGCAGACAGACTAATCTACTAAAATGGACTTGAGGGATAGCATCCCTTATACAAGGCGACTACATATTCGTTAACGGTCGGATGAAATCTACCCGATTCGCCGATACTCGATGGAGGACTGTCTGCAGCCGCGACGCGAGTTGATCTGTCTCGCGGTAAACGGCGTCTCGTAATTAAAAAGTGCCCCCCGGATCTAACAGGTGGAAGGGGGGGGTGTCTGGCCCGCCGAAAAATACCGAACTTGCCCGAACGCGGGCGGAGAAAAAACTCTAGCAGGAGTCTTGAAGTTGGCCACACTGGGCGACCGTAGCGAACTCTGTCGAAGCAGGTCTGAGTTGAAAACAATCGACTCGACCACGGCGTCCATATAACTCAAGGCAAAGCAGGTGCTGCTCTCTGGCGCCCTAGCGGGCAGGCAAGCGGAGAAGTTCGCGACTCGGTCGCTAGGCAGCGCTTGATCTCAGTTTTAGCGCACACGTTTTGCGAAGAGACCTTGGAAACGGTCACCGGTGTCCAGGGGGTTACGACCGGTCATTGGTCTTACTTGGAACAGAGAAGGGGGGGAGGTGGGGTAAGATGCAACGCTGATGGGAAACTACGCCCCGTCGTGGCTACAGAGGGGCGAATATAACACTACGACGTGATGAAAAAGGCGAATCTCAGCTCGTCTCTGCGAACTGGTCGCCTGCAAGCTACAGGCTTGCTTAGGCAGTTAGGGTCACGAAGGGAAATGATATTACAGGCTTGAGGCGTGACTGAAGGCGGGGGAAAGATTAGCCAGAATGCTAGCCTAGCATGAGGCTGGGAAAGAAAATCAGCTCGCCTCTGAGAACAGAGGCTGAGGGCCTGGCCGTAAAGAAAATAAGATGAGGGAAAAAAAAAAAATAATAATATTATTTCCAAAATATTTCAGATTACAAAATTTTTAAATAAAACGTGCCTAAATACTTAATACACTGCACATACTTCCCCCCTGAAAGACGGAGTAGGGGGGCCCACTTGAGCCACCAAAAAACCTGGGTTCCAGAAACTTACCCTGTACCAGGATCTACTGTAGTAAACTACTTACATATAAAAAAATATCTTGATCAAATCGAAGGTATATTATAATTAATTAATTAACACTTAACGATGAATGATGCAATGAGGAAAGTTGATCTCAGATGTTGGGAATGGTGTCACGTGACGAAACTCTAAAGATGGGCGCTGTGAGGCTGGCCGAAAAGCACTGAGGCCGAAACAAGGGAAATGCGTCCTTGAGCGCTCAGTGATATATGGGGATTGGAACCCCTGTATATGGGTATGGTAACCCGTAACTTACAAAATATATTTGGGAATAGAACCCCTGTAAAATTGTCTTTCCATAAAAGGCCGAAGGCATTGGGACTTAGCCCTGCACAATCAGGCCATGGAGAAGACGGTCAAATTTGCTGCTTCCCCGAAGGTAAAACAGATCCTCAGTCCCAGAGTGACACAGGGCCTAAGGGTAAGATTCCCTTGGCGGGTTTTTAAATTATTGGGGTTGGAACCCTAAAAGATCAACAATCCGTATGAATGAATGAATTTAAAAAAAATTAAATATTCGACAAATTTAGAAATTTTAGCGCATACAACTCTGATGTTCAATATAACTAATATTTATTATTTAAAAGTTTTCTGCAAACAAAACAATAAATTAACGACTCTTCGCACTCAAATTTAAATTATTTAAAGAAAGGTAAAATGCAATAAACCAACAATTATCAATCAAACGGGTTATAAATTATCATGGAGCGGTTAGATCTTCCATGACTGCTGATAGGTTTCACACTGCCTGAGAGGGGGTTTGAACATAGGCCGTCCAAAGGTGAGTGCTGGGGATCTAACCCAGTAACACTCTATGGTCATAGGATTTTTCTCCTAGAGGACCGAGTCTCGGCTCGTTGGCTCGTAGGACCCTTCTTTTGCGCTGCTCGTTGGCTAGCTTGACCTAGTTCCTATTTTAGAAAAACACATAAAAGAAACCAGTTAGCCGTCTGGAAGTCACGTAGCTCTTACTTAAATAAACCATATCATCGATAGCGATGTAAAAGAAATACAGCTTTGGGGGTAGAATGCAAAGGAAACAAAAAAAAATGGCTAGATGTGACAGCTTCTGTGCTCAGAATCTATGTACGTCGCTGTACATCACATTTACGTACAAGGAAAAATAAAGAAATAAACACATAAAGGTTTTAACGCTAAATCAATTTAAAACAAACTACAAACATTATTCTTGCTTACTTTATGAATTATAGTTATTAAAAAAAAGGAACGTAATCAGAAATTAAATATATTAAATCGTCGAACAAGATTCATGAAGATTCAAAAAAAATATCAGAGAGGTATTTCTGAGTAAAAAAAAACATTAAAACTATTTACGTCAAGTAGCTTGTTAAAGACTGACATACTTATGTAAAAAAAATTAAAAATTAAAATATCTTAAATTACCTCGAATGTGCTAGCCTAGAAACGGATGCGTAAACATACACAAATTAATTTAGGGGCCCTCTCGTTGGAGGTTGAAAAGGATTTCACCACTCTCGGTGATTAGTATAAATATAAAATGAGGCTAGTCACCTCGTAGGTGCTTACTTTCGGTGAAAAACTTTTTTTTTTATACGCTTGATTATATTATTATTATTATTTGTATAGTCAATATTGTTATAAGTTACATATATAAAATTATTATGTTATATTTTAAGTTCCCCTAGATTAAGAAAATACTTTGCTACTAGATTTAGTGCAGTATAGATTATTTATAGTGTCTGTCTTGGTGACATAAAAATAATATTAATAGGAAATACAAAGCATGGGTGGTTTGTTTACAAAATACGTGGCACGTGGCTGGAGCACACAGGAGAGGAGAGTGGGTTCCGCGCAGTTGGCGGCCCTGTCATGAGGTGACGAGATAACAAGGCGGCGCGCGCACAAGCGCAGAGAGACAAAAATACAAACAAACACGACAGTCCGAAAGGACATTATAGTAATTTATTTTTTTTTTGGGGGGGGCCTCATTAGTAAACAAAATACTGGTCGAACACACAACGTGCTCTGTTTATTATTATTATTACCGGCAGACGTATGAGTTGGTACATCTGTCTGTGTTCCGCAGAGGTAAGCGACCTCTGGGACTTGCAGGGGAGGAGGGATAGAGTCCGCACGAGCACGCCGACACGTACGGGATAAGATAACACCGCCGGTCGCCCGGGGTACAGAGGAGGAGGGGGGGATGTCTACGGCCTTGTCAACATCACGTTCGGGGACGCGCGGTGGGGATAGGACAGCTGGCTGGCTGAAACGCCTCGCGCGCTACGCGCTAACTAAGTCCGCACGGGAATTTAAAACTCAATATAAATTTTAAAAATTTAACTCATTATAACTAGGGGGTGTACCAGCGATCAGTTTACAATATTATTACAAAATTATTATTATCAAAAATTAATTTAAAAAAATTTTTTGTACTTTTAATTTTAGTTTAGGTATGCTTATATTTTTCAGGTATGCCTATCGACCAAGGTAACCATGCTCTGCTACCAAGTTGTAACACCCCTCGTGCCTCAAAATAGAATTATTTGGAATTAATTAAAAGAGCCTTGGAAACAAGCTGGAAAAAAAATACGTTAAATTAAATGATTTACCAGAGGCGACACGAGGTGGGAACAAACACAATTTAGGAACTTCCTGTAACAAGCAAAGGGGAAGTTGGGGGATCGTTATAATCAATAAAATAAAAACTACACGATTAACTTGATCTATAGTTTCCCTGTTTTATTTGCCCTGAGGAATATCATGTTTCAATTATTTTAACATACATACAAAAGATTTAACAATTTTCCAAGATTAACAAAAGGAACACGAAATTGGGGCCGGCCCGGCTTACTGAGAATAATTTACATTTTTAGTTTGAACTATAAACATTTGCATTATGAGTTTTACACCCAAAGTTGGATGGATCCGATGATTACATTGATAATTAGTTCGATTAGTTTTACATTTTCTTGAGAAAAACACTGGTCGCTGGTGGGTTGGTCATCCGGTGAAGATAGTTCGTAGCTAGGTAAGGGGGAAATGTTGAATTTACATTACCACCCGGGGTCTTCAAACGATCACTTCGGGTGGTAGAAAAGTTTCTTCTAATGTTTCTTCCCACGGAACAGGGAAGGGAGGGGAGGCCACGAGATGAGAGCATCAATCTCTCCCGGTCATCGAACCCTGTCTGCAACAGTTCAAATCAAAACTGATTAGAACTGGTATACAGGCAGTCTATGGGGCAGAAAATGCCCGGAAAAAAAAATTTAAAGGGAAAAAGGAGGGTTCGCGAATTATCACTCACCAAAACAGGGGAGTTGCCCAGCACGCTGCAGTCGTGGAGTCAGCCAGGCTCGGGAGCTCGCGAATTGCGCGGCAGGACGCCGATGATTTCTTCATAATAATAAATTTCAAAGAGAAAAATTTCTAAGGCAAATAACTAAACTATGCAGACAGACTAATCTACTAAAATGGACTTGAGGGATAGCATCCCTTATACAAGGCGACTACATATTCGTTAACGGTCGGATGAAATCTACCCGATTCGCCGATACTCGATGGAGGACTGTCTGCAGCCGCGACGCGAGTTGATCTGTCTCGCGGTAAACGGCGTCTCGTAATTAAAAAGTGCCCCCCACTCAAGGCAAAGCAGGTGCTGCTCTCTGGCGCCCTAGCGGGCAGGCAAGCGGAGAAGTTCGCGACTCGGTCGCTAGGCAGCGCTTGATCTCAGTTTTAGCGCACACGTTTTGCGAAGAGACCTTGGAAACGGTCACCGGTGTCCAGGGGGTTACGACCGGTCATTGGTCTTACTTGGAACAGAGAAGGGGGGAGGTGGGGTAAGATGCAACGCTGATGGGAAACTACGCCCCGTCGTGGCTACAGAGGGGCGAATATAACACTACGACGTGATGAAAAAGGCGAATCTCAGCTCGTCTCTGCCAACTGGTCGCCTGCAAGCTACAGGCTTGCTTAGGCAGTTAGGGTCACGAAGGGAAATGATATTACAGGCTTGAGGCGTGACTGAAGGCGGGGGAAATATTAGCCAGAATGCTAGCCTAGCATGAGGCTGGGAAAGAAAATCAGCTCGCCTCTGAGAACAGAGGCTGAAGGCCTGGCCGTAAAGAAAATAAGATGAGGGGAAAAAAAAAAAATAATAATAATATTTCCAAAATATTTCAGATTACAAAATTTTTAAATAAAACGTGCCTAAATACTTAATACACTGCACATTATTTTCACTTGTGGTATACTCACAAAACAAATAAAATCTCAAAAAATTCAGAGTTGCGGTTTCCACGTATTATCCCAATTTGATTAATTTTTTTAAACACTTACAAAAAATTTGTAAATCTCAAAATATGTATCAGTTAAAGGAGAAATTATTACGTGCTTGTTCATTTCAAATGTAAATTTAATAACCTTGTTCAATGTTTGTGCACTCAAGTACATAGTTGCAAAAACAATAATTCAGAGAAAGAATAAGTGAGCTGCCCAGCTAAAAATTTTTTTAAAAAAAATTGCTACAAAAGGAATAAAAAATATTTAGTGGTCAAAATGTATCCATATTAGGTCAGAAAATAAATTCAAGCCTTAACTTTTCTTCTTTAGTTTTCCTTCTGGTTTAGTTTCCATAATTTCATTCAGGGTAGAAGTAAAACTTAGAATAGAAATTGAGGGAAATACTAGGAGTTGGAATTAAACAAAGAAGGCACTGAACCATCTCTCTGTGAGAAACAGAAAAGATGGGAAAATGGAAGCACCACGATAACACCCAACGAATCACAGACATGTCTGCCACGTTTGCAAAATCCCAGGGAATCAAACCCAGATCTCAGGCGAGTGATCTGTGGTCCCTCGGCAGAGAACGAATGGCCACAGAGCAGACAAAGAACAAGCCGTAGACGGTGCCAACATCAGCTAGCAACACAAACCAATAGTTACAGGTACAGCCACCATAAGGACTTATACTTGTGCTACGATACGGGAATAGTGAGGGTGTCACTAACCAGTAATATCTTGTAACAATCGGCTACGAACAGCCCGCAAGCTTAAACACGAATCAACTTTCTGTCACCTTCTCCCTAGCCTATTAAAACAGCTCGGCTTCTCTAGGTTTCATATGAAGGCTACATTTCAACAGTGATACAACTCCACTTTAAAAAAAAATATTGGCGCTACCCACATTTTCATGCTCAAACAAGATGTACGTTATGTGTTTTTATTTCACAAAACTGGTACACAGCCAGCTTGCTTACTGAAATATGTCAGGTATCTTAACCAAAGAATGTTATCACTAGTTTTCGTTACAAACTCTGTATATCTTATTTAATAAAATTGGAGGTGTACCACTATTTGAGTAAGGCCTTCATGTTTCCCTGCTTTCCTTATTGTGCCTTCCGACCGCTAGGTTTACTAGTTAGGACACACACGTCATTCTTGTGCTTTGCGAGTAAGATGGTTCAAAAATCAACATGTTATGATCATGCAGCCATTTCAAATTAATTTCTGTGTCAGTCTTTCTACACGTAACAACATGAGTCAACTTTGCTACTTTTTTTTTTAACCTAATGTTTATTTTTAACACACTATACTTCACTGATCACTAAAAACTATTTTCAATAGTGTTTTACCATTTTTATAGATTAAGGGCCTAAAAAATTTGTAAAGTGCAAAATTTAATGGTTTTTAATTTTACTCGCAAAATTTAAACCGTTCACGTGGAAGCACAAAGTTTCCCATTAAATACAGCTATTGGTTTGTTGATCGATGCCATTTATGATAGTTTAAAGAGGTAGATCATAGATGTGTAATACAAGACACAAATTATGATACTAACACATTCTGATATCTGGAACAAAGGAATTTTGTTTCTACATCAGTACCAATTGATAGTACTTAATGATGGATGGTACAAACCTGATGTGTGTGCTTATATGTAGCAACACATTTAATTTGTATATCTTTGGTTATTTTACGTAAAACCAGAATGGGTTTATTTACAAACTAAACTACCTTACAAGTATTTTATATTTATATTGGTTTAAAGATAACATTTTTGGCACATGACATAATTTAAAATGTGGTAATTTCTCATGTTAAAAAATTGGGAAAAAGTGTAAATTAATAATGAATTAACATTTTATTTTAAAGTGAAACTACAGTGTGATTTACATTTATATCTGGTTTCACATGAAACTGTTTTGGCACATGATACTTAAAAAAGTGGTAGCTTATTAAGTGAATTTAATTTTTTTCACGCAATGTTCGACAATGTTATACACAGACAGATCAATAATATACAATTAAGAAAATTTTGAGAGGAATTCACCTGTAATAAGAACCTATTCAAGCATTTACCTGGGGTGATTACGCGAATGGATTGACCAGGATTCGAACCGAGAACCTCCTAAATGAGAGTCCACCAGTCCACCTAACTGAGCTCCACTAACAAACACTTACAGTGTCCCACTTGGCCATCATGCGCTCCTTCTCGAACCTCGCGAACTCCCGCCGGTCGTGGATCGTGGTGAGCAGCTTCCACAGCAGCAGAAGAGCCAGGCCAATCAGAACTATGGCTCCAATCACACCCAGCACAATACCTGCCGGCGCAACATTCACCCGTCAGTTCACCACACGAAACACATCCCACACATGTCATTGTGAGAGAAAAAAAACATGATTCAACACCAGTAATATGTACATTAAAGCAGCTTTCCAGAAATTTCCCAAAAAAAATCTATGATGAAAATCTCAACTATAATATAGGAAGAAAATACCAACCAAAGCTCTTCTCGTACAAGACGATAGGTATCTAGTTACCAAAATTTTTTTTGAAAATAGTTCTTATTCTTACAAGTATTAAAACTGTGAATGGGCACTGCTTAGAATTTGTTAATTTTTTTAAATCAGTGTACTCTTGAAAACTTAACTACTCAACTGTACCTGCAGCTTGCACGCTACTCATCATGACAGCCGAGTGCCTGAGGAAGAGAAGCGGCTATGCCACAAAAACTAAGTTTTGAGAAAAATAAGTTTTATTACTCCAAGTACAATATACATAAAATTTGTTTATTTTAATTAAGTAATGCCTTATTTGCTTTTGAATGTAACCACGGTAACTGCTAAAATTGTTTTAAACCATCTTAATATAGATAATACTTCAAAAAAATAAGATTTCAATTCAAATTTAGATGTTGAATTTACCAAAGTAAGTTTTTAGTACAGATAATTTAGTATTGGATTATATAAATGCTTAAATTACAACAGAACCTATTTTTTTTTTTATAATTATACAATAGTCAATATCAGTTTTACACAAGTCAACAGGAACTTTAATCATCCTGTTCCACTTCATGTCCTTCTGCCTTTGCTGGTTTCAAGTTGTACAGATCATGCACGGTACACAGCTGGTATGAAGGGCAGGAGTGACAATCACGGTCTTCAGGGAGTCAATTTCTCTTCCCTTAGGATAAAGGTCTGGCATATTCTCCAAATCCTCTTTCAACATTACTGCAGTCAGGGATTCTTCTGTCTTATTATTTCTACAATGACCAGGTTGGGTTTTGAACATGCGGACCTTAGTCCCTGACTCGAGTGCTGAATAGGAGTATTTTAAAAAAATGTATCCTGGAATGTTTGTAGACACTTTTCTCTGACGTAGTATCTCCGATGCCAGCTTTTTTTTTATCGGTACTCTTATTGTCTTTTGCCACTGTATCTAACAGTGTTTTTGAGTTTAACAAATCTGAGCAGTTCATGTCAACCACTGTGAATGGATCTTTGACTCTACATTCTCTGACAACTTTTTTCCCAATCATCTACACAAAAAAAGTAGTCTTGTTTCCGGACCTTTTTCTCAGCAACGCCAAAGTCACTGTCACTAGGCATGAAAGTGTGCCCCGGAAGAAGAAAAGAATGATGATTAATTTCATAAAATTTACCAATGTGGACCAAAATTTAAAATAAAGTAAAAACTAACATATTTTTATTTTGACCACTGCAAGAGCCTGAAAAAAACCCACAAATTCTTTTTATTTTCCACCATTTGAGAGTTCAATAGAACACAAGACTTGATTTCACAGGTGTCACGAGAAGCTATGTTTTTGTTATCGGCAATAAAGATATTTTGTGTCGTAGGTATAGTTGTAGCTACCGAGTTGGTAGCACTGCTTTAGTTTAGAGAGTTAGTAAATGGAGGAAAAGGAGTGTGGGAGAAATGACTGTTATTATGTGAATAAAAGGATATGGTTAACAGCATCACGGCGTGTCGTTTTTTTTGTGAAATACTGACAACAGGTTATGGGGCCAGAATGCTTATAACAGTCATGAGTGATCTTCGCACCAGAGATGTTTAATTTGTGTAGGCCGGCAACGTGTTTCTCTGCAGAGTGGTAATGGTGGCGTGGGAAGCTTCTGTGGAGTAGCGGTACCGGGGTGTGGTACACATTCAGTCGCTTTCGTCGTCAACAATTTATCGTCGGTGCTTGTTGACTCCGGAAAAATGGAGCAGCTAGGGATGAATACCGTGGGAGCGATAAAGTTGGAGGGGCAGAAGAATTGGAACGTGTGGAAGTTCCAGGTGTCGGTGTTGTTGCGGGGAATGAATCTTTTTTCAGTTGTGGATGGAACAGACATTAAACCGGAAAAAGATCAAGGTGAGTGGCAAAAAAAAGATGCAAAGGCTCAGAGTATTATTGTAATGCATTTGAGTGAGGATGCAATGATGCACATACTTACTTGCACCACTGCAAACGAGATGTGGAGGAAGCTTCTTAGTGTGTATGAGCAGCAGTCGAGTATAAGTGTACACTTACTGCAACAACGTTTTTTTCAGTTTAAGTACGAGCAGGGTTCTGACATGTCTACATATTTGTCAAAAATACAAGAATTGTGTCACTTGCTTAAACAGGCAGAAGAAGAAGTGTCGGAACAGTTCATGATTACAAAAATATTAATGACACTGCCAGAGAGATTTGGTCACTTTGTGACAGCATGGGAATCTGTAGAAACTAGTAAACAAAAACTTGATGACCTGGTGGCACGACTACTAGTGGAAGAAGAGAGGTTAAAGTCTAAAATCAAGGATGAGGATGTGGCTATGGTGGCAGGATCATATAAAGGGAACACTGTCAAGAAGACAGGGGAATTAAAGTGTTTCAAGTGTGGATTCCTGGGACATGTGGCAAACCAATGCAGAGAGGATAAAGACTTACGAAAGTGTTTTGAATGTGGCAAGAAAGGACATCTGAAGTTTCAGTGCAAGCAAAGGTATAGGCCTAAACATGAAAATGCCTTTGTAATGTCAGAAAGTGTATTGCGTAGTGCAAGTGATTTGGAGGACCATAAAAGATCCACCTCTTGGATCATGGACAGTGGAGCAAGTGAACATATGACATTCGAACGTGGCCTCCTCATGAACTTTACACCAGTATCGAATAAATGTGTTCTCGTTGGTGATGGACGTAGTCTTCAGGTGCAAGGTATCGGACAAGTAAATGTGAAAGTCTACAATGGAGAGAATTATGTGCAAAGTACCTTGAACCATGTATTGTGGGTCCCTGAGCTGAAAATGAACCTATTCTCAGTATCAAGTGCAATTGAAAAGGGTCATACTGTTAAAATGGCTGGCGATCATTGCTATGTATATAAAGACAGCCAGATTCGTGCGGTGGCAAATAAGGAGGGAAATTTGTATATTCTGGACGTAATCATGGAACAAGACTGCTTAGTGGTGGTACGCTCGTTGAGAGAGTGGCATGAAAGTTTATGTCATCAAAACCTGGACTATGTGAAAAGTGTCTTGAATCAAAACAATATTAAGTACTCAGACAACAGTGAGTCATGTGAAGCATGTCTGGAGGGAAAAATTAAGAAATTACCATTTGGTGAAAGCAAACAACACACTGATGCTCCATTGCAATTGGTACATGCTGATGTGTGTGGACCAATGGAGGTAGAGTCTGTGGGAGGGTCTCGATACTTTCTGCTACTGAAAGATGACTATTCAAATTACCGGCAAGTGTACTTTCTCAAGAGTAAATCTGAGGTGTCCCAGAAGCTGAAATACTACATACAGTTTTCGGAAAAAGCTGCAGGTCTGCCTGTGAAAGTGCTTAGAAGTGATAATGGGGGAGAATTTGTGAATCAGGAAGTGAAAGTGCTGCTTGAGGACCATGGAATACAACACCAGACAACAATACCTTATACACCAGAGAAAAATGGAAGAGCAGAACGGGACATTCGCACCTTAGTGGAAGCTGCTAGGTCAATGCTCAGTGGGAAAGGGCTTAACAAACAGCTATGGGCAGAGGCAGTAAATACAGCTGTGTATGTGTTAAATAGGACCTCAAAGGCTCGAGAATATAATAAGACACCATATCAAGTCTGGAAAAGGAAAAATGTTGATTTGACAAAACTAATTCATGTGTTTGGAACAGAGGTATTTGTCCATATACCGAAAGAAAAGAGACTGAAGTGGGACCCAAAAGGAGAGAAAGGTGTTTTTGTTGGTTACGAAGATTCCAAAGGGTATCGAATTTACTTCAAAGACAAGAAGAAAGTTGAAATAAAAAGGGATGTGGTGTTTGTGAGACTAAAGGGACGTGAAACAAGGACTGAAACTGAAGTAGAAGAGATTGAAATGATTGGCTTAGACCTGACTCAAGAAGATGAACAAATAAAATCAAATTCCAGTACTGATGAGGAAGACGTACAAAGTGAAGGAATGTCTTCTCCCTTTAAAGGTTTTGAGGATGCAGTGACTGAAGGAGACCAAAGAAAGGGGAGACCAGTTGAAGTGTCAAGCAGAGAAACCGCCAAAGATAAGCCACCTAAAACAGCAAGTGGACGGAGTGTAAGAAAGCCAGCGTGGTGCTCAGAGTACGATCTAGGTCTCATAGCAACTGATGCGGTACCGAAGAGTTACAAAGAGGCAATGAATAGGGAAGACTCACAATGTTGGAAGGAGGCAATTAAGGCCGAGCTTCAGCAGTTACATGAAAACAACACTTGGACGACCTTACCACAGGTGCCAGAAGGAAAAGAAGTAGTTAGTTCAAAATGGGTGTTCACAAAAAAGGGGACTGAAACTGGGGAAACTAAATACAAGGCAAGACTAGTGGCAAGAGGTTTCGAGCAAGAATGTGATGTGTATAACTTGTATGCTCCTGTGGCAAAACTTAAAACTTTCAGAGTGTTTATGAGTGTGGCCACCAAACTGAACTTACCAGTACAACAAATGGATGTATGCAGTGCATTCCTGAACAGTGAAATTGATGAGGAACTCTATTTGAAATTACCAGAGGGTGTAAATTCAGAGTATCCTGTTGGTAAACTAAATAAGTCTATTTATGGCCTTAAAAATGCTCCCAAATTGTGGAACTCTAAATTTTATAAAGTAATGTCATCACTGGGTTTTGTACGTTCTGACAAAGATGCATGTGTTTATTCTAAATGTAAAGGCAACACCAAAACGTTTTTGTTGGTGTATGTTGATGATATTCTATATTTTGGAAATTGTAAAAATGAGCTCAGTCATCTTAGAGATGTAACACCTTCAAAATGAAAGAGCTGGGTTGTGTAAAACGGTTTCTAGGTATTGATGTCAAGCAGGATTTAGCTAGTAATCGTACAACCATAAGTCAGAAACAGTATCTGCAGAACTTACTTGAGTTGTATGGTATGTCAGAATGCAAACCTTTGTCCTTGCCCATCGACAGAAACTTCAAGTTTGAGTTATTGAAAAAGGAATGCTCAGAAAATGAGGAAATAGAGTCAAAGTGTAGAAAATTAGTTGGATCCTTAATGTATGCTGCAATGGTATCACGACCTGATTTGTGTGCTGTTGTTACAATCTTAAGCAGATATCAGAACTGTGCAAGCACTTTACTTTACAAACTTCTGAAAAATGTTCTTAGATATATCAAGGGTACGTTAAATATGTGTTTAAATTACTATGGGAACAGGAATGATGATGTAGTAGGCTATGTGGACAGTGACTGGGGAGGCAGTGATGACTGTAAGTCTACAACTGGTTGTTGCTTTAAGGTTTTTGGCTGTACTGTTATCTGGTTTTCAAAAAAACAACAATCAGTGGCTCTGTCATCCACTGAAGCAGAATTTGTTGCTCTTAGTCAAGCTGCCAGTGAGGCTTGTTGGTTGAAAGACTTGTTGCATGATTTTAAAATAGAAGTTGGTCCCATCACACTGTTAGAGGATAATCAGTCTACTATAAAGCTGGCACATATGGCCACTGACAACTCTAGAGTCAAACATCTAAAGATTAAGAAGTGTTTTGTAAAAGAGAAACTGTTTGAAAACATCATTAGGTTGGACTATGTTAATACCAGTGACCAACTAGGTGATATTTTTACCAAGCCTCTTGGTGGTGTACTGTTTGACAAATTTAGGAAAAGATTGTTTGTTTCTTAAAAATATTTTATTGAGGGGAGGTGTTATCGGCAATAAAGATATTTTGTGTCGTAGGTATAGTTGTAGCTACCGAGTTGGTAGCACTGCTTTAGTTTAGAGAGTTAGTAAATGGAGGAAAAGGAGTGTGGAAGAAATGACTGTTATTATGTGAATAAAAGGATATGGTTAACAGCATCACGGCGTGTCGTTTTTTTTTTGTGAAATACTGACAACAGTTTTCTGGTCACATACACATGAAACCTTTGTTATTGTTGCAAACATGAAAACCTAGGTTATAGACCCAAAGTTATGTTAGATAAAATACTTTTTCAGTAGGAATTTTAGATAATGGCATTGCTTGTTGTAAATTATAAGTTATGACTCAATAGTCAAAAGTAGGACTTTGCGAGTCCCTTTTAGCATCTGAAAGCAACGTATACCTTTGTTCTGCCTTCATTTAGTGAAAGCGAACAGCACAAGAAATAAGATCATTTTCCTTAAATTTCCATTCATCACACACTGAACAAGAGTCTGATATGAGGCGATAGAACTTCGACTTAAAGTCACAATTGTGTAAGCAGGCCAGACTTCAATAAGTGTTTAAAGGTCTCATGCTCTTTTCAAACAGTGAATGAAATATAAAATCAGTGCTACAAGCTGTGGTTGAATATTATAGTCCCCAGGCTAACATGGCAATTGTCAGGAGGCTGTAGTCTTCTGGACCTTAGCCTCGTTCGAATGATGATGATAATATGGTTCAATAGTTAAAAAATTCCTTGACGGTGAGGACTGAGGCCCTTTAGTTGAGGTCCTATGAATGTGCCACTACAGTCCATCCCAAGAACAATTCAACAAGTGTCTATAGGTAGCAAGAGTCATGGAAAAGTACCTTAACTGCAGGACCGGTCTAGAAAGTCACGAGAAAGTCCTGTAATAAACAGTAATAATTTTCAGCAGACTTTAGATTACTTGCTTTTTGTGTTTTGATGCCTCACTTGAGTTCTCAGCCACACATTGAGTACAATAAATATGTTGAGATTGTCCATTCAAAATCACAAGGAAATATCCCCTAGGAAAGTCTTTAGCTTTTTAACAAACAAATCAGCACATTCCTGCAAGTAGGTAGTAGATACATTAGGTATTATTCTTGTTTTGCTTATTATGTATAATAATGAAGCTGTGAAGTAAAAATGTTGTAAGATGATTTTATTAACACATCCTGAAATGGATTGACTAGATATACATAGACACTGATTACACGGAGTTGAGTAATCCAAAGAACTAGGTCAGAGGTCGGCAGACCGTGGCTTGGGAGCCGCATGCGGCTCTTTTCATAGTACAGTCAAACCTCTATCTATCGAACTCGCATGTATCGATTGTCCGTGTTTATCGTATACTTTCTACGGTCCCGGCAAAATTGCCATACAACTAAGGTTAAAAAAGTCTGCTTGTACCGATGTTCGAATTATCGTTTTGTCCGCATTGATCGTACAAAATATGTGGTCCCGTCACTATAAATTATAATAGATGATCGTTTAACCATAAAGATTTTGCAGAAATAACCATTTCTTAGAAAGAAACCGTCATAAAAACAGTAACGATAGTATACAGTAGTAAAAATCAACTTAAATCTGCAGCCAAGTAATGGAGCACGTAAATATGAAGAAAAGACAAATGAACAACTTACGAATAAATTGGATGCTGTACCATAACTACAGTACAAACCCAATTGTTATCCTAAGATAATTACCATAAAAAGAACTAAAGATTCTTTGTCGATACCATAATTACTACAGAAGCACGATAGCTACCACATTTGCACTACAGTTACCGTAACAACCGAGATGTATATTTACCGTGACGGTAATGTATTTATTTATGACATATTAAAAATAAAGAACATTATTGAAAAATAGGATGTTAAATTTTTATTTGTACGTTAGTCACATGTTGCGAAGAAATAATGCGATCTGAAAAAATGCAGTACTACTACGAAAAGCGAAAAGGGTAATCGTGGATTTTTAGGTTATGGCAGTCTCTCTCGTTTTTCAGTAATATCGGCCGAAAATTAACAAGCGTATCGGAAGTCAGCAGAAATGCCGATTCAACTAAATATTGGCAAAATCGGCTTCTTCAGTACAGCTCTACATTTGATGACATGAGTAAACATATTTCAGACTTCAGGATATTGAAAAAGACTTTAATTTCCATGTAGATTTATTGTGCGTATGTTTTTTTTTTTGCAAGTGTAAATTGAATTAAGTAAAATACTTCCATTTTTATTTATTTTTCAACTGATTTAACTTTAATGACAAGTAACTGATATATTTCTGACACTAATTTTGAGGTTGAAATATTTTTTAAAAATTCTTAGAGTGAAGTCCACATCTATTGAATGTCCGCATCTACTGAATTTTTTTGTTGGTCCCCTGAAAAACGATAGATAGAGGTTTGACTGTATTCCACGGCTCCATAGCTCACTGTGCTGCCCCAGCACAGAAAATAGCCACACAAAATCAAACGGCACAATCCCACAGCATGTTCTCAACCTGCTCGCTCGCTCGCTCCCTACCATCGCAGCGCCCCGCCACCAGTGGCGGATCCAGGATTTTGGTTTGGGAGGGGCTTGACCCAGCTGAGACTAGGCTTTATCAAAGCAAACACTAAAACAATAATGGACCCAGATGCTTTTGGAGGGGGCTTGAGGCCCTTAGCCCCCCCTCTGGATATGCTACTGCTCGCCACAACACTAGGTGCTTTTTCATTTTAATAATTAATTCATTAAAATAATTTCGGTTTCTGGTTTCATCAATACAGCTCTACTAATAACTATTATATATATATTTTTTAACATTTATGTGTTTTTCCTTAAGTAGCTTTTATTTTCAAGACATTATGTTGAAATTTTTGAATAAAATATTTTGATTTCATCTCTTTTTTTTTATCACCTTAAAACTCCAGTTAGATACAGAAAAATACATGTTTTCCGCCACCATCTGTCCCATCACGCTGGGAAGTCTGGCGACCGCTGGACTCGGCTGACCGGCTGTGAGGAAAGGGAGAACCAGGGACGGTGGGACGGTGGGACGGCCGGACTCGGGGGAGCTCACCCAGGATGTTGATCTCCGGCGGGCACTCGCGTTCCTCCTGGGCCATCACCACCAGCTTGTGGTCCTTGTACGTGTACATGTAGGCGAAGCGGCAGTCGTCCTCGTCGTAGTACGTGCACAGGAACTCGTACTTGTCCTCGTCGGCTGGAACACACGGCACAACAGGTTTCAGTTTTAGAAACGTGACAAGATGTACCAAAACTCAGAAAGACTTTAACTTGACTGGACCAGGCACAGTTTTTTAAATACATGAGCAATGCCAAACCAAGATCTACTTATGGACAACATTTTTACTCTCTCTTAACAAAAACTAGGTAGTCACATGGCAAATGTGTCTTGTTATCTAGTATCAAACAGTTATGTTAGAAAAAAAATTATAAATAAAATAAGTGATATTGTGAAATGGGTTGGTTGGATACGTTGGCTACATTTAAAATATACTGTGAAATCATTAACAATTACAAAATTAAAATTTAGCTAACAACCTTGCCAATGAATGCTATGAGAAAGCACTTTATGTTAGCTAACATTTTTTATTGTCTGTATAATATTTAATTTTTGTCCCCTGAGACCCAAATTTGGATTCGAGGCATTCTTTGGATTTGAATTCAAGAAAATTGAGATTTGATCCATCTTAGTTAACGTTTTACATTCGCATGAAGTTTCCTAGTCAGGTTTGATATTTCCAATCTCCAATGTCACTTCAGTGTTCAAACCTCTGCCAGATTAATTTATTTTGTTAACATGCAACTGCTCACAGTGTATATTATTCAAATGTCTTCTGGCCTGGTAAGCTAAAATAAATTTCCACACTTGGGCACGACCATATTAAAGCTATTTAAAATAAAAACCTAAAATATTTAACTTACCCACAACAGTTTTGACTGGCTGTGGTGAGAACGCAGTGCAATTACTAGCACAATCTTCTTCGTTGTCGATGGGTCCTGTCTTGTACATCAGGCACTGCACGCAGTCTCTGAACTCCAGACACTTGCCAGACGTTGCCTGCACAAAATGACACGTGTCAACCATCGTTCGAACAACTCGCCTGTCTTGGATGTCTTTGTAACTTGATGCAGCAACCGGATGTCTTTGTAACTTGATGCAGCAACCCAGCACGTAACAAATTACAAGACAAAATATCTCAAGCCCTTGAAATGCTTGCGAGTTCTTGGTAGAACAATATTTCCTGACCTAGATTCAAGTTTGAAGAGCTTAGAGCTGTCACTTCATCTTACATGCATGGATTTCCTGAATGCAGAAGGAAAAGAAAAATTGTGTGGAAGAGTTACTTTTAGAGTAACTTAACCATAATAAAACTTTCTTAATTTTTTTTATAACACAGGTTTACTTTACATACATCACACATGAAGAAAATTTTACATAATAGAAAATAGTTATACTATTCACAGGAAAATGCTGCTTTTATGTTAGAAAGCTTTTCAGAGATTCAGAAGAACCTCAATTTTACATACCCGGGATTTGTGAATTCCTGTATTAAATGTATTTTTAAACTCACACTATTATTTTCCCCACAGTATTATTGTATTACATTTACATTGCAACAGTGCTGCATTTAATAGCAAACCATTAAAAAAATAATCATACCAATCAGCCTTCAGTTCCCATTTTTCTTTGAGCCATGTGCCATGGTAAAACATACCGCCATAAACGAAAACTTTGCTCATGCGAGCATAAAAAAAAATGTTGACACAAGAGGGCATCTTTCAAATTTGTATCTACTCCCTTTTTAACTAATATGTATTATGCATTAAATTAGTTATAAATGTGTTTTTTTACATTACTGGACCCTTATTAATATAATTTAATAAAAAAATTGTAAGTCATTTCTGTAAATATGGTGTCTTTGTGCATGTTTGGCAATGATAGTTTGACTACAATTAAAATGATTTGGTAAGACAGTTGGCAGCACTGAATTTCCAAACATTTCAACAGACAAATCTGTAACTTTTTTGTTTCTAAACGCAATCATTTTTTGGAAGTCATTGTGTTCATTTGACAAAAATCTGAAATTTATTAAATATTAACACGTGATTATACACAAAAAAAAAAATTATGTAAGAAAATCTCACCATAAAAAAATCTCACCATTTATAATATTCACGTCTCTTGCCCAAGAACTGAAGAATTCAATTTCAACTTTTACACATTTGCGAAAAACCGCAAGACTGGACGAATTAATTCTTCTACCATGCGAGATGATGGAGTTCTTGTTACTGTATTAAAACATAAGAATCTCTAACATTTTATTTAATGTGGTCTATATATTTGCTTATTTCCACCATAGTGAGATGGTAAAAAAAAAAAAAAATTCATAACACTTCCCTCTTTCTAAACATATTTGTCCTGTTCCCTAGAAATACATTAAAAAAAAAAAAAGTTCTATTGTTACTTGCACATTATTTAAGAGGACATTCTCTGACTTTTTGTATTTGACATGCGGCAATGGCAATGAGTTAAGTGACTCCCCTGACCTCCCCCGATGACAAAGTCACTGTCACTAGGCACGAAAGTGTGCCCAGGAACAAGAAAGGAATGATTAATTTCATCAAATTTACCAATGTGGACCAAAATGTAAGTAAATAAAGTAAAAACTACCATGTTTTTATTCTGACCACCGCAGTCTGAAAAAAAAAAAATATACTTATTTTCATCTTCCACCATTCGAGTGTTCAATAGAACTTTATACACACAAGACATGCATTAGAACCCTGTTATAATGTTTTCCTGCTTATAATGTCATATTTTTTAAAATTCCCCATAAAGACAATGGCAGTGTATCTTTTAAAGACGAACAAAATTTAACGAGCGAACAAGACGAAGTTGAAAAATTGTTGGCTTGTTTCAGAAAATTCATGTATCAAGAATACTATCTTTGGTTTTGACATTATAAAG
The DNA here is from genome assembly GCF_032445375.1 of Bacillus rossius redtenbacheri. Taxonomy (NCBI): domain Eukaryota; kingdom Metazoa; phylum Arthropoda; class Insecta; order Phasmatodea; family Bacillidae; genus Bacillus; species Bacillus rossius. The sequence continues at coordinate 27,548,079 of NC_086338.1, read as the reverse complement.
TTGTTTACATAGCTTGGAGAGTCCAATGGTACAAAGCTCGGACATTGTTAAGTGCTAAATTGAGATTTCCTGCTTATAACGTTTTCCTGCTTATAACGTATTCCTGTTTATAACGTTTTCCTGCTTATAATGTTTTTTCCTTGTGCTCCCCTTGAAAGACACTATAACAGGGTTCGCAGGCACTCACCGGGATGATCTCGCAGTAGACGCCGTCGTAGGGCCGGCCCTCCTCGTCCTGGCGGCAGACGCACTCCCCGCACTCGCAGGCCCCGTTGCCCGAGCACACCTCGGCGTCGCCCGCGCCCTGCCGGTCCACGCAGGAGTCGTTGCGCGTGGTGCAGCTGCAGCTGGAGCCCTTCCAGCCGTCGAAGCACTTGCACACCCCGCACTCGCAGCGGCCGTGGCCCGCGCACAGCTGGTTGTCGTGGTGGTCGCACGCCATGTTGTCGCACTGGCAGTACTCCCCCGACACCCACTGCGGAGCACCACTCTCCCTCGCTCACTCACGGCCACGTCGCATCGGCAAACATCAATATCGTTTCAAAGGGAATACAGGTGCACCATCCTTTATCCGAAATTCCAAAATCTGAACAGCTCTAAAATCCGAAATTTTTTTCGAAACTTCAACGTCCGCGATGTTTTCGCAGTTGTGGGGCAAACTCAAGTCGCGATCGCATGACTAGTGCGAGCGAGTGACTTGGCAGCACTGCGTCAGCAAGGCAGCATGCAATTTGGCAACGCCGAGGCGTTGTGTTTACCGTTTGTCCGGAAAACTAGCGCCAGTTACAGCTTGCTGCTTGGCTACGATAGGAGTTGTTTTATCGCGTTTAGTAGTTAACTGTGTTGTTACGCGAATGTGTTGCCATATTTTAAGACTGCAATGGCAAAAAGGCATTCCGATATGAAGATGGGTGGTAGCGAAAAAAAACGAAAACACTTAACATTATCAATAACTGAGAAGGTGGAATTATTGCGGAAACTAAACCAAAACAAGTGACACTTCAAGAGGCATTTAAAAATGCCATCATTCGTGCTGCTTCATCTCAGGAGAAGGAAAATCCTGCTCCTGGCCGATCACGAGACGTACGAGTTGACGGCGACATCGGCGGCGATGACGACGCACCATAAACATTCTCCAGATGTTTTACAGTATCAGTTGTTAAAAACAAATTATTTTGGCGACTGTTTCGGGTATTTATTTATGCTGCAGTGTTTATTTGCGTTATGTACATTGTTGTTTTTTGTACTATGTTGCTTGAAATCCTTAATACATCTGACATAACCTAACTTGGCTTTACTAGGCCTCCTGTATTATAATTCCGAAATCGAAAAAATTCCGAAATTCGGAATGCTGCTGGTCCCGACCATTTCGGATAAAGGATTGTGCTCCTGTACAGTAAAACAACCAAGTTGTAACAAGCGGCTCTACAGAAACAAAAATTCGATAAGTTACGCAATCTGGCTGTTAAGGTAAACGGCTGGAATCCACTTGAAATTTTTTTTGAATATGAGCGACTCAATTGGTGTTTATTATGAATATAATATTTTCTAACTAGTGAGGAGTAAAAATCACAATTTTTTTTTTCTAATCCATATCTCGAAATTGAATCCCAAACAGTACCTTGAAATTGAATCTAAGTAAACAGGTTCTAAGTTTCCAGAATCAATAATTAATGCAATTTTATTTATACATTACATGTTAAAAGTACAATATATTTTGGAATGGTAACAGGATAGGCACGAAGAAAAAATTGACCCAGTAAACTTCAAAGGTTAATAGTGTTAAATTTTTTAATTTACTTTATTTCCTCAAATATTTTTCTTAAGACACTTTTTCCTTGAATATTGAATCCTCAAATACTAAGGATTTTCGGATATTTGAGGATTTGATTGGCCCATCTTTATTTCTAACAAAGCTCAAATCACTGTATCCACATTAATGATTTAAATAATTCAAAAAAAAGATTGATCAACAATTTTTTTCTTAGAAAAAAGTTTCATGTTCAAGTAAAGGCAAAATACATCAAGGTTATGATTTTTCAAAAATTGGTAAATTTTTTTGTTAATTGGGCTTAACTTCTTGCTGACAGCCAGCTAAATGGTAAGACATGACGCTGACACGGTATATTGGGATAGAAAATGCACATGGACTACACCTTTAAATACGATGGCCAATTACCAAAATTAAACCAATAAGTGAACCAATATTAATCCTAAATGATTTTTTTAGCATCAAAAAAGACACTTCCTTGCATTTTCACAGAATTTATGCAATTTTGGTTTGTGAGGGAACACTAGTACAACCAATGAAACATTGATGTTCCGTAAAACCACGGCTGTAATCTAAAGCAAATACAAAGTTTAAGTATAATCAACAAAACTTAAATTTGTAAGAAAGTTTTACCTTACTTCACTTAAATATGTTTAGTAACTGAGAAGTGACTTTCTGTTAGTGTAGCCTTGGAGGGTTAAAAACAGCCCACTGTCTACACTTTGGCCACTATTGGCTTATAGTAAGGGTCTAAACCAGCACTTCCTGGAGTGATTTAAGGGACAAATCAGGTTGGCAGGACCAGTATTTGACTTGGCTTCCCTGGAAACAGAGTTCTTGCACCACTACTAAAGACAAGATATCATAGTTTTACTTTTTTTCCAATTTCATTTTGATGTGACGTCTGATAAATCGATGAACGCCGGCTACACGCACGAAAAAGTGTCCCACTACGCACATTGTCCTGTTTCGCTGTGTCCCATTACGCTCATTTTATATTGCTCTTTGCTAACCTGACCCTCCTAGCATTGCAACCGAGTCCGTGGAGCAAATATCTCTCTTCCAATTGATTGGAACAACCATCGATTTGACTTTTTCGAGGCACATTAAACTTCAAACACTCCCATTCGTTTCCTACTTTTCCTATCATCGTCCTATCCTTAACAGAATAACACAGATTGGAAGAAGTTAAATAGCAAACATGTATAAAAGTTATAATTAAAATAATCTGTTCGTTAAAGTAATAAACATATTTGTATTAATGAGTACAATTAAAAGTAAATTTATCAATTAAATTGTAGATTTCATTTCACTCCTTCTTTGTATCCATACAAAATAGTGATAATTCAATAAAAATGATTAAATTTTATTCATAAAAGTATGCAATAATTTCATCAAAGTTTTGTTATGACGTCACGTTAAACTATCGTCCGTAAACCAACTTATAGACAACCAATTTTTTTTACAAAAAACTAGATTTTGATGTTAATGTTTTTATTTTTATTAAACTTTATTTGGAATAATCCACCAAAACTGTAGCAAAATTTATATGTTGCAATTTTACAATAAAAATATTTGCTCTAAATTGGTCTAAAACAGAATACCTAAAAATAAATAATAAGGACCATTTGTGGTTTGAAAGTGAAACAATAAGAGCTTCACAATAAAACAAATTAAATTAATTTTTTTCTGATCCATGCACTTGGGTACAGTTTCTTTTTGTTTGGAAATGACATTCCTTGAATTTCGAACATTAAAAGATTACTTATTTTATTATCTGGATGTAGTTATGGTCAAATCCTTTCAAATTCCATGATATAACCTGCATTTCAATGTTATGCTGTGTTGTGACATGCAATGGAAACAGAAAGCGAGAGAGACGCACCGGGTCGGTGCAGCTGCAGACGCCACAGTCGCACGTGCCCCGGCCCGAGCACTCGAGGGTGGAGTTGGGGGCGCGGCAGCCCGTGGTGTCGACGTCCGTGCCCGTGTGGGGCTTGTCCAGGCCGCACTGGCAGGTGCGCCCGAAGTGCTGGTCGTCACACTTGCACACCCCGCACATGTGGGTGCCCACGCCCGAGCAGCGCGCCGACTTCTCCTCGAAGAACTGCCGACACGCACACACGCACACATGCGTGCTTCAAGCCACGCAAGACAACGGCTGTTCAATACTTACTCTATTACAAGGTTGCTCTCGATTCTAAGACAGCTCTCAATTCTTCAATTAAGACCTACCCTTCATTAAGTGTTTAATTTCTTGCTAACAATTTTTCCATAAAAATCTAAGAGACAATTATTAAATTTAAAGGAGAGATACCTTTGTACCAAAGGAATGGTTTTTTATTGGTGCACTAAATTTTCTGACAGGTGGAGCACTGATGGAATGAGTAAGTGGGGACGAATGGGTGTACCCCGAGAAAAACCCAATGGCTCACGACAACAGCTAGCCGTAATAAACACTGGTTTTGATCTTGCCAGGAAAATTTAAATCAAAGTGCCTTCGTGGAAAGAGAATGATCTGACAACTCGACATTTTAGAGTTTACAGTATTTGTCTGATGTAAGTCAACCTCAAATACTGTATCTACTCGCAGATAAATCTCTCCTTCGTATGGGTCGCACCCTTAATTAAGAGCCATAAAATCTAACTTTTTCACGGTAAGAGTCACCCTAGAATATGAGTCACGCTATAAATCTATCTTGAGTAGAACACAAGTGAAGTATTTGCGTGTCAGCTATTTGAGACGTAAAAAATTATACTTTAAAATTAAATTATAAATGTATGGTGTTTGATTTGCATAACCTCTATACTGTATTGGGTATGTGCAAAGCTATTTGGTAATAGTCAATAATGTCATTAAAACCATTACACCAGTCATGTAAATGAGCAATTCTTTCAGTTGTGATCACTTAAATTTCAAGGCAGATGTTTTTAAAAATTTTAGTATTTGAATTAAGTCCACCACTTGCTTCTGAAATAATTTTTTTTTTTGGTAAACTTTTGGACATATTGATGCAAATACTGTACACTGTACATATTTATATTTGAACGGTGGCGGTGGCAGTGGCAGTGGGTAAAAGAGCGTATCTCACATCGCTGCCCGGCCGCTCGCAGGGGCAGTCGCACAGGATCTCCAGGTCGATGATGAGCGCCTCGCTGATGCCGACCGGGTAGATCTGGAAGGTCTTCTTCCAGTCGCGGGGGTCCTCCGGGCAGCGGGTCACCTTCAGCTCCGCCTGGAACTCCACCTGGGTGCCCACCTTCAGGCCGTCGCACGTGCTGGTCTCCTTGTACGTGCCGTTCACGCACGACGAGTAGTACTTTATCTGCACGTTGCTGTCCGTCAGGTTGTGCTTCAGCTCCACCGACGACGTGATTTTCTGCACGCAACAAACATCGCCGGCGTCAAGAGGCAATTTTTTTCACTTGTTTGGACTACAAGGACATCTTACGAACCTTTTAAAAGTATGAGAGTAACACACTACCTATTACAACAAAAATCTCAGAAAAATTGCTGTAAATAGACAAGAGTATTAGAAAATGCTTACCTTACTGACAATTGAAACAAAGATGGCAAAAATCACACTTGGTACTTGTGAAAACAACACACAATTAGAAAACACAAGTTTGCATTTTGTGCACGGTTGTACGATCGTGACGTTTTGCTGGTTTGATGAACTTCAACGTGACGAAATTTGTTCAATCAGCAAAAGTTCACGACTGTGTCTCTTTTTACAAGCCTGAGAGTAATTGTGTTCTTGTCCATTTTCAATTTTTTTAGTTCAGTAACTTGTGGGCTACATTCTCTTTTAATAATTCTTGTTTAATTTAAATTATGGCAAATCATAAAATTTTTTAATAAAAACTTATTCACAAAATTTGAGATCAATTAACTTGACATTTATAGATAGAAACACAAATGATATTTAGATATTTAGTATGAAAAGTAATAACAAAATCATCAGTAGGATGTGAATCAGGAAAAGTCAAGCTTTACCACCACATTTCCCCGGTTCTCTTTCCAGGAGAAAGAACATAAGTGACCTGCTAACACCCTCCACTCACGTTGTACTGGTCCCTGACGAAGTCGACGACGTTGGAAGAGTCCTCGGACAGCACGCCGGAGCTGGAGCCCTCCACGTTCTTCTGCAGGCTGCTGTACACGTTGATCTGCTCCTTGGTGACGGCGAAGATCACGTTGATGGCGTTGTCCTTGACCTTGCGGTTGATCTGCGATATGGACGGGTAGTCCTGCAGCGTGGAGTGCGTGTAGTTGCCCTTGTCGTCCAGGTGGCAGTGGCCGTCGTTGGGCTTCACGATGCCTCCCAGCTGAGAACCACAACCACCGCCCCTCGCTCACGAATCATGTCGGCATGGGGGCAGGTCCCCGGGGAGACATTGGAGGAGACTTCATCAGTCGTGGTACCACTAGCAGAAGAGAGCTTAATGACTACCGAGCTGGCTGTGCAGGAAACCACGACGAACGACGATTCGACCTCGATGGAGACTTCAATGGATGCTGATTTGACAACTAACGAACATCGGTGCTGTTACTGCGACAAGATTTTCTCAAACAACAGCAATGCTCGACGACACGAGAAGAGCAAATGTGCTAAGAACCCCAGCCCCCCTTTGGCATTAAGAGCCTGCCTGCACTTGCCCAAGCATGACAGTGAAACGGGTTTGTACCAAAACTATGTCTTCTGGCAATCTTCCTGAATATTTTAAACGTTTTCTGCTTATTGCATGCATGCAGGCCAAAATATGGGCAGTGCACAACATATAAGCACCGTATCCGGAGATGACGTTTCAGTAAACCCCGCGTGCAGAACTCTCGGGCCACCCTTGCAAATCCTGCAGATCTGCATCCCTGGATGTCGATATTCTCATGGGGCATGATGGAATGGAATGCACGGGTGGGAGGAACTGGAATACCTTGAGAAAAGCCACCAGCTCAATGCCACATCCGCCACATTCCCACTTGCGCAAAATCTAGGTTCTACCCCACTAGGAATCAAACCCGGACTGTCTATACGGAAGGCAAGTAATCTTAACAGCTTGTTAATATAATCACACCAACATAATCAGCACTGAAGTACATAAAAAAAGCCATTATTTTAGTTAATACTATTGTCAGTTTGGCTAATCTTTAAATTAATAATTTAAAAATATCAAACTAGTTAATGGCTGTGTCAAATAAAAAAAATGAAAAACCGTTAGAAACTGGTTGAAACTTTCTTTTATGTATTGAAAAACCCATTGTTTTTCAATTTGGTGATTCTATTTGCCAACATAACCTGGGCTGTCTAACATTATACATTAATGATTAATACATAAAGCACAATAACAATGAAGAACATGCATAGCCATATTTCACTAACTCTTAAGAAACCACACAGTGTGTTACATAGCAAAGTTCCGCCTACCCCCCCCCCCCCCCCTCCCAACTGTGTGTAACACAGAAATGAGACAAAGGAATAATCATAAAAAAATATCAGAGCATAGATAGTATTCAGGTCACTCTAAGGGGAACAGAAATGACAGTCTCACACTGAGTTACGTAACATGCAACTTGAACGATGCACTGATGCAAGCTTATACGTCTTGTCTGCAAGAGTGCAAGTTTGCTTTAACCGTCTGCTTCGTATCTTATCTTCCACAGTTTACTTACTTAACCATACATGGTTGTTGACTTACAAATAGAATACCATAGAAACTGTCATAAAAATGAATTGTGCCATACAACTATCATATAACTATCTTCACTCTGACAAGCCTAAATAAAAAAATATTTATGTATATACCTTTTTTGTCTGTTTGGTATGTTATTCTAAGCCAGAGTTTAAGGACTAGCCACACTTTGATTCAATCCCACGCTAAAGACAAAAACCTCAAAAATTTTTTTTCATACCCTATTTCCCAATAGGAGATTAAAAATAGCTTTTGTCCCAATCCAATAACCAAGTTTTGAGGTTTGAAAATTTTTAACACTAACAATTAGCTGGTCTGCGCTGACAGGACATACAATTTCAAAGTGAGAACATCCACATTCCAAAATATTACTATTTAATTAATATAAATTTTTACTTCTCCACTGGAATGTGTATGCAGTGAACCGATTTGCATAAAACATAAGCTCCAGTATGACAAGTAAATTATGAAAATGAACACATGAACAAAACATAATTCAAAAATATAAGGATTCTATTATTTATGCACTGTCATATTTTGGTGAACTGTAAAAAATATATATATACTT